>NC_134688.1:323962110-324710918 GCF_050947455.1 Rhinoderma darwinii | reverse complement strand
AACTCTTGAACCGTAAGTCACAGACGCTCGCTCTTGGCTGCATTCGTTTCAGCTCGTGGCAGCCAGTCTAACAAACACTATCTTGGACTTCTCTGGATGTTTCCCAGGTGAGCTATTGGCAGCATGTTCAGAACCACTGTTTCTGAGGCTAATTCTTGAACCGTAAGTCTTAGACGCTCGATCTTGGCGGCATTCGTCTCAGCGCCTGGCAATTAGTATAGAAGCACTGTTTCCCACTGTTTCTGAGGCTAATTCTTGAACCGTAAGTCATAGACGCTAGATCTTGGCGGCATTCGTCTCAGCGCCTGGCAATTAGTATAGAAGCACTGTCTTTGACTTCTCTGGATGTTTCCCAGGCGAGCTATTGACAAGTAAATCCTAGACGCTCGATCTTGGTTATTTTCGCTTTCGCGGCTGGCAGCAAAGTTCAGAACCATGTTTCTGTGAATAACTCGAACCGTAAGTCACAGACGCTCGCTCTTGGCTGCATTCGTTTCAGCTCGTGGCAGCCAGTCTAAAAAACACAATCTTGGACTTCTCTGGATGTTTCCCAGGCGAGCTATTGGCAGCATGTTCAGAACCACTGTTTCTGAGGCTAATTCTTGAACCGTAAGTCATAGACGCTCGATCTTGGCGGCATTCGTCTCAGCGCCTGGCAATTAGTATAGAAGCACTGTTTCCCACTGTTTCTGAGGCTAATTCTTGAACCGTAAGTCATAGACGCTAGATCTTGGCGGCATTCGTCTCAGCGCCTGGCAATTAGTATAGAAGCTCTGTCTTTGACTTCTCTGGATGTTTCCCAGGCGAGCTATTGACAAGTAAATCCTAGACGCTCGATCTTGGTTATTTTCGCTTTCGCGGCTGGCAGCAAAGTTCAGACCATGTTTCTGTGAATAACTCTTGAACCGTAAGTCACAGACGCTCGCTCTTGGCTGCATTCGTTTCAGCTCGTGGCAGCCAGTCTAAAAAACACAATCTTGGACTTCTCTGGATGTTTCCCAGGCGAGCTATTGGCAGCATGTTCAGAACCACTGTTTCTGAGGCTAATTCTTGAACCGTAAGTCATAGACGCTCGATCTTGGCGGCATTCGTCTCAGCGCCTGGCAATTAGTATAGAAGCACTGTTTCCCACTGTTTCTGAGGCTAATTCTTGAACCGTAAGTCTTAGACGCTCGATCTTGGCGGCATTCGTCTCAGCGCCTGGCAATTAGTATAGAAGCACTGTTTCCCATTGTTTCTGAGGCTAATTCTTGAACCGTAAGTCATAGACGCTAGATCTTGGCGGCATTCGTCTCAGCGCCTGGCAATTAGTATAGAAGCACTGTCTTTGACTTCTCTGGATGTTTCCCAGGCGAGCTATTGACAAGTAAATCCTAGACGCTCGGTCTTGGTTATTTTCGCTTACGCGGCTGGCAGCAAAGTTTAGAACCATGTTTCTGTGAATAACTCTTGAACCGTAAGTCACAGACGCTCGCTCTTGGCTGCATTCGTTTCAGCTCGTGGCAGCCAGTCTAACAAACACTATCTTGGACTTCTCTGGATGTTTCCCAGGTGAGCTATTGGCAGCATGTTCAGAACCACTGTTTCTGAGGCTAATTCTTGAACCGTAAGTCTTAGACGCTCGATCTTGGCGGCATTCGTCTCAGCGCCTGGCAATTAGTATAGAAGCACTGTTTCCCACTGTTTCTGAGGCTAATTCTTGAACCGTAAGTCATAGACGCTAGATCTTGGCGGCATTCGTCTCAGCGCCTGGCAATTAGTATAGAAGCACTGTCTTTGACTTCTCTGGATGTTTCCCAGGCGAGCTATTGACAAGTAAATCCTAGACGCTCGATCTTGGTTATTTTCGCTTTCGCGGCTGGCAGCAAAGTTCAGAACCATGTTTCTGTGAATAACTCGAACCGTAAGTCACAGACGCTCGCTCTTGGCTGCATTCGTTTCAGCTCGTGGCAGCCAGTCTAAAAAACACAATCTTGGACTTCTCTGGATGTTTCCCAGGCGAGCTATTGGCAGCATGTTCAGAACCACTGTTTCTGAGGCTAATTCTTGAACCGTAAGTCATAGACGCTCGATCTTGGCGGCATTCGTCTCAGCGCCTGGCAATTAGTATAGAAGCACTGTTTCCCACTGTTTCTGAGGCTAATTCTTGAACCGTAAGTCATAGACGCTAGATCTTGGCGGCATTCGTCTCAGCGCCTGGCAATTAGTATAGAAGCTCTGTCTTTGACTTCTCTGGATGTTTCCCAGGCGAGCTATTGACAAGTAAATCCTAGACGCTCGATCTTGGTTATTTTCGCTTTCGCGGCTGGCAGCAAAGTTCAGAACCATGTTTCTGTGAATAACTCTTGAACCGTAAGTCACAGACGCTCGCTCTTGGCTGCATTCGTTTCAGCTCGTGGCAGCCAGTCTAAAAACACAATCTTGGACTTCTCTGGATGTTTCCCAGGCGAGCTATTGGCAGCATGTTCAGAACCACTGTTTCTGAGGCTAATTCTTGAACCGTAAGTCATAGACGCTCGATCTTGGCGGCATTCGTCTCAGCGCCTGGCAATTAGTATAGAAGCACTGTTTCCCACTGTTTCTGAGGCTAATTCTTGAACCGTAAGTCTTAGACGCTCGATCTTGGCGGCATTCGTCTCAGCGCCTGGCAATTAGTATAGAAGCACTGTTTCCCATTGTTTCTGAGGCTAATTCTTGAACCGTAAGTCATAGACGCTAGATCTTGGCGGCATTCGTCTCAGCGCCTGGCAATTAGTATAGAAGCACTGTTTCCCATTGTTTCTGAGGCTAATTCTTGAACCGTAAGTCATAGACGCTAGATCTTGGCGGCATTCGTCTCAGCGCCTGGCAATTAGTATAGAAGCACTGTCTTTGACTTCTCTGGATGTTTCCCAGGCGAGCTATTGACAAGTAAATCCTAGACGCTCGGTCTTGGTTATCTTCGCTTACGCGGCTGGCAGCAAAGTTTAGAACCATGTTTCTGTGAATAACTCTTGAACCGTAAGTCACAGACGCTCGCTCTTGGCTGCATTCGTTTCAGCTCGTGGCAGCCAGTCTAACAAACACTATCTTGGACTTCTCTGGATGTTTCCCAGGTGAGCTATTGGCAGCATGTTCAGAACCACTGTTTCTGAGGCTAATTCTTGAACCGTAAGTCTTAGACGCTCGATCTTGGCGGCATTCGTCTCAGCGCCTGGCAATTAGTATAGAAGCACTGTTTCCCACTGTTTCTGAGGCTAATTCTTGAACCGTAAGTCTTAGACGCTCGATCTTGGCGGCATTCGTCTCAGCGCCTGGCAATTAGTATAGAAGCACTGTTTCCCATTGTTTCTGAGGCTAATTCTTGAACCGTAAGTCATAGACGCTAGATCTTGGCGGCATTCGTCTCAGCGCCTGGCAATTAGTATAGAAGCACTGTTTCCCATTGTTTCTGAGGCTAATTCTTGAACCGTAAGTCATAGACGCTAGATCTTGGCGGCATTCGTCTCAGCGCCTGGCAATTAGTATAGAAGCACTGTCTTTGACTTCTCTGGATGTTTCCCAGGCGAGCTATTGACAAGTAAATCCTAGACGCTCGGTCTTGGTTATTTTCGCTTACGCGGCTGGCAGCAAAGTTTAGAACCATGTTTCTGTGAATAACTCTTGAACCGTAAGTCACAGACGCTCGCTCTTGGCTGCATTCGTTTCAGCTCGTGGCAGCCAGTCTAACAAACACTATCTTGGACTTCTCTGGATGTTTCCCAGGTGAGCTATTGGCAGCATGTTCAGAACCACTGTTTCTGAGGCTAATTCTTGAACCGTAAGTCATAGACGCTCGATCTTGGCGGCATTCGTCTCAGCGCCTGGCAATTAGTATAGAAGCACTGTTTCCCACTGTTTCTGAGGCTAATTCTTGAACC
Organism: Rhinoderma darwinii; assembly: GCF_050947455.1. NCBI lineage: Eukaryota > Metazoa > Chordata > Amphibia > Anura > Rhinodermatidae > Rhinoderma > Rhinoderma darwinii. Next base: position 324,707,019 of record NC_134688.1, on the reverse strand, counting down.
GTAAGTCATAGACGCTAGATCTTGGCGGCATTCGTCTCAGCGCCTGGCAATTAGTATAGAAGCACTGTCTTTGACTTCTCTGGATGTTTCCCAGGCGAGCTATTGACAAGTAAATCCTAGACGCTCGATCTTGGTTATTTTCGCTTACGCGGCTGGCAGCAAAGTTCAGAACCATGTTTCTGTGAATAACTCTTGAACCGTAAGTCACAGACGCTCGCTCTTGGCTGCATTCGTTTCAGCTCGTGGCAGCCAGTCTAAAAAACACAATCTTGGACTTCTCTGGATGTTTCCCAGGCGAGCTATTGGCAGCATGTTCAGAACCACTGTTTCTGAGGCTAATTCTTGAACCGTAAGTCATAGACGCTCGATCTTGGCGGCATTCGTCTCAGCGCCTGGCAATTAGTATAGAAGCACTGTTTCCCACTGTTTCTGAGGCTAATTCTTGAACCGTAAGTCATAGACGCTAGATCTTGGCGGCATTCGTCTCAGCGCCTGGCAATTAGTATAGAAGCACTGTTTCCCACTGTTTCTGAGGCTAATTATTGAACCGTAAGTCATAGACGCTAGATCTTGGCGGCATTCGTCTCAGCGCCTGGCAATTAGTATAGAAGCACTGTCTTTGACTTCTCTGGATGTTTCCCAGGCGAGCTATTGACAAGTAAATCCTAGACGCTCGATCTTGGTTATTTCGCTTTCGCGGCTGGCAGCAAAGTTCAGAACCATGTTTCTGTGAATAACTCTTGGACCGTAAGTCACAGACGCTCGCTCTTGGCTGCATTCGTTTCAGCTCGTGGCAGCCAGTCTAAAAACACTATCTTGGACTTCTCTGGATGTTTCCCAGGTGAGCTATTGGCAGCATGTTCAGAACCACTGTTTCTGAGGCTAATTCTTGAACCGTAAGTCTTAGACGCTCGATCTTGGCGGCATTCGTCTCAGCGCCTGGCAATTAGTATAGAAGCACTGTTTCCCACTGTTTCTGAGGCTAATTCTTGAACCGTAAGTCATAGACGCTAGATCTTGGCGGCATTCGTCTCAGCGCCTGGCAATTAGTATAGAAGCACTGTCTTTGACTTCTCTGGATGTTTCCCAGGCGAGCTATTGACAAGTAAATCCTAGACGCTCGATCTTGGTTATTTTCGCTTTCGCGGCTGGCAGCAAAGTTCAGAACCTTGTTTCTGTGAATAACTCTTGAACCGTAAGTCACAGACGCTCGCTCTTGGCTGCATTCGTTTCAGCTCGTGGCAGCCAGTCTAAAAAACACTATCTTGGACTTCTCTGGATGTTTCCCAGGCGAGCTATTGGCAGCATGTTCAGAACCACTGTTTCTGAGGCTAATTCTTGAACCGTAAGTCTTAGACGCTCGATCTTGGCGGCATTCGTCTCAGCGCCTGGCAATTAGTATAGTAGCACTGTTTCCCACTGTTTCTGAGGCTAATTCTTGAACCGTAAGTCATAGACGCTAGATCTTGGCGGCATTCGTCTCAGCGCCTGGCAATTAGTGTAGAAGCACTGTCTTTGACTTCTCTGGATGTTTCCCAGGCGAGCTATTGACAAGTAAATCCTAGAAGCTCGATCTTGGTTATTTTCGCTTTCGCGGCTGGCAGCAAAGTTCAGAACCATGTTTCTGTGAATAACTCTTGAACCGTAAGTCACAGACGCTCGCTCTTGGCTGCATTCGTTTCAGCTCGTGGCAGCCAGTCTAAAAAACACAATCTTGGACTTCTCTGGATGTTTCCCAGGCGAGCTATTGGCAGCATGTTCAGAACCACTGTTTCTGAGGCTAATTCTTGAACCGTAAGTCATAGACGCTCGATCTTGGCGGCATTCGTCTCAGCGCCTGGCAATTAGTATAGAAGCACTGTTTCCCACTGTTTCTGAGGCTAATTCTTGAACCGTAAGTCATAGACGCTAGATCTTGGCGGCATTCGTCTCAGCGCCTGGCAATTAGTATAGAAGCACTGTCTTTGACTTCTCTGGATGTTTCCCAGGCGAGCTATTGACAAGTAAATCCTAGACGCTCGATCTTGGTTATTTTCGCTTTCGCGGCTGGCAGCAAAGTTTAGAACCATGTTTCTGTGAATAACTCTTGAACTGTAAGTCACAGACGCTCGCTCTTGGCTGCATTCGTTTCAGCTCGTGGCAGCCAGTCTAAAAAACACAATCTTGGACTTCTCTGGATGTTTCCCAGGCGAGCTATTGGCAGCATGTTCAGAACCACTGTTTCTGAGGCTAATTCTTGAACCGTAAGTCATAGACGCTCGATCTTGGTGGCATTCGTCTCAGCGCCTGGCAATTAGTATAGAAGCACTGTTTCCCACTGTTTCTGAGGCTAATTCTTGAACCGTAAGTCATAGACGCTCGATCTTGGCGGCATTCGTCTCAGCGCCTGGCAATTAGTATAGAAGCACTGTTTCCCACTGTTTCTGAGGCTAATTCTTGAACCGTAAGTCATAGACGCTAGATCTTGGCGGCATTCGTCTCAGCGCCTGGCAATTAGTATAGAAGCACTGTCTTTGACTTCTCTGGATGTTTCCCAGGCGAGCTATTGACAAGTAAATCCTAGACTCTCGATCTTGGTTATTTTCGCTTACGCGGCTGGCAGCAAAGTTCAGAACCATGTTTCTGTGAATAACTCTTGAACCGTAAGTCACAGACGCTCGCTCTTGGCTGCATTCGTTTCAGCTCGTGGCAGCCAGTCTAACAAACACTATCTTGGACTTCTCTGGATGTTTCCCAGGAGAGCTATTGGCAGCATGTTCAGAACCACTGTTTCTGAGGCTAATTCTTGAACCGTAAGTCTTAGACGCTCGATCTTGGCGGCATTCGTCTCAGCGCCTGGCAATTAGTATAGAAGCACTGTTTCCCACTGTTTCTGAGGCTAATTCTTGAACCGTAAGTCATAGACGCTAGATCTTGGCGGCATTCGTCTCAGCGCCTGGCAATTAGTATAGAAGCACTGTCTTTGACTTCTCTGGATGTTTCCCAGGCGAGCTATTGACAAGTAAATCCTAGACGCTCGGTCTTGGTTATTTTCGCTTTCGCGGCTGGCAGCAAAGTTCAGAACCATGTTTCTGTGAATAACTCTTGAACCGTAAGTCACAGACGCTCGCTCTTGGCTGCATTCGTTTCAGCTCGTGGCAGCCAGTCTAAAAAACACAATCTTGGACTTCTCTGGATGTTTCCCAGGCGAGCTATTGGCAGCATGTTCAGAACCACTGTTTCTGAGGCTAATTCTTGAACCGTAAGTCATAGACGCTAGATCTTGGCGGCATTCGTCTCAGCGCCTGGCAATTAGTATAGAAGCTCTGTCTTTGACTTCTCTGGATGTTTCCCAGGCGAGCTATTGACAAGTAAATCCTAGACGCTCGATCTTGGTTATTTTCGCTTTCGCGGCTGGCAGCAAAGTTCAGAACCATGTTTCTGTGAATAACTCTTGAACCGTAAGTCACAGACGCTCGCTCTTGGCTGCATTCGTTTCAGCTCGTGGCAGCCAGTCTAAAAAACACAATCTTGGACTTCTCTGGATGTTTCCCAGGTGAGCTATTGGCAGCATGTTCAGAACCACTGTTTCTGAGGCTAATTCTTGAACCGTAAGTCATAGACGCTCGATCTTGGCGGCATTCGTCTCAGCGCCTGGCAATTAGTATAGAAGCACTGTTTCCCACTGTTTCTGAGGCTAATTCTTGAACCGTAAGTCATAGACGCTAGATCTTGGCGGCATTCGTCTCAGCGCCTGGCAATTAGTATAGAAGCACTGTCTTTGACTTCTCTGGATGTTTCCCAGGCGAGCTATTGACAAGTAAATCCTAGACGCTCGATCTTGGTTATTTTCGCTTTCGCGGCTGGCAGCAAAGTTCAGAACCATGTTTCTGTGAATAACTCTTGAACCGTAAGTCACAGACGCTTGCTCTTGGCTGCATTCGTTTCAGCTCGTGGCAGCCAGTCTAAAAAACACAATCTTGGACTTCTCTGGATGTTTACCAGGTGAGCTATTGGCAGCATGTTCAGAACCACTGTTTCTGAGGCTAATTCTTGAACCGTAAGTCATAGACGCTCGATCTTGGCGGCATTCGTCTCAGCGCCTGGCAATTAGTATAGAAGCACTGTTTCCCACTGTTTCTGAGGCTAATTCTTGAACCGTAAGTCATAGACGCTAGATCTTGGCGGCATTCGTCTCAGCGCCTGGCAATTAGTATAGAAGCACTGTCTTTGACTTCTCTGGATGTTTCCCAGGCGAGCTATTGACAAGTAAATCCTAGACGCTCGATCTTGGTTATTTTCGCTTTCGCGGCTGGCAGCAAAGTTCAGAACCATGTTTCTGTGAATAACTCTTGAACCGTAAGTCACAGACGCTCGCTCTTGGCTGCATTTGTTTCAGCTCGTGGCAGCCAGTCTAAAAAACACTATCTTGGACTTCTCTGGATGTTTCCCAGACGAGCTATTGGCAGCATGTTCAGAACCACTGTTTCTGAGGCTAATTCTTGAACCGTAAGTCTTAGACGCTCGACCTTGGCGGCATTCGTCTCAGCGCCTGGCAATTAGTATAGAAGCACTGTTTTCCAGTGTTTCTGAGGCTAATTCTTGAACCGTAAGTCATAGACGCTAGATCTTGGCGGCATTCGTCTCAGCGCCTGGCAATTAGTATAGAAGCACTGTCTTTGACTTCTCTGGATGTTTCCCAGGCGAGCTATTGACAAGTAAATCCTAGACGCTCGATCTTGGTTATTTTCGCTTACGCGGCTGGCAGCAAAGTTCAGAACCATGTTTCTGTGAATAACTCTTGAACCGTAAGTCACAGACGCTCGCTCTTGGCTGCATTCGTTTCAGCTCGTGGCAGCCAGTCTAAAAAACACAATCTTGGACTTCTCTGGATGTTTCCCAGGCGAGCTATTGGCAGCATGTTCAGAACCACTGTTTCTGAGGCTAATTCTTGAACCGTAAGTCATAGACGCTCGATCTTGGCGGCATTCGTCTCAGCGCCTGGCAATTAGTATAGGAGCACTGTTTCCCACTGTTTCTGAGGCTAATTCTTGAACCGTAAGTCTTAGACGCTCGATCTTGGCGGCATTCGTCTCAGCGCCTGGCAATTAGTATAGAAGCACTGTTTCCCACTGTTTCTGAGGCAAATTCTTGAACCGTAAGTCATAGACGCTAGATCTTGGCAGCATTCGTCTCAGCGCCTGGCAATTAGTATAGAAGCACTGTCTTTGACTTCTCTGGATGTTTCCCAGGCGAGCTATTGACAAGTAAATCCTAGACGCTCAATCTTGGTTATTTTCGCTTCGCGGCTGGCAGCAAAGTTCAGAACCATGTTTCTGTGAATAACTCTTGAACCGTAAGTCACAGACGCTCGCTCTTGGCTGCATTCGTTTCAGCTCGTGACAGCCAGTCTAAAAAACTCAATCTTGGACTTCTCTGGATGTTTCCCAGGCGAGCTATTGGCAGCATGTTCAGAACCACTGTTTCTGAGGCTAATTCTTGAACCGTAAGTCATAGACGCTCGATCTTGGCGGCATTCGTCTCAGCGCCTGGCAATTAGTATAGAAGCACTGTTTCCCACTGTTTCTGAGGCTAATTCTTGAACCGTAAGTCTTAGACGCTCGATCTTGGCGGCATTCGTCTCAGCGCCTGGCAATTAGTATAGAAGCTCTGTCTTTGACTTCTCTGGATGTTTCCCAGGCGAGCTATTGACAAGTAAATCCTAGACGCTCGATCTTGGTTATTTTCGCTTTCGCGGCTGGCAGCAAAGTTCAGAACCATGTTTCTGTGAATAACTCTTGAACCGTAAGTCACAGACGCTCGCTCTTGGCTGCATTCGTTTCAGCTCGTGGCAGCCAGTCTAAAAAACACAATCTTGGACTTCTCTGGATGTTTCCCAGGCGAGCTATTGGCAGCATGTTCAGAACCACTGTTTCTGAGGCTAATTCTTGAACCGTAAGTCATAGACGCTCGATCTTGGCGGCATTCGTCTCAGCGCCTGGCAATTAGTATAGAAGCACTGTTTCCCACTGTTTCTGAGGCTAATTCTTGAACCGTAAGTCATAGACGCTAGATCTTGGCGGCATTCGTCTCAGCGCCTGGCAATTAGTATAGAAGCACTGTCTTTGACTTCTCTGGATGTTTCCCAGGCGAGCTATTGACAAGTAAATCCTAGACGCTCGATCTTGGTTATTTTCGCTTACGCGGCTGGCAGCAAAGTTCAGAACCATGTTTCTGTGAATAACTCTTGAACCGTAAGTCACAGACGCTCGCTCTTGGCTGCATTCGTTTCAGCTCGTGGCAGCCAGTCTAAAAAACACAATCTTGGACTTCTCTGGATGTTTCCCAGGCGAGCTATTGGCAGCATGTTCAGAACCACTGTTTCTGAGGCTAATTCTTGAACCGTAAGTCATAGACGCTCGATCTTGGCGGCATTCGTCTCAGCGCCTGGCAATTAGTATAGGAGCACTGTTTCCCACTGTTTCTGAGGCTAATTCTTGAACCGTAAGTCTTAGACGCTCGATCTTGGCGGCATTCGTCTCAGCGCCTGGCAATTAGTATAGAAGCACTGTTTCCCACTGTTTCTGAGGCAAATTCTTGAACCGTAAGTCATAGACGCTAGATCTTGGCAGCATTCGTCTCAGCGCCTGGCAATTAGTATAGAAGCACTGACTTTGACTTCTCTGGATGTTTCCCAGGCGAGCTATTGACAAGTAAATCCTAGACGCTCAATCTTGGTTATTTTCGCTTCGCGGCTGGCAGCAAAGTTCAGAACCATGTTTCTGTGAATAACTCTTGAACCGTAAGTCACAGACGCTCGCTCTTGGCTGCATTCGTTTCAGCTCGTGACAGCCAGTCTAAAAAACACAATCTTGGACTTCTCTGGATGTTTCCCAGGCGAGCTATTGGCAGCATGTTCAGAACCACTGTTTCTGAGGCTAATTCTTGAACCGTAAGTCATAGACGCTCGATCTTGGCGGCATTCGTCTCAGCGCCTGGCAATTAGTATAGAAGCACTGTTTCCCACTGTTTCTGAGGCTAATTCTTGAACCGTAAGTCTTAGACGCTCGATCTTGGCGGCATTCGTCTCAGCGCCTGGCAATTAGTATAGAAGCTCTGTCTTTGACTTCTCTGGATGTTTCCCAGGCGAGCTATTGACAAGTAAATCCTAGACGCTCGATCTTGGTTATTTTCGCTTTCGCGGCTGGCAGCAAAGTTCAGAACCATGTTTCTGTGAATAACTCTTGAACCGTAAGTCACAGACGCTCGCTCTTGGCTGCATTCGTTTCAGCTCGTGGCAGCCAGTCTAAAAAACACAATCTTGGACTTCTCTGGATGTTTCCCAGGCGAGCTATTGGCAGCATGTTCAGAACCACTGTTTCTGAGGCTAATTCTTGAACCGTAAGTCATAGACGCTCGATCTTGGCGGCATTCGTCTCAGCGCCTGGCAATTAGTATAGAAGCACTGTTTCCCACTGTTTCTGAGGCTAATTCTTGAACCGTAAGTCATAGACGCTAGATCTTGGCGGCATTCGTCTCAGCGCCTGGCAATTAGTATAGAAGCACTGTCTTTGACTTCTCTGGATGTTTCCCAGGCGAGCTATTGACAAGTAAATCCTAGACGCTCGATCTTGGTTATTTTCGCTTTCGCGGCTGGCAGCAAAGTTCAGAACCATGTTTCTGTGAATAACTCTTGAACCGTAAGTCACAGACGCTCGCTCTTGGCTGCATTCGGTTCAGCTCGTGGCAGCCAGTCTAAAAAACACAATCTTGGACTTCTCTGGATGTTTCCCAGGCGAGCTATTGGCAGCATGTTCAGAACCACTGTTTCTGAGGCTAATTCTTGAACCGTAAGTCATAGACGCTCGATCTTGGCGGCATTCGTCTCAGCGCCTGGCAATTAGTATAGAAGCACTGTTTCCCACTGTTTCTGAGGCTAATTCTTGAACCGTAAGTCATAGACGCTAGATCTTGGCGGCATTCGTCTCAGCGCCTGGCAATTAGTATAGAAGCACTGTCTTTGACTTCTCTGGATGTTTCCCAGGCGAGCTATTGACAAGTAAATCCTAGACGCTCGATCTTGGTTATTTTCGCTTTCGCGGCTGGCAGCAAAGTTCAGAACCATGTTTCTGTGAATAACTCTTGAATCGTAAGTCACAGACGCTCGCTCTTGGCTGCATTCGTTTCAGCTCGTGGCAGCCAGTCTAAAAAACACTATCTTGGACTTCTCTGGATGTTTCCCAGACGAGCTATTGGCAGCATGTTCAGAACCACTGTTTCTGAGGCTAATTCTTGAACCGTAAGTCTTAGACGCTCGACCTTGGCGGCATTCGTCTCAGCGCCTGGCAATTAGTATAGAAGCACTGTTTTCCAGTGTTTCTGAGGCTAATTCTTGAACCGTAAGTCATAGACGCTAGATCTTGGCGGCATTCGTCTCAGCGCCTGGCAATTAGTATAGAAGCACTGTCTTTGACTTCTCTGGATGTTTCCCAGGCGAGCTATTGACAAGTAAATCCTAGACGCTCGATCTTGGTTATTTTCGCTTACGCGGCTGGCAGCAAAGTTCAGAACCATGTTTCTGTGAATAACTCTTGAACCGTAAGTCACAGACGCTCGCTCTTGGCTGCATTCGTTTCAGCTCGTGGCAGCCAGTCTAACAAACACTATCTTGGACTTCTCTGGATGTTTCCCAGGTGAGCTATTGGCAGCATGTTCAGAACCACTGTTTCTGAGGCTAATTCTTGAACCGTAAGTCTTAGACGCTCGATCTTGGCGGCATTCGTCTCAGCGCCTGGCAATTAGTATAGAAGCACTGTTTCCCACTGTTTCTGAGGCTAATTCTTGAACCGTAAGTCATAGACGCTAGATCTTGGCGGCATTCGTCTCAGCGCCTGGCAATTAGTATAGAAGCACTGTCTTTGACTTCTCTGGATGTTTCCCAGGCGAGCTATTGACAAGTAAATCCTAGACGCTCAATCTTGGTTATTTTCGCTTCGCGGCTGGCAGCAAAGTTCAGAACCATGTTTCTGTGAATAACTCTTGAACCGTAAGTCACAGACGCTCGCTCTTGGCTGCATTCGTTTCAGCTCGTGGCAGCCAGTCTAAAAAACACAATCTTGGACTTCTCTGGATGTTTCCCAGGCGAGCTATTGGCAGCATGTTCAGAACCACTGTTTCTGAGGCTAATTCTTGAACCGTAAGTCATAGACGCTCGATCTTGGCGGCATTCGTCTCAGCGCCTGGCAATTAGTATAGAAGCACTGTTTCCCACTGTTTCTGAGGCTAATTCTTGAACCGTAAGTCTTAGACGCTCGATCTTGGCGGCATTCGTCTCAGCGCCTGGCAATTAGTATAGAAGCACTGTTTCCCACTGTTTCTGAGGCTAATTCTTGAACCGTAAGTCATAAACGCTAGATCTTGGCGGCATTCGTCTCAGCGCCTGGCAATTAGTATAGAAGCTCTGTCTTTGACTTCTCTGGATGTTTCCCAGGCGAGCTATTGACAAGTAAATCCTAGACGCTCGATCTTGGTTATTTTCGCTTTCGCGGCTGGCAGCAAAGTTCAGAACCATGTTTCTGTGAATAACTCTTGAACCGTAAGTCACAGACGCTCGCTCTTGGCTGCATTCGTTTCAGCTCGTGGCAGCCAGTCTAAAAAACACAATCTTGGACTTCTCTGGATGTTTCCCAGGCGAGCTATTGGCAGCATGTTCAGAACCACTGTTTCTGAGGCTAATTCTTGAACCGTAAGTCATAGACGCTCGAACTTGGCGGCATTCGTCTCAGCGCCTGGCAATTAGTATAGAAGCACTGTTTCCCACTGTTTCTGAGGCTAATTCTTGAACCGTAAGTCATAGACGCTAGATCTTGGCGGCATTCGTCTCAGCGCCTGGCAATTAGTATAGAAGCACTGTCTTTGACTTCTCTGGATGTTTCCCAGGCGAGCTATTGACAAGTAAATCCTAGACGCTCGATCTTGGTTATTTTCGCTTTCGCGGCTGGCAGCAAAGTTCAGAACCATGTTTCTGTGAATAACTCTTGAACCGTAAGTCACAGACGCTCGCTCTTGGCTGCATTCGTTTCAGCTCGTGGCAGCCAGTCTAAAAAACACAATCTTGGACTTCTCTGGATGTTTCCCAGGCGAGCTATTGGCAGCATGTTCAGAACCACTGTTTCTGAGGCTAATTCTTGAACCGTAAGTCATAGACGCTCGATCTTGGCGGCATTCGTCTCAGCGCCTGGCAATTAGTATAGAAGCACTGTTTCCCACTGTTTCTGAGGCTAATTCTTGAACCGTAAGTCTTAGACGCTCGATCTTGGCGGCATTCGTCTCAGCGCCTGGCAATTAGTATAGAAGCACTGTTTCCCACTGTTTCTGAGGCAAATTCTTGAACCGTAAGTCATAGACGCTAGATCTTGGCGGCATTCGTCTCAGCGCCTGGCAATTAGTATAGAAGCACTGTCTTTGACTTCTCTGGATGTTTCCCAGGCGAGCTATTGACAAGTAAATCCTAGACGCTCGATCTTGGTTATTTTCGCTTACGCGGCTGGCAGCAAAGTTCAGAACCATGTTTCTGTGAATAACTCTTGAACCGTAAGTCACAGACGCTCGCTCTTGGCTGCATTCGTTTCAGCTCGTGGCAGCCAGTCTAACAAACACTATCTTGGACTTCTCTGGATGTTTCCCAGGTGAGCTATTGGCAGCATGTTCAGAACCACTGTTTCTGAGGCTAATTCTTGAACCGTAAGTCTTAGACGCTCGATCTTGGCGGCATTCGTCTCAGCGCCTGGCAATTAGTATAGAAGCACTGTTTCCCACTGTTTCTGAGGCTAATTCTTGAACCGTAAGTCATAGACGCTAGATCTTGGCGGCATTCGTCTCAGCGCCTGGCAATTAGTATAGAAGCACTGTCTTTGACTTCTCTGGATGTTTCCCAGGCGAGCTATTGACAAGTAAATCCTAGACGCTCGATCTTGGTTATTTTCGCTTTCGCGGCTGGCAGCAAAGTTCAGAACCATGTTTCTGTGAATAACTCTTGAACCGTAAGTCACAGACGCTCGCTCTTGGCTCCATTCGTTTCAGCTCGTGGCAGCCAGTCTAAAAAACACAATCTTGGACTTCTCTGGATGTTTCCCAGGCGAGCTATTGGCAGCATGTTCAGAACCACTGTTTCTGAGGCTAATTCTTGAACCGTAAGTCATAGACGCTCGATCTTGGCGGCATTCGTCTCAGCGCCTGGCAATTAGTATAGAAGCACTGTTTCCCACTCTTTCTGAGGCTAATTCTTGAACCGTAAGTCTTAGACGCTCGATCTTGGCGGCATTCGTCTCAGCGCCTGGCAATTAGTATAGAAGCACTGTTTCCCACTGTTTCTGAGGCTAATTCTTGAACCGTAAGTCATAGACGCTAGATCTTGGCGGCATTCGTCTCAGCGCCTGGCAATTAGTATAGAAGCACTGTCTTTGACTTCTCTGGATGTTTCCCAGGCGAGCTATTGACAAGTAAATCCTAGACGCTCGATCTTGGTTATTTTCGCTTTCGCGGCTGGCAGCAAAGTTCAGAACCATGTTTCTGTGAATAACTCTTGAACCGTAAGTCACAGACGCTCGCTCTTGGCTGCATTCGTTTCAGCTCGTGGCAGCCAGTCTAAAAAACACAATCTTGGACTTCTCTGGATGTTTCCCAGGCGAGCTATTGGCAGCATGTTCAGAACCACTGTTTCTGAGGCTAATTCTTGAACCGTAAGTCATAGACGCTCGATCTTGGCGGCATTCGTCTCAGCGCCTGGCAATTAGTATAGAAGCACTGTTTCCCACTGTTTCTGAGGCTAATTCTTGAACCGTAAGTCTTAGACGCTCGATCTTGGCGGCATTCGTCTCAGCGCCTGGCAATTAGTATAGAAGCACTGTTTCCCACTGTTTCTGAGGCAAATTCTTGAACCGTAAGTCATAGACGCTAGATCTTGGCGGCATTCGTCTCAGCGCCTGGCAATTAGTATAGAAGCACTGTCTTTGACTTCTCTGGATGTTTCCCAGGCGAGCTATTGACAAGTAAATCCTAGACGCTCGATCTTGGTTATTTTCGCTTACGCGGCTGGCAGCAAAGTTCAGAACCATGTTTCTGTGAATAACTCTTGAACCGTAAGTCACAGACGCTCGCTCTTGGCTGCATTCGTTTCAGCTCGTGGCAGCCAGTCTAACAAACACTATCTTGGACTTCTCTGGATGTTTCCCAGGTGAGCTATTGGCAGCATGTTCAGAACCACTGTTTCTGAGGCTAATTCTTGAACCGTAAGTCTTAGACGCTCGATCTTGGCGGCATTCGTCTCAGCGCCTGGCAATTAGTATAGAAGCACTGTTTCCCACTGTTTCTGAGGCTAATTCTTGAACCGTAAGTCATAGACGCTAGATCTTGGCGGCATTCGTCTCAGCGCCTGGCAATTAGTATAGAAGCACTGTCTTTGACTTCTCTGGATGTTTCCCAGGCGAGCTATTGACAAGTAAATCCTAGACGCTCGATCTTGGTTATTTTCGCTTTCGCGGCTGGCAGCAAAGTTCAGAACCATGTTTCTGTGAATAACTCTTGAACCGTAAGTCACAGACGCTCGCTCTTGGCTCCATTCGTTTCAGCTCGTGGCAGCCAGTCTAAAAAACACAATCTTGGACTTCTCTGGATGTTTCCCAGGCGAGCTATTGGCAGCATGTTCAGAACCACTGTTTCTGAGGCTAATTCTTGAACCGTAAGTCATAGACGCTCGATCTTGGCGGCATTCGTCTCAGCGCCTGGCAATTAGTATAGAAGCACTGTTTCCCACTCTTTCTGAGGCTAATTCTTGAACCGTAAGTCTTAGACGCTCGATCTTGGCGGCATTCGTCTCAGCGCCTGGCAATTAGTATAGAAGCACTGTTTCCCACTGTTTCTGAGGCTAATTCTTGAACCGTAAGTCATAGACGCTAGATCTTGGCGGCATTCGTCTCAGCGCCTGGCAATTAGTATAGAAGCACTGTCTTTGACTTCTCTGGATGTTTCCCAGGCGAGCTATTGACAAGTAAATCCTAGACGCTCGATCTTGGTTATTTTCGCTTTCGCGGCTGGCAGCAAAGTTCAGAACCATGTTTCTGTGAATAACTCTTGAACCGTAAGTCACAGACGCTCGCTCTTGGCTGCATTCGTTTCAGCTCGTGGCAGCCAGTCTAAAAAACACAATCTTGGACTTCTCTGGATGTTTCCCAGGCGAGCTATTGGCAGCATGTTCAGAACCACTGTTTCTGAGGCTAATTCTTGAACCGTAAGTCATAGACGCTAGATCTTGGCGGCATTCGTCTCAGCGCCTGGCAATTAGTATAGAAGCTCTGTCTTTGACTTCTCTGGATGTTTCCCAGGCGAGCTATTGACAAGTAAATCCTAGACGCTCGATCTTGGTTATTTTCGCTTTCGCGGCTGGCAGCAAAGTTCAGAACCATGTTTCTGTGAATAACTCTTGAACCGTAAGTCACAGACGCTCGCTCTTGGCTGCATTCGTTTCAGCTCGTGGCAGCCAGTCTAAAAAACACAATCTTGGACTTCTCTGGATGTTTCCCAGGCGAGCTATTGGCAGCATGTTCAGAACCACTGTTTCTGAGGCTAATTCTTGAACCGTAAGTCATAGACGCTCGATCTTGGCGGCATTCGTCTCAGCGCCTGGCAATTAGTATAGAAGCACTGTTTCCCACTCTTTCTGAGGCTAATTCTTGAACCGTAAGTCTTAGACGCTCGATCTTGGCGGCATTCGTCTCAGCGCCTGGCAATTAGTATAGAAGCACTGTTTCCCACTGTTTCTGAGGCTAATTCTTGAACCGTAAGTCATAGACGCTAGATCTTGGCGGCATTCGTCTCAGCGCCTGGCAATTAGTATAGAAGCACTGTCTTTGACTTCTCTGGATGTTTCCCAGGCGAGCTATTGACAAGTAAATCCTAGACGCTCGATCTTGGTTATTTTCGCTTTCGCGGCTGGCAGCAAAGTTCAGAACCATGTTTCTGTGAATAACTCTTGAACCGTAAGTCACAGACGCTCGCTCTTGGCTCCATTCGTTTCAGCTCGTGGCAGCCAGTCTAAAAAACACAATCTTGGACTTCTCTGGATGTTTCCCAGGCGAGCTATTGGCAGCATGTTCAGAACCACTGTTTCTGAGGCTAATTCTTGAACCGTAAGTCATAGACGCTCGATCTTGGCGGCATTCGTCTCAGCGCCTGGCAATTAGTATAGAAGCACTGTTTCCCACTGTTTCTGAGGCTAATTCTTGAACCGTAAGTCATAGACGCTAGATCTTGGCGGCATTCGTCTCAGCGCCTGGCAATTAGTATAGAAGCTCTGTCTTTGACTTCTCTGGATGTTTCCCAGGCGAGCTATTGACAAGTAAATCCTAGACGCTCGATCTTGGTTATTTTCGCTTTCGCGGCTGGCAGCAAAGTTCAGAACCATGTTTCTGTGAATAACTCTTGAACCGTAAGTCACAGACGCTCGCTCTTGGCTGCATTCGTTTCAGCTCGTGGCAGCCAGTCTAAAAAACACAATCTTGGACTTCTCTGGATGTTTCCCAGGCGAGCTATTGGCAGCATGTTCAGAACCACTGTTTCTGAGGCTAATTCTTGAACCGTAAGTCATAGACGCTCGATCTTGGCGGCATTCGTCTCAGCGCCTGGCAATTAGTATAGAAGCACTGTTTCCCACTGTTTCTGAGGCTAATTCTTGAACCGTAAGTCATAGACGCTAGATCTTGGCGGCATTCGTCTCAGCGCCTGGCAATTAGTATAGAAGCACTGTCTTTGACTTCTCTGGATGTTTCCCAGGCGAGCTATTGACAAGTAAATCCTAGACGCTCGATCTTGGTTATTTTCGCTTTCGCGGCTGGCAGCAAAGTTCAGAACCATGTTTCTGTGAATAACTCTTGAACCGTAAGTCACAGACGCTCGCTCTTGGCTGCATTCGTTTCAGCTCGTGGCAGCCAGTCTAAAAAACACTATCTTGGACTTCTCTGGATGTTTCCCAGACGAGCTATTGGCAGCATGTTCAGAACCACTGTTTCTGAGGCTAATTCTTGAACCGTAAGTCTTAGACGCTCGACCTTGGCGGCATTCGTCTCAGCGCCTGGCAATTAGTATAGAAGCACTGTTTTCCAGTGTTTCTGAGGCTAATTCTTGAACCGTAAGTCATAGACGCTAGATCTTGGCGGCATTCGTCTCAGCGCCTGGCAATTAGTATAGAAGCACTGTCTTTGACTTCTCTGGATGTTTCCCAGGCGAGCTATTGACAAGTAAATCCTAGACGCTCGATCTTGGTTATTTTCGCTTACGCGGCTGGCAGCAAAGTTCAGAACCATGTTTCTGTGAATAACTCTTGAACCGTAAGTCACAGACGCTCGCTCTTGGCTGCATTCGTTTCAGCTCGTGGCAGCCAGTCTAAAAAACACAATCTTGGACTTCTCTGGATGTTTCCCAGGCGAGCTATTGGCAGCATGTTCAGAACCACTGTTTCTGAGGCTAATTCTTGAACCGTAAGTCATAGACGCTCGATCTTGGCGGCATTCGTCTCAGCGCCTGGCAATTAGTATAGAAGCACTGTTTCCCACTGTTTCTGAGGCTAATTCTTGAACCGTAAGTCTTAGACGCTCGATCTTGGCGGCATTCGTCTCAGCGCCTGGCAATTAGTATAGAAGCACTGTTTCCCACTGTTTCTGAGGCAAATTCTTGAACCGTAAGTCATAGACGCTAGATCTTGGCGGCATTCGTCTCAGCGCCTGGCAATTAGTATAGAAGCACTGTCTTTGACTTCTCTGGATGTTTCCCAGGCGAGCTATTGACAAGTAAATCCTAGACGCTCGATCTTGGTTATTTTCGCTTACGCGGCTGGCAGCAAAGTTCAGAACCATGTTTCTGTGAATAACTCTTGAACCGTAAGTCACAGACGCTCGCTCTTGGCTGCATTCGTTTCAGCTCGTGGCAGCCAGTCTAACAAACACTATCTTGGACTTCTCTGGATGTTTCCCAGGTGAGCTATTGGCAGCATGTTCAGAACCACTGTTTCTGAGGCTAATTCTTGAACCGTAAGTCTTAGACGCTCGATCTTGGCGGCATTCGTCTCAGCGCCTGGCAATTAGTATAGAAGCACTGTTTCCCACTGTTTCTGAGGCTAATTCTTGAACCGTAAGTCATAGACGCTAGATCTTGGCGGCATTCGTCTCAGCGCCTGGCAATTAGTATAGAAGCACTGTCTTTGACTTCTCTGGATGTTTCCCAGGCGAGCTATTGACAAGTAAATCCTAGACGCTCGATCTTGGTTATTTTCGCTTTCGCGGCTGGCAGCAAAGTTCAGAACCATGTTTCTGTGAATAACTCTTGAACCGTAAGTCACAGACGCTCGCTCTTGGCTGCATTCGTTTCAGCTCGTGGCAGCCAGTCTAAAAAACACAATCTTGGACTTCTCTGGATGTTTCCCAGGCGAGCTATTGGCAGCATGTTCAGAACCACTGTTTCTGAGGCTAATTCTTGAACCGTAAGTCATAGACGCTCGATCTTGGCGGCATTCGTCTCAGCGCCTGGCAATTAGTATAGAAGCACTGTTTCCCACTCTTTCTGAGTCTAATTCTTGAACCGTAAGTCTTAGACGCTCGATCTTGGCGGCATTCGTCTCAGCACCTGGCAATTAGTATAGAAGCACTGTTTCCCACTGTTTCTGAGGCTAATTCTTGAACCGTAAGTCATAGACGCTAGATCTTGGCGGCATTCGTCTCAGCGCCTGGCAATTAGTATAGAAGCACTGTCTTTGACTTCTCTGGATGTTTCCCAGGCGAGCTATTGACAAGTAAATCCTAGACGCTCGATCTTGGTTATTTTCGCTTACGCGGCTGGCAGCAAAGTTCAGAACCATGTTTCTCTGAATAACTCTTGAACCGTAAGTCACAGACGCTCGCTCTTGGCTGCATTCGTTTCAGCTCGTGGCAGCCAGTCTAACAAACACTATCTTGGACTTCTCTGGGTGTTTCCCAGGTGAGCTATTGGCAGCATGTTCAGAACCACTGTTTCTGAGGCTAATTCTTGAACCGTAAGTCATAGACGCTCGATCTTGGCGGCATTCGTCTCAGCGCCTGGCAATTAGTATAGAAGCACTGTTTCCCACTGTTTCTGAGGCTAATTCTTGAACCGTAAGTCATAGACGCTAGATCTTGGCGGCATTCGTCTCAGCGCCTGGCAATTAGTATAGAAGCACTGTCTTTGACTTCTCTGGATGTTTCCCAGGCGAGCTATTGACAAGTAAATCCTAGACGCTCGATCTTGGTTATTTTCGCTTACGCGGCTGGCAGCAAAGTTCAGAACCATGTTTCTGTGAATAACTCTTGAACCGTAAGTCACAGACGCTCGCTCTTGGCTGCATTCGTTTCAGCTCGTGGCAGCCAGTCTAAAAAACACAATCTTGGACTTCTCTGGATGTTTCCCAGGCGAGCTATTGGCAGCATGTTCAGAACCACTGTTTCTGAGGCTAATTCTTGAACCGTAAGTCATAGACGCTCGATCTTGGCGGCATTCGTCTCAGCGCCTGGCAATTAGTATAGAAGCACTGTTTCCCACTGTTTCTGAGGCTAATTCTTGAACCGTAAGTCTTAGACGCTCGATCTTGGCGGCATTCGTCTCAGCGCCTGGCAATTAGTATAGAAGCACTGTTTCCCACTGTTTCTGAGGCAAATTCTTGAACCGTAAGTCATAGACGCTAGATCTTGGCGGCATTCGTCTCAGCGCCTGGCAATTAGTATAGAAGCACTGTCTTTGACTTCTCTGGATGTTTCCCAGGCGAGCTATTGACAAGTAAATCCTAGACGCTCGATCTTGGTTATTTTCGCTTACGCGGCTGCCAGCAAAGTTCAGAACCATGTTTCTGTGAATAACTCTTGAACCGTAAGTCACAGACGCTCGCTCTTGGCTGCATTCGTTTCAGCTCGTGGCAGCCAGTCTAACAAACACTATCTTGGACTTCTCTGGATGTTTCCCAGGTGAGCTATTGGCAGCATGTTCAGAACCACTGTTTCTGAGGCTAATTCTTGAACCGTAAGTCTTAGACGCTCGATCTTGGCGGCATTCGTCTCAGCGCCTGGCAATTAGTATAGAAGCACTGTTTCCCACTGTTTCTGAGGCTAATTCTTGAACCGTAAGTCATAGACGCTAGATCTTGGCGGCATTCGTCTCAGCGCCTGGCAATTAGTATAGAAGCACTGTCTTTGACTTCTCTGGATGTTTCCCAGGCGAGCTATTGACAAGTAAATCCTAGACGCTCGATCTTGGTTATTTTCGCTTTCGCGGCTGGCAGCAAAGTTCAGAACCATGTTTCTGTGAATAACTCTTGAACCGTAAGTCACAGACGCTCGCTCTTGGCTGCATTCGTTTCAGCTCGTGGCAGCCAGTCTAAAAAACACAATCTTGGACTTCTCTGGATGTTTCCCAGGCGAGCTATTGGCAGCATGTTCAGAACCACTGTTTCTGAGGCTAATTCTTGAACCGTAAGTCATAGACGCTCGATCTTGGCGGCATTCGTCTCAGCGCCTGGCATTTAGTATAGAAGCACTGTTTCCCACTGTTTCTGAGGCTAATTCTTGAACCGTAAGTCATAGACGCTAGATCTTGGCGGCATTCGTCTCAGCGCCTGGCAATTAGTATAGAAGCACTGTCTTTGACTTCTCTGGATGTTTCCCAGGCGAGCTATTGACAAGTAAATCCTAGACGCTCGATCTTGGTTATTTTCGCTTTCGCGGCTGGCAGCAAAGTTCAGAACCATGTTTCTGTGAATAACTCTTGAACCGTAAGTCACAGACGCTCGCTCTTGGCTGCATTCGTTTCAGCTCGTGGCAGCCAGTCTAAAAAAACACAATCTTGGACTTCTCTGGATGTTTCCCAGGCGAGCTATTGGCAGCATGTTCAGAACCACTGTTTCTGAGGCTAATTCTTGAACCGTAAGTCATAGACGCTCGATCTTGGCGGCATTCGTCTCAGCGCCTGGCAATTAGTATAGAAGCACTGTTTCCCACTCTTTCTGAGGCTAATTCTTGAACCGTAAGTCTTAGACGCTCGATCTTGGCGGCATTCGTCTCAGCGCCTGGCAATTAGTATAGAAGCACTGTTTCCCACTGTTTCTGAGGCTAATTCTTGAACCGTAAGTCATAGACGCTAGATCTTGGCGGCATTCGTCTCAGCGCCTGGCAATTAGTATAGAAGCACTGTCTTTGACTTCTCTGGATGTTTCCCAGGCGAGCTATTGACAAGTAAATCCTAGACGCTCGATCTTGGTTATTTTCGCTTACGCGGCTGGCAGCAAAGTTCAGAACCATGTTTCTGTGAATAACTCTTGAACCGTAAGTCACAGACGCTCGCTCTTGGCTGCATTCGTTTCAGCTCGTGGCAGCCAGTCTAACAAACACTATCTTGGACTTCTCTGGATGTTTCCCAGGTGAGCTATTGGCAGCATGTTCAGAACCACTGTTTCTGAGGCTAATTCTTGAACCGTAAGTCTTAGACGCTCGATCTTGGCGGCATTCGTCTCAGCGCCTGGCAATTAGTATAGAAGCACTGTTTCCCACTGTTTCTGAGGCTAATTCTTGAACCGTAAGTCATAGACGCTAGATCTTGGCGGCATTCGTCTCAGCGCCTGGCAATTAGTATAGCAGCACTGTCTTTGACTTCTCTGGATGTTTCCCAGGCGAGCTATTGACAAGTAAATCCTAGACGCTCGATCTTGGTTATTTTCGCTTTCGCGGCTGGCAGCAAAGTTCAAAACCATGTTTCTGTGAATAACTCTTGAACCGTAAGTCACAGACGCTCGCTCTTGGCTCCATTCGTTTCAGCTCGTGGCAGCCAGTCTAAAAAACACAATCTTGGACTTCTCTGGATGTTTCCCAGGCGAGCTATTGGCAGCATGTTCAGAACCACTGTTTCTGAGGCTAATTCTTGAACCGTAAGTCATAGACGCTCGATCTTGGCGGCATTCGTCTCAGCGCCTGGCAATTAGTATAGAAGCACTGTTTCCCACTGTTTCTGAGGCTAATTCTTGAACCGTAAGTCATATACGCTAGATCTTGGCGGCATTCGTCTCAGCGCCTGGCAATTAGTATAGAAGCACTGTCTTTGACTTCTCTGGATGTTTCCCAGGCGAGCTATTGACAAGTAAATCCTAGACGCTCGATCTTGGTTATTTTCGCTTACGCGGCTGGCAGCAAAGTTCAGAACCATGTTTCTGTGAATAACTCTTGAACCGTAAGTCACAGACGCTCGCTCTTGGCTGCATTCGTTTCAGCTCGTGGCAGCCAGTCTAAAAAACACAATCTTGGACTTCTCTGGATGTTTCCCAGGCGAGCTATTGGCAGCATGTTCAGAACCACTGTTTCTGAGGCTAATTCTTGAACCGTAAGTCATAGACGCTCGATCTTGGCGGCATTCGTCTCAGCGCCTGGCAATTAGTATAGAAGCACTGTTTCCCACTGTTTCTGAGGCTAATTCTTGAACCGTAAGTCTTAGACGCTCGATCTTGGCGGCATTCGTCTCAGCGCCTGGCAATTAGTATAGAAGCACTGTTTCCCACTGTTTCTGAGGCTAATTCTTGAACCGTAAGTCATAGACGCTAGATCTTGGCGGCATTCGTCTCAGCGCCTGGCAATTAGTATAGAAGCACTGTCTTTGACTTCTCTGGATGTTTCCCAGGCGAGCTATTGACAAGTAAATCCTAGACGCTCGATCTTGGTTATTTTCGCTTTCGCGGCTGGCAGCAAAGTTCAGAACCATGTTTCTGTGAATAACTCTTGAACCGTAAGTCACAGACGCTCGCTCTTGGCTGCATTCGTTTCAGCTCGTGGCAGCCAGTCTAAAAAACACAATCTTGGACTTCTCTGGATGTTTCCCAGGCGAGCTATTGGCAGCATGTTCAGAACCACTGTTTCTGAGGCTAATTCTTGAACCGTAAGTCATAGACGCTCGATCTTGGCGGCATTCGTCTCAGCGCCTGGCAATTAGTATAGAAGCACTGTTTCCCACTGTTTCTGAGGCTAATTCTTGAACCGTAAGTCATAGACGCTAGATCTTGGCGGCATTCGTCTCAGCGCCTGGCAATTAGTATAGAAGCACTGTCTTTGACTTCTCTGGATGTTTCCCAGGCGAGCTATTGACAAGTAAATCCTAGACGCTCGATCTTGGTTATTTTCGCTTTCGCGGCTGGCAGCAAAGTTCAGAACCATGTTTCTGTGAATAACTCTTGAACCGTAAGTCACAGACGCTCGCTCTTGGCTGCATTCGTTTCAGCTCGTGGCAGCCAGTCTAAAAAACACTATCTTGGACTTCTCTGGATGTTTCCCAGACGAGCTATTGGCAGCATGTTCAGAACCACTGTTTCTGAGGCTAATTCTTGAACCGTAAGTCTTAGACGCTCGACCTTGGCGGCATTCGTCTCAGCGCCTGGCAATTAGTATAGAAGCACTGTTTTCCAGTGTTTCTGAGGCTAATTCTTGAACCGTAAGTCATAGACGCTAGATCTTGGCGGCATTCGTCTCAGCGCCTGGCAATTAGTATAGAAGCACTGTCTTTGACTTCTCTGGATGTTTCCCAGGCGAGCTATTGACAAGTAAATCCTAGACGCTCGATCTTGGTTATTTTCGCTTACGCGGCTGGCAGCAAAGTTCAGAACCATGTTTCTGTGAATAACTCTTGAACCGTAAGTCACAGACGCTCGCTCTTGGCTGCATTCGTTTCAGCTCGTGGCAGCCAGTCTAAAAAACACAATCTTGGACTTCTCTGGATGTTTCCCAGGCGAGCTATTGACAAGTAAATCCTAGACGCTCGATCTTGGTTATTTTCGCTTTCGCGGCTGGCAGCAAAGTTCAAAACCATGTTTCTGTGAATAACTCTTGAACCGTAAGTCACAGACGCTCGCTCTTGGCTCCATTCGTTTCAGCTCGTGGCAGCCAGTCTAAAAAACACAATCTTGGACTTCTCTGGATGTTTCCCAGGCGAGCTATTGGCAGCATGTTCAGAACCACTGTTTCTGAGGCTAATTCTTGAACCGTAAGTCATAGACGCTCGATCTTGGCGGCATTCGTCTCAGCGCCTGGCAATTAGTATAGAAGCTCTGTCTTTGACTTCTCTGGATGTTTCCCAGGCGAGCTATTGACAAGTAAATCCTAGACGCTCGATCTTGGTTATTTTCGCTTTCGCGGCTGGCAGCAAAGTTCAGAACCATGTTTCTGTGAATAACTCTTGAACCGTAAGTCACAGACGCTCGCTCTTGGCTGCATTCGTTTCAGCTCGTGGCAGCCAGTCTAAAAAACACAATCTTGGACTTCTCTGGATGTTTCCCAGGCGAGCTATTGGCAGCATGTTCAGAAACACTGTTTCTGAGGCTAATTCTTGAACCGTAAGTCATAGACGCTCGATCTTGGCGGCATTCGTCTCAGCGCCTGGCAATTAGTATAGAAGCACTGTTTCCCACTGTTTCTGAGGCTAATTCTTGAACCGTAAGTCATAGACGCTAGATCTTGGCGGCATTCGTCTCAGCGCCTGGCAATTAGTATGGAAGCACTGTCTTTGACTTCTCTGGATGTTTCCCAGGCGAGCTATTGACAAGTAAATCCTAGACGCTCGATCTTGGTTATTTTCGCTTTCGCGGCTGGCAGCAAAGTTCAGAACCATGTTTCTGTGAATAACTCTTGAACCGTAAGTCACAGACGCTCGCTCTTGGCTGCATTCGTTTCAGCTCGTGGCAGCCAGTCTAAAAAACACTATCTTGGACTTCTCTGGATGTTTCCCAGACGAGCTATTGGCAGCATGTTCAGAACCACTGTTTCTGAGGCTAATTCTTGAACCGTAAGTCTTAGACGCTCGACCTTGGCGGCATTCGTCTCAGCGCCTGGCAATTAGTATAGAAGCACTGTTTTCCAGTGTTTCTGAGGCTAATTCTTGAACCGTAAGTCATAGACGCTAGATCTTGGCGGCATTCGTCTCAGCGCCTGGCAATTAGTATAGAAGCACTGTCTTTGACTTCTCTGGATGTTTCCCAGGCGAGCTATTGACAAGTAAATCCTAGACGCTCGATCTTGGTTATTTTCGCTTACGCGGCTGGCAGCAAAGTTCAGAACCATGTTTCTGTGAATAACTCTTGAACCGTAAGTCACAGACGCTCGCTCTTGGCTGCATTCGTTTCAGCTCATGGCAGCCAGTCTAAAAAACACAATCTTGGACTTCTCTGGATGTTTCCCAGGCGAGCTATTGGCAGCATGTTCAGAACCACTGTTTCTGAGGCTAATTCTTGAACCGTAAGTCATAGACGCTCGATCTTGGCGGCATTCGTCTCAGCGCCTGGCAATTAGTATAGAAGCACTGTTTCCCACTGTTTCTGAGGCTAATTCTTGAACCGTAAGTCTTAGACGCTCGATCTTGGCGGCATTCGTCTCAGCGCCTGGCAATTAGTATAGAAGCACTGTCTTTGACTTCTCTGGATGTTTCCCAGGCGAGCTATTGACAAGTAAATCCTAGACGCTCGGTCTTGGTTATTTTCGCTTACGCGGCTGGCAGCAAAGTTCAGAACCATGTTTCTGTGAATAACTCTTGAACCGTAAGTCATAGACGCTCGATCTTGGCGGCATTCGTCTCAGCGCCTGGCAATTAGTATAGAAGCACTGTTTCCCACTCTTTCTGAGGCTAATTCTTGAACCGTAAGTCTTAGACGCTCGATCTTGGCGGCATTCGTCTCAGCGCCTGGCAATTAGTATAGAAGCACTGTTTCCCACTGTTTCTGAGGCTAATTCTTGAACCGTAAGTCATAGACGCTAGATCTTGGCGGCATTCGTCTCAGCGCCTGGCAATTAGTATAGAAGCACTGTCTTTGACTTCTCTGGATGTTTCCCAGGCGAGCTATTGACAAGTAAATCCTAGATGCTCGATCTTGGTTATTTTCGCTTACGCGGCTGGCAGCAAAGTTCAGAACCATGTTTCTGTGAATAACTCTTGAACCGTAAGTCACAGACGCTCGCTCTTGGCTGCATTCGTTTCAGCTCGTGGCAGCCAGTCTAAAAAACACAATCTTGGACTTCTCTGGATGTTTCCCAGGCGAGCTATTGGCAGCATGTTCAGAACCACTGTTTCTGAGGCTAATTCTTGAACCGTAAGTCATAGACGCTCGATCTTGGCGGCATTCGTCTCAGCGCCTGGCAATTAGTATAGAAGCACTGTTTCCCACTGTTTCTGAGGCTAATTCTTGAACCGTAAGTCTTAGACGCTCGATCTTGGCGGCATTCGTCTCAGCGCCTGGCAATTATTATAGAAGCACTGTTTCCCACTGTTTCTGAGGCTAATTCTTGAACCGTAAGTCATAGACGCTAGATCTTGGCGGCATTCGTCTCAGCGCCTGGCAATTAGTATAGAAGCACTGTCTTTGACTTCTCTGGATGTTTCCCAGGCGAGCTATTGACAAGTAAATCCTAGACGCTCGATCTTGGTTATTTTCGCTTTCGCGGCTGGCAGCAAAGTTCAGAACCATGTTTCTGTGAATAACTCTTGAACCGTAAGTCACAGACGCTCGCTCTTGGCTGCATTCGTTTCAGCTCGTGGCAGCCAGTCTAAAAAACACAATCTTGGACTTCTCTGGATGTTTCCCAGGCGAGCTATTGGCAGCATGTTCAGAACCACTGTTTCTGAGGCTAATTCTTGAACCGTAAGTCATAGACGCTCGATCTTGGCGGCATTCGTCTCAGCGCCTGGCAATTAGTATAGAAGCACTGTTTCCCACTGTTTCTGAGGCTAATTCTTGAACCGTAAGTCATAGACGCTAGATCTTGGCGGCATTCGTCTCAGCGCCTGGCAATTAGTATAGAAGCACTGTCTTTGACTTCTCTGGATGTTTCCCAGGCGAGCTATTGACAAGTAAATCCTAGACGCTCGATCTTGGTTATTTTCGCTTACGCGGCTGGCAGCAAAGTTCAGAACCATGTTTCTGTGAATAACTCTTGAACCGTAAGTCACAGACGCTCGCTCTTGGCTGCATTCGTTTCAGCTCGTGGCAGCCAGTCTAAAAAACACAATCTTGGACTTCTCTGGATGTTTCCCAGGCGAGCTATTGGCAGCATGTTCAGAACCACTGTTTCTGAGGCTAATTCTTGAACCGTAAGTCATAGACGCTCGATCTTGGCGGCATTCGTCTCAGCGCCTGGCAATTAGTATAGAAGCACTGTTTCCCACTGTTTCTGAGGCTAATTCTTGAACCGTAAGTCTTAGACGCTCGATCTTGGCGGCATTCGTCTCAGCGCCTGGCAATTAGTATAGAAGCACTGTTTCCCACTGTTTCTGAGGCTAATTCTTGAACCGTAAGTCATAGACGCTAGATCTTGGCGGCATTCGTCTCAGCGCCTGGCAATTAGTATAGAAGCACTGTTTCCCAATCTTTCTGAGGCTAATTCTTGAACCGTAAGTCTTAGACGCTCAAACTTGGCGGCATTCGTCTCAGCGCCTGGCAATTAGTATAGAAGCACTGTTTCCCACTGTTTCTGAGGCTAATTCTTGAACCGTAAGTCATAGACGCTAGATCTTGGCGGCATTCGTCTCAGCGCCTGGCAATTAGTATAGAAGCACTGTCTTTGACTTCTCTGGATGTTTCCCAGGCGAGCTATTGACAAGTAAATCCTAGACGCTCGATCTTGGTTATTTTCGCTTTCGCGGCTGGCAGCAAAGTTCAGAACCATGTTTCTGTGAATAACTCTTGAACCGTAAGTCACAGACGCTCGCTCTTGGCTGCATTCGTTTCAGCTCGTGGCAGCCAGTCTAAAAAACACAATCTTGGACTTCTCTGGATGTTTCCCAGGCGAGCTATTGGCAGCATGTTCAGAACCACTGTTTCTGAGGCTAATTCTTGAACCGTAAGTCATAGACGCTCGATCTTGGCGGCATTCGTCTCAGCACCTGGCAATTAGTATAGAAGCACTGTTTCCCACTGTTTCTGAGGCTAATTCTTGAACCGTAAGTCATAGACGCTAGATCTTGGCGGCATTCGTCTCAGCGCCTGGCAATTAGTATAGAAGCTCTGTCTTTGACTTCTCTGGATGTTTCCCAGGCGAGCTATTGACAAGTAAATCCTAGACGCTCGATCTTGGTTATTTTCGCTTTCGCGGCTGGCAGCAAAGTTCAGAACCATGTTTCTGTGAATAACTCTTAAACCGTAAGTCACAGACGCTCGCTCTTGGCTGCATTCGTTTCAGCTCGTGGCAGCCAGTCTAAAAAACACAATCTTGGACTTCTCTGGATGTTTCCCAGGCGAGCTATTGGCAGCATGTTCAGAACCACTGTTTCTGAGGCTAATTCTTGAACCGTAAGTCATAGACGCTCGATCTTGGCGGCATTCGTCTCAGCGCCTGACAATTAGTATAGAAGCACTGTTTCCCAATCTTTCTGAGGCTAATTCTTGAACCGTAAGTCTTAGACGCTCAAACTTGACGGCATTCGTCTCAGCGCCTGGCAATTAGTATAGAAGCACTGTTTCCCACTGTTTCTGAGGCTAATTCTTGAACCGTAAGTCATAGACGCTAGATCTTGGCGGCATTCGTCTCAGCGCCTGGCAATTAGTATAGAAGCACTGTCTTTGACTTCTCTGGATCTTTCCCAGGCGAGCTATTGACAAGTAAATCCTAGACGCTCGATCTTGGTTATTTTCGCTTTCGCGGCTGGCAGCAAAGTTCAGAACCATGTTTCTGTGAATAACTCTTGGACCGTAAGTCACAGACGCTCGCTCTTGGCTGCATTCGTTTCAGCTCGTGGCAGCCAGTCTAAAAAAACACTATCTTGGACTTCTCTGGATGTTTCCCAGGCGAGCTATTGGCAGCATGTTCAGAACCACTGTTTCTGAGGCTAATTCTTGAACCGTAAGTCTTAGACGCTCGATCTTGGCGGCATTCGTCTCAGCGCTTGGCAATTAGTATAGAAGCACTGTTTCCCACTGTTTCTGAGGCTAATTCTTGAACCGTAAGTCATAGACGCTCGCTCTTGGCTGCATTCGTTTCAGCTCGTGGCAGCCAGTCTAAAAAACACAATCTTGGACTTCTCTGGATGTTTCCCAGGCGAGCTATTGACAAGTAAATCCTAGACGCTCGATCTTGGTTATTTTCGCTTTCGCGGCTGGCAGCAAAGTTCAAAACCATGTTTCTGTGAATAACTCTTGAACCGTAAGTCACAGACGCTCGCTCTTGGCTCCATTCGTTTCAGCTCGTGGCAGCCAGTCTAAAAAACACAATCTTGGACTTCTCTGGATGTTTCCCAGGCGAGCTATTGGCAGCATGTTCAGAACCACTGTTTCTGAGGCTAATTCTTGAACCGTAAGTCTTAGACGCTCGACCTTGGCGGCATTCGTCTCAGCGCCTGGCAATTAGTATAGAAGCACTGTTTTCCAGTGTTTCTGAGGCTAATTCTTGAACCGTAAGTCATAGACGCTAGATCTTGGCGGCATTCGTCTCAGCGCCTGGCAATTAGTATAGAAGCACTGTCTTTGACTTCTCTGGATGTTTCCCAGGCGAGCTATTGACAAGTAAATCCTAGACGCTCGATCTTGGTTATTTTCGCTTACGCGGCTGGCAGCAAAGTTCAGAACCATGTTTCTGTGAATAACTCTTGAACCGTAAGTCACAGACGCTCGCTCTTGGCTGCATTCGTTTCAGCTCGTGGCAGCCAGTCTAAAAAACACAATCTTGGACTTCTCTGGATGTTTCCCAGGCGAGCTATTGGCAGCATGTTCAGAACCACTGTTTCTGAGGCTAATTCTTGAACCGTAAGTCATAGACGCTCGATCTTGGCGGCATTCGTCTCAGCGCCTGGCAATTAGTATAGAAGCACTGTTTCCCACTGTTTCTGAGGCTAATTCTTGAACCGTAAGTCTTAGACGCTCGATCTTGGCGGCATTCGTCTCAGCGCCTGGCAATTAGTATAGAAGCACTGTCTTTGACTTCTCTGGATGTTTCCCAGGCGAGCTATTGACAAGTAAATCCTAGACGCTCGGTCTTGGTTATTTTCGCTTACGCGGCTGGCAGCAAAGTTCAGAACCATGTTTCTGTGAATAACTCTTGAACCGTAAGTCATAGACGCTCGATCTTGGCGGCATTCGTCTCAGCGCCTGGCAATTAGTATAGAAGCACTGTTTCCCACTCTTTCTGAGGCTAATTCTTGAACCGTAAGTCTTAGACGCTCGATCTTGGCGGCATTCGTCTCAGCGCCTGGCAATTAGTATAGAAGCACTGTTTCCCACTGTTTCTGAGGCTAATTCTTGAACCGTAAGTCATAGACGCTAGATCTTGGCGGCATTCGTCTCAGCGCCTGGCAATTAGTATAGAAGCACTGTCTTTGACTTCTCTGGATGTTTCCCAGGCGAGCTATTGACAAGTAAATCCTAGATGCTCGATCTTGGTTATTTTCGCTTACGCGGCTGGCAGCAAAGTTCAGAACCATGTTTCTGTGAATAACTCTTGAACCGTAAGTCACAGACGCTCGCTCTTGGCTGCATTCGTTTCAGCTCGTGGCAGCCAGTCTAAAAAACACAATCTTGGACTTCTCTGGATGTTTCCCAGGCGAGCTATTGGCAGCATGTTCAGAACCACTGTTTCTGAGGCTAATTCTTGAACCGTAAGTCATAGACGCTCGATCTTGGCGGCATTCGTCTCAGCGCCTGGCAATTAGTATAGAAGCACTGTTTCCCACTGTTTCTGAGGCTAATTCTTGAACCGTAAGTCTTAGACGCTCGATCTTGGCGGCATTCGTCTCAGCGCCTGGCAATTATTATAGAAGCACTGTTTCCCACTGTTTCTGAGGCTAATTCTTGAACCGTAAGTCATAGACGCTAGATCTTGGCGGCATTCGTCTCAGCGCCTGGCAATTAGTATAGAAGCACTGTCTTTGACTTCTCTGGATGTTTCCCAGGCGAGCTATTGACAAGTAAATCCTAGACGCTCGATCTTGGTTATTTTCGCTTTCGCGGCTGGCAGCAAAGTTCAGAACCATGTTTCTGTGAATAACTCTTGAACCGTAAGTCACAGACGCTCGCTCTTGGCTGCATTCGTTTCAGCTCGTGGCAGCCAGTCTAAAAAACACAATCTTGGACTTCTCTGGATGTTTCCCAGGCGAGCTATTGGCAGCATGTTCAGAACCACTGTTTCTGAGGCTAATTCTTGAACCGTAAGTCATAGACGCTCGATCTTGGCGGCATTCGTCTCAGCGCCTGGCAATTAGTATAGAAGCACTGTTTCCCACTGTTTCTGAGGCTAATTCTTGAACCGTAAGTCATAGACGCTAGATCTTGGCGGCATTCGTCTCAGCGCCTGGCAATTAGTATAGAAGCACTGTCTTTGACTTCTCTGGATGTTTCCCAGGCGAGCTATTGACAAGTAAATCCTAGACGCTCGATCTTGGTTATTTTCGCTTACGCGGCTGGCAGCAAAGTTCAGAACCATGTTTCTGTGAATAACTCTTGAACCGTAAGTCACAGACGCTCGCTCTTGGCTGCATTCGTTTCAGCTCGTGGCAGCCAGTCTAAAAAACACAATCTTGGACTTCTCTGGATGTTTCCCAGGCGAGCTATTGGCAGCATGTTCAGAACCACTGTTTCTGAGGCTAATTCTTGAACCGTAAGTCATAGACGCTCGATCTTGGCGGCATTCGTCTCAGCGCCTGGCAATTAGTATAGAAGCACTGTTTCCCACTGCTTCTGAGGCTAATTCTTGAACCGTAAGTCTTAGACGCTCGATCTTGGCGGCATTCGTCTCAGCGCCTGGCAATTAGTATAGAAGCACTGTTTCCCACTGTTTCTGAGGCTAATTC
This sequence comes from Rhinoderma darwinii, assembly GCF_050947455.1. Classification (NCBI taxonomy): domain Eukaryota; kingdom Metazoa; phylum Chordata; class Amphibia; order Anura; family Rhinodermatidae; genus Rhinoderma; species Rhinoderma darwinii. The sequence goes on along the minus strand of NC_134688.1, from coordinate 324,677,190 downwards.
TTGAACCGTAAGTCATAGACGCTAGATCTTGGCGGCATTCGTCTCAGCGCCTGGCAATTAGTATAGAAGCACTGTTTCCCAATCTTTCTGAGGCTAATTCTTGAACCGTAAGTCTTAGACGCTCAAACTTGGCGGCATTCGTCTCAGCGCCTGGCAATTAGTATAGAAGCACTGTTTCCCACTGTTTCTGAGGCTAATTCTTGAACCGTAAGTCATAGACGCTAGATCTTGGCGGCATTCGTCTCAGCGCCTGGCAATTAGTATAGAAGCACTGTCTTTGACTTCTCTGGATGTTTCCCAGGCGAGCTATTGACAAGTAAATCCTAGACGCTCGATCTTGGTTATTTTCGCTTTCGCGGCTGGCAGCAAAGTTCAGAACCATGTTTCTGTGAATAACTCTTGAACCGTAAGTCACAGACGCTCGCTCTTGGCTGCATTCGTTTCAGCTCGTGGCAGCCAGTCTAAAAAACACAATCTTGGACTTCTCTGGATGTTTCCCAGGCGAGCTATTGGCAGCATGTTCAGAACCACTGTTTCTGAGGCTAATTCTTGAACCGTAAGTCATAGACGCTCGATCTTGGCGGCATTCGTCTCAGCACCTGGCAATTAGTATAGAAGCACTGTTTCCCACTGTTTCTGAGGCTAATTCTTGAACCGTAAGTCATAGACGCTAGATCTTGGCGGCATTCGTCTCAGCGCCTGGCAATTAGTATAGAAGCTCTGTCTTTGACTTCTCTGGATGTTTCCCAGGCGAGCTATTGACAAGTAAATCCTAGACGCTCGATCTTGGTTATTTTCGCTTTCGCGGCTGGCAGCAAAGTTCAGAACCATGTTTCTGTGAATAACTCTTAAACCGTAAGTCACAGACGCTCGCTCTTGGCTGAATTCGTTTCAGCTCGTGGCAGCCAGTCTAAAAAACACAATCTTGGACTTCTCTGGATGTTTCCCAGGCGAGCTATTGGCAGCATGTTCAGAACCACTGTTTCTGAGGCTAATTCTTGAACCGTAAGTCATAGACGCTCGATCTTGGCGGCATTCGTCTCAGCGCCTGGCAATTAGTATAGAAGCACTGTTTCCCAATCTTTCTGAGGCTAATTCTTGAACCGTAAGTCTTAGACGCTCAAACTTGACGGCATTCGTCTCAGCGCCTGGCAATTAGTATAGAAGCACTGTTTCCCACTGTTTCTGAGGCTAATTCTTGAACCGTAAGTCATAGACGCTAGATCTTGGCGGCATTCGTCTCAGCGCCTGGCAATTAGTATAGAAGCACTGTCTTTGACTTCTCTGGATCTTTCCCAGGCGAGCTATTGACAAGTAAATCCTAGACGCTCGATCTTGGTTATTTTCGCTTTCGCGGCTGGCAGCAAAGTTCAGAACCATGTTTCTGTGAATAACTCTTGAACCGTAAGTCACAGACGCTCGCTCTTGGCTGCATTCGTTTCAGCTCGTGGCAGCCAGTCTAAAAAAACACTATCTTGGACTTCTCTGGATGTTTCCCAGGCGAGCTATTGGCAGCATGTTCAGAACCACTGTTTCTGAGGCTAATTCTTGAACCGTAAGTCTTAGACGCTCGATCTTGGCGGCATTCGTCTCAGCGCTTGGCAATTAGTATAGAAGCACTGTTTCCCACTGTTTCTGAGGCTAATTCTTGAACCGTAAGTCATAGACGCTCGCTCTTGGCTGCATTCGTTTCAGCTCGTGGCAGCCAGTCTAAAAAACACAATCTTGGACTTCTCTGGATGTTTCCCAGGCGAGCTATTGACAAGTAAATCCTAGACGCTCGATCTTGGTTATTTTCGCTTTCGCGGCTGGCAGCAAAGTTCAAAACCATGTTTCTGTGAATAACTCTTGAACCGTAAGTCACAGACGCTCGCTCTTGGCTCCATTCGTTTCAGCTCGTGGCAGCCAGTCTAAAAAACACAATCTTGGACTTCTCTGGATGTTTCCCAGGCGAGCTATTGGCAGCATGTTCAGAACCACTGTTTCTGAGGCTAATTCTTGAACCGTAAGTCATAGACGCTCGATCTTGGCGGCATTCGTCTCAGCGCCTGGCAATTAGTATAGAAGCTCTGTCTTTGACTTCTCTGGATGTTTCCCAGGCGAGCTATTGACAAGTAAATCCTAGACGCTCGATCTTGGTTATTTTCGCTTTCGCGGCTGGCAGCAAAGTTCAGAACCATGTTTCTGTGAATAACTCTTGAACCGTAAGTCACAGACGCTCGCTCTTGGCTGCATTCGTTTCAGCTCGTGGCAGCCAGTCTAAAAAACACAATCTTGGACTTCTCTGGATGTTTCCCAGGCGAGCTATTGGCAGCATGTTCAGAAACACTGTTTCTGAGGCTAATTCTTGAACCGTAAGTCATAGACGCTCGATCTTGGCGGCATTCGTCTCAGCGCCTGGCAATTAGTATAGAAGCACTGTTTCCCACTGTTTCTGAGGCTAATTCTTGAACCGTAAGTCATAGACGCTAGATCTTGGCGGCATTCGTCTCAGCGCCTGGCAATTAGTATGGAAGCACTGTCTTTGACTTCTCTGGATGTTTCCCAGGCGAGCTATTGACAAGTAAATCCTAGACGCTCGATCTTGGTTATTTTCGCTTTCGCGGCTGGCAGCAAAGTTCAGAACCATGTTTCTGTGAATAACTCTTGAACCGTAAGTCACAGACGCTCGCTCTTGGCTGCATTCGTTTCAGCTCGTGGCAGCCAGTCTAAAAAACACTATCTTGGACTTCTCTGGATGTTTCCCAGACGAGCTATTGGCAGCATGTTCAGAACCACTGTTTCTGAGGCTAATTCTTGAACCGTAAGTCATAGACGCTCGATCTTGGCGGCATTCGTCTCAGCGCTTGGCAATTAGTATAGAAGCACTGTTTCCCACTGTTTCTGAGGCTAATTCTTGAACCGTAAGTCTTAGACGCTCAAACTTGACGGCATTCGTCTCAGCGCCTGGCAATTAGTATAGAAGCACTGTTTCCCACTGTTTCTGAGGCTAATTCTTGAACCGTAAGTCATAGACGCTAGATCTTGGCGGCATTCGTCTCAGCGCCTGGCAATTAGTATAGAAGCACTGTCTTTGACTTCTCTGGATCTTTCCCAGGCGAGCTATTGACAAGTAAATCCTAGACGCTCGATCTTGGTTATTTTCGCTTTCGCGGCTGGCAGCAAAGTTCAGAACCATGTTTCTGTGAATAACTCTTGAACCGTAAGTCACAGACGCTCGCTCTTGGCTGCATTCGTTTCAGCTCGTGGCAGCCAGTCTAAAAAAACACTATCTTGGACTTCTCTGGATGTTTCCCAGGCGAGCTATTGGCAGCATGTTCAGAACCACTGTTTCTGAGGCTAATTCTTGAACCGTAAGTCTTAGACGCTCGATCTTGGCGGCATTCGTCTCAGCGCTTGGCAATTAGTATAGAAGCACTGTTTCCCACTGTTTCTGAGGCTAATTCTTGAACCGTAAGTCATAGACGCTCGCTCTTGGCTGCATTCGTTTCAGCTCGTGGCAGCCAGTCTAAAAAACACAATCTTGGACTTCTCTGGATGTTTCCCAGGCGAGCTATTGACAAGTAAATCCTAGACGCTCGATCTTGGTTATTTTCGCTTTCGCGGCTGGCAGCAAAGTTCAAAACCATGTTTCTGTGAATAACTCTTGAACCGTAAGTCACAGACGCTCGCTCTTGGCTCCATTCGTTTCAGCTCGTGGCAGCCAGTCTAAAAAACACAATCTTGGACTTCTCTGGATGTTTCCCAGGCGAGCTATTGGCAGCATGTTCAGAACCACTGTTTCTGAGGCTAATTCTTGAACCGTAAGTCATAGACGCTCGATCTTGGCGGCATTCGTCTCAGCGCCTGGCAATTAGTATAGAAGCTCTGTCTTTGACTTCTCTGGATGTTTCCCAGGCGAGCTATTGACAAGTAAATCCTAGACGCTCGATCTTGGTTATTTTCGCTTTCGCGGCTGGCAGCAAAGTTCAGAACCATGTTTCTGTGAATAACTCTTGAACCGTAAGTCACAGACGCTCGCTCTTGGCTGCATTCGTTTCAGCTCGTGGCAGCCAGTCTAAAAAACACAATCTTGGACTTCTCTGGATGTTTCCCAGGCGAGCTATTGGCAGCATGTTCAGAAACACTGTTTCTGAGGCTAATTCTTGAACCGTAAGTCATAGACGCTCGATCTTGGCGGCATTCGTCTCAGCGCCTGGCAATTAGTATAGAAGCACTGTTTCCCACTGTTTCTGAGGCTAATTCTTGAACCGTAAGTCATAGACGCTAGATCTTGGCGGCATTCGTCTCAGCGCCTGGCAATTAGTATGGAAGCACTGTCTTTGACTTCTCTGGATGTTTCCCAGGCGAGCTATTGACAAGTAAATCCTAGACGCTCGATCTTGGTTATTTTCGCTTTCGCGGCTGGCAGCAAAGTTCAGAACCATGTTTCTGTGAATAACTCTTGAACCGTAAGTCACAGACGCTCGCTCTTGGCTGCATTCGTTTCAGCTCGTGGCAGCCAGTCTAAAAAACACTATCTTGGACTTCTCTGGATGTTTCCCAGACGAGCTATTGGCAGCATGTTCAGAACCACTGTTTCTGAGGCTAATTCTTGAACCGTAAGTCTTAGACGCTCGACCTTGGCGGCATTCGTCTCAGCGCCTGGCAATTAGTATAGAAGCACTGTTTTCCAGTGTTTCTGAGGCTAATTCTTGAACCGTAAGTCATAGACGCTAGATCTTGGCGGCATTCGTCTCAGCGCCTGGCAATTAGTATAGAAGCACTGTCTTTGACTTCTCTGGATGTTTCCCAGGCGAGCTATTGACAAGTAAATCCTAGACGCTCGATCTTGGTTATTTTCGCTTACGCGGCTGGCAGCAAAGTTCAGAACCATGTTTCTGTGAATAACTCTTGAACCGTAAGTCACAGACGCTCGCTCTTGGCTGCATTCGTTTCAGCTCGTGGCAGCCAGTCTAAAAAACACAATCTTGGACTTCTCTGGATGTTTCCCAGGCGAGCTATTGGCAGCATGTTCAGAACCACTGTTTCTGAGGCTAATTCTTGAACCGTAAGTCATAGACGCTCGATCTTGGCGGCATTCGTCTCAGCGCCTGGCAATTAGTATAGAAGCACTGTTTCCCACTGTTTCTGAGGCTAATTCTTGAACCGTAAGTCTTAGACGCTCGATCTTGGCGGCATTCGTCTCAGCGCCTGGCAATTAGTATAGAAGCACTGTCTTTGACTTCTCTGGATGTTTCCCAGGCGAGCTATTGACAAGTAAATCCTAGACGCTCGGTCTTGGTTATTTTCGCTTACGCGGCTGGCAGCAAAGTTCAGAACCATGTTTCTGTGAATAACTCTTGAACCGTAAGTCATAGACGATCGATCTTGGCGGCATTCGTCTCAGCGCCTGGCAATTAGTATAGAAGCACTGTTTCCCACTCTTTCTGAGGCTAATTCTTGAACCGTAAGTCTTAGACGCTCGATCTTGGCGGCATTCGTCTCAGCGCCTGGCAATTAGTATAGAAGCACTGTTTCCCACTGTTTCTGAGGCTAATTCTTGAACCGTAAGTCATAGACGCTAGATCTTGGCAGCATTCGTCTCAGCGCCTGGCAATTAGTATAGAAGCACTGTCTTTGACTTCTCTGGATGTTTCCCAGGCGAGCTATTGACAAGTAAATCCTAGACGCTCGATCTTGGTTATTTTCGCTTACGCGGCTGGCAGCAAAGTTCAGAACCATGTTTCTGTGAATAACTCTTGAACCGTAAGTCACAGACGCTCGCTCTTGGCTGCATTCGTTTCAGCTCGTGGCAGCCAGTCTAAAAAACACAATCTTGGACTTCTCTGGATGTTTCCCAGGCGAGCTATTGGCAGCATGTTCAGAACCACTGTTTCTGAGGCTAATTCTTGAACCGTAAGTCATAGACGCTCGATCTTGGCGGCATTCGTCTCAGCGCCTGGCAATTAGTATAGAAGCACTGTTTCCCACTGTTTCTGAGGCTAATTCTTGAACCGTAAGTCTTAGACGCTCGATCTTGGCGGCATTCGTCTCAGCGCCTGGCAATTAGTATAGAAGCACTGTTTCCCACTGTTTCTGAGGCTAATTCTTGAACCGTAAGTCATAGACGTTAGATCTTGGCGGCATTCGTCTCAGCGCCTGGCAATTAGTATAGAAGCACTGTCTTTGACTTCTCTGGATGTTTCCCAGGCGAGCCATTGACAAGTAAATCCTAGACGCTCGATCTTGGTTATTTTCGCTTTCGCGGCTGGCAGCAAAGTTCAGAACCATGTTTCTGTGAATAACTCTTGAACCGTAAGTCACAGACGCTCGCTCTTGGCTGCATTCGTTTCAGCTCGTGGCAGCCAGTCTAAAAAACACAATCTTGGACTTCTCTGGATGTTTCCCAGGCGAGCTATTGGCAGCATGTTCAGAACCACTGTTTCTGAGGCTAATTCTTGAACCGTAAGTCATAGACGCTCGATCTTGGCGGCATTCGTCTCAGCGCCTGGCAATTAGTATAGAAGCACTGTTTCCCACTGTTTCTGAGGCTAATTCTTGAACCGTAAGTCATAGACGCTAGATCTTGGCGGCATTCGTCTCCGCGCCTGGCAATTAGTATAGAAGCACTGTCTTTGACTTCTCTGGATGTTTCCCAGGCGAGCTATTGACAAGTAAATCCTAGACGCTCGATCTTGGTTATTTTCGCTTACGCGGCTGGCAGCAAAGTTCAGAACCATGTTTCTGTGAATAACTCTTGAACCGTAAGTCACAGACGCTCGCTCTTGGCTGCATTCGTTTCAGCTCGTGGCAGCCAGTCTAAAAAACACAATCTTGGACTTCTCTGGATGTTTCCCAGGCGAGCTATTGGCAGCATGTTCAGAACCACTGTTTCTGAGGCTAATTCTTGAACCGTAAGTCATAGACGCTCGATCTTGGCGGCATTCGTCTCAGCGCCTGGCAATTAGTATAGAAGCACTGTTTCCCACTGTTTCTGAGGCTAATTCTTGAACCGTAAGTCTTAGACGCTCGATCTTGGCGGCATTCGTCTCAGCGCCTGGCAATTAGTATAGAAGCACTGTTTCCCACTGTTTCTGAGGCAAATTCTTGAACCGTAAGTCATAGACGCTAGATCTTGGCGGCATTCGTCTCAGCGCCTGGCAATTAGTATAGAAGCACTGTCTTTGACTTCTCTGGATGTTTCCCAGGCGAGCTATTGACAAGTAAATCCTAGACGCTCGATCTTGGTTATTTTCGCTTACGCGGCTGGCAGCAAAGTTCAGAACCATGTTTCTGTGAATAACTCTTGAACCGTAAGTCACAGACGCTCGCTCTTGGCTGCATTCGTTTCAGCTCGTGGCAGCCAGTCTAACAAACACTATCTTGGACTTCTCTGGATGTTTCCCAGGTGAGCTATTGGCAGCATGTTCAGAACCACTGTTTCTGAGGCTAATTCTTGAACCGTAAGTCTTAGACGCTCGATCTTGGCGGCATTCGTCTCAGCGCCTGGCAATTAGTATAGAAGCACTGTTTCCCACTGTTTCTGAGGCTAATTCTTGAACCGTAAGTCATAGACGCTAGATCTTGGCGGCATTCGTCTCAGCGCCTGGCAATTAGTATAGAAGCACTGTCTTTGACTTCTCTGGATGTTTCCCAGGCGAGCTATTGACAAGTAAATCCTAGACGCTCGATCTTGGTTATTTTCGCTTTCGCGGCTGGCAGCAAAGTTCAGAACCATGTTTCTGTGAATAACTCTTGAACCGTAAGTCACAGACGCTCGCTCTTGGCTGCATTCGTTTCAGCTCGTGGCAGCCAGTCTAAAAAACACAATCTTGGACTTCTCTGGATGTTTCCCAGGCGAGCTATTGGCAGCATGTTCAGAACCACTGTTTCTGAGGCTAATTCTTGAACCGTAAGTCATAGACGCTCGATCTTGGCGGCATTCGTCTCAGCGCCTGGCAATTAGTATAGAAGCACTGTTTCCCAATCTTTCTGAGGCTAATTCTTGAACCGTAAGTCTTAGACGCTCAAACTTGGCGGCATTCGTCTCAGCGCCTGGCAATTAGTATAGAAGCACTGTTTCCCACTGTTTCTGAGGCTAATTCTTGAACCGTAAGTCATAGACGCTAGATCTTGGCGGCATTCGTCTCAGCGCCTGGCAATTAGTATAGAAGCACTGTCTTTGACTTCTCTGGATGTTTCCCAGGCGAGCTATTGACAAGTAAATCCTAGACGCTCGATCTTGGTTATTTTCGCTTTCGCGGCTGGCAGCAAAGTTCAGAACCATGTTTCTGTGAATAACTCTTGGACCGTAAGTCACAGACGCTCGCTCTTGGCTGCATTCGTTTCAGCTCGTGGCAGCCAGTCTAAAAAAACACTATCTTGGACTTCTCTGGATGTTTCCCAGGCGAGCTATTGGCAGCATGTTCAGAACCACTGTTTCTGAGGCTAATTCTTGAACCGTAAGTCTTAGACGCTCGATCTTGGCGGCATTCGTCTCAGCGCTTGGCAATTAGTATAGAAGCACTGTTTCCCACTGTTTCTGAGGCTAATTCTTGAACCGTAAGTCATAGACGCTAGATCTTGGCGGCATTCGTCTCAGCGCCTGGCAATTAGTATAGAAGCACTGTCTTTGACTTCTCTGGATGTTTCCCAGGCGAGCTATTGACAAGTAAATCCTAGACGCTCGATCTTGGTTATTTTCGCTTTCGCGGCTGGCAGCAAAGTTCAGAACCATGTTTCTGTGAATAACTCTTGAACCGTAAGTCACAGACGCTCGCTCTTGGCTGCATTCGTTTCAGCTCGTGGCAGCCAGTCTAAAAAACACAATCTTGGACTTCTCTGGATGTTTCCCAGCCGAGCTATTGGCAGCATGTTCAGAACCACTGTTTCTGAGGCTAATTCTTGAACCGTAAGTCATAGACGCTCGATCTTGGCGGCATTCGTCTCAGCGCCTGGCAATTAGTATAGAAGCACTGTTTCCCACTGTTTCTGAGGCTAATTCTTGAACCGTAAGTCATAGACGCTAGATCTTGGCGGCATTCGTCTCAGCGCCTGGCAATTAGTATAGAAGCTCTGTCTTTGACTTCTCTGGATGTTTCCCAGGCAAGCTATTGACAAGTAAATCCTAGACGCTCGATCTTGGTTATTTTCGCTTTCGCGGCTGGCAGCAAAGTTCAGAACCATGTTTCTGTGAATAACTCTTGAACCGTAAGTCACAGACGCTCGCTCTTGGCTGCATTCGTTTCAGCTCGTGGCAGCCAGTCTAAAAAACACAATCTTGGACTTCTCTGGATGTTTCCCAGGCGAGCTATTGGCAGCATGTTCAGAACCACTGTTTCTGAGGCTAATTCTTGAACCGTAAGTCATAGACGCTCGATCTTGGCGGCATTCGTCTCAGCGCCTGGCAATTAGTATAGAAGCACTGTTTCCCACTCTTTCTGAGGCTAATTCTTGAACCGTAAGTCTTAGACGCTCGATCTTGGCGGCATTCGTCTCAGCGCCTGGCAATTAGTATAGAAGCACTGTTTCCCTCTGTTTCTGAGGCTAATTCTTGAACCGTAAGTCATAGACGCTAGATCTTGGCGGCATTCGTCTCAACGCCTGGCAATTAGTATAGAAGCACTGTTTCCCACTGTTTCTGAGGCTAATTCTTGAACCGTAAGTCATAGACGCTAGATCTTGGCGGCATTCGTCTCAGCGCCTGGCAATTAGTATAGAAGCTCTGTCTTTGACTTCTCTGGATGTTTCCCAGGCGAGCTATTGACAAGTAAATCCTAGACGCTCGATCTTGGTTATTTTCGCTTTCGCGGCTGGCAGCAAAGTTCAGAACCATGTTTCTGTGAATAACTCTTGAACCGTAAGTCACAGACGCTCGCTCTTGGCTGCATTCGTTTCAGCTCGTGGCAGCCAGTCTAAAAAACACAATCTTGGACTTCTCTGGATGTTTCCCAGGCGAGCTATTGGCAGCATGTTCAGAACCACTGTTTCTGAGGCTAATTCTTGAACCGTAAGTCATAGACGCTCGATCTTGGCGGCATTCGTCTCAGCGCCTGGCAATTAGTATAGAAGCACTGTTTCCCAATCTTTCTGAGGCTAATTCTTGAACCGTAAGTCTTAGACGCTCAAACTTGGCGGCATTCGTCTCAGCGCCTGGCAATTAGTATAGAAGCACTGTTTCCCACTGTTTCTGAGGCTAATTCTTGAACCGTAAGTCATAGACGCTAGATCTTGGCGGCATTCGTCTCAGCGCCTGGCAATTAGTATAGAAGCACTGTCTTTGACTTCTCTGGATGTTTCCCAGGCGAGCTATTGACAAGTAAATCCTAGACGCTCGATCTTGGTTATTTTCGCTTTCGCGGCTGGCAGCAAAGTTCAGAACCATGTTTCTGTGAATAACTCTTGGACCGTAAGTCACAGACGCTCGCTCTTGGCTGCATTCGTTTCAGCTCGTGGCAGCCAGTCTAAAAAAACACTATCTTGGACTTCTCTGGATGTTTCCCAGGCGAGCTATTGGCAGCATGTTCAGAACCACTGTTTCTGAGGCTAATTCTTGAACCGTAAGTCTTAGACGCTCGATCTTGGCGGCATTCGTCTCAGCGCTTGGCAATTAGTATAGAAGCACTGTTTCCCACTGTTTCTGAGGCTAATTCTTGAACCGTAAGTCATAGACGCTAGATCTTGGCGGCATTCGTCTCAGCGCCTGGCAATTAGTATAGAAGCATTGTCTTTGACTTCTCTGGATGTTTCCCAGGCGAGCTATTGACAAGTAAATCCTAGACGCTCGATCTTGGTTATTTTCGCTTTCGCGGCTGGCAGCAAAGTTCAGAACCATGTTTCTGTGAATAACTCTTGAACCGTAAGTCACAGACGCTCGCTCTTGGCTGCATTCGTTTCAGCTCGTGGCAGCCAGTCTAAAAAACACAATCTTGGACTTCTCTGGATGTTTCCCAGCCGAGCTATTGGCAGCATGTTCAGAACCACTGTTTCTGAGGCTAATTCTTGAACCGTAAGTCATAGACGCTCGATCTTGGCGGCATTCGTCTCAGCGCCTGGCAATTAGTATAGAAGCACTGTTTCCCACTGTTTCTGAGGCTAATTCTTGAACCGTAAGTCATAGACGCTAGATCTTGGCGGCATTCGTCTCAGCGCCTGGCAATTAGTATAGAAGCTCTGTCTTTGACTTCTCTGGATGTTTCCCAGGCAAGCTATTGACAAGTAAATCCTAGACGCTCGATCTTGGTTATTTTCGCTTTCGCGGCTGGCAGCAAAGTTCAGAACCATGTTTCTGTGAATAACTCTTGAACCGTAAGTCACAGACGCTCGCTCTTGGCTGCATTCGTTTCAGCTCGTGGCAGCCAGTCTAAAAAACACAATCTTGGACTTCTCTGGATGTTTCCCAGGCGAGCTATTGGCAGCATGTTCAGAACCACTGTTTCTGAGGCTAATTCTTGAACCGTAAGTCATAGACGCTCGATCTTGGCGGCATTCGTCTCAGCGCCTGGCAATTAGTATAGAAGCACTGTTTCCCACTCTTTCTGAGGCTAATTCTTGAACCGTAAGTCTTAGACGCTCGATCTTGGCGGCATTCGTCTCAGCGCCTGGCAATTAGTATAGAAGCACTGTTTCCCTCTGTTTCTGAGGCTAATTCTTGAACCGTAAGTCATAGACGCTAGATCTTGGCGGCATTCGTCTCAACGCCTGGCAATTAGTATAGAAGCACTGTTTCCCACTGTTTCTGAGGCTAATTCTTGAACCGTAAGTCATAGACGCTAGATCTTGGCGGCATTCGTCTCAGCGCCTGGCAATTAGTATAGAAGCTCTGTCTTTGACTTCTCTGGATGTTTCCCAGGCGAGCTATTGACAAGTAAATCCTAGACGCTCGATCTTGGTTATTTTCGCTTTCGCGGCTGGCAGCAAAGTTCAGAACCATGTTTCTGTGAATAACTCTTGAACCGTAAGTCACAGACGCTCGCTCTTGGCTGCATTCGTTTCAGCTCGTGGCAGCCAGTCTAAAAAACACAATCTTGGACTTCTCTGGATGTTTCCCAGGCGAGCTATTGGCAGCATGTTCAGAACCACTGTTTCTGAGGCTAATTCTTGAACCGTAAGTCATAGACGCTCGATCTTGGCGGCATTCGTCTCAGCGCCTGGAAATTAGTATAGAAGCACTGTTTCCCTCTGTTTCTGAGGCTAATTCTTGAACCGTAAGTCATAGACGCTAGATCTTGGCGGCATTCGTCTCAACGCCTGGCAATTAGTATAGAAGCACTGTTTCCCACTGTTTCTGAGGCTAATTCTTGAACCGTAAGTCATAGACGCTAGATCTTGGCGGCATTCGTCTCAGCGCCTGGCAATTAGTATAGAAGCTCTGTCTTTGACTTCTCTGGATGTTTCCCAGGCGAGCTATTGACAAGTAAATCCTAGACGCTCGATCTTGGTTATTTTCGCTTTCGCGGCTGGCAGCAAAGTTCAGAACCATGTTTCTGTGAATAACTCTTGAACCGTAAGTCACAGACGCTCGCTCTTGGCTGCATTCGTTTCAGCTCGTGGCAGCCAGTCTAAAAAACACAATCTTGGACTTCTCTGGATGTTTCCCAGGCGAGCTATTGGCAGCATGTTCAGAACCACTGTTTCTGAGGCTAATTCTTGAACCGTAAGTCATAGACGCTCGATCTTGGCGGCATTCGTCTCAGCGCCTGGCAATTAGTATAGAAGCACTGTTTCCCACTCTTTCTGAGGCTAATTCTTGAACCGTAAGTCTTAGACGCTCGATCTTGGCGGCATTCGTCTCAGCGCCTGGCAATTAGTATAGAAGCACTGTTTCCCACTGTTTCTGAGGCTAATTCTTGAACCGTAAGTCATAGACGCTAGATCTTGGCGGCATTCGTCTCAGCGCCTGGCAATTAGTATAGAAGCACTGTCTTTGACTTCTCTGGATGTTTCCCAGGCGAGCTATTGACAAGTAAATCCTAGACGCTCGATCTTGGTTATTTTCGCTTACGCGGCTGGCAGCAAAGTTCAGAACCATGTTTCTGTGAATAACTCTTGAACCGTAAGTCACAGACGCTCGCTCTTGGCTGCATTCGTTTCAGCTCGTGGCAGCCAGTCTAACAAACACTATCTTGGACTTCTCTGGATGTTTCCCAGGTGAGCTATTGGCAGCATGTTCAGAACCACTGTTTCTGAGGCTAATTCTTGAACCGTAAGTCTTAGACGCTAGATCTTGGCGGCATTCGTCTCAGCGCCTGGCAATTAGTATAGAAGCACTGTTTCCCACTGTTTCTGAGGCTAATTCTTGAACCGTAAGTCATAGACGCTAGATCTTGGCGGCATTCGTCTCAGCGCCTGGCAATTAGTATAGAAGCACTGTCTTTGACTTCTCTGGATGTTTCCCAGGCGAGCTATTGACAAGTAAATCCTAGACGCTCGATCTTGGTTATTTTCGCTTTCGCGGCTGGCAGCAAAGTTCAGAACCATGTTTCTGTGAATAACTCTTGAACCGTAAGTCACAGACGCTCGCTCTTGGCTCCATTCGTTTCAGCTCGTGGCAGCCAGTCTAAAAAACACAATCTTGGACTTCTCTGGATGTTTCCCAGGCGAGCTATTGGCAGCATGTTCAGAACCACTGTTTCTGAGGCTAATTCTTGAACCGTAAGTCATAGACGCTCGATCTTGGCGGCATTCGTCTCAGCGCCTGGCAATTAGTAGAGAAGCACTGTTTCCCACTGTTTCTGAGGCTAATTCTTGAACCGTAAGTCATAGACGCTAGATCTTGGCGGCATTCGTCTCAGCGCCTGGCAATTAGTATAGAAGCTCTGTCTTTGACTTCTCTGGATGTTTCCCAGGCGAGCTATTGACAAGTAAATCCTAGACGCTCGATCTTGGTTATTTTCGCTTTCGCGGCTGGCAGCAAAGTTCAGAACCATGTTTCTGTGAATAACTCTTGAACCGTAAGTCACAGACGCTCGCTCTTGGCTGCATTCGTTTCAGCTCGTGGCAGCCAGTCTAAAAAACACAATCTTGGACTTCTCTGGATGTTTCCCAGTCGAGCTATTGGCAGCATGTTCAGAACCACTGTTTCTGAGGCTAATTCTTGAACCGTAAGTCATAGACGCTCGATCTTGGCGGCATTCGTCTCAGCGCCTGGCAATTAGTATAGAAGCACTGTTTCCCACTGTTTCTGAGGCTAATTCTTGAACCGTAAGTCATAGACGCTAGATCTTGGCGGCATTCGTCTCAGCGCCTGGCAATTAGTATAGAAGCTCTGTCTTTGACTTCTCTGGATGTTTCCCAGGCGAGCTATTGACAAGTAAATCCTAGACGCTCGATCTTGGTTATTTTCGCTTTCGCGGCTGGCAGCAAAGTTCAGAACCATGTTTCTGTGAATAACTCTTGAACCGTAAGTCACAGACGCTCGCTCTTGGCTGCATTCGTTTCAGCTCGTGGCAGCCAGTCTAAAAAACACAATCTTGGACTTCTCTGGATGTTTCCCAGGCGAGCTATTGGCAGCATGTTCAGAACCACTGTTTCTGAGGCTAATTCTTGAACCGTAAGTCATAGACGCTCGATCTTGGCGGCATTCGTCTCAGCGCCTGGCAATTAGTATAGAAGCACTGTTTCCCAATCTTTCTGAGGCTAATTCTTGAACCGTAAGTCTTAGACGCTCAAACTTGGCGGCATTCGTCTCAGCGCCTGGCAATTAGTATAGAAGCACTGTTTCCCACTGTTTCTGAGGCTAATTCTTGAACCGTAAGTCATAGACGCTAGATCTTGGCGGCATTCGTCTCAGCGCCTGGCAATTAGTATAGAAGCACTGTCTTTGACTTCTCTGGATGTTTCCCAGGCGAGCTATTGACAAGTAAATCCTAGACGCTCGATCTTGGTTATTTTCGCTTTCGCGGCTGGCAGCAAAGTTCAGAACCATGTTTCTGTGAATAACTCTTGGACCGTAAGTCACAGACGCTCGCTCTTGGCTGCATTCGTTTCAGCTCGTGGCAGCCAGTCTAAAAAAACACTATCTTGGACTTCTCTGGATGTTTCCCAGGCGAGCTATTGGCAGCATGTTCAGAACCACTGTTTCTGAGGCTAATTCTTGAACCGTAAGTCTTAGACGCTCGATCTTGGCGGCATTCGTCTCAGCGCTTGGCAATTAGTATAGAAGCACTGTTTCCCACTGTTTCTGAGGCTAATTCTTGAACCGTAAGTCATAGACGCTAGATCTTGGCGGCATTCGTCTCAGCGCCTGGCAATTAGTATAGAAGCACTGTCTTTGACTTCTCTGGATGTTTCCCAGGCGAGCTATTGACAAGTAAATCCTAGACGCTCGATCTTGGTTATTTTCGCTTTCGCGGCTGGCAGCAAAGTTCAGAACCATGTTTCTGTGAATAACTCTTGAACCGTAAGTCACAGACGCTCGCTCTTGGCTGCATTCGTTTCAGCTCGTGGCAGCCAGTCTAAAAAACACAATCTTGGACTTCTCTGGATGTTTCCCAGCCGAGCTATTGGCAGCATGTTCAGAACCACTGTTTCTGAGGCTAATTCTTGAACCGTAAGTCATAGACGCTCGATCTTGGCGGCATTCGTCTCAGCGCCTGGCAATTAGTATAGAAGCACTGTTTCCCACTGTTTCTGAGGCTAATTCTTGAACCGTAAGTCATAGACGCTAGATCTTGGCGGCATTCGTCTCAGCGCCTGGCAATTAGTATAGAAGCTCTGTCTTTGACTTCTCTGGATGTTTCCCAGGCAAGCTATTGACAAGTAAATCCTAGACGCTCGATCTTGGTTATTTTCGCTTTCGCGGCTGGCAGCAAAGTTCAGAACCATGTTTCTGTGAATAACTCTTGAACCGTAAGTCACAGACGCTCGCTCTTGGCTGCATTCGTTTCAGCTCGTGGCAGCCAGTCTAAAAAACACAATCTTGGACTTCTCTGGATGTTTCCCAGGCGAGCTATTGGCAGCATGTTCAGAACCACTGTTTCTGAGGCTAATTCTTGAACCGTAAGTCATAGACGCTCGATCTTGGCGGCATTCGTCTCAGCGCCTGGCAATTAGTATAGAAGCACTGTTTCCCACTCTTTCTGAGGCTAATTCTTGAACCGTAAGTCTTAGACGCTCGATCTTGGCGGCATTCGTCTCAGCGCCTGGCAATTAGTATAGAAGCACTGTTTCCCTCTGTTTCTGAGGCTAATTCTTGAACCGTAAGTCATAGACGCTAGATCTTGGCGGCATTCGTCTCAACGCCTGGCAATTAGTATAGAAGCACTGTTTCCCACTGTTTCTGAGGCTAATTCTTGAACCGTAAGTCATAGACGCTAGATCTTGGCGGCATTCGTCTCAGCGCCTGGCAATTAGTATAGAAGCTCTGTCTTTGACTTCTCTGGATGTTTCCCAGGCGAGCTATTGACAAGTAAATCCTAGACGCTCGATCTTGGTTATTTTCGCTTTCGCGGCTGGCAGCAAAGTTCAGAACCATGTTTCTGTGAATAACTCTTGAACCGTAAGTCACAGACGCTCGCTCTTGGCTGCATTCGTTTCAGCTCGTGGCAGCCAGTCTAAAAAACACAATCTTGGACTTCTCTGGATGTTTCCCAGGCGAGCTATTGGCAGCATGTTCAGAACCACTGTTTCTGAGGCTAATTCTTGAACCGTAAGTCATAGACGCTCGATCTTGGCGGCATTCGTCTCAGCGCCTGGCAATTAGTATAGAAGCACTGTTTCCCAATCTTTCTGAGGCTAATTCTTGAACCGTAAGTCTTAGACGCTCAAACTTGGCGGCATTCGTCTCAGCGCCTGGCAATTAGTATAGAAGCACTGTTTCCCACTGTTTCTGAGGCTAATTCTTGAACCGTAAGTCATAGACGCTAGATCTTGGCGGCATTCGTCTCAGTGCCTGGCAATTAGTATAGAAGCACTGTCTTTGACTTCTCTGGATGTTTCCCAGGCGAGCTATTGACAAGTAAATCCTAGACGCTCGATCTTGGTTATTTTCGCTTTCGCGGCTGGCAGCAAAGTTCAGAACCATGTTTCTGTGAATAACTCTTGGACCGTAAGTCACAGACGCTCGCTCTTGGCTGCATTCGTTTCAGCTCGTGGCAGCCAGTCTAAAAAAACACTATCTTGGACTTCTCTGGATGTTTCCCAGGCGAGCTATTGGCAGCATGTTCAGAACCACTGTTTCTGAGGCTAATTCTTGAACCGTAAGTCTTAGACGCTCGATCTTGGCGGCATTCGTCTCAGCGCTTGGCAATTAGTATAGAAGCACTGTTTCCCACTGTTTCTGAGGCTAATTCTTGAACCGTAAGTCATAGACGCTAGATCTTGGCGGCATTCGTCTCAGCGCCTGGCAATTAGTATAGAAGCACTGTCTTTGACTTCTCTGGATGTTTCCCAGGCGAGCTATTGACAAGTAAATCCTAGACGCTCGATCTTGGTTATTTTCGCTTTCGCGGCTGGCAGCAAAGTTCAGAACCATGTTTCTGTGAATAACTCTTGAACCGTAAGTCACAGACGCTCGCTCTTGGCTGCATTCGTTTCAGCTCGTGGCAGCCAGTCTAAAAAACACAATCTTGGACTTCTCTGGATGTTTCCCAGCCGAGCTATTGGCAGCATGTTCAGAACCACTGTTTCTGAGGCTAATTCTTGAACCGTAAGTCATAGACGCTCGATCTTGGCGGCATTCGTCTCAGCGCCTGGCAATTAGTATAGAAGCACTGTTTCCCACTGTTTCTGAGGCTAATTCTTGAACCGTAAGTCATAGACGCTAGATCTTGGCGGCATTCGTCTCAGCGCCTGGCAATTAGTATAGAAGCTCTGTCTTTGACTTCTCTGGATGTTTCCCAGGCAAGCTATTGACAAGTAAATCCTAGACGCTCGATCTTGGTTATTTTCGCTTTCGCGGCTGGCAGCAAAGTTCAGAACCATGTTTCTGTGAATAACTCTTGAACCGTAAGTCACAGACGCTCGCTCTTGGCTGCATTCGTTTCAGCTCGTGGCAGCCAGTCTAAAAAACACAATCTTGGACTTCTCTGGATGTTTCCCAGGCGAGCTATTGGCAGCATGTTCAGAACCACTGTTTCTGAGGCTAATTCTTGAACCGTAAGTCATAGACGCTCGATCTTGGCGGCATTCGTCTCAGCGCCTGGCAATTAGTATAGAAGCACTGTTTCCCACTCTTTCTGAGGCTAATTCTTGAACCGTAAGTCTTAGACGCTCGATCTTGGCGGCATTCGTCTCAGCGCCTGGCAATTAGTATAGAAGCACTGTTTCCCTCTGTTTCTGAGGCTAATTCTTGAACCGTAAGTCATAGACGCTAGATCTTGGCGGCATTCGTCTCAACGCCTGGCAATTAGTATAGAAGCACTGTTTCCCACTGTTTCTGAGGCTAATTCTTGAACCGTAAGTCATAGACGCTAGATCTTGGCGGCATTCGTCTCAGCGCCTGGCAATTAGTATAGAAGCTCTGTCTTTGACTTCTCTGGATGTTTCCCAGGCGAGCTATTGACAAGTAAATCCTAGACGCTCGATCTTGGTTATTTTCGCTTTCGCGGCTGGCAGCAAAGTTCAGAACCATGTTTCTGTGAATAACTCTTGAACCGTAAGTCACAGACGCTCGCTCTTGGCTGCATTCGTTTCAGCTCGTGGCAGCCAGTCTAAAAAACACAATCTTGGACTTCTCTGGATGTTTCCCAGGCGAGCTATTGGCAGCATGTTCAGAACCACTGTTTCTGAGGCTAATTCTTGAACCGTAAGTCATAGACGCTCGATCTTGGCGGCATTCGTCTCAACGCCTGGCAATTAGTATAGAAGCACTGTTTCCCACTGTTTCTGAGGCTAATTCTTGAACCGTAAGTCATAGACGCTAGATCTTGGCAGCATTCGTCTCAGCGCCTGGCAATTAGTATAGAAGCTCTGTCTTTGACTTCTCTGGATGTTTCCCAGGCGAGCTATTGACAAGTAAATCCTAGACGCTCGATCTTGGTTATTTTCGCTTTCGCGGCTGGCAGCAAAGTTCAGAACCATGTTTCTGTGAATAACTCTTGAACCGTAAGTCACAGACGCTCGCTCTTGGCTGCATTCGTTTCAGCTCGTGGCAGCCAGTCTAAAAAACACAATCTTGGACTTCTCTGGATGTTTCCCAGGCGAGCTATTGGCAGCATGTTCAGAACCACTGTTTCTGAGGCTAATTCTTGAACCGTAAGTCATAGACGCTAGATCTTGGCGGCATTCGTCTCAGCGCCTGGCAATTAGTATAGAAGCTCTGTCTTTGACTTCTCTGGATGTTTCCCAGGCGAGCTATTGACAAGTAAATCCTAGACGCTCGATCTTGGTTATTTTCGCTTTCGCGGCTGGCAGCAAAGTTCAGAACCATGTTTCTGTGAATAACTCTTGAACCGTAAGTCACAGACGCTCGCTCTTGGCTGCATTCGTTTCAGCTCGTGGCAGCCAGTCTAAAAAACACAATCTTGGACTTCTCTGGATGTTTCCCAGTCGAGCTATTGGCAGCATGTTCAGAACCACTGTTTCTGAGGCTAATTCTTGAACCGTAAGTCATAGACGCTCGATCTTGGCGGCATTCGTCTCAGCGCCTGGCAATTAGTATAGAAGCACTGTTTCCCACTGTTTCTGAGGCTAATTCTTGAACCGTAAGTCATAGACGCTAGATCTTGGCGGCATTCGTCTCAGCGCCTGGCAATTAGTATAGAAGCACTGTCTTTGACTTCTCTGGATGTTTCCCAGGCGAGCTATTGACAAGTAAATCCTAGACGCTCGATCTTGGTTATTTTCGCTTTCGCGGCTGGCAGCAAAGTTCAGAACCATGTTTCTGTGAATAACTCTTGAACCGTAAGTCACAGACGCTCGCTCTTGGCTGCATTCGTTTCAGCTCGTGGCAGCCAGTCTAAAAAACACAATCTTGGACTTCTCTGGATGTTTCCCAGGCGAGCTATTGGCAGCATGTTCAGAACCACTGTTTCTGAGGCTAATTCTTGAACCGTAAGTCATAGACGCTCGATCTTGGCGGCATTCGTCTCAGCGCCTGGAAATTAGTATAGAAGCACTGTTTCCCTCTGTTTCTGAGGCTAATTCTTGAACCGTAAGTCATAGACGCTAGATCTTGGCGGCATTCGTCTCAACGCCTGGCAATTAGTATAGAAGCACTGTTTCCCACTGTTTCTGAGGCTAATTCTTGAACCGTAAGTCATAGACGCTAGATCTTGGCGGCATTCGTCTCAGCGCCTGGCAATTAGTATAGAAGCTCTGTCTTTGACTTCTCTGGATGTTTCCCAGGCGAGCTATTGACAAGTAAATCCTAGACGCTCGATCTTGGTTATTTTCGCTTTCGCGGCTGGCAGCAAAGTTCAGAACCATGTTTCTGTGAATAACTCTTGAACCGTAAGTCACAGACGCTCGCTCTTGGCTGCATTCGTTTCAGCTCGTGGCAGCCAGTCTAAAAAACACAATCTTGGACTTCTCTGGATGTTTCCCAGGCGAGCTATTGGCAGCATGTTCAGAACCACTGTTTCTGAGGCTAATTCTTGAACCGTAAGTCATAGACGCTCGATCTTGGCGGCATTCGTCTCAACGCCTGGCAATTAGTATAGAAGCACTGTTTCCCACTGTTTCTGAGGCTAATTCTTGAACCGTAAGTCATAGACGCTAGATCTTGGCGGCATTCGTCTCAGCGCCTGGCAATTAGTATAGAAGCTCTGTCTTTGACTTCTCTGGATGTTTCCCAGGCGAGCTATTGACAAGTAAATCCTAGACGCTCGATCTTGGTTATTTTCGCTTTCGCGGCTGGCAGCAAAGTTCAAAACCATGTTTCTGTGAATAACTCTTGAACCGTAAGTCACAGACGCTCGCTCTTGGCTGCATTCGTTTCAGCTCGTGGCAGCCAGTCTAAAAAACACAATCTTGGACTTCTCTGGATGTTTCCCAGGCGAGCTATTGGCAGCATGTTCAGAACCACTGTTTCTGAGGCTAATTCTTGAACCATAAGTCATAGACGCTAGATCTTGGCGGCATTCGTCTCAGCGCCTGGCAATTAGTATAGAAGCTCTGTCTTTGACTTCTCTGGATGTTTCCCAGGCGAGCTATTGACAAGTAAATCCTAGACGCTCGATCTTGGTTATTTTCGCTTTCGCGGCTGGCAGCAAAGTTCAGAACCATGTTTCTGTGAATAACTCTTGAACCGTAAGTCACAGACGCTCGCTCTTGGCTGCATTCGTTTCAGTTCGTGGCAGCCAGTCTAAAAAACACAATCTTGGACTTCTCTGGATGTTTCCCAGGCGAGCTATTGGCAGCATGTTCAGAACCACTGTTTCTGAGGCTAATTCTTGAACCGTAAGTCATAGACGCTCGATCTTGGCGGCATTCGTCTCAGCGCCTGGCAATTAGTATAGAAGCACTGTTTCCCACTCTTTCTGAGGCTAATTCTTGAACCGTAAGTCTTAGACGCTCGATCTTGGCGGCATTCGTCTCAGCGCCTGGCAATTAGTATAGAAGCACTGTTTCCCACTGTTTCTGAGGCTAATTCTTGAACCGTAAGTCATAGACGCTAGATCTTGGCGGCATTCGTCTCAGCGCCTGGCAATTAGTATAGAAGCACTGTCTTTGACTTCTCTGGATGTTTCCCAGGCGAGCTATTGACAAGTAAATCCTAGACGCTCGATCTTGGTTATTTTCGCTTACGCGGCTGGCAGCAAAGTTCAGAACCATGTTTCTGTGAATAACTCTTGAACCGTAAGTCACAGACGCTCGCTCTTGGCTGCATTCGTTTCAGCTCGTGGCAGCCAGTCTAACAAACACTATCTTGGACTTCTCTGGATGTTTCCCAGGTGAGCTATTGGCAGCATGTTCAGAACCACTGTTTCTGAGGCTAATTCTTGAACCGTAAGTCTTAGACGCTAGATCTTGGCGGCATTCGTCTCAGCGCCTGGCAATTAGTATAGAAGCACTGTTTCCCACTGTTTCTGAGGCTAATTCTTGAACCGTAAGTCATAGACGCTAGATCTTGGCGGCATTCGTCTCAGCGCCTGGCAATTAGTATAGAAGCACTGTCTTTGACTTCTCTGGATGTTTCCCAGGCGAGCTATTGACAAGTAAATCCTAGACGCTCGATCTTGGTTATTTTCGCTTTCGCGGCTGGCAGCAAAGTTCAGAACCATGTTTCTGTGAATAACTCTTGAACCGTAAGTCACAGACGCTCGCTCTTGGCTGCATTAGTTTCAGCTCGTGGCAGCCAGTCTAAAAAACACAATCTTGGACTTCTCTGGATGTTTCCCAGGCGAGCTATTGGCAGCATGTTCAGAACCACTGTTTCTGAGGCTAATTCTTGAACCGTAAGTCATAGACGCTCGATCTTGGCGGAATTCGTCTCAGCGCCTGGCAATTAGTATAGAAGCACTGTTTCCCACTGTTTCTGAGGCTAATTCTTGAACCGTAAGTCATAGACGCTAGATCTTGGCGGCATTCGTCTCAGCGCCTGGCAATTAGTATAGAAGCTCTGTCTTTGACTTCTCTGGATGTTTCCCAGGCGAGCTATTGACAAGTAAATCCTAGACGCTCGATCTTGGTTATTTTCGCTTTCGCGGCTGGCAGCAAAGTTCAGAACCATGTTTCTGTGAATAACTCTTGAACCGTAAGTCACAGACGCTCGCTCTTGGCTGCATTCGTTTCAGCTCGTGGCAGCCAGTCTAAAAAACACTATCTTGGACTTCTCTGGATGTTTCCCAGGCGAGCTATTGGCAGCATGTTCAGAACCACTGTTTCTGAGGCTAATTCTTGAACCGTAAGTCATAGACGCTCGATCTTGGCGGCATTCGTCTCAGCGCCTGGCAATTAGTATAGGAGCACTGTTTCCCACTGTTTCTGAGGCTAATTCTTGAACCGTAAGTCATAGACGCTAGATCTTGGCGGCATTCGTCTCAGCGCCTGGCAATTAGTATAGAAGCACTGTCTTTGACTTCTCTGGATGTTTCCCAGGCGAGCTATTGACAAGTAAATCCTAGACGCTCGATCTTGGTTATTTTCGCTTTCGCGGCTGGCAGCAAAGTTCAGAACCATGTTTCTGTGAATAACTCTTGAACCGTAAGTCACAGACGCTCGCTCTTGGCTGCATTCGTTTCAGCTCGTGGCAGCCAGTCTAAAAAACACTATCTTGGACTTCTCTGGATGTTTCCCAGACGAGCTATTGGCAGCATGTTCAGAACCACTGTTTCTGAGGCTAATTCTTGAACCGTAAGTCTTAGACGCTCGACCTTGGCGGCATTCGTCTCAGCGCCTGGCAATTAGTATAGAAGCACTGTTTTCCAGTGTTTCTGAGGCTAATTCTTGAACCGTAAGTCATAGATGCTAGATCTTGGCGGCATTCGTCTCAGCGCCTGGCAATTAGTATAGAAGCACTGTCTTTGACTTCTCTGGATGTTTCCCAGGCGATCTATTGACAAGTAAATCCTAGACGCTCGATCTTGGTTATTTTCGCTTACGCGGCTGGCAGCAAAGTTCAGAACCATGTTTCTGTGAATAACTCTTGAACCGTAAGTCACAGACGCTCGCTTTTGGCTGCATTCGTTTCAGCTCGTGGCAGCCAGTCTAAAAAACACAATCTTGGACTTCTCTGGATGTTTCCCAGGCGAGCTATTGGCAGCATGTTCAGAACCACTGTTTCTGAGGCTAATTCTTGAACCGTAAGTCATAGACGCTCGATCTTGGCGGCATTCGTCTCAGCGCCTGGCAATTAGTATAGAAGCACTGTTTCCCACTGTTTCTGAGGCTAATTCTTGAACCGTAAGTCATAGACGCTAGATCTTGGCGGCATTCGTCTCAGCGCCTGGCAATTAGTATAGAAGCACTGTCTTTGACTTCTCTGGATGTTTCCCAGGCGAGCTATTGACAAGTAAATCCTAGACGCTCGATCTTGGTTATTTTCGCTTTCGCGGCTGGCAGCAAAGTTCAGAACCATGTTTCTGTGAATAACTCTTGAACCGTAAGTCACAGACGCTCGCTCTTGGCTGCATTCGTTTCAGCTCGTGGCAGCCAGTCTAAAAAACACTATCTTGGACTTCTCTGGATGTTTCCCAGACGAGCTATTGGCAGCATGTTCAGAACCACTGTTTCTGAGGCTAATTCTTGAACCGTAAGTCTTAGACGCTCGACCTTGGCGGCATTCGTCTCAGCGCCTGGCAATTAGTATAGAAGCACTGTTTTCCAGTGTTTCTGAGGCTAATTCTTGAACCGTAAGTCATAGACGCTAGATCTTGGCGGCATTCGTCTCAGCGCCTGGCAATTAGTATAGAAGCACTGTCTTTGACTTCTCTGGATGTTTCCCAGGCGATCTATTGACAAGTAAATCCTAGACGCTCGATCTTGGTTATTTTCGCTTACGCGGCTGGCAGCAAAGTTCAGAACCATGTTTCTGTGAATAACTCTTGAACCGTAACTCACAGACGCTCGCTTTTGGCTGCATTCGTTTCAGCTCGTGGCAGCCAGTCTAAAAAACACAATCTTGGACTTCTCTGGATGTTTCCCAGGCGAGCTATTGGCAGCATGTTCAGAACCACTGTTTCTGAGGCTAATTCTTGAACCGTAAGTCATAGACGCTCGATCTTGGCGGCATTCGTCTCAGCGCCTGGCAATTAGTATAGAAGCACTGTTTCCCACTGTTTCTGAGGCTAATTCTTGAACCGTAAGTCTTAGACGCTCGATCTTGGCGGCATTCGTCTCAGCGCCTGGCAATTAGTATAGAAGCACTGTTTCCCACTGTTTCTGAGGCTAATTCTTGAACCGTAATTCATAGACGCTAGATCTTGGCGGCATACGTCTCAGCGCCTGGCAATTAGTATAGAAGCACTGTTTCCCTCTGTTTCTGAGGCTAATTCTTGAACCGTAAGTCATAGACGCTAGATCTTGGCGGCATTCGTCTCAACGCCTGGCAATTAGTATAGAAGCACTGTTTCCCACTGTTTCTGAGGCTAATTCTTGAACCGTAAGTCATAGACGCTAGATCTTGGCGGCATTCGTCTCAGCGCCTGGCAATTAGTATAGAAGCTCTGTCTTTGACTTCTCTGGATGTTTCCCAGGCGAGCTATTGACAAGTAAATCCTAGACGCTCGATCTTGGTTATTTTCGCTTTCGCGGCTGGCAGCAAAGTTCAGAACCATGTTTCTGTGAATAACTCTTGAACCGTAAGTCACAGACGCTCGCTCTTGGCTGCATTCGTTTCAGCTCGTGGCAGCCAGTCTAAAAAACACAATCTTGGACTTCTCTGGATGTTTCCCAGGCGAGCTATTGGCAGCATGTTCAGAACCACTGTTTCTGAGGCTAATTCTTGAACCGTAAGTCATAGACGCTCGATCTTGGCGGCATTCGTCTCAACGCCTGGCAATTAGTATAGAAGCACTGTTTCCCACTGTTTCTGAGGCTAATTCTTGAACCGTAAGTCATAGACGCTAGATCTTGGCAGCATTCGTCTCAGCGCCTGGCAATTAGTATAGAAGCTCTGTCTTTGACTTCTCTGGATGTTTCCCAGGCGAGCTATTGACAAGTAAATCCTAGACGCTCGATCTTGGTTATTTTCGCTTTCGCGGCTGGCAGCAAAGTTCAGAACCATGTTTCTGTGAATAACTCTTGAACCGTAAGTCACAGACGCTCGCTCTTGGCTGCATTCGTTTCAGCTCGTGGCAGCCAGTCTAAAAAACACAATCTTGGACTTCTCTGGATGTTTCCCAGGCGAGCTATTGGCAGCATGTTCAGAACCACTGTTTCTGAGGCTAACTCTTGAACCGTAAGTCATAGACGCTCGATCTTTGTTGCATTCGTTTCAGCGCCTGGCAGCCAGTATAAAAAACACTGTCTTTGACTTCTCTGGATGTTTTCCAGGCGAGCTACTGGCAGCATGTTCAGAACCACTGTTTCTGAGGCTAACTTTAGAACCGTAAGTCCTAGACGCTCGATCTTGGTTGCATTCGTTTCAGCGCCTGGCAATTAGTGTAGAAGCACTGTCTTTGACTACTCTGGATGTTTCCCAGGCGAGCTATTGGCAGCATGTTCAGAACCACTGTCTCTGAGGCTAACTCTTGAACCGTAAGTCATAGACGCTCGATCTTGGTTGCATTCGTTTCAGCGCCTGGCAGCCAGTATAAAAAACACTGTCTTTGACTACTCTGGATGTTTCCCAGGCGAGCTATTGGCAGCAAAGTTCAGAACTACTGTTTCTAAGGCTAACCATTGAAACCGTAAGTCATAGACGCTCGATCTTGGCTGCATTCGTTTCAGCGCCTGGCAGCCAGTAAAAAACACTGTCTTTGACTTCTCTGGATGTTTCCCAGGCGAGCTATTGGCAGCATGTTCAGAACCACTGTTTCTGAGGCTAACTCTTGAACCGTAAGTCATAGACGCTCGATCTTTGTTGCATTCGTTTCAGCGCCTGGCAGCCAGTATAAAAAACACTGTCTTTGACTTCTCTGGATGTTTTCCAGGCGAGCTACTGGCAGCATGTTCAGAACCACTGTTTCTGAGGCTAACTTTAGAACCGTAAGTCCTAGACGCTCGATCTTGGTTGCATTCGTTTCAGCGCCTGGCAATTAGTGTAGAAGCACTGTCTTTGACTACTCTGGATGTTTCCCAGGCGAGCTATTGGCAGCATGTTCAGAACCACTGTTTCTGAGGCTAACCATTGAAACCGTAAGTCATAGACGCTCGATCTTGGTTGCATTCGTTTCAGCGCCTGGCAGCCAGTATAAAAAACACTGTCTTTGACTTCTCTGGATGTTTCCCAGGCGAGCTATTGGCAGCATGTTCAGAACCACTGTTTCTGAGGTTAACTCTTGAACCGTAAGTCATAGACGCTCGATCTTGGTTGCATTCGTTTCAGTGCTTGGCAGCCAGTATAAAAAACACTGGCTTTGACTTCTCTGGATGTTTCCAGGCGAGCTATTGGCAGCATGTTCAGAACCACTGTTTCTGAGGCTAACTCTTGAACCGTAAGTCATAGACGCTCAATCTTGGTTGCATTAGTTTCAGTGCTTGGCAGCCAGTATAAAAAACACTGTCTTTGACTTCTCTGGATGTTTCCAGGCGAGCTATTGGCAGCATGTTCAGAACCACTGTTTCTGAGGCTAACTCTTGAACCGTAAGTCATAGACGCTCGATCTTGGTGGCATTCGTTTCAGCGCCTGGCAGCCAGTATAAAAAACACTGTCTTTGACTTCTCTGGATGTTTCCCAGGCGAGCTATAGGGAGCATGTTCAGAACCACTGTTTCTGAGGCTAACTCTTGAACCGTAAGGGTATGTGCACACACACTAATTACGTCCGTAATTGACGGACGTATTTCGGCCGCAAGTAGTGGACCGAACACAGTGCAGGGAGCCGGGCTCCTAGCATCATACTTATGTACGATGCTAGGAGTCCCTGCCTCTCCGTGGAACTACTGTCCCGTACTGAAAACATGATTACAGTACGGGACAGTTGTCCTGCAGAGAGGCAGGGACTCCTAGCGTCGTACATAACTATGATGCTAGGAGCCCGGCTCCCTGCACTGTGTTCGGTCCGGGACTTGCGGCCGAAATACGTCCGTCAATTACGGACGTAATTAGTGTGTGTGCACATACCCTAAGTCATAGACGCTCGATCTTGGTTGCATTCGTTTCAGCGCCTGGCAGCCAGTATAAAAAACACTGTCTTTGACTTCTCTGGATGTTTCCCAGGCGAGCTATTGGCAGCATGTTCAGAACCACTGTTTCTGAGGCTAACTCTTGAACCGTAAGTCATAGACGCTCGATCTTTGTTGCATTCGTTTCAGCGCCTGGCAGCCAGTATAAAAAACACTGTCTTTGACTTCTCTGGATGTTTTCCAGGCGAGCTACAGGCAGCATGTTCAGAACCACTGTTTCTGAGGCTAACTTTAGAACCGTAAGTCCTAGACGCTCGATCTTGGTTGCATTCGTTTCAGCGCCTGGCAATTAGTGTAGAAGCACTGTCTTTGACTACTCTGGATGTTTCCCAGGCGAGCTATTGGCAGCATGTTCAGAACCACTGTCTCTGAGGCTAACTCTTGAACCGTAAGTCATAGACGCTCGATCTTGGTTGCATTCGTTTCAGCGCCTGGCAGCCAGTATAAAAAACACTGTCTTTGACTACTCTGGATGTTTCCCAGGCGAGCTATTGGCAGCAAAGTTCAGAACTACTGTTTCTGAGGCTAACCATTGAAACCGTAAGTCATAGACGCTCGATCTTGGCTGCATTCGTTTCAGCGCCTGGCAGCCAGTAAAAAACGCTGTCTTTGACTTCTCTGGATGTTTCCCAGGCGAGCTATTGGCAGCATGTTCAGAACCACTGTTTCTGAGGCTAACTCTTGAACCGTAAGTCATAGACGCTCGATCTTGGTTCCATTCGTTTCAGTGCTTGGCAGCCAGTATAAAAAACACTGTCTTTGACTTCTATGGATGTTTCCAGGCGAGCTATTGGCAGCATGTTCAGAACCACTGTTTCTGAGGCTAACTCTTGAACCGTAAGTCATAGACGCTCAATCTTGGTTGCATTAGTTTCAGTGCTTGGCAGCCAGTATAAAAAACACTGTCTTTGACTTCTCTGGATGTTTCCCAGGCGAGCTATAGGGAGCATGTTCAGAACCACTGTTTCTGAGGCTAACTCTTGAACCGTAAGTCATAGACGCTCGATCTTGGTTGCATTCGTTTCAGCGCCTGGCAATTAGTATAGAAGCACTGTCTTTGACTTCTCTGGATGTTTCCCAGGCGAGCTATTGACGCGTAAATCATAGACGCTCGATCTTGGTTGCTTTCGTTTTCGCGCCTGGCAGCAAAGTTCAGAACCACTGTTTCTGAGGCTAACTCTTGAACCGTAAGTCATAGACGCTCGATCTTGGTGGCATTCGTTTCAGCACCTGGCAGCCAGTATAAAAAACACTGTCTTTGACTTCTCTGGATGTTTCCCATGCGAGCTATAGGGAGCATGTTCAGAACCACTGTTTCTGAGGCTAACTCTTGAACCGTAAGTCATAGACGCTCGATCTTGGTTGCATTCGTTTCAGCGCCTGGCAATTAGTATAGAAGCACTGTCTTTTACTTCTCTGGATGTTTCCCAGGCGAGCTATTGACCCGTAAATCATAGACGCTCGATCTTGGTTGCTTTCGTTTTCGCGCCTGGCAGCAAAGTTCAGAACCACTGTTTCTGAGGCTAACTCTTGAACCGTAAGTCATAGACGCCCGATCTTGGTGGCATTCGTTTCAGCGCCTGGCAGCCAGTATAAAAAACACTGTCTTTGACTTCTCTGGATGTTTCCCATGCGAGCTATTGGGAGCATGTTCAGAACCACTGTTTCTGAGGCTAACTCTTGAACCGTAAGTCATAGACGCTCGATCTTGGTTGCATTCGTTTCAGCGCCTGGCAATTAGTATAGAAGCACTGTCTTTGATTTCTCTGGATGTTTCCCAGGTGAGCTATTGACCCGTAAATCATAGACGCTCGATCTTGGTTGCTTTCGTTTTCGCGCCTGGCAGCAAAGTTCAGAACCACTGTTTCTGAGGCTAACTCTTGAACCGTAAGTCATAGACGCTCGATCTTTGTTGCATTCGTTTCAGCGCCTGGCAGCCAGTATAAAAAACACTGTCTTTGACTTCTCTGGATGTTTTCCAGGCGAGCTACTGGCAGCATGTTCAGAACCACTGTTTCTGAGGCTAACTTTAGAACCGTAAGTCCTAGACGCTCGATCTTGGTTGCATTCGTTTCAGCGCCTGGCAATTAGTGTAGAAGCACTGTCTTTGACTACTCTGGATGTTTCCCAGGCGAGCTATTGGCAGCATGTTCAGAACCACTGTCTCTGAGGCTAACTCTTGAACCGTAAGTCATAGACGCTCGATCTTGGTTGCATTCGTTTCAGCGCCTGGCAGCCAGTATAAAAAACACTGTCTTTGACTACTCTGGATGTTTCCCAGGCGAGCTATTGGCAGCATGTTCAGAACCACTGTTTCTGTGGCTAACTCTTGAACCGTAAGTCATAGACGCTCGATCTTGGTTGCATTCGTTTCAGCGCCTGGCAGCCAGTATAAAAAAAAACACTGGCTTTGACTTCTCTGGATGTTTCCCAGGCGAGCTATTGGCAGCAAAGTTCAGAACTACTGTTTCTGAGGCTAACCATTGAAACCGTAAGTCATAGACGCTCGATCTTGGTTGCATTCGTTTCAGCGCCTGGCAGCCAGTAAAAAACACTGTCTTTGACTTCTCTGGATGTTTCCCAGGCGAGCTATTGGCAGCATGTTCAGAACCACTGTTTCTGAGGCTAACTCTTGAACCGTAAGTCATAGACGCTCGATCTTGGTTCCATTAGTTTCAGTGCTTGGCAGCCAGTATAAAAAACACTGTCTTTGACTTCTCTGGATGTTTCCAGGCGAGCTATTGGCAGCATGTTCAGAACCACTGTTTCTGAGGCTAACTCTTGAACCGTAAGTCATAGACGCTCAATCTTGGTTGCATTAGTTTCAGTGCTTGGCAGCCAGTATAAAAAACACTGTCTTTGACTTCTCTGGATGTTTCCAGGCGAGCTATTGGTAGCATGTTCAGAACCACTGTTTCTGAGGCTACCTCTTGAACCGTAAGTCATAGACGCTCGATCTTGGTGGCATTCGTTTCAGCGCCTGGCAGCCAGTATAAAAAACACTGTCTTTGACTTCTCTGGATGTTTCCCAGGCGAGCTATTGGGAGCATGTTCAGAACCACTGTTTCTGAGGCTAACTCTTGAACCGTAAGTCATAGACGCTCGATCTTGGTTGCATTCGTTTCAGCGCCTGGCAATTAGTATAGAAGCACTGTCTTTGATTTCTCTGGATGTTTCCCAGGTGAGCTATTGACCCGTAAATCATAGACGCTCGATCTTGGTTGCTTTCGTTTTCGCGCCTGGCAGCAAAGTTCAGAACCACTGTTTCTGAGGCTAACTCTTGAACCGTAAGTCATAGACGCCCGATCTTGGTGGCATTCGTTTCAGCGCCTGGCAGCCAGTATAAAAAACACTGTCTTTGACTTCTCTGGATGTTTCCCATGCGAGCTATTGGGAGCATGTTCAGAACCACTGTTTCTGAGGCTAACTCTTGAACCGTAAGTCATAGACGCTCGATCTTGGTTGCATTCGTTTCAGCGCCTGGCAATTAGTATAGAAGCACTGTCTTTGATTTCTCTGGATGTTTCCCAGGTGAGCTATTGACCCGTAAATCATAGACGCTCGATCTTGGTTGCTTTCGTTTTCGCGCCTGGCAGCAAAGTTCAGAACCACTGTTTCTGAGGCTAACTCTTGAACCGTAAGTCATAGACGCTCGATCTTTGTTGCATTCGTTTCAGCGCCTGGCAGCCAGTATAAAAAAACACTGTCTTTGACTTCTCTGGATGTTTTCCAGGCGAGCTACTGGCAGCATGTTCAGAACCACTGTTTCTGAGGCTAACTCTTGAACCGTAAGTCATAGACGCTCGATCTTGGTTGCATTCGTTTCAGTGCCTGGCAATTAGTATAGAAGCACTGTCTTTGACTTCTCTGGATGTTTCCCAGGTGAGCTATTGACCCGTAAATCATAGACGCTCGATCTTGGTTGCTTTCGTTTTCGCGCCTGGCAGCAAAGTTCAGAACCACTGTTTCTGAGGCTAACTCTTGAACCGTAAGTCATAGACGCTCGATCTTTGTTGCATTCGTTTCAGCGCCTGGCAGCCAGTATAAAAAACACTGTCTTTGTCTTCTCTGGATGTTTTCCAGGCGAGCTACTGGCAGCATGTTCAGAACCACTGTTTCTGAGGCTAACTTTAGAACCGTAAGTCCTAGACGCTCAATCTTGGTTGCATTCGTTTCAGCGCCTGGCAATTAGTGTAGAAGCACTGTCTTTGACTACTCTGGATGTTTCCCAGGCGAGCTATTGGCAGCATGTTCAGAACCACTGTCTCTGAGGCTAACTCTTGAACCGTAAGTCATAGACGCTCGATCTTGGTTGCATTCGTTTCAGCGCCTGGCAGCCAGTATAAAAAACACTGTCTTTGACTACTCTGGATGTTTCCCAGGCGAGCTATTGGCAGCATGTTCAGAACCACTGTTTCTGAGGCTAACTCTTGAACCGTAAGTCATAGACGCTCGATCTCGGTTGCATTCGTTTCAGCGCCTGGCAGCCAGTATAAAAAAAACACTGGCTTTGACTTCTCTGGATGTTTCCCAGGCGAGCTATTGGCAGCAAAGTTCAGAACCACTGTTTCTGAGGCTAACCATTGAAACCGTAAGTCATAGACGCTCGATCTTGGTTGCATTCGTTTCAGCGCCTGGCAGCCAGTATAAAAAACACTGTCTTTGACTTCTCTGGATGTTTCCCAGGCGAGCTATTGGCAGCATGTTCAGAACCACTGTTTCTGAGGTTAACTCTTGAACCGTAAGTCATAGACGCTCGATCTTGGTTGCATTCGTTTCAGTGCTTGGCAGCCAGTATAAAAAACACTGGCTTTGACTTCTCTGGATGTTTCCAGGCGAGCTATTGGCAGCATGTTCAGAACCACTGTTTCTGAGGCTAACTCTTGAACCGTAAGTCATAGACGCTCAATCTTGGTTGCATTAGTTTCAGTGCTTGGCAGCCAGTATAAAAAACACTGTCTTTGACTTCTCTGGATGTTTCCAGGCGAGCTATTGGCAGCATGTTCAGAACCACTGTTTCTGAGGCTAACTCTTGAACCGTAAGTCATAGACGCTCGATCTTGGTGGCATTCGTTTCAGCGCCTGGCAGCCAGTATAAAAAACACTGTCTTTGACTTCTCTGGATGTTTCCCAGGCGAGCTATAGGGAGCATGTTCAGAACCACTGTTTCTGAGGCTAACTCTTGAACCGTAAGGGTATGTGCACACACACTAATTACGTCCGTAATTGACGGACGTATTTCGGCCGCAAGTAGTGGACCGAACACAGTGCAGGGAGCCGGGCTCCTAGCATCATACTTATGTACGATGCTAGGAGTCCCTGCCTCTCCGTGGAACTACTGTCCCGTACTGAAAACATGATTACAGTACGGGACAGTTGTCCTGCAGAGAGGCAGGGACTCCTAGCGTCGTACATAACTATGATGCTAGGAGCCCGGCTCCCTGCACTGTGTTCGGTCCGGGACTTGCGGCCGAAATACGTCCGTCAATTACGGACGTAATTAGTGTGTGTGCACATACCCTAAGTCATAGACGCTCGATCTTGGTTGCATTCGTTTCAGCGCCTGGCAGCCTGTATAAAAAACACTGTCTTTGACTTCTCTGGATGTTTCCCAGGCGAGCTATTGGCAGCATGTTCAGAACCACTGTTTCTGAGGCTAACTCTTGAACCGTAAGTCATAGACGCTCGATCTTTGTTGCATTCGTTTCAGCGCCTGGCAGCCAGTATAAAAAACACTGTCTTTGACTTCTCTGGATGTTTCCCAGGCGAGCTATTGGGAGCATGTTCAGAACCACTGTTTCTGAGGCTAACTCTTGAACCGTAAGTCATAGACGCTCGATCTTGGTTGCATTCGTTTCAGCGCCTGGCAGCCAGTATAAAAAACACTGTCTTTGACTTCTCTGGATGTTTTCCAGGCGAGCTACTGGCAGCATGTTCAGAACCACTGTTTCTGAGGCTAACTTTAGAACCGTAAGTCCTAGACGCTCGATCTTGGTTGCATTCGTTTCAGCGCCTGGCAATTAGTGTAGAAGCACTGTCTTTGACTACTCTGGATGTTTCCCAGGCGAGCTATTGGCAGCATGTTCAGAACCACTGTCTCTGAGGCTAACTCTTGAACCGTAAGTCATAGACGCTCGATCTTGGTTGCATTCGTTTCAGCGCCTGGCAGCCAGTATAAAAAACACTGTCTTTGACTACTCTGGATGTTTCCAAGGCGAGCTATTGGCAGCATGTTCAGAACCACTGTTTCTGTGGCTAACTCTTGAACCGTAAGTCATAGACGCTCGATCTTGGTTGCATTCGTTTCAGCGCCTGGCAGCCAGTATAAAAAAAAACACTGGCTTTGACTTCTCTGGATGTTTCCCAGGCGAGCTATTGGCAGCAAAGTTCAGAACTACTGTTTCTGAGGCTAACCATTGATACCGTAAGTCATAGACGCTCGATCTTGGTTGCATTCGTTTCAGCGCCTGGCAGCCAGTAAAAAACACTGTCTTTGACTTCTCTGGATGTTTCCCAGGCGAGCTATTGGCAGCATGTTCAGAACCACTGTTTCTGAGGCTAACTCTTGAACCGTAAGTCATAGACGCTCGATCTTGGTTCCATTCGTTTCAGTGCTTGGCAGCCAGTATAAAAAACACTGTCTTTGACTTCTATGGATGTTTCCAGGCGAGCTATTGGCAGCATGTTCAGAACCACTGTTTCTGAGGCTAACTCTTGAACCGTAAGTCATAGACGCTCAATCTTGGTTGCATTAGTTTCAGTGCTTGGCAGCCAGTATAAAAAACACTGTCTTTGACTTCTCTGGATGTTTCCCAGGCGAGCTATAGGGAGCATGTTCAGAACCACTGTTTCTGAGGCTAACTCTTGAACCGTAAGTCATAGACGCTCGATCTTGGTTGCATTCGTTTCAGCGCCTGGCAATTAGTATAGAAGCACTGTCTTTGACTTCTCTGGATGTTTCCCAGGCGAGCTATTGACGCGTAAATCATAGACGCTCGATCTTGGTTGCTTTCGTTTTCGCGCCTGGCAGCAAAGTTCAGAACCACTGTTTCTGAGGCTAACTCTTGAACCGTAAGTCATAGACGCTCGATCTTGGTGGCATTCGTTTCAGCACCTGGCAGCCAGTATAAAAAACACTGTCTTTGACTTCTCTGGATGTTTCCCATGCGAGCTATAGGGAGCATGTTCAGAACCACTGTTTCTGAGGCTAACTCTTGAACCGTAAGTCATAGACGCTCGATCTTGGTTGCATTCGTTTCAGCGCCTGGCAATTAGTATAGAAGCACTGTCTTTGACTTCTCTGGATGTTTCCCAGGCGAGCTATTGACCCGTAAATCATAGACGCTCGATCTTGGTTGCTTTCGTTTTCGCGCCTGGCAGCAAAGTTCAGAACCACTGTTTCTGAGGCTAACTCTTGAACCGTAAGTCATAGACGCCCGATCTTGGTGGCATTCGTTTCAGCGCCTGGCAGCCAGTATAAAAAACACTGTCTTTGACTTCTCTGGATGTTTCCCATGCGAGCTATTGGGAGCATGTTCAGAACCACTGTTTCTGAGGCTAACTCTTGAAGCGTAAGTCATAGACGCTCGATCTTGGTTGCATTCGTTTCAGCGCCTGGCAATTAGTATAGAAGCAATG
Source organism: Rhinoderma darwinii (assembly GCF_050947455.1). Classification (NCBI taxonomy): domain Eukaryota; kingdom Metazoa; phylum Chordata; class Amphibia; order Anura; family Rhinodermatidae; genus Rhinoderma; species Rhinoderma darwinii. The sequence goes on along the minus strand of NC_134688.1, from coordinate 324,641,901 downwards.
TCTTTGACTTCTCTGGATGTTTCCCAGGCGAGCTATTGACCCGTAAATTATAGACGCTCGATCTTGGTTGCTTTCGTTTTCGCGCCTGGCAGCAAAGTTCAGAACCACTGTTTCTGAGGCTAACTCTTGAACCGTAAGTCATAGACGCTCGATCTTGGTTGCATTTGTTTCAGCGCCTGGCAGCCAGTATAAAAAACACTGTCTTTGACTTCTCTGGATGTTTCCAGGCGAGCTATTGGCAGCATGTTCAGAACCACTGTTTCTGAGGCTAACTCTTGAACCGTAAGTCATAGACGCTCGATCTTGGTTGCATTCGTTTCAGCGCCTGGCAGCCAGTATAAAAAACACTGTCTTTGACTACTCTGGATGTTTCCCAGGCGAGCTATTGGCAGCATGTTCAGAACCACTGTTTCTGAGGCTAACTCTTGAACCGTAAGTCATAGACGCTCGATCTTGGTTGCATTCGTTTCAGCGCCTGGCAGCCAGTATAAAAAAAACACTGGCTTTGACTTCTCTGGATGTTTCCCAGGCGAGCTATTGGCAGCAAAGTTCAGAACCACTGTTTCTGAGGCTAACCATTGAAACCGTAAGTCATAGACGCTCGATCTTGGTTGCATTCGTTTCAGCGCCTGGCAGCCAGTATAAAAAACACTGTCTTTGACTTCTCTGGATGTTTCCCAGGCGAGCTATTGGCAGCATGTTCAGAACCACTGTTTCTGAGGCTAACTCTTGAACCGTAAGTCATAGACGCTCGATCTTGGTTGCATTCGTTTCAGTGCTTGGCAGCCAGTATAAAAAACACTGTCTTTGACTTCTCTGGATGTTTCCAGGTGAGCTATTGGCAGCATGTTCAGAACCACTGTTTCTGAGGCTAACTCTTGAACCGTAAGTCATAGACGCTCGATCTTGGTTGCATTAGTTTCAGCGCCTGGCAATTAGTATAGAAGCACTGTCTTTGACCTCTCTGGATGTTTCCCAGGCGAGCTATTGACCTGTAAATCATAGACGCTCGATCGTGGTTGCTTTCGCGCCTGGCAGCAAAGTTCAGAACCTCTGTTTCTGAGGCTAACTCTTAAACCGTAAGTCATAGACGCTCGATCTTGGTGGCATTCGTTTCAGCGCCTGGCAGTCAGTATAAAAAACAGTGTCTTTGACTTCTCTGGATGTTTCCCAGGCGAGCTATTGGGAACATGTTCAGAACCACTGTTTCTGAGGCTAAATCTTGAACCGTAAGTCATAGACGCTCGATCTTGGTTGCATTCGTTTCAGCGCCTGGCAGCCAGTATAAAAAACACTGTCTTTGACTTCTCTGGATGTTTCCCAGGCGAGCTATTGGCAGCATGTTCAGAACCACTGTTTCTGAGGCTAACTCTTGAACCGTAAGTCATAGAGGCTCGATCTTGGTTGCATTCGTTTCAGTGCTTGGCAGCCAGTATAAAAAACACTGTCTTTGACTTCTCTGGATGTTTCCAGGCGAGCTATTGGCAGCATGTACAGAACCACTGTTTCTGAGGCTAACTCTTGAACCGTAAGTCATAGACGCTCGATCTTGGTTGCATTAGTTTCAGCGCCTGGCAATTAGTATAGAAGTTCTGTCTTTGACTTCTCTGGATGTTTCCCAGGCGAGCTATTGACCTGTAAATCATAGACGCTCGATCGTGGTTGCTTTCGCTTTCGCGCCTGGCAGCAAAGTTCAGAACCTCTGTTTCTGAGGCTAACTCTTAAACCGTAAGTCATAGACGCTCGATCTTGGTGGCATTCGTTTCAGCGCCTGGCAGTCAGTATAAAAAACAGTGTCTTTGACTTCTCTGGATGTTTCCCAGGCGAGCTATTGGGAGCATGTTCAGAACCACTGTTTCTGAGGCTAACTCTTGAACCGTAAGTCATAGACGCTCGATCTTGGTTGCATTCGTTTCAGCGCCTGGCAGCCAGTATAAAAAACACTGTCTTTGACTTCTCTGGATGTTTCCCAGGCGAGCTATTGGCAGCATGTTCAGAACCACTGTTTCTGAGGCTAACTCTTGAACCGTAAGTCATAGAGGCTCGATCTTGGTTGCATTCGTTTCAGTGCTTGGCAGCCAGTATAAAAAACACTGTCTTTGACTTCTCTGGATGTTTCCAGGCGAGCTATTGGCAGCATGTTCAGAACCACTGTTTCTGAGGCTAACTCTTGAACCGTAAGTCATAGACGCTCGATCTTGGTTGCATTAGTTTCAGCGCCTGGCAATTAGTATAGAAGTTCTGTCTTTGACTTCTCTGGATGTTTCCCAGGCGAGCTATTGACCTGTAAATCATAGACGCTCGATCGTGGTTGCTTTCGCTTTCGTGCCTGGCAGCAAAGTTCAGAACCTCTGTTTCTGAGGCTAACTCTTAAACCGTAAGTCATAGACGCTCGATCTTGGTGGCATTCGTTTCAGCGCCTGGCAGTCAGTATAAAAAACAGTGTCTTTGACTTCTCTGGATGTTTCCCAGGCGAGCTATTGGGAGCATGTTCAGAACCACTGTTTCTGAGGCTAACTCTTGAACCGTAAGTCATAGACGCTCGATCTTGGTTGCATTCGTTTCAGCGCCTGGCAGCCAGTATAAAAAACACTGTCTTTGACTTCTCTGGATGTTTCCCAGGCGAGCTATTGGCAGCATGTTCAGAACCACTGTTTCTGAGGCTAACTCTTGAACCGTAAGTCATAGAGGCTCGATCTTGGTTGCATTCGTTTCAGCGCCTGGCAATTAGTATAGAAGCACTGTCTTTGACTTCTCTGGATGTTTCCCAGGCGAGCTATTGACCCGTATATCATAGACGCTCGATCTTGGTTGCTTTCGTTTTCGCGCCTGGCAGCAAAGATCAGAACCACTGTTTCTGAGGCTAACTCTTGAACCGTAAGTCATATACGCTCGATCTTGGTGGCATTCGTTTCAGCGCCTGGCAGCCAGTATAAAAAACACTGTCTTTGACTTCTCTGGATGTTTCCAGGCGAGCTATTGGCAGCATGTTCAGAACCACTGTTTCTGAGGCTAACTCTTGAACCGTAAATCATAGACGCTCGATCGTGGTTGCTTTCGCTTTCGCGCCTGGCAGCAAAGTTCAGAACCTCTGTTTCTGAGGCTAACTCTTGAACCGTAAGTCATAGACGCTCGATCTTGGTGGCATTCGTTTCAGCGCCTGGCAGTCAGTATAAAAAACAGTGTCTTTGACTTCTCTGGATGTTTCCCAGGCGAGCTATTGGGAGCATGTTCAGAACCACTGTTTCTGAGGCTAACTCTTGAACCGTAAGTCATAGACGCTCGATCTTGGTTGCATTCGTTTCAGCGCCTGGCAGCCAGTATAAAAAACACTGTCTTTGACTTCTCTGGATGTTTCCCAGGCGAGCTATTGGCAGCATGTTCAGAACCACTGTTTCTGAGGCTAACTCTTGAACCGTAAGTCATAGACGCTCGATCTTGGTTGCATTTGTTTCAGCGCCTGGCAATTAGTATAGAAGCACTGTCTTTGACTTCTCTGGATGTTTCCCAGGCGAGCTATTGACCCGTATATCATAGACGCTCGATCTTGGTTGCTTTCGTTTTCGCGCCTGGCAGCAAAGTTCAGAACCACGTTTTCTGAGGCTAACTCTTGAACCGTAAGTCATAGACGCTCGATCTTGGTGGCATTCGTTTCAGCGCCTGGCAGCCAGTATAAAAAACACTGTCTTTGACTTCTCTGGATGTTTCCAGGCGAGCTATTGGCAGCATGTTCAGAACCACTGTTTCTGAGGCTAACTCTTGAACCGTAAATCATAGACGCTCGATCGTGGTTGCTTTCGCTTTCGCGCCTGGCAGCAAAGTTCAGAACCTCTGTTTCTGAGGCTAACTCTTGAACCGTAAGTCATAGACGCTCGATCTTGGTGGCATTCGTTTCAGCGCCTGGCAGTCAGTATAAAAAACAGTGTCTTTGACTTCTCTGGATGTTTCCCAGGCGAGCTATTGGGAGCATGTTCAGAACCACTGTTTCTGAGGCTAACTCTTGAACCGTAAGTCATAGACGCTCGATCTTGGTTGCATTCGTTTCAGCGCCTGGCAGCCAGTATAAAAAACACTGTCTTTGACTTCTCTGGATGTTTCCCAGGCGAGCTATTGGCAGCATGTTCAGAACCACTGTTTCTGAGGCTAACTCTTGAACCGTAAGTCATAGACGCTCGATCTTGGTTGCATTCGTTTCAGCGCCTGGCAATTAGTATAGAAGCACTGTCTTTGACTTCTCTGGATGTTTCCCAGGCGAGCTATTGACCCGTATATATCATAGACGCTCGATCTTGGTTGCTATCGTTTTCGCGCCTGGCAGCAAAGTTCAGAACCACTGTTTCTGAGGCTAACTCTTGAACCGTAAGTCATAGACGCTCGATCTTGGTGGCATTCGTTTCAGCGCCTGGCAGCCAGTATAAAAAACACTGTCTTTGACTTCTCTGGATGTTTCCAGGCGAGCTATTGGCAGCATGTTCAGAACCACTGTTTCTGAGGCTAACTCTTGAACCGTAAGTCATAGACGCTCGATCTTGGTTGCATTCGTTTCAGCGCCTGGCAATTAGTATAGAAGCACTGTCTTTGACTTCTCTGGATGTTTCCCAGGCGAGCTTTTGACCTGTAAATCATAGACTCTCGATCGTGGTTCCTTTCGCTTTCGCGCCTGGCAGCAAAGTTGAGAACCTCTGTTTCTGAGGATAACTCTTGAACCGTAAGTCATAGACGCTCGATCTTGGTGGCATTCGTTTCAGCGCCTGGCAGCCAGTATAAAAAACACTGTCTTTGACTTCTCTGGATGTTTCCCAGGCGAGCTATTGGCAGCATGTTCAGAACCACTGTTTCTGAGGCTAACTCTTGAACCGTAAGTCATAGACGCTCGATCTTGGTTGCATTCGTTTCAGCGCCTGGCAATTAGTATAGAAGCACTGTCTTTGACTTCTCTGGATATTTCCCAGGCGAGCTATTTACCCGTAAATCATAGACGCTCGATCTTGGTTGCTTTCGTTATTGCGCCTGGCAGCAAAGTTCAGAACCACTGTTTCTGAGGCTAACTCTTGAACCGTAAGTCATAGATGCTCGATCTTGGTTGCATTCGTTTCAGCGCCTGGCAGCCAGTATAAAAAACACTGTCTTTGACTTCTCTGGATGTTTCCAGGCGAGCTATTGGCAGCATGTTCAGTACCACTGTTTCTGAGGCTAACTCTTGAACCGTAAGTCATAGACGCTCGATCTTGGTTGCATTAGTTTCAGCGCCTGGCAATTAGTATAGAAGCACTGTATTTGACTTCTCTGGATGTTTGCCAGGCGAGCTATTGACCCGTAAATCATAGACGTTTGATCTTGGTTGCTTTCATTTTCGCGCCTGGCAGCAAAGTTCAGAACCACTGTTTCTGAGGCTAACTCTTGAACCGTAAGTCATAGACGCTCGATCTTGGTGGCATTCGTTTCAGCGCCTGGCAGCCAGTATAAAAAACACTGTCTTTGACTTCTCTGGATGTCTCCCAGGCGAGCTATAGGGAGCATGTTCAGAACCACTGTTTCTGAGGCTAACTCTTGAACCGTAAGTCATAGACGCTCGATCTTGGTTGCATTCGTTTCAGCGCCTGGCAATTAGTATAGAAGCACTGTCTTTGACTAATCTGGATGTTTCCCAGGCGAGCTATTGACCCGTAAATCATAGACGCTCGATCTTGGTTGCTTTCGTTTTCGCGCCTGGCAGCAAAGTTCAGAACCACTTTTTCTGAGGCTAACTCTTGAACCGTAAGTCATAGACGCTCGATCTTGGTGGCATTCGTTCCAGCGCCTGGCAGCCAGTATAAAAAACACTGTCTTTGACTTCTCTGGATGTTTCCCATGCGAGCTATTGGGAGCATGTTCAGAACCACTGTTTCTGAGGCTAACTCTAGAAGCGTAAGTCATAGACGCTCGATCTTGGTTGCATTCGTTTCAGCGCCTGGCAATTAGTATAGAAGCACTGTCTTTGACTTCTCTGGATGTTTCCCAGGCGAGCTATTTACCCGTAAATCATAGACGTTTGATCTTGGTTGCTTTCATTTTCGCGCCTGGCAGCAAAGTTCAGAACCACTGTTTCTGAGGCTAACTCTTGAACCGTAAGTCATATACGCTCGATCTTGGTTGCATTCGTTTCAGCGCCTGGCAGCCAGTATAAAAAACACTGTCTTTGACTTCTCTGGATGTTTCCAGGCGAGCTATTGGCAGCATGTTCAGAACCACTGTTTCTGAGGCTAACTCTTGAACCGTAAGTCATAGACGCTCGATCTTGGTTGCATTCGTTTCAGCGCCTGGCAATTAGTATAGAAGCACTGTCTTTGACTTCTCTGGATGTTTCCCAGGCGAGCTTTTGACCTGTAAATCATAGACGCTCGATCGTGGTTGCTTTCGCTTTCGCGCCTGGCAGCAAAGTTCAGAACCTCTGTTTCTGAGGCTAACTCTTGAACCGTAAGTCATAGACGCTCGATCTTGGTGGCATTCGTTTCAGCGCCTGGCAGCCAGTATAAAAAACACTGTCTTTGACTTCTCTGGATGTTTCCCAGGCGAGCTATTGGCAGCATGTTCAGAACCACTGTTTCTGAGGCTAACTCTTGAACCGTAAGTCATAGACGCTCGATCTTGGTTGCATTCGTTTCAGCGCCTGGCAATTAGTATAGAAGCACTGTCTTTGACTTCTCTGGATATTTCCCAGGCGAGCTATTTACCCGTAAATCATAGACGCTCGATCTTGGTTGCTTTCGTTATCGCGCCTGGCAGCAAAGTTCAGAACCACTATTTCTGAGGCTAACTCTTGAACCGTAAGTCATAGATGCTCGATCTTGGTTGCATTCGTTTCAGCGCCTGGCAGCCAGTATAAAAAACACTGTCTTTGACTTCTCTGGATGTTTCCAGGCGAGCTATTGGCAGCATGTTCAGAACCACTGTTTCTGAGGCTAACTCTTGAACCGTAAGTCATAGACGCTCGATCTTGGTTGCATTAGTTTCAGCGCCTGGCAATTAGTATAGAAGCACTGTCTTTGACTTCTCTGGATGTTTGCCAGGCGAGCTATTGACCCGTAAATCATAGACGTTTGATCTTGGTTGCTTTCATTTTCGCGCCTGGCAGCAAAGTTCAGAACCACTGTTTCTGAGGCTAACTCTTGAACCGTAAGTCATAGACGCTCGATCTTGGTGGCATTCGTTTCAGCGCCTGGCAGCCAGTATAAAAAACACTGTCTTTGACTTCTCTGGATGTTTCCCAGGCGAGCTATAGGGAGCATGTTCAGAACCACTGTTTCTGAGGCTAACTCTTGAACCGTAAGTCATAGACGCTCGATCTTGGTTGCATTCGTTTCAGCGCCTGGCAATTAGTATAGAAGCACTGTCTTTGACTTATCTGGATGTTTCCCAGGCGAGCTATTGACCCGTAAATCATAGACGCTCGATCTTGGTTGCTTTCGTTTTCGCGCCAGGCAACAATGTTCAGAACCAATGTTTCTGAGGCTAACTCTTGAACCGTAAGTCATATACGCTCGATCTTGGTTGCATTCGTTTCAGCGCCTGGCAGCCAGTATAAAAAACACTGTCTTTGACTTCTCTGGATGTTTCCAGGCGAGCTATTGGCAGCATGTTCAGAACCACTGTTTCTGAGGCTAACTCTTGAACCGTAAGTCATAGACGCTCGATCTTGGTTGCATTCGTTTCAGCGCCTGGCAATTAGTATAGAAGCACTGTCTTTGACCTTTCTGGATGTTTCCCAGGCGAGCTATTGACCCGTAAATCATAGACGCTCGATCTTGGTTGCTTTCATTTTCGCGCCTGGCAGCAAAGTTCAGAACCACTGTTTCTGAGGCTAACTCTTGAACCGTAAATCATAGACGCTCGATCGTGGTTGCTTTCGCTTTCGCGCCTGGCAGCAAAGTTCAGAACCTCTGTTTCTGAGGCTAACTCTTGAACCGTAAGTCATAGACGCTCGATCTTGGTGGCATTCGTTTCAGCGCCTGGCAGTCAGTATAAAAAAACAGTGTCTTTGACTTCTCTGGAAGTTTCCCAGGCGAGCTATTGGGAGCATGTTCAGAACCACTGTTTCTGAGGCTAACTCTTGAACCGTAAGTAATAGACGCTCGATCTTGGTTGCATTCGTTTCAGCGCCTGGCAGCCAGTATAAAAAACACTGTCTTTGACTTTTCTGGATGTTTCCCAGGCGAGCTATTGGCAGCATGTTCAGAACCACTGTTTCTGAGGCTAACTCTTGAACCGTAAGTCATAGACGCTCGATCTTGGTTGCATTAGTTTCAGCGCCTGGCAATTAGTATAGAAGCACTGTCTTTGACTTATCTGGATGTTTCCCAGGCGAGCTATTGACCCGTAAATCATAGACGCTCGATCTTGGTTGCTTTCGTTTTCGCGCCTGGCAGCAAAGTTCAGAACCACTGTTTCTGAGGCTAACTCTTGAACCGTAAGTCATAGACGCTCGATCTTGGTGGCATTCGTTTCAGCGCCTGGCAGCCAGTATAAAAAACACTGTCTTTGACTTCTCTGGATGTTTCCAGGCGAGCTATTGGCAGCATGTTCAGAACCACTGTTTCTGAGGATAACTCTTGAAGCGTAAGTCATAGACACTCGATCTTGGTTGCATTCGTTTCAGCGCCTGGCAATTAGTATAGAAGCACTGTCTTTGACTAATCTGGATGTTTCCCAGGCGAGCTATTGACCCGTAAATCATAGACGCTCGATCTTGGTTGCTTTCGTTTTCGCGCCTGGCAGCAAAGTTCAGAACCACTTTTTCTGAGGCTAACTCTTGAACCGTAAGTCATAGACGCTCGATCTTGGTGGCATTCGTTCCAGCGCCTGGCAGCCAGTATAAAAAACACTGTCTTTGACTTCTCTGGATGTTTCCCATGTGAGCTATTGGGAGCATGTTCAGAACCACTGTTTCTGAGGCTAACTCTAGAAGCGTAAGTCATAGACGCTCGATCTTGGTTGCATTCGTTTCAGCGCCTGGCAATTAGTATAGAAGCACTGTCTTTGACTTCTCTGGATGTTTCCCAGGCGAGCTATTTACCCGTAAATCATAGACGTTTGATCTTGGTTGCTTTCATTTTCGCGCCTGGCAGCAAAGTTCAGAACCACTGTTTCTGAGGCTAACTCTTGACCCGTAAATCATAAACGCTCGATCTTGGTTGCTTTCGTTTTCGCGCCTGGCAGCAAAGTTCAGAACCACTGTTTCTGAGGCTAACTCTTGAACCGTAAGTCATATACGCTCGATCTTGGTTGCATTCGTTTCAGCGCCTGGCAGCCAGTATAAAAAACACTGTCTTTGACTTCTCTGGATGTTTCCAGGCGAGCTATTGGCAGCATGTTCAGAACCACTGTTTCTGAGGCTAACTCTTGAACCGTAAGTCATAGACGCTCGATCTTGGTTGCATTCGTTTCACCGCCTGGCAATTAGTATAGAAGCACTGTCTTTGACTTCTCTGGATGTTTCCCAGGCGAGCTTTTGACCTGTAAATCATAGACGCTCGATCGTGGTTGCTTTCGCTTTCGCGCCTGGCAGCAAAGTTCAGAACCTCTGTTTCTGAGGCTAACTCTTGAACCGTAAGTCATAGACGCTCGATCTTGGTGGTATTCGTTTCAGCGCCTGGCAGTCAGTATAAAAAACAGTGTCTTTGACTTCTCTGGATGTTTCCCAGGCGAGCTATTGGGAGCATGTTCAGAACCACTGTTTCTGAGGCTAACTCTTGAACCGTAAGTCATAGACGCTCGATCTTGGTTGCATTCGTTTCAGCGCCTGGCAGCCAGTATAAAAAACACTGTCTTTGACTTCTCTGGATGTTTCCCAGGCGAACTATTGGCAGCATGTTCAGAACCACTGTTTCTGAGGCTAACTCTTGAACCGTAAGTCATAGACGCTCGATCTTGGTTGCATTCGTTTCAGCGCCTGGCAATTAGTATAGAAGCACTGTCTTTGACTTCTCTGGATGTTTCCCAGGCGAGCTATTGACCCGTATATCATAGACGCTCGATCTTGGTTGCTTTAGTTTTCGCGCCTGGCAGCAAAGATCAGAACCACTGTTTCTGAGGCTAACTCTTGAACCGTAAGTCATAGACGCTCGATCTTGGTGGCATTCGTTTCAGCGCCTGGCAGCCAGTATAAAAAACACTGTCTTTGACTTCTCTGGATGTTTCCAGGCGATCTATTGGCAGCATGTTCAGAACCACTGTTTCTGAGGCTAACTCTTGAACCGTAAGTCATAGACGCTCGATCTTGGTTGCATTCGTTTCAGCGCCTGGCAATTAGTATAGAAGCACTGTCTTTGACTTCTCTGGATGTTTCCCAGGCGAGCTTTTGACCTGTAAATCATAGACGCTCGATCGTGGTTGCTTTCGCTTTCGCGCCTGGCAGCAAAGTTCAGAACCTCTGTTTCTGAGGCTAACTCTTGAACCGTAAGTCATAGACGCTCGATCTTGGTGGCATTCGTTTCAGCGCCTGGCAGCCAGTATAAAAAACACTGTCTTTGACTTCTCTGGATGTTTCCCAGGCGAGCTATTGGCAGCATGTTTAGAACCACTGTTTCTGAGGCTAACTCTTGAACCGTAAGTCATAGACGCTCGATCTTGGTTGCATTCGTTTCAGCGCCTGGCAATTAGTATAGAAGCACTGTCTTTGACTTCTCTGGATATTTCCCAGGCGAGCTATTTACCCGTAAATCATAGACGCTCGATCTTGGTTGCTTTCGTTATCGCGCCTGGCAGCAAAGTTCAGAACCACTGTTTCTGAGGCTAACTCTTGAACCGTAAGTCATAGATGCTCGATCTTGGTTGCATTCGTTTCAGCGCCTGGCAGCCAGTATAAAAAACACTGTCTTTGACTTCTCTGGATGTTTCCAGGCGAGCTATTTGCAGCATGTTCAGAACCACTGTTTCTGAGGCTAACTCTTGAACCGTAAGTCATAGACGCTCGATCTTGGTTGCATTAGTTTCAGCGCCTGGCAATTAGTATAGAAGCACTGTCTTTGACTTCTCTGGATGTTTGCCAGGCGAGCTATTGACCCGTAAATCATAGACGTTTGATCTTGGTTGCTTTCATTTTCGCGCCTGGCAGCAAAGTTCAGAACCACTGTTTCTGAGGCTAACTCTTGAACCGTAAGTCATAGACGCTCGATCTTGGTGGCATTCGTTTCAGCGCCTGGCAGCCAGTATAAAAAACACTGTCTTTGACTTCTCTGGATGTTTCCCAGGCGAGCTATAGGGAGCATGTTCAGAACCACTGTTTCTGAGGCTAACTCTTGAACCGTAAGTCATAGACGCTCGATCTTGGTTGCATTCGTTTCAGCGCCTGGCAATTAGTATAGAAGCACTGTCTTTGACTTATCTGGATGTTTCCCAGGCGAGCTATTGACCCGTAAATCATAGACGCTCGATCTTGGTTGCTTTCGTTTTCGCGCCTGGCAGCAAAGTTCAGAACCACTTTTTCTGAGGCTAACTCTTGAACCGTAAGTCATAGACGCTCGATCTTGGTGGCATTCGTTCCAGCGCCTGGCAGCCAGTATAAAAAACACTCTTTGACTTCTCTGGATGTTTCCCATGCGAGCTATTGGGAGCATGTTCAGAACCACTGTTTCTGAGGCAAACTCTAGAAGCGTAAGTCATAGACGCTTGATCTTGGTTGCATTCGTTTCAGCGCCTGGCAATTAGTATAGAAGCACTGTCTTTGACTTCTCTGGATGTTTCCCAGGCGAGCTATTGACCCGTAAATCATAGACGCTCGATCTTGGTTGCTTTCGTTTTCGCGCCTGGCAACAATGTTCAGAACCAATGTTTCTGAGGCTAACTCTTGAACCGTAAGTCATATACGCTCGATCTTGGTTGCATTCGTTTCAGCGCCTGGCAGCCAGTATAAAAAACACTGTCTTTGACTTCTCTGGATGTTTCCAGGCGAGCTATTGGCAGCATGTTCAGAACCACTGTTTCTGAGGCTAACTCTTGAACCGTAAGTCATAGACGCTCGATCTTGGTTGCATTCGTTTCAGCGCCTGGCAATTAGTATAGAAGCACTGTCTTTGACCTTTCTGGATGTTTCCCAGGCGAGCTATTGACCCGTAAATCATAGATGCTCGATCTTGGTTGCTTTCATTTTCGCGCCTGGCAGCAAAGTTCAGAACCACTGTTTCTGAGGCTAACTCTTGAACCGTAAATCATAGACGCTCGATCGTGGTTGCTTTCGCTTTCGCGCCTGGCAGCAAAGTTCAGAACCTCTGTTTCTGAGGCTAACTCTTGAACCGTAAGTCATAGACGCTCGATCTTGGTGGCATTCGTTTCAGCGCCTGGCAGTCAGTATAAAAAAACAGTGTCTTTGACTTCTCTGGAAGTTTCCCAGGCGAGCTATTGGGAGCATGTTCAGAACCACTGTTTCTGAGGCTAACTCTTGAACCGTAAGTAATAGACGCTCGATCTTGGTTGCATTCGTTTCAGCGCCTGGCAGCCAGTATAAAAAACACTGTCTTTGACTTTTCTGGATGTTTCCCAGGCGAGCTATTGGCAGCATGTTCAGAACCACTGTTTCTGAGGCTAACTCTTGAACCGTAAGTCATAGACGCTCGATCTTGGTTGCATTAGTTTCAGCGCCTGGCAATTAGTATAGAAGCACTGTCTTTGACTTATCCGGATGTTTCCCAGGCGAGCTATTGACCCGTAAATCATAGACGCTCGATCTTGGTTGCTTTCGTTTTCGCGCCTGGCAGCAAAGTTCAGAACCACTGTTTCTGAGGCTAACTCTTGAACCGTAAGTCATAGACGCTCGATCTTGGTGGCATTCGTTTCAGCGCCTGGCAGCCAGTATAAAAAACACTGTCTTTGACTTCTCTGGATGTTTCCAGGCGAGCTATTGGCAGCATGTTCAGAACCACTGTTTCTGAGGATAACTCTTGAAGCGTAAGTCATAGACACTCGATCTTGGTTGCATTCGTTTCAGCGCCTGGCAATTAGTATAGAAGCACTGTCTTTGACTTCTCTGGATGTTTCCCAGGCGAGCTATTGACCCGTAAATCATAGACGCTCGATCTTGGTTGCTTTCGTTTTCGCGCCTGGCAGCAAAGTTCAGAACCACTGTTTCTGAGGCTAACTCTTGAACCGTAAGTCATATACGCTCGATCTTGGTTGCATTCGTTTCAGCGCCTGGCAGCCAGTATAAAAAACGCTGTCTTTGACTTCTCTGGATGTTTCCAGGCGAGCTATTGGCAGCATGTTCAGAACCACTGTTTCTGAGGCTAACTCTTGAACCGTAAGTCATAGACGCTCGATCTTGGTTGCATTCGTTTCAGCGCCTGGCAATTAGTATAGAAGCACTGTCTTTGACTTCTCTGGATGTTTCCCAGGCGAGCTATTGACCCGTAAATCATAGACGCTCGATCTTGGTTGCTTTCATTTTCGCGCCTGGCAGCAAAGTTCAGAACCACTGTTTCTGAGGCTAACTCTTGAACCGTAAGTCATAGACGCTCGATCTTGGTGGCATTCGTTTCAGCGCCTGGCAGCCAGTATAAAAAACACTGTCTTTGACTTCTCTGGATGTTTCCCAGGCGAGCTATTGGGAGCATGTTCAGAACCACTGTTTCTGAGGCTAACTCTTGAACCGTAAGTCATAGACGCTCGATCTTGGTTGCATTCGTTTCAGCGCCTGGCAATTAGTATGGAAGCACTGTCTTTGACTTCTCTGGATGTTTCCCAGGCGAGCTATTGACCCGTAAATCACAGACGCTCGATCTTGGTTGCTTTCGTTTTCGCGCCTGGCAGCAATGTTCAGAACCACTGTTTCTGAGGCTAACTCTTGAACCGTAAGTCATATACGCTCGATCTTGGTTGCATTCGTTTCAGCGCCTGGCAGCCAGTATAAAAAACACTGTCTTTGACTTCTCTGGATGTTTCCAGGCGAGCTATTGGCAGCATGTTCAGAACCACTGTTTCTGAGGCTAACTCTTGAACCGTAAGTCATAGACGCTCGATCTTGGTTGCATTCGTTTCAGCGCCTGGCAATTAGTATAGAAGCACTGTCTTTGACTTCTCTGGATGTTTCCCAGGCGAGCTTTTGACCTGTAAATCATAGACGCTCGATCGTGGTTGCTTTCGCTTTCGCGCCTGGCAGCAAAGTTCAGAACCTCTGTTTCTGAGGCTAACTCTTGAACCGTAAGTCATAGACGCTCGATCTTGGTGGCATTCGTTTCAGCGCCTGGCAGTCAGTATAAAAAACAGTGTCTTTGACTTCTCTGGATGTTTCCCAGGCGAGCTATTGGGAGCATGTTCAGAACCACTGTTTCTGAGGCTAACTCTTGAACCGTAAGTCATAGACGCTCGATCTTGGTTGCATTCGTTTCAGCGCCTGGCAGCCAGTATAAAAAACACTGTCTTTGACTTCTCTGGATGTTTCCCAGGCGAGCTATTGGCAGCATGTTCAGAACCACTGTTTCTGAGGCTAACTCTTGAACCGTAAGTCATAGACGCTCGATCTTGGTTGCATTCGTTTCAGCGCCTGGCAATTAGTATAGAAGCACTGTCTTTGACTTCTCTGGATGTTTCCGAGGCGAGCTATTGACCCGTATATCATAGACGCTCGATCTTGGTTGCTTTCGTTTTCGCGCCTGGCAGCAAAGTTCAGAACCACTGTTTCTGAGGCTAACTCTTGAACCGTAAGTCATAGACGCTCGATCTTGGTGGCATTCGTTTCAGCGCCTGGCAGCCAGTATAAAAAACACTGTCTTTGACTTCTCTGGATGTTTCCAGGCGAGCTATTGGCAGCATGTTCAGAACCACTGTTTCTGAGGCTAACTCTTGAACCGTAAGTCATAGACGCTCGATCTTGGTTGCATTCTTTTCAGCGCCTGGCAATTAGTATAGAAGCACTGTCTTTGACTTCTCTGGATGTTTCCCAGGCGAGCTTTTGACCTGTAAATCATAGACGCTCGATCGTGGTTGCTTTCGCTTTCGCGCCTGGCAGCAAAGTTCAGAACCTCTGTTTCTGAGGCTAACTCTTGAACCGTAAGTCATAGACGCTCGATCTTGGTGGCATTCGTTTCAGCGCCTGGCAGCCAGTATAAAAAACACTGTCTTTGACTTCTCTGGATGTTTCCCAGGCGAGCTATTGGCAGCATGTTCAGATCCACTGTTTCTGAGGCTAACTCTTGAACCGTAAGTCATAGACGCTCGATCTTGGTTGCATTCGTTTCAGCGCCTGGCAACTAGTATAGAAGCACTGTCTTTGACTTCTCTGGATATTTCCCAGGCGAGCTATTTACCCGTAAATCATAGACGCTCGATCTTGGTTGCTTTCGTTATCGCGCCTGGCAGCAAAGTTCAGAACCACTGTTTCTGAGGCTAACTCTTGAACCGTAAGTCATAGATGCTCGATCTTGGTTGCATTCGTTTCAGCGCCTGGCAGCCAGTATAAAAAACACTGTCTTTGTGTAATGGATCTGCCAGGCACTACGTCTGTGGAGACTCCCAGGGTTAATCAGTCGACACCTGAGGCCAGACCTCTTAGACTGACACCGGCTCCCACCAATCAGGGTGGCAGGCTCAGGAGTGGGAGAGCCTATCGCGGCCTGGTCAGTCAGAGTTAGCTCCGCCCCCTGTCCATTTATACCTGCAGTTTTCTCTTCCTCATTGCTTGTTATTCTTTTGGATTCCTGGCCCCACTGCTGCTTGCTCCAGCCTGCTTCTGCCGTGCTTCTGCCTTGCTGCAGTTCCCCTTGTCTTGCTTTGCTTTGCCCCTGGCTTGCTTCTGTCTCCGTGCCCGCTCGGGTTACTCACTTCGTCCTGGTCCTGACTGTTCGTTCGCCGCTCCGTTTCCTCGTGGCGTTCCGTGGCTACTGCCCCTTCCCTTGCGTGTTCCCTGTTTGTTTTCCTGTGCACTTAGACAGCGTAGGGACCGCCGCCCAGTTGTACCTCGTCGCCTAGGGCGGGTCGTTGCAAGTAGGCAGGGACAGGGCGGTGGGTAGATTAGGGCTCACTTTCCCTTCACCTCCTTCCTGCCATCACACTTTGACTTCTCTGGATGTTTCCAGGCGAGCTATTGGCAGCATGTTCAGAACCACTGTTTCTGAGGCTAACTCTTGAACCGTAAGTCATAGACGCTCGATCTTGGTTGCATTAGTTTCAGCGCCTGGCAATTAGTATAGAAGCACTGTCTTTGACTTCTCTGGATGTTTGCCAGGCGAGCTATTGACCCGTAAATCATAGACGTTTGATCTTGGTTGCTTTCATTTTCGCGCCTGGCAGCAAAGTTCAGAACCACTGTTTCTGAGGCTAACTCTTGAACCGTAAGTCATAGGCGCTCGATCTTGGTGGCATTCGTTTCAGCGCCTGGCAGCGAGTATAAAAAACACTGTCTTTGACTTCTCTGGATGTTTCCCAGGCGAGCTATAGGGAGCATGTTCAGAACCACTGTTTCTGAGGCTAACTCTTGAACCGTAAGTCATAGACGCTCGATCTTGGTTGCATTCGTTTCAGCGCCTGGCAATTAGTATAGAAGCACTGTCTTTGACTTATCTGGATGTTTCCCAGGCGAGCTATTGACCCGTAAATCATAGACGCTCGATCTTGGTTGCTTTCGTTTTCGCGCCTGGCAGCAAAGTTCAGAACCACTTTTTCTGAGGCTAACTCTTGAACCGTAAGTCATAGACGCTCTATCTTGGTGGCATTCGTTCCAGCGCCTGGCAGCCAGTATAAAAAACACTGTCTTTGACTTCTCTGGATGTTTCCCATGCGAGCTATTGGGAGCATGTTCAGAACCACTGTTTCTGAGGCTAACTCTAGAAGCGTAAGTCATAGACGCTCGATCTTGGTTGCATTCGTTTCAGCGCCTGGCAATTAGTATAGAAGCACTGTCTTTGACTTCTCTGGATGTTTCCCAGGCGAGCTATTGACCCGTAAATCATAGACGCTCGATCTTGGTTGCTTTCATTTTCGCGCCTGGCAACAATGTTCAGAACCACTGTTTCTGAGGCTAACTCTTGAACCGTAAGTCATATACGCTCGATCTTGGTTGCATTCGTTTCAGCGCCTGGCAGCCAGTATAAAAAACACTGTCTTTGACTTCTCTGGATGTTTCCAGGCGAGCTATTGGCAGCATGTTCAGAACCACTGTTTCTGAGGCTAACTCTTGAACCGTAAGTCATAGACGCTCGATCTTGGTTGCATTCGTTTCAGCGCCTGGCAATTAGTATAGAAGCACTGTCTTTGACCTTTCTGGATGTTTCCCAGGCGAGCTATTGACCCGTAAATCATAGACGCTCGATCTTGGTTGCTTTCATTTTCGCGCCTGGCAGCAAAGTTCAGAACCACTGTTTCTGAGGCTAACTCTTGAACCGTAAATCATAGACGCTCGATCGTGGTTGCTTTCGCTTTCGCGCCTGGCAATTAGTATAGAAGCACTGTCTTTGACTTCTCTGGATGTTTCCCAGGCGAGCTATTGACCCGTAAATCACAGACGCTCGATCTTGGTTGCTTTCGTTTTCGCGCCTGGCAGCAATGTTCAAAACCACTGTTTCTGAGGCTAACTCTTGAACCGTAAGTCATAGACGCTCGATCTTGGTTGCATTCGTTTCAGCGCCTGGCAATTAGTATAGAAGCACTGTCTTTGACTTCTCTGGATGTTTCCCAGGCGAGCTTTTGACCTGTAAATCATAGACGCTCGATCGTGGTTGCTTTCGCTTTCGCGCCTGGCAGCAAAGTTCAGAACCTCTGTTTCTGAGGCTAACTCTTGAACCGTAAGTCATAGACGCTCGATTTTGGTGGCATTCGTTTCAGCGCCTGGCAGTCAGTATAAAAAACAGTGTCTTTGACTTCTCTGGATGTTTCCCAGGCGAGCTATTGGGAGCATGTTCAGAACCACTGTTTCTGAGGCTAACTCTTGAACCGTAAGTCATAGACGCTCGATCTTGGTTGCATTCGTTTCAGCGCCTGGCAGCCAGTATAAAAAACACTGTCTTTGACTTCTCTGGATGTTTCCCAGGCGAGCTATTGGCAGCATGTTCAGAACCACTGTTTCTGAGGCTAACTCTTGAACCGTAAGTCATAGACGCTCGATCTTGGTTGCATTCGTTTCAGCGCCTGGCAATTAGTATAGAAGCACTGTCTTTGACTTCTCTGGATGTTTCCCAGGCGAGCTATTGACCCGTATATCATAGACGCTCGATCTTGGTTGCTTTCGTTTTCGCGCCTGGCAGCAAAGTTCAGAACCACTGTTTCTGAGGCTAACTCTTGAACCGTAAGTCATAGACGCTCGATCTTGGTGGCATTCGTTTCAGCGCCTGGCAGCCAGTATAAAAAACACTGTCTTTGACTTCTCTGGATGTTTCCAGGCGAGCTATTGGCAGCATGTTCAGAACCACTGTTTCTGAGGCTAACTCTTGAACCGTAAGTCATAGACGCTCGATCTTGGTTGCATTCGTTTCAGCGCCTGGCAATTAGTATAGAAGCACTGTCTTTGACTTCTCTGGATGTTTCCCAGGCGAGCTTTTGACCTGTAAATCATAGACGCTCGATCGTGGTTGCTTTCGCTTTCGCGCCTGGCAGCAAAGTTCAGAACCTCTGTTTCTGAGGCTAACTCTTGTACCGTAAGTCATAGACGCTCGATCTTGGTGGCATTCGTTTCAGCGCCTGGCAGCCAGTATAAAAAACACTGTCTTTGACTTCTCTGGATGTTTCCCAGGCGAGCTATTGGCAGCATGTTCAGAACCACTGTTTCTGAGGCTAACTCTTGAACCGTAAGTCATAGACGCTCGATCTTGGTTGCATTCGTTTCAGCGCCTGGCAATTAGTATAGAAGCACTGTCTTTGACTTCTCTGGATATTTCCCAGGCGAGCTATTTACCCGTAAATCATAGACGCTCGATCTTGGTTGCTTTCGTTATCGCGCCTGGCAGCAAAGTTCAGAACCACTGTTTCTGAGGCTAACTCTTGAACCGTAAGTCATAGATGCTCGATCTTGGTTGCATTCGTTTCAGCGCCTGGCAGCCAGTATAAAAAACACTGTCTTTGACTTCTCTGGATGTTTCCAGGCGAGCTATTGGCAGCATGTTCAGAACCACTGTTTCTGAGGCTAACTCTTGAACCGTAAGTCATAGACGCTCGATCTTGGTTGCATTAGTTTCAGCGCCTGGCAATTAGTATAGAAGCACTGTCTTTGACTTCTCTGGATGTTTGCCAGGCGAGCTATTGACCCGTAAATCATAGACGTTTGATCTTGGTTGCTTTCATTTTCGCGCCTGGCAGCAAAGTTCAGAACCACTGTTTCTGAGGCTAACTCTTGAACCGTAAGTCATAGACGCTCGATCTTGGTGGCATTCGTTTCAGCGCCTGGCAGCCAGTATAAAAAACACTGTCTTTGACTTCTCTGGATGTTTCCCATGCGAGCTATTGGGAGCATGTTCAGAACCACTGTTTCTGAGGCTAACTCTAGAAGCGTAAGTCATAGACGCTCGATCTTGGTTGCATTCGTTTCAGCGCCTGGCAATTAGTATAGAAGCACTGTCTTTGACTTCTCTGGATGTTTCCCAGGCGAGCTATTGACCCGTAAATCATAGACGCTCGATCTTGGTTGCTTTCATTTTCGCGCCTGGCAGCAAAGTTCAGAACCACTGTTTCTGAGGCTAACTCTTGAACCGTAAATCATAGACGCTCGATCGTGGTTGCTTTCGCTTTCGCGCCTGGCAGCAAAGTTCAGAACCTCTGTTTCTGAGGCTAACTCTTGAACCGTAAGTCATAGACGCTCGATCTTGGTGGCATTCGTTTCAGCGCCTGGCAGTCAGTATAAAAAAACAGTGTCTTTGACTTCTCTGGAAGTTTCCCAGGCGAGCTATTGGGAGCATGTTCAGAACCACTGTTTCTGAGGCTAACTCTTGAACCGTAAGTAATAGACGCTCGATCTTGGTTGCATTCGTTTCAGCGCCTGGCAGCCAGTATAAAAAACACTGTCTTTGACTTTTCTGGATGTTTCCCAGGCGAGCTATTGGCAGCATGTTCAGAACCACTGTTTCTGAGGCTAACTCTTGAACCGTAAGTCATAGACGCTCGATCTTGGTTGCATTCGTTTCAGCGCCTGGCAATTAGTATAGAAGCACTGTCTTTGACTTCTCTGGATGTTTCCCAGGCGAGCTATTGACCCGTATATCATAGACGCTCGATCTTGGTTGCTTTCGTTTTCGCGCCTGGCAGCAAAGTTCAGAACCACTGTTTCTGAGGCTAACTCTTGAACCGTAAGTCATAGACGCTCGATCTTGGTGGCATTCGTTTCAGCGCCTGGCAGCCAGTATAAAAAACACTGTCTTTGACTTCTCTGGATGTTTCCAGGCGAGCTATTGGCAGCATGTTCAGAACCACTGTTTCTGAGGCTAACTCTTGAACCGTAAGTCATAGACGCTCGATCTTGGTTGCATTCGTTTCAGCGCCTGGCAATTAGTATAGAAGCACTGTCTTTGACTTCTCTGGATGTTTCCCAGGCGAGCTTTTGACCTGTAAATCAAAGACGCTCGATCGTGGTTGCTTTCGCTTTCGCGCCTGGCAGCAAAGTTCAGAACCTCTGTTTCTGAGGCTAACTCTTGAACCGTAAGTCATAGACGCTCGATCTTGGTGGCATTCGTTTCAGCGCCTGGCAGCCAGTATAAAAAACACTGTCTTTGACTTCTCTGGATGTTTCCCAGGCGAGCTATTGGCAGCATGTTCAGAACCACTGTTTCTGAGGCTAACTCTTGAACCGTAAGTCATAGACGCTCGATCTTGGTTGCATTCGTTTCAGCGCCTGTCAATTAGTATAGAAGCACTGTCTTTGACTTCTCTGGATATTTCCCAGGCGAGCTATTTACCCGTAAATCATAGACGCTCGATCTTGGTTGCTTTCGTTATCGCGCCTGGCAGCAAAGTTCAGAACCACTGTTTCTGAGGCTAACTCTTGAACCGTAAGTCATAGATGCTCGATCTTGGTTGCATTCGTTTCAGCGCCTGGCAGCCAGTATAAAAAACACTGTCTTTGACTTCTCTGGATGTTTCCAGGCGAGCTATTGGCAGCATGTTCAGAACCACTGTTTCTGAGGCTAACTCTTGAACCGTAAGTCATAGACGCTCGATCTTGGTTGCATTAGTTTCAGCGCCTGGCAATTAGTATAGAAGCACTGTCTTTGACTTCTCTGGATGTTTGCCAGGCGAGCTATTGACCCGTAAATCATAGACGTTTGATCTTGGTTGCTTTCATTTTCGCGCCTGGCAGCAAAGTTCAGAACCACTGTTTCTGAGGCTAACTCTTGAACCGTAAGTCATAGACGCTCGATCTTGGTGGCATTCGTTTCAGCGCCTGGCAGCCAGTATAAAAAACACTGTCTTTGACTTCTCTGGATGTTTCCCAGGCGAGCTATAGGGAGCATGTTCAGAACCACTGTTTCTGAGGCTAACTCTTGAACCGTAAGTCATAGACGCTCGATCTTGGTTGCATTCGTTTCAGCGCCTGGCAATTAGTGTAGAAGCACTGTCTTTGACTTATCTGGATGTTTCCCAGGTGAGCTATTGACCCGTAAATCATAAACGCTCGATCTTGGTTGCTTTCGCTTTCGCGCCTGGCAGCAAAGTTCAGAACCTCTGTTTCTGAGGCTAACTCTTGAACCGTAAGTCATAGACGCTCGATCTTGGTGGCATTCGTTTCAGCGCCTGGCAGCCAGTATAAAAAACACTGTCTTTGACTTCTCTGGATGTTTCCCAGGCGAGCTATTGGCAGCATGTTCAGAACCACTGTTTCTGAGGCTAACTCTTGAACCGTAAGTCATAGACGCTCGATCTTGGTTGCATTCGTTTCAGCGCCTGTCAATTAGTATAGAAGCACTGTCTTTGACTTCTCTGGATATTTCCCAGGCGAGCTATTTACCCGTAAATCATAGACGCTCGATCTTGGTTGCTTTCGTTATCGCGCCTGGCAGCAAAGTTCAGAACCACTGTTTCTGAGGCTAACTCTTGAACCGTAAGTCATAGATGCTCGATCTTGGTTGCATTCGTTTCAGCGCCTGGCAGCCAGTATAAAAAACACTGTCTTTGACTTCTCTGGATGTTTCCAGGCGAGCTATTGGCAGCATGTTCAGAACCACTGTTTCTGAGGCTAACTCTTGAACCGTAAGTCATAGACGCTCGATCTTGGTTGCATTAGTTTCAGCGCCTGGCAATTAGTATAGAAGCACTGTCTTTGACTTCTCTGGATGTTTGCCAGGCGAGCTATTGACCCGTAAATCATAGACGTTTGATCTTGGTTGCTTTCATTTTCGCGCCTGGCAGCAAAGTTCAGAACCACTGTTTCTGAGGCTAACTCTTGAACCGTAAGTCATAGACGCTCGATCTTGGTGGCATTCGTTTCAGCGCCTGGCAGCCAGTATAAAAAACACTGTCTTTGACTTCTCTGGATGTTTCCCAGGCGAGCTATAGGGAGCATGTTCAGAACCACTGTTTCTGAGGCTAACTCTTGAACCGTAAGTCATAGACGCTCGATCTTGGTTGCATTCGTTTCAGCGCCTGGCAATTAGTGTAGAAGCACTGTCTTTGACTTATCTGGATGTTTCCCAGGTGAGCTATTGACCCGTAAATCATAAACGCTCGATCTTGGTTGCTTTCGTTTTCGCGCCTGGCAGCAAAGTTCAGAACCACTTTTTCTGAGGCTAACTCTTGAACCGTAAGTCATAGACGCTCGATCTTGGTGGCATTCGTTCCAGCGCCTGGCAGCCAGTATAAAAAACACTGTCTTTGACTTCTCTGGATGTTTCCCATGCGAGCTATTGGGAGCATGTTCAGAACCACTGTTTCTGAGGCTAACTCTAGAAGCGTAAGTCATAGACGCTCGATCTTGGTTGCATTCGTTTCAGCGCCTGGCAATTAGTATAGAAGCACTGTCTTTGACTTCTCTGGATGTTTCCCAGGCGAGCTATTGACCCGTAAATCATAGACGCTCGATCTTGGTTGCTTTCGTTTTCGCGCCTGGCAACAATGTTCAGAACCACTGTTTCTGAGGCTAACTCTTGAACCGTAAGTCATATACGCTCGATCTTGGTTGCATTCGTTTCAGCGCCTGGCAGCCAGTATAAAAAACACTGTCTTTGACTTCTCTGGATGTTTCCAGGCAAGCTATTGGCAGCATGTTCAGAACCACTGTTTCTGAGGCTAACTCTTGAACCGTAAGTCATAGACGCTCGATCTTGGTTGCATTCGTTTCAGCGCCTGGCAATTAGTATAGAAGCACTGTCTTTGACCTTTCTGGATGTTTCCCAGGCGAGCTATTGACCCGTAAATCATAGACGCTCGATCTTGGTTGCTTTCATTTTCGCGCCTGGCAGCAAAGTTCAGAACCACTGTTTCTGAGGCTAACTCTTGAACCGTAAGTCATAGACGCTCGATCGTGGTTGCTTTCGCTTTCGCGCCTGGCAGCAAAGTTCAGAACCTCTGTTTCTGAGGCTAACTCTTGAACCGTAAGTCATAGACGCTCGATCTTGGTGGCATTCGTTTCAGCGCCTGGCAGTCAGTATAAAAAAACAGTGTCTTTGACTTCTCTGGAAGTTTCCCAGGCGAGCTATTGGGAGCATGTTCAGAACCACTGTTTCTGAGGCTAACTCTTGAACCGTAAGTAATAGACGCTCGATCTTGGTTGCATTCGTTTCAGCGCCTGGCAGCCAGTATAAAAAACACTGTCTTGGACTTTTCTGGATGTTTCCCAGGCGAGCTATTAGCAGCATGTTCAGAACCACTGTTTCTGAGGCTAACTCTTGAACCGTAAGTCATAGACGCTCGATCTTGGTTGCATTCGTTTCAGCGCCTGGCAATTAGTATAGAAGCACTGTCTTTGACTTATCTGGATGTTTCCCAGGCGAGCTATTGACCCGTAAATCATAGACGCTCGATCTTGGTTGCTTTCGTTTTCGCGCCTGGCAACAATGTTCAGAACCACTGTTTCTGAGGCTAACTCTTGAACCGTAAGTCATATACGCTCGATCTTGGTTGCATTCGTTTCAGCGCCTGGCAGCCAGTATAAAAAACACTGTCTTTGACTTCTCTGGATGTTTCCAGGCGAGCTATTGGCAGCATGTTCAGAACCACTGTTTCTGAGGCTAACTCTTGAACCGTAAGTCATAGACGCTCGATCTTGGTTGCATTCGTTTCAGCGCCTGGCAATTAGTATAGAAGCACTGTCTTTGACTTCTCTGGATGTTTGCCAGGCGAGCTATTGACCGGTAAATCATAGACGTTTGATCTTGGTTGCTTTCATTTTCGCGCCTGGCAGCAAAGTTCAGAACCACTGTTTCTGAGGCTAACTCTTGAACCGTAAGTCATAGACGCTCGATCTTGGTGGCATTCGTTTCAGCGCCAGGCAGCCAGTATAAAAAACACTGTCTTTGACTTCTCTGGATGTTTCCCAGGCGAGCTATAGGGAGCATGTTCAGAACCACTGTTTCTGAGGCTAACTCTTGAACCGTAAGTCATAGACGCTCGATCTTGGTTGCATTCGTTTCAGCGCCTGGCAATTAGTATAGAAGCACTGTCTTTGACTTCTCTGGATGTTTCCCAGGCGAGCTATTGACGCGTAAATCATAGACGCTCGATCTTGGTTGCTTTCGTTTTCGCGCCTGGCAGCAAAGTTCAGAACCACTGTTTCTGAGGCTAACTCTTGAACCGTAAGTCATAGACGCTCGATCTTGGTGGCATTCGTTTCAGCGCCTGGCAGCCAGTATAAAAAACACTGTCTTTGACTTCTCTGGATGTTTCCCAGGCGAGCTATTGGGAGCATGTTCAGAACCACTGTTTCTGAGGCTAACTCTTGAACCGTAAGTCATAGACGCTCGATCTTGGTTGCATTCGTTTCAGCGCCTGGCAATTAGTATAGAAGCACTGTCTTTGACTTCTCTGGATGTTTCCCAGGCGAGCTATTGACCCGTAAATCACAGACGCTCGATCTTGGTTGCTTTCGTTTTCGCGCCTGGCAGCAATGTTCAGAACCACTGTTTCTGAGGCTAACTCTTGAACCGTAAGTCATAGACGCTCGATCTTGGTTGCATTCGTTTCAGCGCCTGGCAGCCAGTAAAAAAAAACACTGTATTTGACTTCTCTGGATGTTTCCCAGGTGAGCTATTGGCAGCATGTTCAGAACCACTGTTTCTGCGGCTAACTCTTGAACCGTAAGTCATAGACACTCGATCTTGGTTGCATTCGTTTCAGCGCCTGGCAATTAGTATAGAAGCACTGTCTTTGACTTCTCTGGATGTTTCCCAGGCGAGCTATTGACCCGTAAATCATAGAAGCTCGATCTTGGTTGCTTTCGTTTTCGCGCCTGGCAGCAAAGTTCAGAACCTCTGTTTCTGAGGCTAACTCTTGAACCGTAAGTCATAGACGCTCGATCTTGGTGGCATTCGTTTCAGCGCCTGGCAGCCAGTATAAAAAACACTGCCTTTGACTTCTCTGGATGTTTTCCAGGCGAGCTATTGGCAGCATGTTCAGAACCACTGTTTCTGAGGCTAACTCTTGAACCGTACGTCATAGACGCTCGATCTTGGTTGCATTCGTTTCAGCTCCTGACAATTAGTATAGAAGCACTGTCTTTGACTTCTCTGGATGTTTCCCAGGTGAGCTATAGACCCATAAATCATAGACGCTCGATCTTGGCTGCTTTCGCTTTCGCGCCTGGCAGCATAGTTCAGAAACACTGTTTCTGAGGCTAACTCTTGAACCGTAAGTCATAGACGCTCGATCTTGGTTGTATTCGTTTCAGCGCCTGGCAGCCAGTATAAAAAACACTGTCTTTGACTTCTCTGGATGTTTCCCAGGCGAGCTATTGGCAGCATGTTCAGAACCACTGTTTCGGAGGCTAACTCTTGAACCGTAAGTCATAAACGCTCGATCTTGGTTGCATTCGTTTCAGCGCCTGGCAATTAGTATAGAAGCACTGTCTTTGACTTCTCTGGATGTTTCCCAAGCGAGCTATTGACCCGTAAATCATAGACGCTCGATCTTGGTTGCTTTCGCTTTCGCGCCTGGCAGCAAAGTTCAGAACCACTGTTTCTGAGGCTAACTCTTGAACCGTAAGTCATAGACGCTCGATCTTGGTTGCATTTGTTTCAGCGCCTGGCAGCCAGTATAAAAAAACACTGTCTTTGACTTCTCTGGATATTTCCCAGGCGAGCTATTGGCAGCATGTTCAGAACCACTGTTTCTGAGGCTAAATCTTAAAGAGAAATGACCCCAGCAGTTGGTAGGAATCAGGGACAATATATTTACAAAAAACTGCTACCAGCAGATTGATTCCTTTAAATCCAACTGCCAATAAGTGGATGAATGTATAAGCAAAAAAATAAATACATTTTATTGTGCTACTAAGGAGCAAAAGACTGACTACTTTGATTAATTAAAATGAATAACATCACCTCCATTTGAATTAGAACTGACTGTGCATATTAAACCACGTGTGTGTATTGTATCCAGTGTTGCTCGTGGCTGCAGACCAGCGAGTCAAACACTTAGCATAAGTGGTAAGCAGCAGAGGTACATATTAGATTAAAATGGTAGTATCAGAGCCCCCCCCCCTCCCCCCGACATGTTTTGCTGTGCTATACAGCGTCCTCAGGGGTTCCGAGGCTTAATGATATTGCGCCGAAAATGCGGGGCTGTTTTAAGCTGTCCGGGAGGAACAGCTGGGAACATAATGTCAGCCAATTTTGTGCCCTCATTGTGGTCAGGCCCCCAGGACGGCCTGATCGACATCTCAATAGGCCAATCGGTGATTCAACACCGAGGACCAATGAGAGACGCATCAGGCCTCGGTCCAATGTCGCACGGAGGGGAGAGAGAATCAGTTCCCACCCCCTCTGACGGATGTCGGAGGCAGCCAATCAGGAGGCACCAACGGCGGAGCCGCAACATGTATACGCGCCCTGTGTGTTCCTCCACGTCACACTCCCTGCATTGACGTAAATGTTAGCTCTATCTGGCCGGGCTATATATATCAGTACATAACAGGCAGCTAAATCCCCACTGCACAGCTGTGCCGGAATTCATTCAAGATCATACGATCTGTCAGATACATTATAGTGGAGGGACGCAATCGCCCATCCCCTCTGACAGACACAGGAAGCATCACACTGGGGTTAGGACTTGCGTCCGCCCCCTGTGTGCATACTGTGCCTCCGTCCAATACCACACAGAGAGGAGGGACAGCATTCCCTCCCCCTCTGACGGACGCTGAAGGCAGCCAATTGAAGGGGACCAACGGCGGAGCCGCAACATATGTGTCCCCCCCCCAGGCATTCCTCCTGTCAAATTCATTGATAAGCAGTACTCTATGTTGTTTATATCTGGCAACACAATAAGAGATAGGCAGTCACACATATAAGCCATAAGTGTGCTAAATCCATTGAGAAAATTTATTTTCTACTGTAGTCAATACATCAAATTCATAGAGGGAAAGAAAAAGGCAGGAAAATGGGAGGTGTCACAGTGAGGCTAGGACTAGTGTCCGTCCCCCGTGTGTAACTACACTATATCTCCCAATAGGCGCATGTTGGGCCATTCCTGAGGAGTGACAGTTGACGGGCAAACATTTTGACAAAAGACGGCAAGATGTTGACATTGTGTGTAAATACAAATGCATATCCACATGGCGCGTTATCTCAATAAAAGACATCGGGTAGTCAGAGCTACTCTGTCATGTTGTCTCAAAACAATGATGACTCAAGAAAATGAGGGATTTATAATAGTCGTTCAGACAGGAGCGTGTGCAATAGTGCATTAGCCGCTCCAATGAGTTTGATCTACAGATATAGAACAATACCTAGCCCAACCAGGTAGCCTGCACGTGTATTCACACATGCATATTATCCGATTTTTTTGTGGTAAATAATAATTTTTAGAATCATGATAAGTATATTTGTTAAATAAAGGCTGCAAAATTGAAGCCCTCGTTAAGTCCAGCGGGACTCAAGGTGTTAAGGCGATAGATCCATCTGGCCTCTTCCTGCAACAATTTACGATCAAGATTGCCCGAGCGTGGGCCCATCCTAACCAAAGAAATACCCCAGAATTTCAGTACCTGAGTATCACCACCATGGAGAGAAGGCACTGAACTTGCTTCCAGGCGCTGAAACGAATGCAACCAAGATCGAGCATCTATGACTTACGGGTCAATAGCTAGCCTCAGAAAAAGCCAGAGAAGTCAAAGAAGGTGCTTCTTAACCGGCTGCCAGGCGCCGAAACGAATGCAAACAAGATAGAGCGCCTATGACTTACGGGTCAATAGCTAGCTTCAGAAACAGCCAGAGAAGTCAACGAATGTGCTTCTGGACCGGCTGCCAGGCGCAGAGATGAATGCAAACAAAATCGAGCGCCTATGACTAACGGGTCAATAGCTAGCCTCAGAAACAGCCAGGGATGTCAAAGACGGTGCTTCTGAACCGGCTGCCAGGCGCAGAAACGAATGCAATTTACAGCGAGCGCTTATGACTTACGCGTCAATAGCTAGCTTCAGAAACAGCCAGAGAAGTCAACGACGGTGCTTCTGAACCGGCTGCCAGGCGCAGAAACAAATGCAATTTACAGCGAGCGCCTATGACTTACGCGTCAATAGAGAGCTTCAGAAACAGCCAGAGAAGTCAAAGAAGGTGCTTCTGAACCGGCTGCCAGGCGCAGAAACGAATGCAAACAAGATCGAGCGCCTATGTCTTACAGGTACATAGCTAGCCTCAGAAACAGCCAGAGAAGTCAACTAATGTGCTTCTGAACCGGCTGCCAGGCGCAGAAACAAATGCAATTTACAGCGAGCGCCTATGACTTACGCGTCAATAGCTAGCCTCAGAAACAGCCAGAGAAGTCAAAGACGGTGCTTCTGAACCGGCTGCCAGGCGCAGAAACGAATGCAAACAAGATCGAGCGCCTATGTCTTACAGGTACATAGCTAGCCTCAGAAACAGCCAGAGAAGTCAAACATGGTGCTTCTGAACTGGCTGACAGGCGCAGAAACTAATGCAATTTATAGCGAGCGCCTATGACTTACGGGTCAATAGCTAGCCTCAGAAACAGCCAGAGAAGTCAAAGAAGGTGCTTCTGAACCGGCTGTCAGGCGCTGAAATGAATGCAAACAAAATTGAGCGCCTATGACTTACGGGTCAATAGCTAGCCTCAGAAACAGCCAGAGAAGTCAAAGACGGTGCTTCTCAACCCACTGCAAGGTGCAGAAACGAATGGAATTTACAGCGAGCGCCAATGACTTACGGGTCAATAGCTAGCCTCAGAAACAGCCAGAAAAGTCAAAGAAGGTGCTTCTGAACCGGCTGCCAGGCACAGAAACGAATGCAATTTACAGCGAGCGCCTATGACTTACGGGTCAATAGCTAGCCTCAGAAACAGCCAGAGAAGTCAAAGAAGGTGATTCTAAACCGGCTGCCAGGCGCAGAAACGAATGCAAACAAGATCTCGCTGCTATGACTTATGGGTTAATAGCTAGCCTCAGAAACAGCCAGAGAAGTCAAAGAAGGTGCTTCTGAACCGGCTGCCAGGCGCAGAAACTAAAGCAATTTACAGCGAACGCCTATGACTTACGGGTTAACAGCTAGCCTCAGAAACAGACAGAGAAGTCAAAGACGGTGCTTCTGAAACGGCTGTCAGGCGCAGAAACTAATGCAATTTACCGCGAGCACCTATGACTTACGGGTCAATAGCTAGCCTCAGAAACAGCCAGAGAAGGCACCGAATGTGCTTCTGAACCGGCTGCCTGGCGCAGAAATGAATGCAAACAAAATCGAGCGCCTATGACTTACGGGTCAATAGCTAGCCTCAGAAAAAGCCAGGGATGTCAAAGACGGTGCTTCTGAACCGGCTGCCAGGCGCAGAAACAAATGCAATTTACAGCGAGCGCCCATGACTTACGCGTCAATAGCTAGCTTCAGTAACAGCCAGAGAAGTCAATGACGGTGCTTCTGAACCGGCTGCTAGGCGCAGAAACAAATGCAATTTACAGAGAGCGCCTATGACTTACGCGTCAATAGCTAGCTTCAGAAACAGCCAGAGAAGTCAAAGAAGGTGCTTCTGAACCGGCTGCCAGGCGCAGAAACGAATGCAAACAAGATCTCGCTGCTATGACTTATGGGTTAATAGCTAGCCTCAGAAACAGCCAGAGAAGTCAAAGAAGGTGCTTCTGAACCGGCTGCCAGGCGCAGAAACTAAAGCAATTTACAGCGAACGCCTATGACTTACGGGTTAACAGCTAGCCTCAGAAACAGACAGAGAAGTCAAAGACGGTGCTTCTGAAACGGCTGTCAGGCGCAGAAACTAATGCAATTTACCGCGAGCACCTATGACTTACGGGTCAATAGCTAGCCTCAGAAACAGCCAGAGAAGGCACCGAATGTGCTTCTGAACCGGCTGCCTGGCGCAGAAATGAATGCAAACAAAATCGAGCGCCTATGACTTACGGGTCAATAGCTAGCCTCAGAAAAAGCCAGGGATGTCAAAGACGGTGCTTCTGAACCGGCTGCCAGGCGCAGAAACAAATGCAATTTACAGCGAGCGCCCATGACTTACGCGTCAATAGCTAGCTTCAGTAGCAGCCAGAGAAGTCAATGACGGTGCTTCTGAACCGGCTGCTAGGCGCAGAAATAAATGCAATTTACAGCGAGCGCCTATGACTTACGCGTCAATAGCTAGCTTCAGAAACAGCCAGAGAAGTCAAAGAAGGTGCTTCTGAACCGGCTGCCAGGCGCAGAAACGAATGCAAACAAGATAGAGCGCCTATGACTTACGGGTCAATAGCTAGCCTCAGAAACAGCCAGAGAAGTCAACGAATGTGCTTCTGAACCAGCTGCCAGGCGCAGAAACAAATGCAATTTACAGCGAGCGCCTATGACTTACGCGTCAATAGCTAGCCTCAGAAACAGCCAGAGAAGTCAAAGACGGTGCTTCTGAACCGGCTGGCAGGCGCAGAAACGAATGCAAACAATATCGAGCGCCTATGACGTACAGGTACATAGCTAGCCTCAGAAACAGCCAGAGTAGTCACACATGGTGCTTCTGAACTGGCTGACAGGCGCAGAAACTAATGCAATTTATAGCGAGCGCCTATTACTTACGGGTCAATAGCTAGCCTCAGAAACAGCCAGAGAAGTCAAAGAAGGTGCTTCTGAACCGGCTGCCAGGTGCAGAAACGAATGCAATTTACAGCAAATGCCTATGACTTACGGGTCAATAGCTAGCCTCAGAAACAGCCAGAGAAGTCAAAGAAGGTGATTCTAAACCGGCTGCCAGGCGCAGAAACGAATGCAAACAAGATCTCGCTGCTATGCCTTATGGGTCAATAGCTAGCCTCAGAAACAGCCAGAGAAGTCAAAGACGGTGCTTCTGAACCGGCTGCCAGGCGCAGAAACTAAAGCAATTTACAGCGAACGCCTATGACGTACGGGTCAATAGCTAGCCTCAGAAACAGCCAGAGAACTCAAAGACGGTGCTTCTGAAACGGCTGCCAGGCGCAGAAACTAATGCAATTTACCGTGAGCACTTATGACTTACGGGTCAATAGCTAGCCTCAGAAACAGCCAGAGAAGTCAAAGAAGGTGCTTCTGAACCGGCTGCCAGGCGCAGAAATTAATGCAAACAAGATCTCGCTGCTATGACTTACGGGTCAATAGCTAGCCTCAGAAACAGCCAGAGAAGTCAAAGTAGGTGCTTCTCAACCTGCTGCCAGGCGCAGAAACGAATGCACTTTACCGCGAGCGCCTATGACTTACGGGTCAATAGCTAGCCTCAGGAACAGCCAGAGAAGTCAAAGACGGTGCTTCTGAACTGGCTGCCAGGCACAGAAACAAATGCAATTTACAGCGAGCGCCTATGACTTACGCGTTAATAGCTAGCTTCAGAAACAGCCAGAGAAGTCAACGACGGTGCTTCTTAACCGGCTTCCAGGCGCAAAGATGAATGCAAACAAGATCGAGCGCCTATGACTTACGGGTCAATAGCTAGCCTCAGAAACAGCCAGAGAAGTCAAAGATGGTGCTTCTGAACCGGCTGCCTGGCGCAGAGATGAATGCAAACAAGATCGAGCGCCTATGACTTACGGGTCAATAGCTAGCCTCAGGAACAGCCAGAGAAGTCAAAGACGGTGCTTCTGAACCGGCTGCCAGGCACAGAAACAAATGAAATTTACAGCGAGCGCCTATGACTTACACGTTAATAGCTAGCTTCAGAAACAGCCAGAGAAGTCAACGACGGTGCATCTCAACCTGCTACCAGGCGCAGAAACTAATGCAATTTACAGCGAGCACCTATGACTTATGGGTCAATAGCTGGCCTCAGAAACAGCCAGAGAAGTCAAAGATGGTGCTTCTAAACCGGCTGCCAGGCGCAGAATTGAATGCAAATTACAGCGAGCACCTATGACTTACGGGTCAATAGCTTGCCTCAGAAACAGCCAGAGAAGTCAAAGAAGGTGCTTCTGAAGCGGCTGGCAGGTGCAAAAACGAATGCAAACAAGATCGAGCGCCTATGACTTACGGGTAGAGATGAGCGAACTTATGAAAAGTTCCGTTCGGCAGGTTCGCCGAATTTCGTGAAAAAGTCCGAACTAGTTCTGACCGAACCTGTAATACAAGAAAGCCCCTAAAAATCGTGTATAACACTGTTTAAAAGCCCTAAAAGCCCTGTATAACACTCTTAGGTCACCCATGAGTGTATCCAAGTACTTTTGAGCTGTCTTTAAGGCAAAGTTAGTGTCAAAGTTACGCCAACATGTATGGGTATAGGAAAACGGATGGGACACGGTGATAACTTAGGGTATGTTCACACGGCCAAATTTCAGACGTATACGAGGCGTATTTTGCCTCGTTTTACATCTCGAAATACGTCTCAAATACGTCGGCAAACATCTGCCCATTCATTTGAATGGGTTTGCCGACGTACTGTGCAGACGACCTGTTATTTACGCGTCGTCGTTTGACAGCTGTCAAACGACGACGCGTAAAAATACAGCCTCGTCAAAAGAAGTGCAGGACACTTCTTTGGACGTTTTTGGAGCGGTTTTCTCATAGACTCCAATGAAAACAGCTCCAAAAACGGACGTAAAAAACGCTGCGAAAACGGCGTGAAAACGCCGCGAAAAATGCGAGTTGGTAAAAAAACGTCTGAACAGCAGGGTCTGTTTTCCCTTGAAAACAGCTCTGGATTTTCAGACGTTTTTGTTGACTACGTGTGAACATACCCTTAACGTCTATGAGAAAACAGCTCCAAAAACGTCCAAAGAAGTGTCCTGCACTTCTTTTGACGAGGCTGTATTTTTACGCGTCGTCGTTTGACAGCTGTCAAACGACGACGCGTAAATAACAGGTCGTCTGCACAGTACGTCGGCAAACCCATTCAAATGAATGGGCAGATGTTTGCCGACGTATTGTAGCCCTATTTTCAGACGTAAAACGGGGCATAATACGCCTCGTTTACGTCTGAAAATAGGTCGTGTGAACCCAGCCTAACAGAAACCACTGCACTTGTGCATGTTGTATGCTTAATGCATTGTTAAAAAAGGTACAAAAATGAACCATTTTAGGCGGCTGATGCCTGCCAGGGTTCATACATATAAGGTGGTAAAAGAAGAAGCAATGGCTTTTGACAAGCCCTAAAAAAAATTTACCCTTTATGGTGGCAGATGCCTGCCGGGGTTCTTCCATACATGGATGTAAAAGCAACAAGCAATGGCTTTTCACAACCCTCCAAAAATGTACCCTTTTTATTGGCAGATGCCTGCCGGGGTTCTTCCATACATGGATGTAAAAGCAACAAGCAATGGCTTTTGACAAGCCCTCCAAAAATTTACCCTTTTTATTGGCAGATGCCTGCCGGGGTTCTTCCATACATGGATGTAAAAGCAACAAGCAATGGCTTTTCACAACCCTCCAAAAATGTACCCTTTTTATTGGCAGATGCCTGCCGGGGTTCTTCCATACATGGATGTAAAAGCAACAAGCAATGGCTTTTGACAAGCCCTCCAAAAATTTACCCTTTTTATTGGCAGATGCCTGCCGGGGTTCTTCCATACATGGATGTAAAAGCAACAAGCAATGGCTTTTCACAAGCCCTCCAAAAATTTACCCTTTTTATTGGCAGATGCCTGCCGGGGTTCTTCCATACATGGATGTAAAAGCAACAAGCAATGGCTTTTTACAAGCCCTTCAAAAATTTACCCTTTTAATTGGCAGATGCCTGCCGGGGTTCTTCCATACATGGATGTAAAAGCAACAAGCAATGGCTTTTGACAAGCCCTCAAAAAATTTACCCTTTTTATTGGCAGATGCCTGCCGGGGTTCTTCCATACATGGATGTAAAAGCAACAAGCAATGGCTTTTCACAAGCCCTCCAAAAATTTACCCTTTTTATTGGCAGATGCCTGCCGGGGTTCTTCCATACATGGATGTAAAAGCAACAAGCAATGGCTTTTTACAAGCCCTTCAAAAATTTACCCTTTTAATTGGCAGATGCCTGCCGGGGTTCTTCCATACATGGATGTAAAAGCAACAAGCAATGGCTTTTGACAAGCCCTCAAAAAATTGACACTTTTTATTGGCAGATGCCTGCCGGGGTTCTTCCATACATGGATGTAAAAGCAACAAGCAATGGCTTTTCACAACCCTCCAAAAATGTACCCTTTTTATTGGCAGATGCCTGCCGGGGTTCTTCCATACATGGATGTAAAAGCAACAAGCAATGGCTTTTGACAAGCCCTCCAAAAATGTACCCTTTTTATTGGCAGATGCCTGCCGGGGTTCTTCCATACATGGATGTAAAAGCAACAAGCAATGGCTTTTCACAATTCCCTCCAAAAATTTACCCTTTTTATTGGCAGATGCCTGCCGGGGTTCTTCCATACATGGATGTAAAAGCAACAAGCAATGGCTTTTTACAAGCCCTTCAAAAATTTACCCTTTTAATTGGCAGATGCCTGCCGGGGTTCTTCCATACATGGATGTAAAAGCAACAAGCAATGGCTTTTGACAAGCCCTCAAAAAATTGACACTTTTTATTGGCAGATGCCTGCCGGGGTTCTTCCATACATGGATGTAAAAGCAGCAAGCAATGGCTTTTCACAACCCTCCAAAAATGTACCCTTTTTATTGGCAGATGCCTGCCGGGGTTCTTCCATACATGGATGTAAAAGCAACAAGCAATGGCTTTTCACAAGCCCTCCAAAAATTTACCCTTTTTATTGGCAGATGCCTGCCGGGGTTCTTCCATACATGGATGTAAAAGCAACAAGCAATGGCTTTTCACAACCCTCCAAAAATGTACCCTTTTTATTGGCAGATGCCTGCCGGGGTTCTTCCATACATGGATGTAAAAGCAACAAGCAATGGCTTTTGACAAGCCCTCCAAAAATTTACCCTTTTTATTGGCAGATGCCTGCCGGGGTTCTTCCATACATGGATGTAAAAGCAACAAGCAATGGCTTTTCACAACCCTCCAAAAATGTACCCTTTTTATTGGCAGATGCCTGCCGGGGTTCTTCCATACATGGATGTAAAAGCAACAAGCAATGGCTTTTGACAAGCCCTCCAAAAATTTACCCTTTTTATTGGCAGATGCCTGCCGGGGTTCTTCCATACATGGATGTAAAAGCAACAAGCAATGGCTTTTCACAAGCCCTCCAAAAATGTACCCTTTTTATTGGCAGATGCCTGCCGGGGTTCTTCCATACATGGATGTAAAAGCAACAAGCAATGGCTTTTCACAATTCCCTCCAAAAATTTACCCTTTTTATTGGCAGATGCCTGCCGGGGTTCTTCCATACATGGATGTAAAAGCAACAAGCAATGGCTTTTTACAAGCCCTTCAAAAATTTACCCTTTTAATTGGCAGATGCCTGCCGGGGTTCTTCCATACATGGATGTAAAAGCAACAAGCAATGGCTTTTGACAAGCCCTCAAAAAATTGACACTTTTTATTGGCAGATGCCTGCCGGGGTTCTTCCATACATGGATGTAAAAGCAGCAAGCAATGGCTTTTCACAACCCTCCAAAAATGTACCCTTTTTATTGGCAGATGCCTGCCGGGGTTCTTCCATACATGGATGTAAAAGCAACAAGCAATGGCTTTTCACAAGCCCTCCAAAAATTTACCCTTTTTATTGGCAGATGCCTGCCGGGGTTCTTCCATACATGGATGTAAAAGCAACAAGCAATGGCTTTTGACAAGCCCTCAAAAAATTGACCTTTTTTATTGGCAGATGCCTGCCGGGGTTCTTCCATACATGGATGTAAAAGCAACAAGCAATGGCTTTTCACAAGCCCTCCAAAAATTGACCTTTTTTATTGGCAGATGCCTGCCGGGGTTCTTCCATACATGGATGTAAAAGCAACAAGCAATGGCTTTTCACAAGCCCTCCAAAAATGTACCCTTTGTATTGGCAGATGCCTGCCGGGGTTCTTCCATACATGGATGTAAAAGCAACAAGCAATGGCTTTTGACAAGCCCTCCAAAAATTTACCCTTTTTATTGGCAGATGCCTGCCGGGGTTCTTCCATACATGGATGTAAAAGCAACAAGCAATGGCTTTTGACAAGCCCTCAAAAAATTGACCTTTTTTATTGGCAGATTCCTGCCGGGGCTCTTCCATACATGGATGTAAAAGCAACAAGCAATGGCTTTTCACAAGCCCTCCAAAAATTTACCCTTTTTATTGGCAGATGCCTGCCGGGGTTCTTCCATACATGGATGTAAAAGCAACAAGCAATGGCTTTTGACAAGCCCTCCAAAATTGGACCCTTTTTATTGGCAGATGCCTGCCGGGGTTCTTCCATACATGGATGTAAAAGCAACAAGCAATGGCATTTCACAAGCCCTCCAGGCCTGCTTGTAGCAGACGGCAGTGGAGGTGTATTGGTGGTAGTAGAGGTAGCCAACAGACAGCAAGGGTGGTAGTAGTAGTAGCAGCACATTAAAAAAAAGAGACTGGACGACAGTCACGGGACAAAGCCCTGTGGTGGGGCAGGCCTCAGGCCTGCTTGTAGCAGACGGCAGTGGAGGTGTATTGGTGGTAGTAGAGGTAGCCAACAGACAGCAAGGGTGGTGGTAGTAGTAGTAGTAGTAGTAGTAGCAGCACATTAAAAGAGACGGGACAGTCACAGGTCAAAGCCCTGTGGTGGGGCAGGCCTGCTTGTAGCAGACGGCAGTGGAGGTGTATTGGTGGTAGTAGAGGTAGCCAACACAGACAGCAAGGGTGGTAGTAGTAGTAGCAGCACATTAAAAAAAGAGACTGGACGACAGTCACAGGACAAAGCCCTGTGGTGGGGCAGGCCTCAGGCCTGCTTGTAGCAGACGGGTGGCAGTGGAGGTGTATTGGTGGTAGTAGAGGTAGCCAACACAGACAGCAAGGGTGGTAGTAGTAGTAGCAGCACATTAAAAAAAGAGACTGGACGACAGTCACAGGACAAAGCCCTGTGGTGGGGCAGGCCTCAGGCCTGCTTGTAGCAGACGGGCGGCAGTGGAGGTGTATTGGTGGTAGTAGAGGTAGCCAACACAGACAGCAAGGGTGGTAGTAGTAGTAGCAGCACATTAAAAAAAAGGGACTGGACGACAGTCACAGGACAAAGCCCTGTGGTGGGGCAGGCCTCAGGCCTGCTTGTAGCAGACAGCAGTGGAGGTGTATTGGTGGTAGTAGAGGTAGCCAACACAGACAGCAAGGGTGGTAGACTGGTAGTAGCAGCATATTAAAACAGACTGGACAGTCACAGGACAAAGCCATGTGGTGGGGCTGGCCTCAGGCCTGCTTGTAGCAGACGGCAGTGGAGGTGTATTGGTGGTAGTAGAGGTAGCCAATGGACAGCACGGGTGGTGGTAGTAGTAGTAGTAGTAGTAGTAGCAGCACATTAAAACAGACTGGACAGTCACAGACAAAGCCCTGTGGAGGGCAGGCCTGCTTGTAGCAGACGGCAGTGGAGGTGTATTTGTGGTAGTAGAGGTATGCCGCTGACATCTATGCGTGCATGCTTCCGTGTTGTGCAGTAGAATACTTGCTGCTGAAGAAAATTTCGCTGGCATCCTGGCCAGACTGACAGACCCCTGATGATAAGTATAGAAACGCGTAGGGTCGGGTGAAGTGAGGGAATTTTGCGTAGGGGGCAGTGGCATTGTTGTGCATCTGTACATTGGAAGATTCAGGCGCGGTCAACGCAGGCTCCTGTTTGTACGAGGGTCTAAACCACTGCTACACCAATGTTCAAACGCTGATTCCACAATTTGATATCTCTGTTATATACCCAGTCATAAAGGGTTCGCAAACGAACTAGGACTTGGAGTATTTTGTTTAATAAGTTTTTAAATACACGGTTGGGCTTTTCACAGTGGTGATTGTACCCCTGTTTTTAGATAAATATGAAATAAAAGTTATACATTTTACTCATTATCACTTCAGTGAATTTCCAATTGTTCATATTTGTGGGAGCACAATATATATTGTTAGAATTCAGTGAATTATTATGGTAGTAGAGGTAGCCAACGGACAGCAAGGGTGGTGGTAGTAGTAGTAGTAGCAGCATATTAAAACAGACTGGACAGTCACAGGACAAAGCCATGTGGTGGGGCTGGCCTCAGGCCTGCTTGTAGCAGACGGCAGAGTAGGTGTATTGGTGGTAGTAGAGGTAGCCAACACAGACAGCAAGGGTGGTAGTAGTAGTAGCAGCACATTAAAAAAAGAGACTGGACAACAGTCACAGGACAAAGCCCTGTGGTGGGGCAGGCCTGCTTGTAGCAGACGGCAGTGGAGGTGTATTGGTGGTAGTAGAGGTAGCCAACGGACAGCAAGGGTGGTGGTAGTAGTAGTAGTAGCAGCACATTAAAAGAGACTGGACAGTCACAGGACAAAGCCCTGTGGTGGGGCAGGCCTGCTTGTAGCAGACGGCACTGGGGGTGGATTGGTGGTAGAAGTAGTAGCAGCACCAACAGCGGCACATTAAAAAAAGAGTGGACAGGACAGAATCCCGTAGTAGCAGGCGGCAGTAGCAGGCGGCAGCGGCAGTAGCAGCAGCAGCAATGTCAGATCTAATCAGTGGCATCAGGCACAGGGGTTTTAAAATCCTCACCGATCCACGCTTGATTCATTTTCAGAAACGTGAGATTTTCCAAGCTGTTGGCGGACAATCTTGTTCGCTTAGGGGTGACGAAGCCCCCTGCCGCGCTGAATACCCTCTCTGACGCTACACTGGAGGGTGGACAAGACAGTACACCCATGGCAAACTGGGCCAGTTCTTGCCAATGATCCAATCTGCTGACCCAGAAGTCCATGGGGTCTGGGATCAGCATTTCTGATGGAGAAAGGGCACAGTCCAGGTACGAGTGAACCTGGTTGTTTAGGTGCTGCACCTGGTGATGGTGAACATCCCTTTGGTGACTACGATGTGTGTCAGGTCAGGGTATTGGATGTAAAAATGTTGTCATCATATTTTCCAAACTGAATTAGCTGCTGCTGCTGCCGCTGCTGCCGCCTATTGCAGAGGTAGCTCTGCCAGAGGCGGTGGAACGATGAGACAGTGGGAAACGTAGAGTGGCCCCCCCGGTCAGACATGCTTGCAGCAGGTGTTTGCCATTTGAAAGCCGTGACAAGCTGGCTGCATAGCTTCTCTCGATAATAAGCCAATTTTGCCTCCCTCTCGGAAGGCGCAAAAAACTCCCCCATTCTGGCTTTATACAGAGGGTCTAAAAGTGTGGCTATCCAGTACTCATCTCTTTGCTTCATGCTAACAATAACACCGAAAAAGGCCATACTTAGAAATGGACACAGCCAGGTCAGAAACGCTGATGAAGGAGTGAGCAGGTGCTTTAAATAATAATACCCACTCCCACTGGTCTTGAGGGGAGTGGTGTGTGTGGTGCATGGGATGTGTAGTAAGAAATAATAAATGAATAGTGTGTGTGTAAGTGTAATACTATAAGTGAAATATAGGGGGCAGTAATGAGTGAAGTGCCTCAATAGTGCCTATATTTCACTTATAGTATTACACTTGCACACACACTATTCATTTATTATTTCTTACTACACATCCCATGCACCACACACACCACTCCCCTCAAGACTAGTGGGAGTGGCTATTATTATTTAAAGCACCTGCTCACTCCTTCATCAGCGTTTCTGACCTGGCTGTGTCCATTTGTAAGTATGGCCTTTTTCTGTGTTTTTGTATATGTCCCCTTGTTTTTATCGGTTCTGTCTGTGCATCAGGAACATTCTGTTCCAGTTAAGGAGTTAGGGACTCGCAAGTCTGGGGATCCTTGTCGTGGATTGCGAGCTTGCGTCCTTTTGGCCAAAATGATCACTAATACCCCAGGTATTTTTCATTATTACGTATATTCGCTTCTCTTGGACACAGCCGGGTCTTTGATGCTGGGAGAGCATGGTGTGTTGTTGTTTGGCATAGCAAGCAGGGTAGCCCGCTCTATGAACTATCAAGGCGTCACAAATAGGCTTCTACCTGGCTATACACGTTGTGCCTCATGACGTACACACTATCCCTCCATGTTTCACACACTTGCACCCCATTATCCATTTATTTCTATTGAGGCACTTCACTCATTACTGCCCCCTATATTTCACTTATAGTATTACACTTGCACACACACTATTCATTTATTATTTCTTACTACACATCCCATGCACCACACACACCACTCCCCTCAAGACTAGTGGGAGTGGCTATTATTATTTAAAGCACCTGCTCACTCCTTCATCAGCGTTTCTGACCTGGCTGTGTCCATTTGTAAGTATGGCCTTTTTCGGGTGTTTTTTCATGCTAACAATAGGACAGTCAGCGTGCAAGTAACGAAGCATACAGCTCGCCATCCTGGCCAGCGTTTCAGAGGGCCCGGTTGGTTCCATCTCCGCCCCATATTGCCATGGTTGTCCATCATCAAGGTCGTCGTCAGACTCGTCATCACCACCATCACTGTCATGTTGTGCGGCTGCCTTGTCCCCTATCCCTTCCTGTGATTCCATCTCCAAATCAAGCTCCTCTTCAGGTCCTGTTTCCTCCTCCTCCTCCTCCTCCTCCTCAACATCCATAGCCAGATGTGATCCTTCCTCCATCCTTTGCTGAATCATCGCTGTGAGCGTTTGCTCCATAATGAATATCAGCGGCATAACATCTCTTCAAAGGGCCTCAAAACGCGACATGCGTCTCTAACCAGCTGCCAGTGCCTGAGCTCGAAATTACACTGGCTCCAAACGCTGCCCGTCTGCTGCATCAGGAAATCATTCACAGCTTTCCGCTGTTCGTACAGACGGTCCAACATGTGCAGGGTGGAATTCCAGCGTGTTGGAACGCCGCAAATCAGGCTGTGTTCTGGGAGATTGTTTTGACGCTGCAAGTCCAGGAGGGCGTGCTTAAATGCATACAAACGTCTAAAGCGAACGCAAACCCTCCTGGACATGGCCAGCACACCCTTCAAACCAACATATGACTTTAAGAAGCGTGTTATGACCAGATTGATCCCATGTGCCATGCAAGGAGCGTGTGTCAGGTGACCTAGACGCAGTGCAGCCACAACGTTCTTGCCGTTATCAGAGACAACATTGCCCAGTGTGAGTTTCAGAGGAGACAGCCAGCGTGCGGTTTCCTCCTTGATGCACAGCAGCAGCTCCTGCCCTGTGTGGCTTTTCTCGCACAGGCTCAGCAGGTGTAAGACAGCGTTGTGGCGCTTCACCTTGCACCTATGAAAAGAGGAGGGAGGAGGAGTGGAAGATACGCTGTGTCCTGTCGGGGACGGGAAGACCTCCAAGGAGGAAGGCGAGGAGGAGGAGGATGGTGGGCGCCTGGTGTCCGGAGTTGAACCAGAAAGATACAAGCGTGGAGGTGGTAATGCCTGGCATTGCTGCGGTGGTACATCGGACTGCAAAATATTGACCCAGTGGGCCGTGAAAGACATGTACTGTCCCTGCCCATAGTTGCTGCTCCACGTGTCGACGGTGGCATGTACCCTGCTGCACACGGATAATTGCAAGGACTGGCACACCTTTTCCTCCACATGCTTGTGCAAGGCAGGGACAGCTGTTTTGGAGAAGTAATGTCGGCTAGGTATTCGCCACCTAGGCTTAGCGCACGCCATCAATTGCTTGAAGCCGGCGGAGTCGACCAGGTGGTACGGCAGCGACTGCACCACCAACAACTTAGCCAGGTGTGAATTAAGCCGCACGACAAGTGGATGACTGGGTATATATTGTTGCTTATTGGACAACGATTCCGTAATGGATAACTGACGGGATGTAGGAGGAGCACTAGATGACAGTGATGATGATGATGATGACAACGACATGGTGGATAAGGCCTGGTTACTACTTAGATGACAGGGACTCGGAGCAGCGGCAGAGGGGTCTTCATTAGATGTACATGATGATGGTGGGG
The DNA here is from genome assembly GCF_050947455.1 of Rhinoderma darwinii. Classification (NCBI taxonomy): domain Eukaryota; kingdom Metazoa; phylum Chordata; class Amphibia; order Anura; family Rhinodermatidae; genus Rhinoderma; species Rhinoderma darwinii. Next base: position 324,599,494 of record NC_134688.1, on the reverse strand, counting down.
CATATCGATTGTCCCACATGGCCTTGTGATGCCGATCCATGTGTTTACATAGAGTGGTAGTTCCTACATTGCTGCCCTACCCACGCCTTACTTTCTGCTTGCAGATACGGCACTGTGCCATGTCTTCGTCCTCCGGGAAGGTACAGAAAAATTGCCACACGGCAGAGTACCGTAAAGAGGTAGTACCACGTCCACCACCACCACCACCACCCGAGCTTGCCCCTTATATGGCAGGCTTTTTTCGGGAGCCTACACCAGCATCAGTGTCGCCGTCACCGGCTCCTGAGCTGACCCTACCGCTGCAACGTTTTGCAGATTGACTTCTGCCCCTACCTCGGCTTGGCTGTTTATCACGGCCAGTGCCGCCACTACTACCCTCCTCTGACGCCGTCATCACCTCGTCACCTGGTTCCCACGTCTAAAACAACATCATCATCATAGCCTTCCTCATCATCCCCGCCACTTCTGTCACTGTGTTGTGAATGTGATGTGACATCATGGCGGGCTCCATGCCCCCCCTCATTACTGCGTCTGCCACCACGGCTACCACCACCAACACCCCCACTACCGCAGCTATGCGTCTCGGACACCGCTTCCACCTCCACCACCGCCGCAACACTCTCCGTTAGCTGACTCGCGGAAAACAAATCATCATCATCACTATGTTGTTCAGTATCTTCCTTCGCATCCGAGGAGATGTCTCTTAGGACTCTCAGGAAAGATGGCTTCCCGCTAGGAAGGGGGAGCGAAGACATAGATGATGGAATGGAAACGCTAGAAATACCTATATCACTACTGTCGCTGTGCCAAGGAACTGTAGAGGATCTGGAATCCAACTAAACCTGGCTTGAAGCCAGATCGGCAGAGTCTTCCTGCTGAGATGACCGCGAGCCAGCCAACCAGTCCACAATGGCCGTATTGTCTAAAGTAACCCGCCCACCGGAGGAGATGGACAAGTCTGGCTTGCTGATACTGCTACTACTACCAGCAGGCACATCGCTGCTGCTACTAGTGGAACTGGGCACATGTCTTGTGCCACAAATGCTGGTACTGGGTCTGGCACCAACAGATCCAACATTTGGACTGGAAGAGCAGACGGCATGGGTGTTTTTTCCTCTACCCCGTCCTTTCACAACCTTTTTTTTACCAGACATTTCACTGCTGGAGTGCAGCAAGTTGAATCAAAACCTGGGGGATGTGCCCCTTCTAAAAGCGTATTCACACACTGACACTGGCTTGGCAAATGGCAATGAATGAGAATTTCTATCAGCCACGCCGCAGTGCACTCAGGGAATGCTGGGCCTTGTAGTACTACTACTACTACTACTACAAAGGCTGCCTGTATTGCAAGTTGGATTGTTATTTGTTTTTTATGTTACCGGCCGGGGATGAGCCCCTTCTAAAAGCATATTCACACTGACACTGGCTTGCCAAATGGCAATGAATGAGAATTTCTATCAGCCACGCTGCAGTGCACTCAGGGAATGCTGGGCATTGTAGTACTACGTCTACTACAAAGGTCCGGGGATGAGCCCCTTCTAAAAGCATATTCACACTGACACTGGCTTATTATTGTTATTATATTTAAAAATATTGTGTAAAAAAAAAGTCCTAGAACACTGACGTTTTAATTTACCTTATATTTAAGGTTTAAATAATTAAACTTAGAGTTACAAATATAGCAGAGACTTAGTTGCCTTTCAGCATTTTGGCTTGCTGGGGCTTGTAGTTCTACAAAAAAAAAAAGGAAGTTGTAAAAGGCGGGCTGGGGGGGCAGCAGCCGGTTGCAGTGTGTGAGAATGTTAGAAGGAAGTATATTGCTGCCTCTTTCTCTGTCCCTCAAGTGAAATATTACAAACACGGTCTGTATGAATGACTGCTAATTTATTAGAAAGGAAACTGATAATTGTTACCAATATTTTGCCTTCACAAACAGAATGCCTGGATGGTGCTTTCCCAGGGTCCAGCAAATTCCCCTGGTATTGTAAGCCGTACAATGAAAGAGCTGCTGGATAAGTGGTGCCCCAAACACTCCACCACTTGTCTATCGCAATATGTTAATGAGTTGCTTTTGTGTTGTGTCTCTGTTGACATATGTGCCCCGGAAACAGTCACATTATTGGTGTATCTGTCCCATACAGGTTGCAAAGTGTTCAGGAACAAGTTACAACTTTGTAAGCCCACTGTTGTTTTCCTTGGACATTGCCTGTCTGCTGGTGTATTGCACCTGACTCCCTCCAGCCTTACTGCTATCCAAGACCACCCAGTCCCACACAACCATCGCTCTCTCAGAGCATTCCTGGGATTAGTGGATTATTGTGGACCATGGATTAAACGTGCATCCATATCATTGCAGCCCCTGTATGATTGCCTGCAAACTGATGCTCTAGCTGCATTTTACACCCTCATGCTGTCTTCAGTCTCAGCCCCAGCTCTGGGCATCCCTAGCTACCTTAAAGAGGCTCTGTCACCACATTATAAATGGCCTATATTGTACATGATGTGATCGGCGCTGTAATGTAGATCACAGCAGTGTTTTTTACTTAGAAAAACGATCATTTTTGAAGGAGTTGTGACCTATATTAGTTTTATGCTAATGAGTTTCTCGATGGACAACTGGGCGTGTTTTAGTATATGAACAAGTGGGCGTTGTGGAGAGAAGTGTATGACGCTGACCAATCAGCGTCATACACTTCTCTCCATTTATTTACTCTGCAGATAGTGATATAGCTATATCGCTATCTGCAGCCTCATACCCACACACTAACATTACTGCAGTGTCCTGATAATGAATATACATTACCTCCAGCCAGGACATCATGTGTATTCAGAATCCTGACCACTTCTGTAGTGTCTCTGTGATTTACAGCATAGCAGGCGTAGTCTCGCGAGATTACGCTGTAAACTGGAAAAAAAGCAGAAACAAAGTCCAGCGCTGAGCGTGAGTAAAAAGGAACTCCTGATCCAATTTTATTGATATAACAAATTTTAAAAGAACTTAACAAGATAGTTCAGTAGCATAGCAGAGTACAGAGATGAGTGAAGGGTAAAGGATCAAGATTTGCCTTGGTTAATTGTGCCTACGCGTTTCTGACACGTCTCGTGTCCTTCTTCATGGCATGCATGGAAACTCTGTGTCCACTCCTGGCTTTTATTTCCGGTTTGTATCTTCAGGAGGAAGATTACTCATCAGCTGTGTCCCTAGGGGTCAAAGCATCAACCCGTCCGGTATGTATACTCTCAATTACTTAAGAGTTTATTGTGTGTAGCGGTAAAAATTAAATGATATTGTAAAGGATCTGCCAGGCACAGCTTCGGGGTTAACGCCCATAGGTAATCAGTCGGCACCTGAGTCTATGTCTCTGAGACTGACTCCAGCTTCCACCACTCAGGCTGGCAGGCTTAGGAGTGGGAGAGCCTATCGCAGCCTGGCCAGACTCAGCTAGCTCCCGCCCTCTGTCTATTTATCCCTGCCTTTCCTGTTCCTCCTTGCTTGTGATTCTTCTCGTGTGGTTTCCTGGCCCAGCTACGGCTCCTGACTATTTGATCCTGCTCCATACTGACCCTGGCTTACTGACTACTCTCCTGCTCTGCGTTTGGTACCTCGTACACTCCTGGTTTGATTCGGCTCGTTCACCTCTCTTGTTGCTCACGGTGTTGCCGTGGGCAACTGCCCCATTTCCCTTAGCTTTGTGTACCCTTGTCTGTTTGTCTCGTGCACTTACTGAGCGTAGGGACCGCCGCCCAGTTGTACCCCGTCGCCTAGGGCGGGTCGTTGCAGGTAGGCAGGGACAGAGTGGCGGGTAGATTAGGGCTCACTTGTCCATTTCCCTACACCTATCATTACATAATCACAAGCCCATGTAAAGGATCTGCCAGGCACTGCTTCAGGGTTAACTCCCAGAATTAATCAGTCAACACCTGAGTGTACATCCCTGAGACAGACACCAGCTTCCTCCACTCAGGCTGGCAGGCTTAGGAGTGGGAGAGCCTATCGCAACCTGGCCAGACTCAGCTAGCTCCCGCCCTCGGTCTATTTAAGCCTGCTCTTCCTGTCCATCTGTGCTTGTGAATTTCTTTCCTTGAGGTTTCCTGGCCCAGCTACAGCTCCTGCTACTTTTTGATCCTGCTCCATACAGACCCCGGCTTACCGACTACTCTTCTGCTTTTCGCTTTGTACCTCGCACTCTCCTGGCTTGACTCGGCTCGTTCACTACTCTGTTGCTCACGGTGTTTCCGCGAGCAACTGCCCATTTCCCTTGCTTGTGTTCCCTTGTTTGTTTGTCGTGTTTGTCATGCACTTACTGAGCGCAGGGACCGCCGCCCAGTTGTACCCCGTCGTCTAGGGCGGGTCGTTGCAAGTAGGCAGGGACAGAGTGGCGGGTAGATTAGGGCTCACTTGTCCGTTTCCCTACCCCCCCCACCATTACAAATTCACAAGCCCTATACCTAGTCTACCCTGGTCCCTGACACCATTATGGAACCCCGTGAAACCCTGGCTCAGCAAATGCAGGGTCTCTCCCTACAGGTCCAGGCCCTGGCTCAGAGGGTCAACCAGCCTGATGCTACCTTGGTAGTTCCCCTCACCGCACCCCTTGAACCCCACCTCAAGTTGCCCGACCGGTTCTCAGGTGACCGGAGGGCTTTTCTCTCCTTTCGGGAGAGTTGTAAGCTTTATTTTCGCTTAAAACCTCACTCCTCAGGTTCTGAGAGCCAGCGGGTGGGTATAATTATGTCCCGGCTCCAGGAAGGGCCCCAAGAGTGGGCCTTCTCCTTGGCTCCTGGCGCCCCTGAACTTTCCTCCGTTGATTGTTTCTTTTCTGCTCTCGGACTTATTTATGACGAGACTGACAGAACTGCCTTTGCCGAGAGTCAGCTGGTGACCTTACGTCAGGGTAAGAGACCTGTTGAGGAGTATTGCTCTGACTTTCGGAAGTGGTGCGTAGCTTCTCGGTGGAATGACCCTGCCTTAAGGTGCCAGTTTAGGTTGGGTCTGTCGAACGCCCTGAAAGACCTGCTAGTTAGTTATCCCTCTTCTGACTCCTTAGACCAGGTTATGGCTTTAGTGGTACGACTTGACCGACGTCTCAGGGAACGACAACGTGAACGTTTATGTGTTTTTTCCTCCGACTCCCCCATGATGCCTCCCGAAGTCCCGTTGCTTCGTTTCTCCCCTAAAGACTCAGAAATACCTATGCAACTCGGGGCCTCCGTGTCCCCTCAACAACGTAGAGAATTCCGCAGGAAGAATGGTCTCTGCTTCTACTGTGGGGATGTCAAGCATCAAGTAAACAACTGTCCCAAGCGTAAGAATGCTGCCAGAGAGCTCCCGCGTCTAAGTGATCATCGGGGAGGTCACTTGGGCGCACAGGTATTTCCCGTAAATATGAAACGTACTAAGATATTGCTTCCCTTTCAGGTCTCGTTTGGTGGTAGGTCTGCTACCGGCAGTGCCTTCGTGGATTCAGGGTCCTCTACTAATATCATGTCTGTGGAATTTGCTATGTCTCTCGCTATGCCTCTGATTGATTTGCCTAAACCTGTTCCGGTAGTGGGTATCGACTCCACTCCTCTTGCTAATGGTTATTTTACACAGCATACCCCTGTTTTTGAACTCCTTGTTGGCTCCATGCATTTGGAGCAATGCTCTGTACTATTGATGCAGGGATTATCGTACGATTTGGTTCTAGGTCTTCCCTGGTTGCAGTTGCATAATCCTACGTTTGACTGGAATACTGGGGAGCTAACCAAATGGGGTAATGAATGTTGTACGTCATGTTTTTCTGTTAATTCTATTTCTCCCCCTAAGGAGGTGAATACGCTACCCGAGTTTGTTCAGGACTTCGCTGATGTTTTCTCTAAAGAGGCCTCCGAAGTATTACCGCCTCATAGAGAATACGATTGCGCTATCGAATTGGTACCAGGAGCTAAGCTTCCTAAGGGTAGGATATTTAACCTTTCTTGTCCCGAACGTGAAGCCATGAGGGAGTATATCCAGGAATCCCTGGCCAAGGGTTACATTCGTCCCTCTTCTTCTCCGGTAGGTGCTGGCTTCTTCTTCGTAGGGAAGAAGGATGGGGGTCTTAGGCCATGCATTGACTACCGTGGCCTGAATAAGGTCACGGTAAGGAACCAGTATCCCCTTCCTTTGATTCCTGATCTCTTTAATCAGGTTCAGGGGGCCCAATGGTTCTCTAAATTGGATCTACGGGGGGCGTATAACCTTATTCGCATCAAAGAGGGGGATGAGTGGAAGACTGCGTTTAACACGCCCGAAGGCCATTTCGAATACCTCGTCATGCCCTTTGGGTTGTGCAATGCCCCTGCGGTCTTCCAGAACTTCATAAATGAGATTTTGAGAAATTACCTGGGGATATTTCTTGTAGTGTACCTTGATGACATATTGGTGTTTTCCAGGGACTGGTCCTCCCACATAGAGCATGTCAGGAAAGTGCTCCAGGTCCTTCGAGAAAACAAACTGTTTGCCAAAATCGAAAAATGTGTATTTGGGGTACAGGAGATACCATTTTTAGGTCAAATCCTCACTCCTCATGAATTCCGCATGGACCCTGCCAAGGTTCAGGCTGTGGCTGAATGGGTCCAACCTGCCTCCCTGAAAGCGCTACAGTGTTTTTTGGGGTTCGCTAACTATTACAGGAGATTTATTGCTAACTTCTCGGTCGTCGCTAAGCCTCTTACGGACCTCACTCGCAAGGGTGCTGATGTCCTCCATTGGCCCCCTGAGGCCGTCCAGGCTTTTGAGACCCTCAAGAAGTGCTTTATCTCGGCCCCCGTGCTGGTTCAGCCCAACCAAAGGGAGCCATTTATTGTGGAGGTTGACGCGTCCGAGGTGGGAGTGGGGGCCGTCTTGTCCCAGGGTACCAGCTCCCTCACCCATCTCCGCCCCTGTGCTTACTTTTCTAGGAAGTTTTCGCCCACGGAGTGTAACTATGATATTGGCAACCGCGAACTTTTAGCCATTAAATGGGCATTTGAAGAGTGGCGCCACTTCCTGGAGGGGGCTAGGCACCAGGTAACGGTCCTTACCGACCACAAGAATCTGGTTTTCCTAGAATCTGCCCGGAGGCTAAACCCGAGACAAGCTCGATGGGCGTTGTTTTTTACCAGATTCAATTTTTTGGTTACCTATAGGGCCGGGTCTAAAAATATTAAGGCGGATGCACTGTCGCGTAGCTTCATGGCCAGCCCTCCTTCGGAGGAAGATCCTGTTTGTATTTTGCCTCCAGGTATAGTCATTTCCTCTATCGAGTCCGATTTAGTCTCTGAAATTGCTGCTGATCAAGGTTCAGCTCCTGGGAACCTTCCTGAGAACAAGCTGTTTGTTCCCCTGCAATTCCGGCTAAGGGTACTTAGGGAAAATCACGACTCCGCACTATCTGGCCATCCAGGCATCCTGGGTACCAAACACCTCATTACCAGAAATTATTGGTGGCCTGGTTTGCCTAAAGACGTTAAGGCCTACGTTGCCGCCTGTGAGGTTTGTGCCAGGTCCAAGACTCCCAGGTCCCGACCAGCGGGCTTACTGCGTTCGTTGCCCATTCCCCAGAGACCGTGGACACATATCTCCATGGATTTTATCACCGATTTGCCTCCATCCCAAGGCAAGTCGGTGGTGTGGGTGGTGGTAGACCGCTTCAGTAAAATGTGCCACTTTGTGCCCCTCAAGAAACTACCCAACGCCAAGACGTTGGCTACCTTGTTTATCAAACACATCCTGCGTCTCCATGGGGTCCCCGTCAATATTGTTTCTGACAGAGGGGTACAATTTGTTTCATTGTTTTGGAGAGCCTTCTGTAATAAGTTGGGGATTGATCTGTCCTTCTCCTCTGCCTTCCATCCTGAAACCAATGGCCAAACGGAGAGGACTAATCAGTCTCTAGAACAATACTTAAGATGTTTTGTCTCTGACTGTCAATTTGATTGGGTTTCTTTCATTCCCCTCGCCGAATTTTCCCTTAATAACCGGGTCAGTAACTCGTCAGGGGTCTCTCCCTTTTTCTGTAATTTTGGGTTTAATCCACGGTTCTCCTCCGTTTCACCTGGTTGTTCCAACAATCCCGAGGTGGAGGTCGTTCATCGGGATCTGTGCACAGTCTGGGCCCAGGTTCAGAAGAACCTAGAGGCGTCCCAGAGCATACAGAAGGCTCAGGCCGATAGAAGACGTTCTGCTAACCCCCTGTTTGTGGTCGGGGATCTGGTGTGGTTGTCATCCAGGAACTTGCGTCTCAAGGTTCCGTCCAAAAAGTTTGCTCCCCGGTTTATTGGGCCGTATAAGGTCATTGAGGTCCTCAGTCCTGTCTCTTTCCGGCTGGAGTTACCCCCGTCTTTTCGTATACACAACGTGTTTCATGCCTCCCTCCTGAAACGCTGCTCCCCGTCCTTGGCCCCCTCGAGGAAACCTCCTGTTCCCGTCCTCACCCCTGAGGGGGTGGAATTTGAGGTGGCCAGGATCGTGGACAGCAAGATGGTCCAAGGCTCCCTCCAGTACCTGGTCCATTGGAGAGGATACGGGCCCGAGGAGAGGACTTGGGTACCCGCCCGGGATGTTCACGCTGGGGTATTGGTCAGGAGGTTCCACCTGCGTTTCCCCAGTAAGCCAGGTCCACTTAGAAAGGGTCCGGTGGCCCCTCATAAAAGGGGGGGTACTGTAAAGGATCTGCCAGGCACTGCTTCAGGGTTAACTCCCAGAATTAATCAGTCAACACCTGAGTGTACATCCCTGAGACAGACACCAGCTTCCTCCACTCAGGCTGGCAGGCTTAGGAGTGGGAGAGCCTATCGCAACCTGGCCAGACTCAGCTAGCTCCCGCCCTCGGTCTATTTAAGCCTGCTCTTCCTGTCCATCTGTGCTTGTGAATTTCTTTCCTTGAGGTTTCCTGGCCCAGCTACAGCTCCTGCTACTTTTTGATCCTGCTCCATACAGACCCCGGCTTACCGACTACTCTTCTGCTTTTCGCTTTGTACCTCGCACTCTCCTGGCTTGACTCGGCTCGTTCACTACTCTGTTGCTCACGGTGTTTCCGCGAGCAACTGCCCATTTCCCTTGCTTGTGTTCCCTTGTTTGTTTGTCGTGTTTGTCATGCACTTACTGAGCGCAGGGACCGCCGCCCAGTTGTACCCCGTCGTCTAGGGCGGGTCGTTGCAAGTAGGCAGGGACAGAGTGGCGGGTAGATTAGGGCTCACTTGTCCGTTTCCCTACCCCCCCCACCATTACAGCCCATTACCTTGTCTACCCTGGTCCCTGTCTCTACTATGGACCCCCTTGAGACCCTGGCCCAGCAAGTGCAGGGTCTCTCCCTACAGGTCCAGACCCTGGCTCAGAGGGTCAACCAGCCTGACACTACCATGGTAGTGCCCCTCACCTCACCCCTTGAACCCCACCTCAAGTTGCCTGACCGGTTCTCAGGGGACCGGAGGACTTTTCTCTCCTTTCGGGAGAGTTGTAGGCTTTACTTTCGCTTAAAGCCTCACTCCTCAGGTTCTGAGAGCCAGCGGGTGGGTATAATTATGTCCCGGCTCCAGGAAGGGCCCCAAGAGTGGGCCTTCTCCTTGGCTCCTGACGCCCCTGAACTTTCCTCCGTTGATCGTTTCTTTTCTGCTCTCTGACTCATTTATGACGAGACTGACAGGACTGCCTTTGCCGAGAGTCAGCTGGTGACATTACGTCAGGGTAAGAGACCTGTTGAGGAGTACTGTTCGGACTTTAGGAAGTGGTGCGTAGCTTCTCGGTGGAATGACCCTGCCTTAAGGTGCCTGTTTAGGTTGGGTCTGTCGAACGCCCTGAAAGACCTGCTAGTTAGCATATCCCTCTTCTGACTCCCTAGACCAGGTTATGGCTTTAGCGGTACGACTTGACCGACGTCTCAGGGAACGACAACTTGAACGTTTTTGTGTTTTCCCCTCTGACTCCCCCATGATGCCTCCCGAGGTCCCGTTCCTTCGCTCTTCCACGGAAGACTCGGAGGTACCTATGCAACTCGGGGCCTCCGTGTCCCCCCGACAACGTAGAGAGTTCCGCAGGAAGAATGGTCTCTGCTTCTATTGTGGGGATGACAAGCATCAAGTGAACACCTGTCCTAGGCGTAAGAATAAGCAGCCGGAAAACTTCCGCGCCTAAGTGATCATCGGGGAGGTCACTTGGGCGCACAGGTATTTCCCGTAAATATGAAACGTAATACGTAATCTTTTGGTGGTAGGTCTGCTACCGGCAGTGCCTTCGTGGATTCAGGGTCTTCTACTAATATCATGTCTGTGGAATTTGCTATGTCTCTAGCTATGCCTTTGATTGATTTGCCTAAACCTGTTCCGGTAGTGGGTATCGACTCCACTCCTCTTGCTAATGGTTATTTTACACAGCATACCCCTGTTTTTGAACTCCTTGTTGGCTCCATGCATTTGGAGCAGTGCTCTGTTCTGTTGATGCAGGGATAATCGTCCGATTTGGTTTTAGGCCTTCCCTGGTTGCAGTTGCATAATCCCACATTTGACTGGAATACTGGGGAGCTTACCAAATGGGGTAATGAATGCTTGACGTCATGTTTTGCTGTTAATTCTATTTCTCCCCCTGAGGTGGTGAATACGCTACCTGAGTTTGTGCAGGACTTTGCTGATGTTTTCTCTAAGGAGGCCTCCGAAGTGTTACCTCCTCATAGAGAATACGATTGTGCTATCGAATTGGTACCAGGAGCTAAGCTCCCTAAGGGTAGGATATTTAATCTATCTTGTCCCGAACGTGAAGCCATGAGAGAGTATATCCAGGAATGCCTTGCCAAGGGTTACATTCACCCCTCTACTTCTCCGGTAGGTGCTGGCTTCTTCTTCGTAGGGAAGAAGGATGGTGGTCTTAGGCCATGCATTGACTACCGTAACTTGAATAAGGTCACTGTAAGGAACCAGTATCCCCTTCCTTTGATTCCTGATCTCTTTAATCAGGTTCAGGGGGCCCAATGGTTCTCTAAGGCCGTATAACCTTATCCGCATCAAAGAGGTGGATGAGTGGAAGACTGCGTTTAACACGCCCGAAGGTCATTTCGAATACCTCGTCATGCCCTTTGGGTTGTGTAATGCTCCTGCGGTCTTCCAGAATTTCATAAATTAAATTTTAAGGGATTACCTGGGGGTTTTTCTTGTAGTGTACCTTGATGACATACTGGTGTTTTCCAAGGACCTGTCCTCCCACATTGAGCATGTCAGGAAGGTGCTCCAGGTCCTTCGGGAAAACAAACTGTTTGCGAAAACCGAAAAATGTGTGTTTGGGGTACAGGAGATACCATTTTTGGGTCAAATCCTCACTCCTCATGAATTCCGCATGGACCCGCCAAGGTCCAGGCTGTGGCGGAATGGGTCCAACCTGCCTCCCTGAAGGCGTTACAGTGTTTCTTGGGGTTCGCTAATTATTACAGGAGATTTATTGCTAACTTCTCGGTCATCGCTAAGCCTCTTACGGACCTCACTCGCAAAGGTGCTGATCTCCTCCACTGGCCTCCTGAGGCTGTCCAGGCTTTTGAGGTCCTTAAGAAGTGCTTTATCTCGGCCCCGGTGCTGGATCAGCCCAACCAAATGGAGCCATTTATCGTGGAAGTTGACGCATCCGAGGTGGGAGTGGGGGCTGTCTTGTCCCAGGGTACCAGGTCCCTCACCCATCTCCGTCCCTGTGCCAACTTCTCCAGGAAGTTTTCGCCCACTGAGAGTAACTATGATATTGGCAACCGCGAACTCTTAGCCATTAAATGGGCATTTGAAGAGTGGCGCCACTTCCTGGAGGGGGCTAGGCACCAGGTAACGGTCCTTACCGACCACAAGAATCTGGTTTTCCTAGAATCTGCCCGGAGGCTAAACCTAAGACAAGCTCGATGGGCGCTATTTTTTACCAGATTCAACTTTTTGGTTACCTATAGGGCTGGGTCTAAAAATATTAAGGCCGATGCACTGTCGCGTAGCTTCATGGCCAGCCCCCCTTTGGAGGAAGATCCTGCTTGTATTCTGCCTCCTGGTATAATCATTTCTTCTATTGATTCTGATTTAGAAATTGCGGCTGATCAAGGTTCAGCTCCCGGGAACCTTCCTGAGGACAAGCTGTTTGTTCCCCTGCAATTCAGGCTAAGGGTACTTAGGGAAAACCATGACTCCGCACTATCTGGTCATCCAGGCGTCCTGGGTACCAAACACCTCATTGCCAGAAACTATTGGTGGCCTGGGTTGCCTAAAGACGTTAAGGCCTACGTCGCCGCTTGTGAGGTTTGTGCTAGGTCTAGGGCGGGTCGTTGCAAGTAGGCAGGGACTGAGTGGCGGGTAGATTAGGGCTCACTTGTCCGTTTCCCTACCCCTATCATTACAGATATATAGTTTGGTTACACTAAAAAATATAACAGTATTTTTAAGAACGGAATTCGTTCGTATGTTTAGATTAAGTCGTTCTTTCGCACTTTGTAGTCTGTATATGTAGAAGGATTATTGTCAGTGGAGCATAATTGCAATTGGACAAAAAGATAATAGTAATTTGAGAAGTAATTAACATGAGGGAGAATTTTAACTCCCTATACTTTTAGGTTAAGGAAGATTTTTTGTTATTAATTTAAGAATAGGTGATTACCGGATATACACCGTAAAAAGCTGAGTATGTGAAGTCAGAGCACTGCTCTTTATGTAGTAATTGAGATATAATTGCTCATCAACATTTTATCCCAGAATGTCTGCTGATGGAGTTTAATAATCATTGTTCTCCGCAACATACTTCATGTTTTTATTTCTATTTTAAAATGTGTTTTTCTTCTCCTTAGTGGTAATTTTTCCAGCCTATCTTGCATGTACTCTGACTTCACGTCCTGAGCTTTTTACGGTGTATATCCCGTAATCATCGTATCCCGTAATTCCTCTCAAGGAGGAATGTGCCAGATTGTGGGCCCGGCCTGTTGTCATTATATTGATCCTGCGGGCAACCTCTGTGTTAAAGCTAGTCTAACAAAAATACTGATTTCAGAGAAAATTGGCTAAAGGAACATGAAGTTAACAAAGACTCCTGGTGGGATAATACCTTTTCTTTCTTAAACCCAGCCAATTGGTTTATGGGAATAGCAGGGTGGCTGATGGGTATACTTCAAACTGTGTTTCAAATTATTTTATTCTTTATTCTTGGCTATATAGGCTTTCCTTTGTTAATATGGCTAATGACAATTTTATGTAAGAGTACTAATAAGGTGATACATCATAGGCCGAAACCCAGAACCTTCCATGAACAACATCCTATGAAAACGCAGCCTGTCCGGTTTAACGGGTGAGGATAGTAGCTTGGGGATCAGTGAATAGGTTTTAAGAATGAGAAAAAGGAGGGTCTGAGATGGAAGCCTGAACTTTTATCTTCCATTTTATATATTATTCTGAAGTTTTAAAACTACCGATTCAGTCATGTTACACTTTAACCTTTGTTCTTCTTTTTAGATGTCTCACCCCGAGCTAAAATGATACTTCCTCTTTCTTAGAAAGACTATGAATCTGCTTACATAGCTAAAATATATGATGTCTGAGCACGTAGCTAAAATATGCTGATTACAATTATAACAAAACATGTGATATAAAAGGATATAATGTGATACAATGTGATATAATGTATACATGTTCTTTTCCAGAATAAAATCCCTCGTGATTTAGAGGAGGAGGAGACATGGTCAATATTGATTGGATAGACAGAAGGCCATGACCCCTCTTATGTGATTGGAGAGGGAGACATGGCCAACACCCCTTTTAATGATATATACTCTATGTATTGTTTGCTAATAAAACTAGAGAATCTGATTGCACTTACAAAATATGTGAAGTGTGTAGTTTCTCTCCGATGCATCGTCAAGCTCTCCCACATATTTGAAACCAGATAAGACACATCGAGGTCTAGTTGATGACCTGCCTAAATTGATGACCCTTAACAATTCAATGGAACGGCAAACTGAAACCACAGTTTCCCTCGCCATTGATCTCCATGGTGACGGAAACGTTGCTAAAGGTTTCGGTTTGTCACCGTTGTGACAAGGTTCCGTTGTTTTTGACACAACCAAAAGATAACAAGCATTAGCTGAGTTATCAAGTTTATAAAAAAAGGTAGTTAGGGAATTAATTTTTTATTTTTTTTTAACAGCAAATGATTTTTTTATTGAATTTCAGCTTAGAATGTCTAAAATAAATTTGACTCAACTTGGGAATAACCCTTTAACGCTGGGCAGGGTAAGTATTTTTTTTCTTTCATTTGTTAGCAATTGTGTGAGAAATGGAGTCAGGGGAATGCCGGAAGTTGTAGTCCTCTCCGCTTATAACTCCTCTCTGTAATGTCCTCTGATATCCCATAATAACAGCCTGGTTGGACATGCTGGAAGTTGTAGTTCTCTCCGCTTATACCTCCCCTCTATAACGTCCTCTGATATCCCATAATAACAGGCTTGACATGCAGGAAGTTGTAGTTCTGTCCTCTTATACCTCCTCCCTGTAATGTCCTCTGATATCCCATAATAACAGCCTGGCTGGACATGCTGGAAATTGTAGTTCCCTCCGCTTATACCTAGTCCCTGTAATGTCCTCTGATATCCCATAATAACAGCCTGGCTGGACATGCTGGAAATTGTAGTTCCCTCCGCTTATACCTAGTCCCTGTAATGTCCTCTGATATCCCATAATAACAGCCTGGACATGCTGGAAATTGTAGTTCTCTCCACTTATATTTCCTCCCTGTAATGTCCTCTGATATCCCATAATAACGGTCTGGACATGCTGGTAGTTGTAGCTCTTTCCCCTTATACCTCCTCCCTGTAATGTCCTCTAATATCCCATAATAACATCTTGCACATGCTGGTAGTTATAGTCCTCTCCTCTTATACCACTTCCCTGTACTGTCCTCTAATATCCCATAATAACTGTCTGGACATGCTGGTAGTTGTAGTTCTTTACCTTTATACCTCCTCCCTGTAATGTCCTCTAATATCCCATAATAACATCTTGGACATGCTGGTAGTTGTAGTTCTCTCCTCTTATACCTCCTCCCTGTAATGTCCTCTGATATCACATAACATCCTGGACATGCTGGTAGTTGTAGTTCTCTCCGCTTATACCTCCTCCCTGTAATGTCCTCTGATATCCCATAATAACAGTCTGGACATGCTGGTAGTTGTAGTCCTCTCCTCTATACCTCTTCCCTGTAATGTCCTCTGATATCCCATAATAACAGTCTGGACATGCTGGTAGTTGTAGTTCTTTACCCTCATACCCCCTCCCTGTAATCTCCTCTGATATCACATAACAACATCCTGGACATGCTGGTAGTTGTAGTTCTCTCTTATATCTTCTCGCTGTAATGTCATCTATCACATAATAACAGTCTGGGCATGCTGGGAGTTGTTGTTCTTATACCTCCTTATTTATTCCTTCCCCAGGAGTAAGCACACTTTCTGTCTGTGATGGTCACTTTACTAGATTAGTAAATAAGGCTGTTATGATGATGTATAAGATGACAGATATATGGAAATGTATACATACGTATACAACACATATGCACAACCGATTACACGCATACATTATATATATATATATTGTAAACAGTCAGTAGGAATACTGGTAGAGGGTAGGTATGTGCCACTGAGATTTCTTATCTTAGTGGTGTAAATCTCTGGGAAGTTCGTTGCTCAGCAAGGTTAGTTGGTGCGCATGAGTTTTTAGGCTGGATTTCAGGGTCCGGGATTTAGGAATGGCTGTAGAGATTCTGGGTGGGATGGCCATTCCCATACCGCCACTCCAGGTTTTGATTTCTATGGTTCTGAGTCTCAGCTGGCCCTGATTAAAAGGGAAGCTGACAGTGTGACCAGAGAGAGTGAGGAGGAAGGAGGTTGTTATTCCTCCAGGGAGACTGCTATGACCGAAGCACCTAACAAACGGGGATTTGCACACTCCGGTGGTGGCTGCTACAGGGTGAGAACTTTAACCCCTTAACGCACCATGACGTAACTGTACGTCAAGGTGAGCAGTAAGTTCGCGCACCTTGACGTACAGTAACGTCAGTGGTTTGACAGTTAACCGCCACGCGGTGCTACACCGCAGCGGCGGTTAACTGTGCAGGGTGTCAGCCCTGCTCTCCCCGTTGCCGATCAGCGGCCTCTCGCCGCTGATATCGGCAGTTAACCCCTTAATTGCGGCGCTTGATTTTGAACGCCACAATTAAGGTCTTTAGCGCCGATCGGCAGCCCCCATGTGAAATCACGGGGGCTGGCGATGGTACCCATGGCAACCGGACGCCAGACAATGGCTTCCGGGTTGCCATGTACAGGAGCCTATGAGGACCACCCCGAGGGTGGTCGTCGTAGGCTTCCTGTCAGTGTGACTGTCACGTCACAATGACAGTTGGAATGCATTACACTACGTGTGTAGTGTAATGTATTCCAGCAGCGATCAAAGCTGCAAGTCTAAGTGTCCCCTAGTGGGACAAGTGAAAAAAGTAAAAAAAAGAATAAAAATGTTTTAAAAAAAGTGTAAAAATAAAAGTTATAAGTGACATAAACAAGAACTGTTTTTTTTCCTATTATAAATCTTTTATTATAGGGGGGCGTGGCCTAGAGGTGAATGTGAGAGGACGTGTGTGACCGGAGCTCCTGCTGTACTCATCCGTTAAAGTACATATATCCCGTAAAACTCGGGGAAAATAGCTTCCCTAGGGGCTTACCAGAGTCTGGAGGTGGAGGAGCACGAATACCCGGTCATAATGACGCGCTCTAAGAAGCAGAAGTCGCCGCCAGCGAGTCCCGGGTCCCGCGCTCAAGATGGCGCCGAGGAGAAGGAAGGCCGCAATAGAGGCCTCCGGCAGGAAGTTGTGGAAAAGCTGGAGAGGTTCGCCCGCACGCCGAGAGCAGGGGGGGCGGCTGCACAGCAGCGAAAGTCGGCTGGAGATCAGGCAGCTGGAGGCTCATCATATGGATCCAGGTATTCTCCTTTGGCGGGGGACATGAGAAGTGAGGAGGAGGAGGAGGAGGAGGAGATGAGTGGCGCCATGCAGGATCAGCCAGGTGCTGGAGGGAAAAGTGGAGTAAGGAAGAAGGAACCCTCCCTAAAGGACATTTTGGCAGCGGTGAAGCAGAATTCTATGGTCCTTAATACCTTAGCAAATCAGATGGGTGGATTGAAGGAGGACATTTTGCTGCTCAGGAATGATTTGCAGAAAGTTGCGGAACGCACCACTGCCGTGGAAGGGAGAGCCTCAGACATGGAGGATGCAATTCCTCACATAAAGCAGGATGTACAGGCACATTCGCAGGCAGTGGCGACATTGATGGCTAAGACAGACGATATGGAAAATCGGCTGAGACGAAATAATGTGCGCCTTGTGGGGGTTCCGGAAAGAGTGGAGGGAACGAATCCGGATGATTTCTTCGAAAAGTGGCTGATAGACACATTTGGTAGAGAGGAATTGACCCCTTTATTTGCGGTGGAGAGAGCGCACAGGGTGCCGACCAGACCTGGCCCTCCCGGAAGGCCGCCGAGACCGGTGCTGATAAAGATTCTACATTATAAAGATAGAGACAAGATCCTGAGGAAAGCTAGAGAACGTCAAGACATCTCCTTTAATGGGGTGAAAGTGTCCTTCTTCCCGGACTTCTCTTTGGAAGTACAACGGAAAAGATCACAGTTTATGGATATAAAAAGACGACTAAGGGCATTACAAGTGCAATACTCGATGATGTATCCTGCCCGTTTGAGAGTGGTGGCGCTGGGAACAACTTCCTTTTTTGAGACACAGAGAGAAGCGGTTAGATGGTTGGATAGCCATGAAAGTCAGCTGAGACCGGCAGAGGGACGGCGTTGATCCGGAACAGACCGGTTGGCAAAAGGAGGCTGGGGATGCAGGACTGAACCAGGTGTCGTAGGAAAAATTGCAAGATTTGGCATTTGATTGGACTTGGAGTTGGAGGGCATGGTTGCGGGGACCGCGGAAGACCGGAAGAGGAGGAATGTGTTTATGGACATTGAGGGGTATTGATATGCTGAAGGGATGGTAGTTTATTTGTAAGAAAATGGCAGCGGGAGGGATGGTCAGTTAAGCGGGAAAAGCACATAACGAGTTATGGCATTGTTGAATGTATGGTGGGCGGAGTTGACCTGCCGATGTTTGTTATGGGTAATGGCAGATACGTTCTGTTGCCCCAACCCTTGGAAAGGGGTAGGTTTACGGGGGAGGTTGCAGGGGGGGGAGGGGAGGGTGCAGGGGGGGTAGGGGAGGGAGGGAAAAAAGACCCAGCCGGTCGGATATGTAAAATTAAGAGAACAGGATAGGAGGAGCTGTGATATGTGGAGGGATGATGGGATCACTTAATTGTCTGTCCTGGAATGTACGGGGCCTGCGGGAAGCCAGAAAACGACAGGCGGTATTTGATTTTATTAGAAAACAGGAGTCGAGGGTGATAGGACTACAGGAGACACATATGACTAGGGATTCAGTTTCCATGATGCATAGGGCCTGGGTAGGCCATAGTTTTCATTCTTACCATACTACTTATTCAAGGCGGGTGAGTCTTCTCATACATAGGGCAGTGCCATTTGTATGTCACGACTCCTTCCAGGATGGGGAGGGGCGGTATGTGGGGGTACACTGTACTTTGTATCATTGGAATTGTGTGTTGGTGGTGTTGTATGTACCCCCTCCGTTTTCTAGTGGATGTATCAAGAAAGTGGTGGAGGAACTGGCTAGGTACCCGGAGGTGCCGTTACTAGTGATGGGGGATTTTAACGCAGTATTGAATACCAATATGGATAAATTTGGCATGACAGGGGGAGGTGTAACAGCTTTTGGCCATCTGGTTGCGGAAATGGGCTGGCGGGACATATGGAGGGATAAACATCCAAATAGCTTTCAGTATTCTTGTGCGTCTTCCACATATCAGTCTTTATCCAGGATAGACTTAATCTTGTGCTCACCGACAGCGGTACCATTTGTAGCTCAGATAGAATACTTGCAAAGAGCGTTATCGGATCATTCTCCTGTGTTAATGAAGGTAGAGACGGAGGAGAGGACAGGGCGGGGGCAAGGGTGCTGGAAACTTAATGCCTTTTGGCTAAAGCTGATAGACAATAAACAAATTTTAAACCTCATAAAGGAGTACTTTCAGTTCAATTCAGGAACGGTACCGCAAGAGATACTGTGGGACGCGATGAAGGCGTGGCTGAGAGGGGTGTTCATCCAGCACATTTCAGCAGTAAAAACAAGGTCTAGACAATTAGGAGAAGCGCTGTTGGAAAGGGTAGAGGAGACAGAAAGGCTGCATATAATAGATAACACAACAGACACATTGAAGCATTGGGTGGAGGCGCAGCGGTTGTTAAAGCAACATCAGTTGGAGAGGGCAGATAACAAAAGGATGTTTTTAAAACGCCAATACTATGAGGAGGGGGAAACCACTGGACGGTTACTGGCAAGGATGGCGCAGGCTCAGAGGGAGAATAACTACGTACACACCATTAAAGGGGAGGGGGGGAAGTTGGAGACTGATACAGGACAGATTTTGAAAGTGTTTCAGCAGTTCTATTCGGATTTGTATGCCTCTAGGGCAGAGCACACGCCTCAGCAGCTGGAAGAGTATATAGGGGAGATAGAATTTCCTAGGTTGGGGGGGGAGGAGAGAGGGACATTGGAGGAGCCAATATCTCTGGAGGAAATACAGGCGGCTATAGGGATACTAGCCAGTGAAAAGGCGCCGGGGCCGGATGGTCTTCCGGTGGAAGTTTTTAAGGAATATGGGGAGGAGCTTGCGCCGCAGTTACTGGCCACTCTTTTAGATAGCTTCAATAGGGGGCGGCTTCCAGAAACAATGTATGAAGCGACTATAGTAGTTCTGCCTAAAGAGGGGAAGGATCCTCAACTCCCGGGCTCTTATAGACCAGTCTCACTGCTGACGGCGGATATTAAAATCATGGCGAAAGTATTGGCGCTTCGACTAGCTAAAGTAGTAGCTGGGGTGGTACACGGAGATCAGGCCGGTTTTATGCCATCCAAATCGACGGCGGTAAATCTGAGGAGGCTGTTTTTGAATCTACAAGTTATGCCGGATAATCGTGGGGGGAGAGCCATAATGTCCTTAGATGCGGCCAAAGCATTCGATTGTGTGGAGTGGAATTATTTGTGGTCAGTTCTGGAAAAAATGGGATTTGGCCCTAATTATATAAAATGGGTAAAATTGTTGTATGTAGCCCCGACAGCAAAGATAAGGGTGAATGGGGTGTTATCGGATCGGTTTGCGCTGGAGCGGGGAACGCGTCAGGGATGTCCATTGTCCCCATTGTTGTTTGCGTTGGCGGTGGAACCCTTGGCGTGTGCAGTGAGACAACATGAACAAATTCAGGGGTTGAGATATGGGGGGGTGGAGGAAAGAATTGCATTATACGCAGATGATATGCTGCTATTCATGGCGGATACCGAACGCACATTACCGTTAGTGATGGCCCTAATTAAGCGGTTTGGGAAATACTCAGGACTACTCATTAATTGGTCAAAATCGGCCCTAATGCTCATGGACCCGGGGGATGTTCAGAATGGGGAAGAGGAGGTGGAGATACCTGTGGTGAAGGAGTTTAAGTATTTGGGGGTGAGGGTGACGGCGAAAGTACAGGATTATATGTCCCTTAATGTAATGCCACTGTTAACAAAGATAAAAGCCAAAGTAGAGGCGTGGAATAAGTTGCCCCTATCGGCTCTGGGTAGGACAAATTTGATTAAAATGATCCTTATGCCCCAGGTGTTGTATGTACTACATAACTCACCGGTATGGATCCCCAAATATTGGTTCAGGAGATTGCATAACCTTTTTAGGGACCTAGTATGGAAGAAGGGGGTACCTAGGATTAAACTGGAGAAATTACAGCTGCCAAAGGAGGAGGGGGGCCTGGCTGTTCCCAATGCTTGGGTGTATTATTTAGCTGCCCAATGTCAGCATTTCTGGGGGTGGGAGCAGGAAGAGACATGGGGGTCCAGTGCGCGCATCCTATCATATCTGGGGGGGGGGAGAACCCGCTGGCAGGACTGGAAGCGCACAGATATAAACAGATGGCGAGTACCAGACCCACTCTGCTTCTCATACATAAGGTGTGGTGGCAGTGCAAGCAATTGCTGGGGATAGGGGAGTGCACTAAATATACACCGCTTTGGAGAAATGCTTATTTGGGGGAATTGGGTAAATTGGAAGGAATGCAGGGGTGGGAGCAGCAAGGCATAATACGGTTGAATCAGTTGTATGAGGGAGACATACTCAAATCTTTTCAGCAAGTAAGGGAGGAGTTTCAACTGGACTCCCGCATGTTTTATCAGTACCTGCAGATTCGGCACGCAGTGCAGACACAAGCAGTCAGTGTGGACCTGACGATGCATGCCGCCGGGGTGTTGGAGCATATTGCAAAGGCAGTAACATCAAAAGGATTAATCTCATTGGTTTATCGCAGGTTGTTGGTGGAACATCTGGGAGATCCTATGGCAACAGTGAAAGCAGTATGGGAGAGGGATGTGGGTCCTATTACAACAGACCACTGGGAGGCGGTATTGGCAGCAACATGTACCTTGTCCATTAATGTAGCACAAAGAAGATCGCAGTTGTTTCTGATACATAGGGTGTACAGGACCCCGTGGGTGCTGAAACAAATGGGATTAAGAGCGGATGCAAAATGCCCTAGGTGCCCGGAAGAAAAAGCAGACATCCTTCATATGTTCTGGACATGTGGGAAGCTGGGGAGTCTGTGGACGGAAATATTGGAACTAGTGGGGAGAGTGTTTGAGGTACAGATCCCATGGGATCCTGTAGTAATGCTGCTAGGGTATGTTGGAGATTTGGGGGGAGATAGGATGTCAGGGTTGGCAATTGCTAAAATACTGTATCAAGTTCGGAAAGGAATTGCAAAGCACTGGCTGGATGCGGAGCCACCATCAAAACAAGAAATCATAGGGGCACTTAACTCACAGGTTCTGATGGAGTATAGGATATACTCCAAGAGGGGGTCCAGGGTCAAGTTCGACAAACAATGGGCTAGGTGGATTGATCAATCTGGGTATGCTTCTGTGGAGCTAATGACACTAAGGCAACAAGTGCAGGTATAGGGCCACTGAGGGGAGAGGATTGGAAAAGTGGTACTGAGAAGATCGGCTGGGGGGGATACAGGGGGGAGTTGGGGGGAAGGGAATGTTTGATTAAATGTAAAGAATTGGGTCTGTTGAAAATTGCTTGTACACTGTATGAGAACGTACAATGACCTGTAATAATGTGGAGTTTTGTTGAATAAACTTGAACTGATTAAAAAAAAAAAATAAAATCTTTTATTATAAGAAAAAAAATGAATACGTAAAAAAAAATTACACATATTTGGTATCAACGTGTTCGTAACGACCCCAACTATAAAACTATAATATTATTTTTCCCGCACAGTGAACGCCGCAAAAAAAATAAACGAAAAACAATGCCAGAATCACTATTTTTTTGGTCACCACCCCTCCCAAAATATACAATAAAAAGTAATGAAAAAGTCGCATGCACGCCAAAATAGTACCGATACAAACTACAACCCGTCCCGCAAAAAACAAGCCCTTACACAGCTTTTTTGACTGAAAAATAAAAATGTTATGGCTCTCAGAATATGGTGACACAAAAAATTTATTATTTTCTAAATAAGTTATTTTATTGCGCAAACGCTGCAAAACATAAAAAAACGTATATACATGTGGTATCGCCGTAATCGTACCGACCCGCAGAATAAAGTATAATAGTCATTTATAGCCCAGGGTAAACGCCGTCAAAAATAAATAAAAATCATTGTCAGAATTGATGGTTTTTGGTCACCTGGCTTGCCGAAAAATTGAATAAAAAGTGATCAACAAAATCGCATGTACCCCAAAATGGTACCAATGAAAATTACAGATTGTCCCGCAACAAATAAGCCCTCACACGGCTCCGGTGGTGAAAAAATAAAAAAAGTTCCGGCTCCCAGATTATGACGATGCAAAATGTGCAGAGTGTTCCAAAAGCGGATAAGATCGGGCGCCATTTATAAGTGTGACACTGGCCACAGATCTGTGGATTATTATTTATTTACCCCATTATTATACCCTCTTATTATGCCCCTGATGTACTCTGCCCAGCCTACATGTGCCCCCACATTATAAACTGCAATACCAGCAAAACGCCAGAGCTTCTACCAAACAAAATCTGCGCTCCAAAAGCCAAATAGCGTCCCTCCCTTTTGAGCCCTACAGCGTGCCCAAACAGCCGTTTACGTCCACCGATATGGCATCACCATACCTGGGAGAACCCTGTTAATATTTTATGTGGTATTTGTGGCACAAACTGGGCACAACATATAGTGTACTAAAATGACACATCAGTGGAAAATGTTAATTTTCACTCTGCACCATCGGCTGCGCATTAAACCCTTCGCGCACCACGACTTAATAGCATGTCGTGGTGTGGGGGGTTATATATGGAGCATCTCACGCGCTGAGCCCGCGCCATACGCTGCGGGTGTCAGCTATGTATTACAGCTGATACCCGGGACTAACGGACAGAAACAGCGATCACGCTGTTACAGGAGCCTGTAAAAATCACAATATACTGCAATACATTAGTATTGCAGTGTATTCTACCAGTGATCTAACGATCGCTGGTTCAAGTCTCCCAGGGGGACTAATAAAATGTGTAAAAACAAAAGTAAATAGTTAGTTGAAAAATATAAATAAATATTTAAAGTCCAAAAAGAAACCCTTTTCAAATTTTTTCTCTAAAGTAATGTAAAAAAATACACAAAATTGGTATTGCTGCGTCCGTAAAAGTCCAAGCTATTAGAATATACCATTATTTAACTCACACGGTAAACGCCGTGAAAAATAAAGAATTTTAAACGGCAAAATTGCAGTTTTTTGGTCACCCTGGCTCTACCAAAAAATGTAATAAAAAGTGCTCAAAAAGTCTTATGTACCAAAAAATGGTACCAATAAAAACTACAGCTCGTCCCGCAAAAAATATGCCCTCACACCGCTCTATTGACAGAAAAATAAAAAAGTAGTGGCTCTCGGAATGCGGGGAGGAAAAACGAAAAAGCAAAACATGAATCATTTCGTAAAGGGTTAATTACTTTCTAATGAAAAAACATTTATGACCACATGTGGGGTATAGCCGTACTCGGGAGAAATTGCTTTACAAATGTTGGGGTGCATTTTCTCCTTTATCCTTTGTGAAATTGAAAAAATTCAACATTTTAGTGGAAATAATGTTGATATTAATTTTCACGGCCTAATTCTAATAAATTCTGCAAAAGACGTGTGGGGCCTAAATGCTCACTATACCCCTAGATAGATTCCTTAAGTGGTGTAGTTTCCCAAATGGGGTTACTTTTGGGGGGCTTCCACTGTTTCAGTCTCTCAGGGGCTTTGCAAATTCGACATGACACCCAAAAACTATTCCAGCTAAATTTGAGCTCCAAAAGCCAAATAGCGCTCCTTCCCTTCTAAGCCCCGGTGTGGGTCCAAACAGCAGTTTATTACCACATATGGGGTATTTCCGTAATCAGGAGAAATTGTTTTACAAATGTTGGGGTGCTTTTTCTCCTTTATTCCTTGTAAAAAATAAAAATGGCTACCTTTTTTTCAGGAAAAACAGTAGATTTTTACCTTTACAGACTAATTCCAATGAATTCAGCAAAACAACTGTGGGGTCAAAATGCTAACTTTACCCCTAGAAAAATTCCTTGAGGGGTGTAGCTTCCAAAATGGGGTCACTATTGGGGGGTTTCCACGGTTTTCATCCCACCAGTGCATTGCAAACGCGACACGGCACTGAAAACTATTCCAGCAAAATCAGAAATCCAAAATCCAAATGGTGCTCCTTCTCTTCTGAGGCCTGCTGTGGGACCAAACAGCAGTTCATTACCACATATGGGGTATTGCTATAATCGGAAGAAATTGCTTTACATATGTTGGGGTGTTTTTTCTACTTTATTCCTTGTAAAAATGTAAAATTTCTAAGTTTTTCCACAAAAAAAGTAGATTTTCACCTTCACATACTAATTCAAATAAATTTAGCAAAAAAAACTGTGGGTTCAAAATGATAACTATACCCATAGATAAATTCCTTGAGGGGTATAGTTTCCAAAATGGGGTCACTTTTGGGGGGTTTCCACTGTTTTGGCTGCACAAGACCTCCTCAAGCCTGACATGGTACCTAAAATATATTCTAAAAAACGGAGGCCCCAAAATCCGCTAGGTGCTCCTTTGCTTCTGAGGCCTCTGTTTCAGTCTATTATCACACTAGGGCCACATGTGGGATATTTCTAAAAACTGCAGAATCTGGGCAATAAATATTGAGTTGCATTTCTTAGGTAAAACCTTCTGTGGTACAGAAAAAATTTATTAGAAATGAATTTTTGAAGAAAAAAAATGAAATTTGTTAATGTCACCTCTACTTTGCTTTAATTCCTGTGAAACGCCTAAAGGGCTAAAACACTTTGTGAATGCTGTTTTGAATACTTTGATGGGTGCAGTTTTCAAAATGGGGTGACTTCTGGGGATTTTCTAATATATAAGGCCCTCAAAGCCATTTCAGAACTGAACTCGTCCCTGAAAAAATAGCCTTTTGAAATTTTCTTGAAAATATGAGAAATTGCTGCTAAAGTTCTAAGCCTTGTAACGTCCTAGAAAAATAAAAGAATGTTCAAAAAATGACGCAAACATAAAGTAGACATATGGGAAATATAAACTAGTAAGTATTTTGTGTGGTATTACTATCTGTTTTACAAGTAAATACATTAAAATTTAGAAAAATGCTAATTTTTGCTAATTTTCTCTAAATCTTGGCGTTTCTTACAAATAAATGTTGAATTTAACGACAAAATTTTTTCAGTATCATAAAGTACAACATTTCACGAGAAAACAATCCCAGAATCGCTTGGATAGGTAAAAGCATTCTGGAGTTATTACCACATAAAGTGACACATGTCAGATTTGCAAAAATGGGGCTGGTCCTGAAGGCCAAAACAGGCTTAGACACTAAGGGGTTAAAGACTGTTTTTCAACAAAGTGATATTGTTATGTTGGTTGCTTTACCCAGTGGACACAAACTCTGTACAAAAAGGATCTGTTTGTTTGGTGCAAATAAAAAGTACCCGCTGTATCTATTTTACCCTGTTTCCGTGTGCGTGACTGCCCAATACAGCAACCCAAGGGGGACGCCAGCTCACATATGGTGGAGAATCATGCTAAGGGTAAATGCACAGTTCCTTAAATTGATTGGTCTCCCTGTATGTCCTGGGAAAAGCAGCAACAGGATTGAAAAAAGAGACTGTTATGGAAGAGCTCGTAAAACAGATGATGCAGGCAAACCTGCAACAGCAGCAAGCGATCGCACAGCAGCAGAGGGCTCATGCGGAGGCTATACAGGTTCAACAGGAGACCAACCGCCTGCTGGGTGAGCAAGTTTCCGCCCTAAGAGAGACAGTCCTGGCTCAATCACAGTTACCACGGGAAACAGCCACCACCCTGATAAATGTGCGCAAAACAGTGCAAAGCACCCTGCAGAAAATGACTGCTGCAGATGATGTGGAGGCATATATAACCATGTTTGAAAGGTTGGCCGAGCGAGAAAAACTCCCTCTGAAAGAGTGGGCAGAGGTCCTGGCACCATTTTTAGTGGGAGAACCACAAAAGGCATACTTCGACCTGACACAGGAGCAAGCCAGTGACTATAATCTATTGAAAGCAGAGATACTGGTTACCCTTTCTATGCCTGCTCGTCGGGTTCATGCTTGGCGGTACGAGAGGACTAAACCACCGCGATCCCAGCTGTTCGATCTCCTGCATCTGGCACGCAAGTGGCTTCAGCCCAAAATCCTAAATCCTAGGGAGATGGTGGAAAGAGTGGTGATGGACCGCTACATGAGTAGCCTACCAAGAGAATTGCATCACTGGGTTGCCCAGGGAGACCCCCAGACTCTAGACCAAATGCTTTCGGCAGTCGAGAGGTATACCGCTACTGAAGATTTTCTTGCCCCTGAACCAAAAGGGCGACCTCCTGAGCGAAGCTACGAGGTACACTCTGCTGCGGTATGAGCGAATCCGGTCCCTAGGACCCGAATGGCAGAGTTGCCACAAAGAGGGAAACTAAAGTTTAAACCCCTAGCACCAGGCACCCGACAGTTCCAGTCTCCAATCCGGAGTAGACCTGACTTTCTCTGTTGGAGGTGCCAACAGCCGGGCCACATTGCGGCCCACTGTCCCCAAAACACGGAACCAATGGATTGCAGTGCCACTCTATGATCCTCCCTGTTTGCCCATTTGGCCTGCAGTGCCAAACCCGACAGGAGGAGGGACTACAGGAGCGACAAGTCCTTGTGAATGGGGCCGTTGTCACAGCCCTCCTGGACTCAGGGAGTCTGATCACACTCTTGCGGGCCACCCTACCACATGTACTGGTTAACCCGGAAAGGCGGGTGGGGGTGATATGTGTACATGGGGACACCAAGGACTACCCAGTGGCCAACGTCACTATAGAGACTGACTGTGGGTCTCAGGCCCATGAGGTCGCGGTTGTAAATAATTTAATTCATGCCTTTATAATTGGCCGTGACTTTCCCTTGTTCTGGGAGCTGTGGGACCACAGGTCGGCTAGGGGGCGGCAAGAATAAGGTTGATATTTTGTCTTTACACCCTGTTCCTTTAAATTAGGATGGGCCCACTGAGGCAGTAGCTGTAACAGAAAAGGGGGCCGCCAATTTTCCTCTGGTGGTTTTAGCAGGAGAAGAGGGTGAGCCTGCAAGTCCCGAGGCAAGTCCCCCTGATCTTGAGGTATCCCGGGACAACTTTGGAACGGCTCAACTGAGAGACCCCACCCTAAAATATGCCTACAGAAATGTGACCGTCATTAATGGTCTTCCACAGGGTCCTAATGCGGATAAATGTTTTCCCCATTTTGCTCTTAATGGGGATCTACTGTATCGGGTCACGCAAATAAGGGAGACTCTAGTTGAACAGTTGCTGGTACCCGCCCCATATAGACGTATGGTACTGGACATGGCTCACACCCATGTGTCATTTAGGTACAGATAAAACCCAGGAAAGGATCCTACAAAGATTCTACTGGCCAGGCTGTTATAAAGAGGTTGTGAACTATTATAAATCATGCCCAAACTGTCAGTTAACTACTCCGGTAGCCCACTTTAGGAGCCCGTTAGATCCCCTGCCTATAATTGAGGTCCCGTTCGAACGAATCGCGATGGATCTGGTGGGACCATTGGTTAAATCTGCCCGGGCCACCAGTATATTCTGGTGGTGTTGGACTATGCCACCAGATACCCTGAGGCTATCCCCCTGCAAAACACCTCCTCTAAATGTTGCTCGGGATATGGTGCACATATTTTCGAGAACTGGCCTGCCAAAGGAAATATTGACAGATCAGGGAACTCCTTTTATGTCTAAAATCATGAAAGAGTTATGTAGGATCTTGAAGATCAAACAAATAAGAACCTCTGTTTATCATCCTCAGACCGATGGACTGGTAGAGAGGTTCAATAAGACCCTGAAGGGGATGTTAAAAAGGGTTGTGGAGAAGGATGGATCGGGTTTTGAGTCCGCACAAAAGATACGCGGCAGCCTACCTAGATGATATAGTCATCTTCAGCACTAACTGGGAGACCCATTTGTTCAGTCTGTCTTAGATGCCCTCAGAAAAGCAGGGTTTACTGCTAACCCAGAAAAGTGTGCCATTGGGTTAGAGGAGGCCAGGTATTTGGGCTATTTGGAAGGAAGAGGTGTGATAAAACCTCAAGTAAACAAAATTGAGGCAATACAAAATTGGCCACAGCCCCTTACAAAAAAACAGGTGAGGGCATTCTTAGGTATTGTGGGATACTATCGAAGGTTCGTCCCAAACTTTGCCTCCATTGCAGCACCCTTAACAGATCTAACGAAAGGGAAGAAGTCCGTTATGGTTCAGTGGTCCCCAGAAGCAGAAAAGGCATTTCAGGGGCTTAAAGGCATGGTGTCGCCCCAAAAACATGTTTTTTTTTTTAAATTTAAACATTTAGTGTGTGGGTGATTAAACATTGTTCAAATTTTTTTTATTTTTTTCGCGAGTCAGGAAATATTATAAATTTTTTCAAATTTTTCAAAATTTATAATACTACCCATTTTTGGTCACTAGATGGAGCTGTTTGGAGCTAGTTCCCAAAATTGCAGCATTGCAACATTGGGTTAAAAGCTATCGCTCTAGTGAGCGCTCAGCATCCCCCCCCTCCTTTATCCTGGCTAGTGCCGGGATAAACGAGGGGTTTGAAAGGTTTAACCTGCTACACTGTGTGTCGCCATTTTTTGAGGTAACTCACAGTGTAGTAGGTTTACATGCAGTAGTAAACACACACAAACACTAACATACATTGAAATCGCTTACCTGCTCCTGCCGCCGCGGCCCGTCCGCTCCCTTTGCTGCCGCTGTCCCATGTGCACTTGTCCGGAAGCCGCGACCGGAAGTAGTAATATCACTGTCCGGCCGCGACTTCCGGTCCACAGGAAAATGGCGCCGGACGGCGCCAATTTCGAATAGGACTGTGTGGGAGCGGCGCATGCGCAGTTCCCACACAGACGCCGTACACGGCAGTCAATGGGACGGGAGCCGTTCGCAGTCCCTATGGGACTGTGGCTGCCGTGTTCCATGTCTGTGTGTGTCGTTAATCGACACACACAGAAATGGAACAAAAAATGGCAGCCCCCATAGGGAAAAAAAAGTGTGAAAAAAAGAAACAGTAAAACACAAACACACAAATGAAAATAAACGTTTATATTAAGGCACTAACATCTTTAACATATAAATAAAATATTTGTGATGACACTGTTCCTTTAAGAAAGCCTTGTGCAGTCAGCCGATGTTGATAGCACCAGACTTTTCGAAAGAATTTGTCGTACAAACCGATGCCTCCAATGTTGGTTTAGGGGCAGTCCTATCACAAGAAGTGAATGGGGAGGAGCATCCCATAGTGTACCTAAGTAGGAAACTCACTTCTTGTGAGAGGAATTATTCAATAGTGGAAAAGGAATGTTTGGCCATAAAGTGGGCACTAGAGACGATGAGATACTATCTACTAGGCAGAAAATTCCGGCTAGTTTCGGATCATGCCCCCTTGAAGTGGATGTGCCACAACAAAGGAAATAATGCAAGGGTAACTAGATGGTTTCTAGCATTGCAAAGTTTTAATTATAGTGTGGAACACAGACAGGGGAAACTACATGTCAATGCCGATGCCCTTTCACGTCTCCATTGCTTATCGGCTACAAGTGCCCAGTCCCCTGGCCTTGGGCAGAGGGGGGATATGTAAACAGTCAGTAGGAATACTGGTAGAGGGTAGGTATGTGCCACTGAGATTTCTTATCTTAGTGGTGTAAATCTCTGGGAAGTTCGTTGCTCAGCAAGGTTAGTTGGTGAGCAGGAGTTTTTAGGCTGGATTTCAGGGTCCGGGATTTAGGAATAGCTGTAGAGATTCTGGGTGGGATGGCCATTCCCATACCTCCACTCCAGGTTTTGATTTCTAGGTTCTGAGTCTCAGCTGGCCCTGATTAAAAGGGAAGCTGACAGTGTGACCAGAGAGAGTGAGGAGGAAGGAGGTTGTTATTCCTCCAGGGAGACTGCTATGACCGAAGCACCTAATAAACGGGGATTTGCACACTCCGGTGGTGGCTGCTACAGGGTGAGAACTTTAAAGACTGTTTTTCAACAAAGTGATATTGTTATGTTGGTTGCTTTACCCAGTGGACGCAAACGCTGTACAAAAAGGATCTGTTTGTTTGGTGCAAATAAAAAGTATGCGCTGTATCTATTTTACCCTGTTTCCGTGTGCGTGACTGCCCAATGCAGCAACTGAAGGGGGATACTAGCTCACAATATATATACACATACAAATAGACAGATACATAATTATACATGATATAAAATATACAGAAAATATATGATCGAGACTATATTTTTCGACCGAGATACATCAGTAGAAAATTAAGTGGGTGATGGGTAAAGGAGGGGGCACCTCATAAAAAAATGGGAACAGCAATGTATCTTAGAGTGAGGTCTATATGTACTCATTGAGACCATGCGGCTGTAAGCATGATATTTTATAAATCCAAAAGTTTTCATAAGTTTTCATGTTGCCTGAGTCTGGCAAATCTGTTGGATTGAACTAGCAATTTGTTAAATTGGGGTAATTTTCATGCATTTGAAGTCGCTATTGTGAGAAGTTGCAAAATGTTGTAACACACTGTGTTTAAGAAAGCCACTAGAAACATTTAACCTGTGTTTATTGATTCTATTTCTCAGGTGTTGGACCGTACGGCCGATGTATTGGAGATTACAGGGACACTGTAATAAATAAACGACAAAATCGCAATTTAAATACATTCTGATAGGGAAAACTTCATGGGTAACCAATGATTGGAAGGAGGTAGATCTATGAGTGACGTTTAGGCACAATAAGCATCGGGGTTTGCTGCATTTAAATGAGCCTACAAGGTTAGGGAATAATTTCATTGTTTTGACCTTTGCTTGTCGGAGCCTACTAGGAGCCAGTAGATTTCTAAGGGTGGTCGGTCTTCGGAATGTCATCTTTGGTTTGTTAGGTAGCATGTCTTTGAGATGGGGATCATTGAGCAATATATACCAGTGTTTTCATAAAATGCCTTCGATTGTTTTATGTCCGGTATTGAAAGTAGTGATAAAATTATGTTTTGACTTAAAATCAACATTAATTGGTTCTGGTGGCTGCATTTTGGTTAGACAGTCTGTTTGCGAAAGAGTAGACACCTTTTTTTCGTGGCTCCTTGTATTAGGCTCTCTGGAAAATGTTTTTCATGGAAACGTGTAGTCAGGGTTAGGCACTGTGTCAAAAAATATTACTAGAACAGTTTTTTCTAATCCTTTTTTACTGGCAAGAAGGTATGTTTCTCAGCCAGGGCTGATAAGGTGCACTAGGGTCAAGTGGTTAGATTTGTCTATTTATCCAAACAACTCAACTTGTAATTTGCTGGTTTCCTTCCCCCCAAGCCATCGTCCCCCTTCTCCCCCCCCCCCCCTCCTGGCAGAAAATCTGCATATACAAGCATATGTACAATTGCAATCATCCCCTAATGGTATTTGAACTTATTCCCCCGTCTCTCTAAGGATTAACCCTTGCCTGACATCTCACATCTGCTGCTATTGCCGTCTTTTACCTATTTCTGCCCATAGCCTCTCTTCAGCATGTTGACTGGGGGTGTGTTACAGGGCTACTCCCTGATTGGTTGTCCCCCGGTGTATCATGCTAGTTAGCGTCTCGACGCCATGGTTACAGAGGCCCGGCCCAATACTGGCCTCCAATTGGTCATGTGCACCTACACTACGGCCAATAGCATTGGGAGTTGTCCGTCCCTGCTCTCCCAATGCTTGCCGTTCATGGGTTGAACTGCAGTATTACAGACTGCATGTACACCGCTTTTTGTGGCTCCTTGATCCCTTTTTCTACCCCTTTTCCATCCTAACTTTTTATAACCATGTTACTGGCCCTATCTAATAAAAAATAATTTTCACTGCCTAATTCTTCACCCTCCTTCCCTTTTCCCCCTTTGACCTCCCTTCGTCCATTTGCCCTTCCTCCCTCCCTCCCTTTGCCCTACCTCCCTCCCTCCCTTTGCCCTACCTCCCTCCCTCCCTTTGC
The DNA here is from genome assembly GCF_050947455.1 of Rhinoderma darwinii. Taxonomy (NCBI): domain Eukaryota; kingdom Metazoa; phylum Chordata; class Amphibia; order Anura; family Rhinodermatidae; genus Rhinoderma; species Rhinoderma darwinii. The sequence continues at coordinate 324,566,761 of NC_134688.1, read as the reverse complement.
CCTACCTCCCTCCCTACCTTTGCCCTACCTCCCTCCCTCCCTCCCTCCCTTTGCCCTCCCGCTAGGGTTCTTAATCATAGCTTAGTTACCCAGTTCTCAGTTTACATATTTATACTCCATATCTCAAGTCAAGTAATTCCCTGTGGGTTGGACTATGTATTTTCTTTTCTTTTTGTTACAATGCTCACTTCTTTTAAGCTTTCTCAGACAGCTGTGGTTGTATTTTGCAATTGTTATGGCTTGTGATGTTCACTCTTCTGCTTGGACTGTGTCCTTGTTGTCATGTTGTTTTTATTATGGGGACACATTTTTCCCGATTGTGTGTGTTCTTGTTTGTATTAAAATCAATAAAAGTTTTGAATATGAAAAAAAAACTGTCACGTAGGGTTTGTGGACCCACTGGGCCGTACCGCCTTGGCAGTATGGCAGCTGTCCAATAGGGTGCAGGTCAAAGTCTATGGTTCGTATAGAGTACCTGTGGCAGCTCGGACAGTAGCAAGGCAGGCTCGGCTGGGGTTAGGCAGCAGGTAGACGTCAGGCGTGGTGAAGCAGGTCAGGTGTGGTATACAGCATGGCACGACTTTGGCTCAGCACAGTACTCGCCCAGGATAGTACGGAATGCAGGTAACAGGATCAGGAACTCACTAGGAGACCATTGCATAGACAAACTTAGGGAACAACAACAACAACGCTCAGGCATCGAAGCAAGGGGCTGGACCCCTCTTATAGTCCAGGGCACTCATGGGCTGATGCTTCATTATAGTCCGGTGTGCACGCTGCCCCTTTAAGAGCGGGCACAAGCGTGCGCGCGCATCCTACGGGATCTGGCCGAGGTGAGTAGAAGTGAGCGCTGGCGTCTCCTGAGGAGGAGACTGGGGCCAGCGTTTGCTGACCCATGGCTGCGGCCGTCAGGAAAAAGTGAACCTGACGGCCCGCAGCCACGGACATAACACAAGCACTACACTCGTAGGGTATGTTTACACAGTGTTTTTTTAAAGCAAAAAAAAATCTGCCTCAAAATTTCTTCAGCCTCTCCCACGGTAGGTAGCGATTTTGGGTTCCCTCTAGGAGTGGAACTCCAGCCAGAGTATATACAGAGCTAAAGAACCCGTTTAGTAACACTGCCTTCTCTTGATCCCCTGTGACCAACTCCCCATTACCACTATTTAGGGGTCCTACATGTTGAGAACTTGTTTTTTTTTCATTTACATACTTGAAGAATTTTTGGGGATTTGATTTTCTATCATTGGCCACCTGCCTTTCATTTTGTATTTTTGCTGATTTTATTACCTTTTTACAGATTTTATTAAGCTCTTTATAATTCTTAATTATAATTTTTATAATAGGCCAAATGGGCAACCATCTTTTAATAGACACTTACCATCTCTCCTTGCTCAATGTTAATGTATAGGGTGTGATTTCTGACCCTGATCTTCCAGGACGACACCATCTCCATTAACCATAACTGGGTGAACGGGTGTAACGTGTCCTTCATGTGGAGCTTCCTGCAGGCTAAGCTGAGCGCTGTACCGAGGGAGATCAGTGAGTGGAGGGAGACCATGGACGGCTGGGAGCATCACTGTCAGGTGACATTACTATTCATCGTATACGTTCTGAGCATGGCCAGTGGGGTCGGGGCCTGTCTCTGGCAGACTACGTGAGGGCAGGGTCTTTTCCTTTCATTGAGGACCCAGTTGGGTCGAGGTCTACCCCTGGAGGGCCCAGTGGGGGAGGGACATGTCCCCGGAGAACCTGGTGGAGTGGGGCCTGTCCCCGGAGGACCTAGTGGAGTGTCCCCGGAGGCACTAGTGAAAGACTGCAGCACTTAGCAGACTGGCCTCCTGGGATTACATCTCATCCCAGGAGACCGCTGCAGCCTGGACGGACTGCAGCGGTGGTCACATGGGATGAAGCATCCTCCAAGAAGGACGTCATGCAGGCCAGCCTCCTGGGATGACGTTTCATCCATGTGATCGCCGCTACAGCCTGTGATTGGCTGAAGCGTCATCCCAGGGGGATAAAACAGACTCCTAGATAAGTTTAATACATTTTTGTTTTCTGATTTCTGCTTTTTGCTGTGGGATCGCTGCGAATGCACCACAAAAAATGGAACAACTGCTATTTGATGCGTGATTTACATCCCCATTGAATTCAATGGGGAAATTCTGCAACATATAAGCAGTGTTTACGTAAAGACAATTGACATGCTGCGAAATGAAATTCCGCACCGCAGGTCAATTTGAGCATTTTTTTCTGCTCAGTATTTACACAGCGTGTGGATGAGATTTGTTTTACCTCATCCACTTTGTTGCTGCTGTATTTGCTGCAGATTTTTTGCAAAGAAATCCATTGTGGAAAGTCTGCAGTATTTACGCAGCGTGTGAACTGGCCCTATAAGTGAGTGTGATCTCACGTAGCAGCTAAGGGACAATCCTGATAATCAATATATATTATTGGATAACCCTGGCTGCAATTCAGATAACACAGTAATGATTCTCGAAGTACAGATAATGTAGAGGTTACCTGCAGTCCTATGTAACACCACATATAGCACACAGTGATAACTATGAGTACAGATAATGTAGTAGATGCACACACAGAAATATATACACATACAGATACATATATAGGCACTTAGACACACAAATACACACATATACACATACTGGAACTTATACACACAGACAAATAGAGGCACAAACAACAGACAGACTGAGCACATCTCCTTCCTCACCGGCTTCTTGCAGGTCGGGCTGTGGGCGGAGCTAACTGTGCCTCAGACACCACGTCCTTGCCAAATATATATATGATATATATATTCTTATATAATATTTTTTATTATTATATATATTATATTATTATATATGTTTGGAATATGTTACCTACTTATGATACATACGTGGTAACAGTTTGTATTATATGATGTTCATGTTTGCATGGCACACTGAGCACTTCATCATTGATGTTTTTTTTTCATTGGCACGCCTTACAAAAAAGGTTGCCTACCCCTGCCCTAGACACTCAATTACCTTCAGTATGCAAATGGGAGCAGTGTGAATTATAAAATACATGAAATTAACATAGATTCCACGAGACACATATAATACAGCACCAGAACAAACCTCAGTACATATATACAGAACCAGAACAACCTCAGTGCATATATACAGCCCCAGAACCAAGCTCGGTACATATATACAATACCAGAACCAAGCTCAGTATATATTGTAAGGGAATTAGGTAGCGGGACAGTCGTCTCCTGGGGTAGACGGGCACTCGGTATCAAACACGCCAGTAAATTTCAGTACGCACAGCAAGGATGTGGTACTACTGGCCTCAGCCAATTTTATTTACAGGTTGTGCATGAAATAAAAAGAAAACAAATAAAAGAAAACTCTATGCCTGTCCAGCACTAACTATACAGTAGGTATCCTAACTAACACAGTGCAGGCCTGGCACCATAAACCATGCATACCATACAACCTGTTATGAACGCAGTCGATTTGCTCTCACAAGCTCCTCTCCGAAGGCTGAGAGAGAGTGTGACTGAACTGCAGACTTTTTAAAGGGCTATCACACCTGATCCCTGATTAATAGCTAGGCAGCCCAAGACCAGGACTGTGTGGATGGAGTGGGGACCCACCCATCTCTCCCCACTCCAACAACCAGGCCCTTTTCCAGGTTTAAGATAAACCTATTGCAGAGGGAGAACCACATTCTCTGCTGAATTTATTCCCTGGCTGTTTTCAGATAGCAGAAGACAGAAATCTTGGGGAAATATAGACCCCCATCCACAACCTATCCACATGGTCTGTCACATTCTCCCCCCCCCCCCCTGTTTCAGACTAGTGGCTGCAACACATCTGGTCACACAGCAATGAACTCGGGACAATGCATCTGCATTTCCCATTTGAGTCCCTGGCCTGTGTTTTACAGTAAATCTATATTCCTGTAAGGCCAAGAACCATCTTGTGACCCTCCTATTTTTCTCTTTGTTTTCACACATCCACTTAAGGGGGGCATGATCTGTGGTTAATTCAAAGGGACGACCAAGAAGGTAATAGCGGAGTGCCTCCAGTGCCCATTTAATAGCAAGGCACTCTTTCTCAACTATAGCATATTTTTTCTCATGGTCGTTCAGCTTCCTACTCAGATATAGTATGGGATGTTCTTCCCCATTTCGTACTTGTGACAGTACAGCCCCCAGACCCACATCAGATGCATCCGCAGAGGCGTAGCTAGGTTCTCCAGCACCCGGGGCAAAGATTCAGTTTGGTGCGCCCCCCCCAACCTCTTTCCCGACATCTCCTTCCCCCTCGCCGTGTTTGTTTTCTCTACCAATCGACGTGTCATTGCTTTTTATGTAACACATTTGTACATCTTACAAGCAATATGGTTCTATACACAACACCAGAACCAAGCTCAGTACATAAATACAGCACCAGCACAAATACAGCTCAATTTAGTGCAACCCCTGCCGTATAGGTGTGTACGGCGTAAAACTACAGCTCCCAGCATGGCCCGAACAATGGTGAGGATATGCTGGGAGATGCTGTTTCACAAAAATAAATCCTATCATAATCATCTCACCCATCATCTCGCTGCAGAGCATACAGTGACTACAGTGCTGATTAGAGGCAGAATAAACATTTACATTAGGTGACTCACCGGTGACGTCTCAGATTCTAGTTATTTTTCTCCATCCGGTCCAGACCTCTATGATGACTTCTCCCGGTCACAGCCCATTTCTGCAGTTTGCCGCTCACATGTCTTCAGCTTCTCACTTTACCAACATTTCTGCACCTATAAATAAATAAAAAGTTACCATACACTACACCCCTAAATATAATAGTGCCATACACTGCACCTCTAATTATAATAGCACCATACACCGTGTCCCACACACACACTGTGCCCTCTGTAGATAGTGCCTGCCATAGAGCCCCTGTAGATAGTACCCCCATATAGCCCACCCCTGTATAGTGTCCCACAAATAACTCCCCCTATAGTGCTCTACAGATAGCCCACCCCTGTATATAGCCCCCTGTAGATATAGCCCAGCCCTGTATATAGTGCTCCACGTATAGCCCAACCCTGTATATAGCCCCCCTGTACATCTAGTCCACCCCTGTATATAGTGCTCCACAGATAGCCCACCCCTGTATATAGTGCTCCACAGATAGCCCACCCCTGTATATAGTGCTCCACATATAGCCCACCCCTGTATATAGCCCCCCTGTACATATAGTCCACCCTTGTATATAGTGCTCCACTAGATAGTCCAACCTTGTATATAGTGCTCCACTAGATAGTCCACCCCTGTATATAGTGCTCCACTAGATAGTCCACCCCTGTATATAGTGCTCCACAGATAGCCCACCCCTGTATATACTATATACAGGGGTGGGCCATCTGTGGAGCACCATATACAGGGGTTGACTATATGTACAAGGGGGGTATATACAGGGGTGGGCTTTCTGTGGAGCACTATAGGGGTAGATATTTGTGGGATACTATATACAGGGGTGGGCTATATACAGGGGTGGGCTATATACAGGGGGGACTATATCTACAGGGGGCTGCTATATCTACAGGGGTGGGCTATAGCTACAGGGGGGGCTATATACTATATAGCCCCCCCTGTAGCTATAGCCCACCCCTGTATATGGTGCTCCATAGATAGCCCACCCCAGTATATAGCCCCCCTGTAGATAGACAACCCCCCGTAGATAAAGTCCCCCTTGTAGATGAAGTACCCCCCCCCGTAGACAAAGTTGTCCCCCCTGTAGATACAGCCGCACACTTTTTTATTACAATAAAAAAAAAATTCACCTTATTCCCGCTCCCACGCCGTCCGGCAGCCATGGAGACCTGCTCTCTTCTGCGCAGGTCTCCTGGGGGTTGAACGCAGCGTCTATGAAAGGCGCTGATTGGCTGGGCAGGATGACTTTCCCGGTCAGTCAGCGCCTTTCATCGACGGAAGCGTCACTGGTACAAAAGGTACCAGTCGCTTCATTCGTGGAAACGTGCCCGGTCATACTTGCTTCTAATTATACCTGTGTCCTTGCGACACAGGTACAATTATAGTGCAGGAGGAGGGGGCCCGCACATGCACATGCCCCGCCTGCCCCCCCCCCCCCCCCTAGCTACGCCCCTGGCATCCGTTTGTAGAATAAATTCTCTTTTAAAATCTGGGGTAATCAATACCGGCTGAGCACACAAAATGTTTTTAAGAGCCTGAAATGATTGTTCAGCCTCTGTTGTCCACTTGACTCTTACAGAGTCTTTCCCTTTAGTCAGGTCTGTCAAAGGGGCTGCCAGTGAAGCAAAGTTTGGTATAAATATTCTATAGTAGCCTGTGATCCCCAGGAAAGCACAAACTTGCTTCTTGTTTACAGGGTGAGGCCAACCTTGGATGGCTTCAATTTTATTTACTTGGGGCTTCACCGAACCTCGGCCAATTGTATACCCCAGATACTTGGCTTCCTCCAATCCAATTGTACATTTTTTTGGATTGGCAGTAAATCCCGCCTCGGCAAGGGAATCAACAACTGCCTGTACTCTAGGTAAATGGGATTCCCAATCTGGACTTTGGATGATGATGTCATCAAGGTATGCTGCTGCATACTGCTTGTGGGGTCTTAAAATTTTATTAGAGATGAGCGAACTTATGAAAAGTTGGGTTCGGCTAGTTCGCCGAATTTCACGAAAAAGTTTGATTCGGACCGAACCTGTAATTTCCGTGCGCCGAGCATGGTACTGTCCAGGGTGCTGATAGAGTTAATGGGCTGCACTAACTCTTTCAGCAACCTTGACAGTACATGCTCGGCGCACGGAAAATACAATTTAATGTAATAAAAAAAAATAAAAAATACGTTCATACTTACATTCCTCCTGTCCGGCCTCCAGCGATGACGTTTCATCCATGTCGCCGCTGCAGCCAATCACAGGCTGTAGTGGCGGTCAAGCACGTTAGGATGACGTCAGAAGGCCGGCCTCCAGGGATGACGCTTCATCCCACGTGACCGCCTCTGCGGCCAATCAGAGGCTGCAGCGGCCTCTGCAGCCAATCACACGCTCCTCTCCTGAAATACTCTGTGCTGCCTTAAACTCTGTGGACAGGTCAGGATCCTGTTTCTTTTAAATGCTGCTGGGGAACCCGCTCGATCCACTATATAAGGCTGCGCTACAGTGCAGCATTTAAAAGAAACAGGATCCTGACCTGTCCACAGAGTTTAAGGCAGCACAGAGTATTTCAGGAGATGAGCGTGCAGATTCAGTGCTGCTGTAAACTCTGCTCTTACCATTACGTAGCTCTCAGTCTGTTACCTCTCCTCCAGTCCTGTCCTCAATAACACCTTCACATGATTGGCAAGTCACCACGTAATGGTAAGAGCAGAGTTCACAGCAGCACAGAGTATTTCAGGAGATGAGCGTGCGGATCTTGTGCGGGGTGGTGACTTGCCAATCATGTGAAGGTGTTATTGAGGACAGGAGTGGAGAAGAGGTAACAGACTGAGCTATGTAATGGTAAGAGCAGAGTTCACAGCAGCACAGAATCTGCACGCTCCTCTCCTGAATACGTGTTCTATCTTTTTAACAGCACAGGCACCTTCCCGTGAGAAAACGGGAAGGTACCCGTGGCTAACAGAAGTCTATGGGCCCGCTATTTCGGGTCGTAATTACGACCCGTAATAACGGGTGTTTTTACGGTCGTGTGCATGAGGCCCCGTAATGACGGGTGGCTACATGTGTGCACCCGTCATTACGGCAGCGTTGCTAGGTGACGTCAGTAAATAGTCACTGTCCAAGGTGCTTTAAGAGTTAACTGATCGGCAGTAACTGTTTCAGCACCGTGGACAGTGAATTCCGATAAGAATATAGAGTAACCTGTAAAAAAAAAAGACGTTCATACTTACCGAGAACTTTCTGCTTCCTCCGGTCCGGTCTCCTGGCCGTTGCCTTGGTGACGCGTCCCTCTCGACATCCGGCCCGACATTCCTGGATGACGATACAGCCCATGTGACCGCTGCAGCCAATCACAGGCTGCCGCGGCCCCTGCAGCCAATCACAGGCTGCCGCGTCCGAAAAGAAGGTCGGACTGGACGAAGAAGAGGGACTCGTCACCAAGACAACGACCGGGTACGTATGAAATGCTTTTTATTTTATTTTTAATAAGCAGCCTCTTTTCTCTATCAGTGATTGATAGAGACAAGTGGCTGCCGATTTGTATAATATTTGCTGCGAACCGAACTTTTCCCGATGTTCGGACCGAAACCGGGTTCGGTTGTCCCGGTTCGCTCATCTCTAAATTTTATCCATAATTCTCTGAAAAGTTGCTGGTGCCCCATGTAAACCAAAGGGCAGGACAACATAATGAAACAACCGATCAGGCGTGACAAAAGCTGTTTTTTCCTTAGCGTCTTCAGAAAGAGGTATTTGCCAGTACCCTTTAGTTAAGTCTAGGGTTGTTATATATCGTGCACTTCCTAGTCTATCAATGAGCTCGTCAACCCGGGGCATCAAATTTAGAAATAGAATTGAGTTTACGGAAGTCATTGCAAAACCTCCAACTGCCCTTTGGTTTTGGAATGAGGACTATAGGGCTAGACCATTGACTATGGGATTCCTCAATTACTCCAAGGTCCAACATTTTCCTTACCTCCTCTGTAATAACCACTCTCCTTGCCTCTGGTATTCTGTAAGGTCTCAACTTAACCTTTTTACCTGGTTCAGTAATGATGTCATGTTTAATTAGACTGGTGCGACAGTGGCGGATTAAGTAGACCATGGGCCCTGGGCTGTTACCCAAACTTGGGCCCCCCTTCCTCACCGCCACCCTGCCGCACCGTAACTATTTTTAACACTACTTTTTTGGGCAAGCATTAACAGTGTTACGATTTCCCTTGTCACAGGGCTGTGTCCCTACATACTGACAGTATCACACTGTGCTAGGACACATCCTCCTGACAAGGGGAATTCTCTATCAATCCTGGACTGCAGAAAGACTTTTTGTGAAATACAAGGATTTCCTATAATAAACATGTCAGGAGAGGTGACAGATTCTCTATAAATCTAGTGACTCACAGGTGACGACGTAGTTTTTTTCCTCTTCTCCATCCAGTCCAGAATTCATGACGACTTTTCCCGGCCATGACCCATTTCTGCAGAATTTGCCACTCAGATGTCTTTGGCTCCTCACTTTTCCAACATTTCCACACCTATAAACAAAGATAATATTATCATGGTGCCACACACTGTGCCCCTAAATATAATAGCACCAAACACTGCGCCCCTGAATAAAATAGTAAACACTGTGCCCCTAAATATTATAGCACCATAGACTGCGCCCCTGAATATAATTGTGTCAAACACTGTAGATAGCACCACACACAGCCCCCTGTAAATAGCGCTACACAGTCCTCCCCCTCTGTAAATAGCATCACATAGCCCTCCCCCTCTTGTATATAGTGCTACACAGCAATCCCCCTTAGATATAGTGATACACAGCACTCCCTTCTATATAGTGCTATACAACAATCCCTCCTTGTATATTGTGCTACACAGCGTCTCCCCCCTTGGACCTGCAGCTCTTGTAATTGCTCAGTATAATATCCCCCGTAGCTGCCCCCACAGTATATTGCCACCCATAGCTGCCCCCACAGTATAATGCCCTTCATAGCTGCCTCTACACAGTATAATGCCCCATAGATGTGACACAGTATAATGCCCCCATAGCTGCAACACAGTATAATGCCCCCATAGCTGCGACACAGTATAATGTCCCCATAGCTGCGACACAGTATAATATCCCCATAGCTGCGACACAGTATAATGCCCCCATAGCTGCGACACAGTATAATTGTTAGGGATCTGCCAGGTACTACGTCTAGGTATACTCCTGGGATTAATCAATCCACACCTGAGGCCAGACCTGTTCGACTGACACCATCTCCCACCAACCAGGGTGGCAGGCTCAGGAGTGGGAGAGCCTATCGCGGCCTGGTCAGTCGGAGTTAGCTCCGCCCCTGCCCTTTATTACCTGCTGTGTTCTCCTCCTCAGTGCTTGTAATTCTTCTGGATTCCTGGCCCACTGCTGCTTGCTCCAGCCTGCTTCTGCCGTGCTTCTGCCTTGCTGCAGTTCCGCTTAACCTGCTTTGCTTTGCCTCTGGCTTGCTTCCTCCTCCGTGCTCACTTGGGTATACTCCACTTCATCCTGGTCCGGACTACTCATTCACCGCCCCGTTTCCCCGCGGCGTTCCGTGGGCGACTGCCCCTTCCCTTGCGTGTTCCCTGTTTGTTCTCCCGTGCACTTAGACAGCGTAGGGACCGCCGCACAGTTGTGCCCCGTCGCCTATGTCGGGTCGTTGCAAGTAGGCAGGGACAGGGCGGTGGGTAGATTAGGGCTCACTTTCCCTTCACCTCCTTCCTGCCATTACAATAATGTCCCCATAGCTGCGACACAGTATAATGTCCCCATAGCTGCGACACAGTATAATATCCCCATACCTGCGACACAGTATAATGCCCCCATAGCTGCGACACAGTATAATGCCCCCATAGCTGCGACATAGTATAATGCCCCCATAGCTGCGACACAGTATAATGTCCCCATAGCTGCGACACAGTATAATATCCCCATAGCTGCGACAGTATAATGCCCCCATAGCTGCGACACAGTATAATGCCTCCATAGCTGCGACACAGTATAATATCCCCATAGCTGCCCCCACAGTATAATGCCTCCATAGCTGCGACACAGTATAATGCCTCCATAGCTGCGACACAGTATAATGCCCCCATAGCTGCGACACAGTATAATGTCCCCATAGCTGCCCCCACAGTATAATGCCTCCATAGCTGACACAGCATAATGCCCCATAGCTGACACAGCATCATGCCCCATAGCTGACACAGTATAATGCCCCATAGCTGACACAGTATAATGCCCCATAGCTGACACAATATAATGCCCCATAGCTGACACAGTATAATGCCCCATAGAGCTGACACAGTATAATGCCCCATAGCTGACACAGCATAATGCCCCATAGCTGACACAGCATAATGCCCCATAGCTGACACAGTATAATGCCCCATAGCTGACACAGTATAATATCCCCATAGCTAAGGATATGTGCACACGTAGTGACCAAAAACGTCTGAAAATCCAGAGCTGTTTTCAAAGGAAAACAGACCCTGCTTTTCAGACGTTTTTTGACCAACTCGCATTTTCCGCTGCGTTTTTCGCGCCGTTTTCACAGCGTTTTTTACGTCCGTTTATGGAGCTGTTTTCATTGGAGTCTATGAGAAAACAGCTCCAAAAACGTCCAAAGAAGTGTCCTGCACTTCTTTTGACGAGGCTGTATTTTTACGCGTCGTCGTTTGACAGCTGTCAAACGACGACACGTAAATAACAGGTCGTCTGCACAGTACGTCGGCAAACCCATTCAAATAAATGGGCAGATGTTTGCCGACGTATTGTAGCCCTATTTTCAGACGTAAAACGAGGCATAGTACGCCTCGTTTACGTCTGAAAATAGGTCGTGTGAACCCAGCCTGACACAGCATAATGCCCCATAGCTGACACAGCATAATGCCCCATAGCTGACACAGCATAATGCCCCATAGCTGACACAGCATAATGCCCCATAGCTGACACAGTATAATGCCCCATAGCTGACACAGTATAATGCCCCATAGCTGACACAGTATAATGCCCCATAGCCGACACAGTATAATGCCCCATAGCCGACACAGTATAATGCCCCATAGCTGACACAGCATAATGCCCCATAGCTGACACAGTAAAATGCCCCATAGAGGTGACACAGTATAATGCCCCATAGCTGACACAGCATAATGCCCCATAGCTGACACAGTATAATGCCCCATAGCTGACACAGTATAATATCCCCATAGCTGACACAGCATAATGCCCCATAGCTGACACAGCATAATGCCCCATAGCTGACACAGCATAATGCCCCATAGCTGACACAGCATAATGCCCCATAGCTGACACAGCATAATGCCCCATAGCTGACACAGTATAATGCCCCATAGCTGACACAGTATAATGCCCCATAGCTGACACAGTATAATGCCCCATAGCTGACACAGTATAATGCCCCATAGCTGACACAGTATAATGCCCCATAGCTGACACAGCATAATGCCCCATAGCTGACACAGTATAATGCCCCATAGCTGACACAGTATAATGCCTCCATATGTGCGTACCTAATAAAAAAGAAAACATAATTACTTACCTATCCCGGTTCCCACGACGGTGGGGGATGCGATGCTTCTCCTCCTCTGCGCTGTGCTGTGAGTGACTCCGTGCAGACAGGCGCGATGACGTCACTACATCGCGCCTGCCTGCACCGAGCCGCTCACGGCAGAGTGAATGCTGGAGCGAGGCTCCAGCATTCAACCCAACTGAATCTGCGTCCTGCGGATGCAGATTCAGTTGGAAGCGGGCAGCGCTGCATAGTTTTTGAAGTTCGTGTGCGGTTCGGGCCGCGATGGGCCCCCTGGCAGCTTCGGGCCCCGATGGGCCCCCTGGCAGCCTCGGGCCCCGGGCGACCGCCCGAAACGCCCATATTATAATCCGCCATTGTGGTGCGACCTGGGATCTCAGAAAAAAAATCCTTATTTCTAATTAGGAAGCTTTGCACCTCTACCTTTTGGATATTTGCCAGGGTGTCCGGTACGGTTACCTCTGGCAGCAATGGCTTCTTCGAGCCTACATGCTCAGGTTGAGACTAAGTTCCTGCAGCAAGAGTGTCTGTCTTTCCATGGTTTTATTAGATTTATATGATACACTTGCTCAGGCTTCCTTTTCCCTGGCTGACGAATTTTGTAATTCACCTCGTTTAATTTTTCCATTACCTCAAAGGGGCCTTGCCACTTAGCCAGAAATTTACTTTCAATGGTTGGTATAAGAACAAGTACCCTGTCACCTGGTGCAAAAGAACGTACTCTGGCACTGTGGTTATACACCCTTTGTTGTGCCACCTGAGCCTGGGCCATATGTTCTTTAACAATGGGCATTACTGCTGAGATTCGATCTTGCATTTCTGAAATGTATTCAATGACACTTCTATAGGGTGTAGCTTCTCCTTCCCAGGATTCTTTTGCTATATCTAAAAGGCGCCTGGGATGACGACCATATAGCAATTCAAATGGAGAATACCCTGTGGACGACTGAGGAACCTCACGTACTGCAAACATGAGATAAGGAAGAAGAAAATCCCAGTTTTTCCCATCTTTATCCACAACTTTCTTTAACATCGCCTTTAGCATTTTATTAAATCTTTCTACTAATCCATCAGCCTGTGTGTGGTAGACCGATTTACGCAGTTGTTTGACCTTTATACAACTCCTTCATTACTCGTGACATAAAAGGGGTAACCTGGTCTGTAAGGCTCTCCTTTGGTATTGCCACTCGACTGAACACCTGCACCAACTCTTTAGCGATGGTCTTGGATGACGTATTACGCAATGGTATAGCTTCAGGATAACGAGTAGCATAATCCATAATAACTAAAATATGCTGGTGGCCTCGTGACGATTTTATAATAGGCCCTACCAGGTCCATTGCTATTCGCTCAAATGGCACCTCAATAATTGGTAGAGGCACCAAGGGACTACAATAGTGTGGTCTGGGAGCCGAAATCTGACACTCAGGGCAAGAATCACAATAATTTTTCACATCTTTGTGGACCCCAGGCCAAAAAAATCTTTGTAGGATTCTCCTCAGTGGTTTTTTCAACTCCAAATGTTGTCCCCCCCCATAATGTGGCCATGTGCAAGATCTAGCACCGTTGTTCTAAATGCTTTAGGGACCACTAATTGTTCCAAAAGATCTTCTCCCTTTTTTATCACCTGATACAACAGATCTCTTTTTATAGCCATGTAGGGAAAAGAAAGTCTAGTATCTGGCTCCACCAGTTCCTCATCAATAACCTTCACATTTTCCCTGGCTCAGCACCAAACAGATATTTTCTCACTTCAAGATCAGGCATATTGTCAGTCTTCCCTCTCTGGATTGCTCTGACTCTCTGTAGGGACAGTATCAATATGGTCAGCTTCCTCAGAGTCTCCAGCCATGACAGAAAATGGAAAAGTTTGTGTGTCTACCGCAGCCACTCCCACAGGCATATATACTTCTGTACTAGTGTTACCCCTAACATTTTTGTCCTCATATACAGGCAGTTTAATAGTAATTCTATTTTCCCACAACTTCCAGAAATGTGGGAAATCTCGCCCCACAATGACATCATGCATTAACAATGGTACTAAACCCACAGTGAACTTTACTGCACTAAACTAGGTGTTTATGTCCACCATAGCAGTGTGATAATCACGGGCATCCCCATGTATGCAAATTACATAAATGGTCTTATCCTGTCATTTTCTGGGGTTTACTAAATCGGACTTTACCAAAGTCACCAAACTGCCTGAATCTAATAATGCATTTACATCTTTACCTTCCACAGAAATAGTGCACATTTTGTTTCTCACCAGCTACATGCAATGCAGTACATGCTGGCTGAGCATACAAAGACAAACTATGGTTTATATAAGCAGCATCAAATTGCATAGGTTCATCAGTCATTGGGCAATTAGCAATCACATGACCTGGCATATGATATCTAAAGCATCTTATTAAGTCTCCTTGGCTGCTGTGTACCGCTCCACCATCTCTACTAGCTGGTCAGCATTTTTTGGATCCCCATGGCTTACCCACTTGCGTAAGGCAACAGGCAGGGACCTTAAGGGCGGATTTACATTACGTGATTTTCACGCGGGTCGCACGGACCTATGCAATCTATGGGGCAGTGCAGACTGTCCGTGATTTTTGTGCAGCGTGAGTCCGCTGCGCAAAACTCACGACATATCCTATATTTCGGCGTTTTTCGCGCATCACGCACCCATTGAAGTCAATGGGTGCGTGAAAATCATGCGCACCACACGGAAGCACTTCCGTGGGACGCGCGTTATTCGTGCAACAGCAGTAAAAAAATTAATGTAAACAGAAAAGCACCACGTGCTTTTCTGTTTACAAACATCCAAACGGAGTGTCATTAATGATGGCGGCTGCGTGAAAAGCACGCAGCCGCGTACCATATAAACATGACACACAGAACTGTTAAGTGCCTTTTGCGCATGCAAAACGCAGTGTTTTTTGCATGCGCAAAACGCACACGCTCGTGTAAATCCGCCCTTAGTATTGATCCATTACCACCCGCTCCACCATCTGTGGACCTGTCAGGATCTCCGGCTGCAACCACTTCTTGGTAAGGTGGATGAGGTCGTGCATTTGAGAGCGAGGAGGTTTGTCCATTTAGTAGGCCCAGTTGTGCACACGCTGTGCGCGGACGGAAACTGTAGCTCCCAGTCTGGTTAGAATTTCCCTTTTCATAGTTTATGGCATCCTGGTTATCCAAGTCAAGTCAAAGTATGCCTTCTGCGGTTCCCCTCAAAGGAACGGTGCCACAAGTCCTTTGGCCAACCCTCTCATTCACCGGTTCTTTCAAAGGTTGTTAAGTAGGCTTCCACGTCATCTGCTGCCGTCATCTTTTGCAAAAAATGGCTAGCTCTTATTGCTGTAGAACTGGCACCTGGAAACCTTTCAACCACACTGGTTAGTTGCTGCACAAAACCTTTTAAAGTATCCCGGTCTTTTCTTTGTTCGGCTTGTGTAGCCTCCAGTTGGGCAGTCAGTCTGCGGTTTGTTTCATCCAGAGCCATCTGCTGCACCTTGGTAGCCTCCTCTTGTGCTCTGGTAGCGTCCTGTTGTGTTGCCACAGCATGCAGCATCGCTTTAAGCATCTCCTCCATCTTCTAAGGTGAAGAGTATCAGTCTTTGGAAAAATGCAATATATAAGTTACTCTGGCCCTTTAAGGTGTTTTTTTTTTCCCACAGTGCCTAAAGCTTCCTCCACCAATTGTAAGGGAATTAGGTAGCGGGATAGTCGTCTCCTGGGGTAGACGGGCACTCGGTATCAAACAGGCCAGTAAATTTCAGTCCATACAGCAAGGATGTGGTACTACCGGCCTCAGCCAGTTTTATTTACAGGTTGTACATGAAATAAAAAGAAAACAAATAAAAGAAAACTCTATGCCTGTCCGGCACTAACTATACAGTAGGTATCCTAACTAACACAGTGCAGGCCTAATGCCTGGCACCATAAACCATGCAGACCATACAACCTGTTATGAATGCAGTCAGTTTGCTCTCACAAGCTCCTCTCCCAAGGCTGAGAGAGAGTGTGACTGAACTGCAGCCTTTTTAAAGGGCTATCACACCTGACCCCTCATTAATAGCTAGACAGCCCAAGACCAGGACTGTGTGGATGGAGTGGGGACCCACCCATCTCTCCCCACTCTAGCAACCAGGCCCTTTTCCAGGTTTTAGATAAAACCTATTGCAGAGGGAGAACCACATTCTCTGCTGAATTTATTCCCTGGTTGTTTTCAGATAGCAAAAGACAGAAATCTTGGGGAAATATAGACCCCATCCACAACCTCTCCACATGGTCTGTCACAATATATGCATCCCCAGAACCAAACTCATTACATATATACAGCACCAGACACCATATACTGACACTTATCTTCAGGGGCGGGCTGGGTCGGGGAGCAGCATACTAATGAGGGGCCGGTCCCCCAGCATACTAATAGGGCCGTTCGCTATATTTTGTCCTTATATTCTAACGCGGTGGCCGCGCTATGACTTTAAGAGGTGGGTCTCCTGCCTCATTTAGCAGACGTGCGACAATAGGCACGTCTGCCAGAACACACCCCTCCTCTGACGCTACCCGCACCGCCAGAGAGGAGCAGGAGCACCAGAGAAGACATTGAGGACCTGAGCTGTGAGGTAATCTGCTCACTAAGCTCAGCCTCCTGGTTCTGCTCCGATTAAATATAAAAAAAAGTGATCTGCCTTAGCTAGGGATTATGGAGCGGGGGGGGGGGGGTTGAGTATTACACAGTACTGCAAGGGAGGCTCGACGCCATGGTTATGGAGACAAGGCCCAATACTGGCCTCCGATAGGTCATGGGCACCTACACTACGGCCAATAGCATTGGGAGTTGTCCGTCCCTGCTCTCCCAATGCTTGCCGTTCATGGGTTAAACTGCAGTATTACAGACTGTATGTACCCCGCTTTTTGTGGCTACTTGATCCCCTTTTTTCCCACTTTTCCATCCTAACTGTTTATAACCAAGTTACTGGCCCTATCTAATAAACGCTGGGCAGTTTTTTACCATTCATTTAGCGCTACACGCATCTAATCTCTCCCTCTGTCCTGACACATCTAAATAATGTTTGATTTTTTTAAACTGTTGTTTTTAATATGTACTATCATTTATATTAATTCTGTTATGTTATGTTCATCTTGTGGGTTGCACTACATGAGGGGTTCATTGCCTGAGCCGCTCCTTTTTAAAATTGTATTTCTAATTGCAGACATCTTATTGGTTGTTCTAATTGCTACTCATGACGTCATTAGGCCTTTTCTAGTCTTTTTTTATGTTTATCAACTACATTATCTCGATGTTATGTGTAAATCGCCTTGCAGTCCCAACGGATAGGAAGAAGCTGCAACTACATCATGCCTTGCAAGTAATCAGAGTTGTGCCTGGACATTGCAAAACCATCCCAGGTGAGGGTTACCCCTATACCTCTATCGCTTTCTTCCTTATTGTTTGGGATTTCTGCACCATGTGGCGCTTTTTTCCTTGATTTTTCAGATTTACATATATGGACAGTGACCTCTGGGGTTTCCTCTAGGAGCAGAATCCCCGGCCATCGGCAGATCATCGGCAACTTGGATTCCGCTTAAGGTGTAGCCACTGACGTCACTGTCCATATATGCTCTGGCTGGAGATTCCGCTCCTAGAGGGAGTACCAATTGCGCAATCTACAGGGGGAGAGGGGCTCTGTGGCACTACCTGGGAGGGGACTGTGTCACACTACCTGGGAGGGGAGCTGTGTGGCACTATGTTCAAGAGGGGTGTGGCACTATCTACATGGACACTGTGGTACTATGTAGGGTCACTATCTACATGGACACTGTCACTATCTACAAGGGCACTGGCATTAGGTGCAGCTAAGGGGGCATTATACTGTATGGGGGCAGCTATGTATTATGCTCTATGGGGAAATTTGTATGGGCATGTGTGGTGTTTTTCTCCTATGACCCCTTGCAAAAATAAAAAATTGGGAGCAAAAACTACATATTTTTTTAAACTATTTAATTTTACATTTTCACTGCCTAATTCTACACCATCCCTCCCTTTTCCCCCTTCCTCCCTTTTCCCTCCCTTCCTCCATTTGCCCTCCCTCCCTTTGCCCTTCCTCTATCCCTGCCTTTGCCCTCCTGCTAGGGTTCTTAATCATAGCTTAGTTACCTAGTTCTCAGTTTACATATTTATACTCCATATCCCAAGTCAAGTAATTTCCTGTGGGTTGGACTAAAAAATTAACCATTTCAGAACTATATATTTCTTCGGACTCGAGGCACCACTGGAAAAATAACATTTCCTCAGGGCAGTCCTACTAAAGACTGTTTCACGAAAGACAGAAAACAGCTAAAAACAAGCACAGATTTTAAGCTGTTGAAGCTAATGCAAATGACGCAGGCAAAAAAGCACCAAACCAGTGCCGCAGGTATTTTCTGCCTCCTATTAATTTTAATTGGAGCTCAGAGGTGGAAACCACTTGAAGAACATCAGCCCCCCACTCACAGTAAAATAACCATCAGGAGTATCCGCCCTGGAAACCACAGGGAATTCCACCTGAAAAACTGCACCAAATTTTAGTGCAGTTTTTCAGGCGGTATATCTCCTGTAGAAAGACTGCAGATATAATTTTTAAAAAAAGCTTATACTTACTCCCGGCCATAGTCATAGCGACGCGTATTCTGTTCAGAGTGCAGCGGTGCTCACTATAACCCTTAAAATGCCTTAAAGGCTCTGCTCACTTGGAACGAGATCTAGAGGAGCGAGTATCAGCTGCGGAAGCACAATACATTACTGACCCCGCTGATTCCCATAAAGCTAACTGGTTAAGTTTAACGCAACTGTATAATTTTCTCTAAAAGTTGGTGTTTTTTACAAATAAACCAGGGGCGTAGCTGATGTAGGGAAGGGGTGGTGCCGCAGTGGGAAGGAGAGAGGGCAGGCAAAGGGGGAGAGGGCAGAGGGAGGGCAGGAGGCAGGGCAAATGGAGGGAGGATTTAGAATTGGGCAGTGAAAATTAAAAATAAATTTATTTTCACAAATAGTAATAGGAGAAAAAAAACCACACATGCCCAAACATATTCCCCAATAGAGTATAATGCATAGCTGCCCTCATACAGTTTAATGTCCCCTTAGCTGCCCCTAATGCCAGTGCCCTTGTAGATAGCGACACAGTGTCAATGTAGATAGTGCCCATGTACATAGCACCATAGTGTCCCCTGTAGATAGTGCCCCTACATAGTACCACAGTGTCCATGTAGATAGTGCCACATCCCAGGTAGTTCCACAGAGCCCCTCCCCCCTGTAGATTGTGCATTTGGGACTTCCTCTAGAAGCTGAATCACCCAGCCAGATCATATATGTACAGTGATGTCAGTGGCTACTCCGTATGTCCCATGCAGGCTTGAGCTGGGGCTCAGTTGTCTGATGACAGCCGGGCTCCTGCTCCAATGGCCGCTATCAAAGTTTACTTCAAACGCGACAAAGCGACCACGGCACGTCCTAACAGATTTCCTGTCAGATTTACACTGACAGGCAATAATGCTTTGGTATACTAAGTATACCAAAGCATTATAGCAGCAATCTAAAGATCGCATAGTAAAGTCCCCTAGTGGGACTAAAAAAATAAGTAAGTAATGTGAAATAAAAATTTATAATAAAAATGACAGTAAAAAAAATACAAAAAAGTGGTTTTATTTAGAAAAAGTGTAAAAAATAAATAGAAGTACATAAATGGTATCGCAGCGATAAAGTTAATCTGCAATTTAAACCGCAAGGTGAACACCGTAAAAAGAAACCGCAAAAAACAATGGCGAAATTGCTATTTTTTTTCCATCGCCCCCCCAAAAAATTCATAATAAAAGTTAATCAATAAGTCCCATATACCCCAAAACAGTACCAATCAAAACTAAGCCTTGTCCTGCAAAAAAAAACAAGCCCACATATCACTACATTGACGGAAAAATTAAAAATTACGGCTCTTGGAAAGTGACGATGCAAAAACAAATTATTTTAGTTCAAAAGTGTTTTTATTGTGCAAAAGTCGTAAAACATAAAAAACCTATACTTATGTGGTATTGTCGTAATCGTACCGACCTATAGAATAAAGGTAACATGTTCTTTATGCCGCACAGTGAATGGCGTGAATTTAAAACGCATAGAACTATGGCGGAATTTCAGGGATTTTTTTTCTATTCCCCCAAAAAAAACGTTGATAAAAGTTCATCAAAAATTATATGTACCCCGAAATAGTGCTATTAAAAAATTACAACTAATCCCGCAAAAAACAAGTCCTTATACAGCTATGACAGAAAAATAGAAAAGTTATAGCTCTTTGAATGCAACTATAGAAAAACAAAAAAAAATAGCTTGGTAATTAGGGCCTAAAATAGGCTGGTCACTAAGGGGTTAATATTGAACACACACACTTACAATTAGACATAAACAAACAAAATAGATAGATATGAGATGGATGGATGGATGGATGGATGGATGGATGGATAGATGGATAGATGGATAGATGGATAGATGGATAGATGGATAGATGGATAGATGGATAGATGGATAGATGGATAGATGGATAGATGGATAGATAGATAGATAGATAGATAGATAGACAGCCCCCAGTGCCGCACCTGCCATGAGGCTAGGTGAGCCGACAGCCCCAGACGGCACCACCTAGCTGAAAATGGGGGGCAGCATTTTGAGCCAGGGATGGAGGGGACATGCCTTATTTTACTTACCTGACGTGCCGCATGATGGGCACGTCTGTAAGAACACTCCTCCTCTCTGACGCTGTACGCAGCACGTGCCGCCAGAGAGGAGCAGGTCATTAAAAAATGAGTGCCACTTACAGCGCTGACGCTCCTGCCTTCACTAATTTAAAAGGGGTCGGTCAACCGAAGCTGGGGGACTGGGACCCGAGAGTATACTGCAAGGGGGGTCTGGGCATTTTACTGACACCCATGGGCTCTATGAGGAGGGAATAATCCACCCATAGAGGCCTCACATCACTATAATGGAAGGGCGGGGTGGGGGTGGTGGTCTGAGCGTCTGACTACTGCCCTTGGCTGTCAGTAAGATGCTCCCGATCACTTAAATTAGCGAGGGCAGGAAGCTGATATATAGGGAACAGTAACTACAGGGGACTATATAGGGAGCAGAGTAGAGGCAGAGCCCAGTGCATGATGGGAGGTTGCAGCACCCTCTGTGCTCGCACACCCCTAAGGCCGGCCCTGGTGACAGCCTGGGAGTGGACCAGTTCAGTCACCTGACCTGAGTCATCTGACCTTATGTCACTGACGTGAGGTCATGAGACAGGTTAGGTGACTGGACTTGTCACAGACCCCAGACAGAACGCCGCTGCATGATCTCCTGGATCTTCCTAAAGCTGATCGCTGCTGCAGGTCTCTGACATACAGGGCGCCTATCTGCAGCAATCAGATGCCCTGTGGCGCCCCCGCCCCCTTCCCTAACCACTTAGTTCAGGCCGGGGCAGATGCCCCACCTGCCCCCCCTAGCTACGCCCCTGATTTATGTATGTGTATTTGTGTGTCTAAGTGCCTATATATGTATCTGTATGTGTATATATTTCTATGTGTGCATCTACTACATTATCTGTACTCATAGTTATCACTGTGTGTTATCTGTGGTGTTACATAGGACTGCAGGTAAAATCTACTGTACATTATCTGTACTTCGAGAATTATTACTGTGTTATCTGAATTGCAGGCAGGGTTATCCAATAATATATATTGATTATCAGGATTATGAGCCCAGTTCTAAGCAGAGCTGGGCAGAGGGCGGTTATGACAGGTCTGGGCCTGGAAGGGGTCACCTAGAGGGGTATTTTGATTATAGTTTGGTGGGTGGGTTTGAGTTAGGAATTGTTTCTAGGGGGTTGGGAGCATTGGGGGTGGAGTTATGGGATGTATATATAGGGGGATAAGCAGAGAAGCCATTTTCTGGCTTGAAAAATTTTGTTAGGCGAAGGTGGGTGCAGCCAGGTTTTTTGTCAGTGTTAGGGCTTAGATTGGTGATGGAGGGTTTAGAGCAGTTAATTGCTAGGGTTAGAGAGCAGGCAGCTTATAAGAGGCTGGAGTGGCTCCAAGAGCAGCTAGGGGCTTTAGCAGGATCCCCTGCAGGGCGTCCCCCCAGGGCCCGGCGTTCCCGGCCATCTGAACGCTTCAGCCCCTCTACTTCCCCTGTTCCCCGGCACAGACGGAGGAGTGTGTCTCCCACTTACCTGTTCCTGCGGTAGTCGGCGTGAGGTCAGCAAAGTCTGTGGGCCTGTGGAGCAACATGGAGCTGGAGCAGCGGTCTTCATCGATGGTGCAGCAGCCGGGAGTGGTGCCCCCCCCCCTTTCCAGTGCGGCAGGCCAGGACCCTGCGGCTGTCATGGTGAGTGCCTTCGGTGCTGCTAGAGCGCCATCTGCTGGATCAGGGGCCGGGGAGCATAGTACACCCTTTAGCATGGGTGATCTGGCGCCATCTGGTGGCCGTTCTGAATATTGGAGTAATCGTGGCAGGCCGGCACCACCTTCTGGTCAGGAAATGTATTACATCGTTGATGGCAAGCCTGCACCAACTCCTGGCCAGTTTCGGTATTGCAGCAGTAGTGGTAGGTCTGCACCAACTGCTGGATATGAAGAAAATTTACATCATCCAGCGCCTCCTGATGGTGACGTTGGCCAGGTGGCAGGTGTTTCGTCTGTTTATTTGCCGTTTCAGGAGTCGTCGGGATGGGAGTCCGGTGTGGAAGCGACCATTGCACTCGGGGTGCCCAGGATGCTCGGTCAGGAGACGGCTTCGGTGGATTTGTTAGATGGGTTGCGTCAATTGTTAGCTTCTGTTGATAATTCTCGTGGGTCACAGGTAAGGGGTCCCGTTGGAGCTTGGTCAGCGCAGGGACAGATAGATGGGGAGAGTACTGCGAGTGTTGAGGCAGGCCTTTCGTCTTTTCATGCATTAGATGCGGGGGTCCAGACAGAAAAGGTAGACGGGGCTAATAAACCCTTGCCAGTTTCAGATACAGCAAAGGGGAGCATGTACATTTGTTTTTAAGGGCCATTAGGTGCCCACTTAAAGACAGAACTACGTGAAAAGATTTGGAAAAGGGAAAATTTTGATATTTTTACTTTATTGCCATTGGAGCGTTTTAGTGTAGAACGGTGGGAAAAGGACAAGGAACATCGTAAGGAGGAGGATGAGGAGAGAAGACGGTATAGGCTGATTCCGCGCATGTTTAGCAATTGGCTACAAGCCTTTTCCATCATGGCTAGCGTTATAGGGGAAAAATATCCGGAACCTTGTTCCGGTTTATTTTGTTACTTAGATTCCATTTGGGAGGCTTATAGAACGTATGGGGGAACTGCTTGGCTTAAATATAACGAGCAGTTTCGTCAGCGTATGGCGGTTCAGTCCTCCTTACGGTGGGATCATAAGGACATTAGCCTTTGGATGCGCCTTATGACTATACCAAAGGGGGCTGGTCAAGGGGGTTGTGTTGAAGTCACAAGTTTTCATTCCTCACCCGGCGGGTCTAGATCAGCTGGTTAGTCGGGGAGTCTTAAAAAAGGGGTCTGCTGGCTCTACAACGGGAGCACCTGTAAATGGGGAAGTAATTGTGTCTATAGACACTAATGTGCTGGGTGTGGGGGTGGTAACCAACCCGTCTTTAGGTGTTTTAAGCGGGCACGAGGAGGAACGATGAAGCCAGGGGATGGTTCTGCTAAAGGAGGTCCAGTTAGAGGAGTTCCGCTAGAGGAGTCCAGTGAACCTTGACGCTATGACGCCTTGGCTAAAGAGGTACCCCGACAGTGAGAAGGTGCTGCTGTTGTTGAAGGGTTTTCGGGACGGAGTTAGGATTCCGTTCTCCCCCGGGGGTGGGTGTTTTGATGGCTAATAATCTGCGTTCGGTGCGGGATCATCCAGACGTGGTACGAGACAAGTTGCAGAAGGAAGTATTGTTGTGTAGAATGTTATGTCCCTTTTCTAATGTTCCTATTTCCAATTTGCGTGTCTCCCCGCTGGGGGTTTTCCCCAAGAAGGAGGCGGGCAAATTTCGGCTAATACATCATTTATCTTATCCGAATGGTTCTTCGGTAAATGATGATATTGATGAGTCTTTGACGCGGGTTTCCTATACGTCGTTTGACGAGGCGGTTCGTTTGGTTAGGACGGCGGGGCAAAGGGCGCTGATGGGGAAGCTCCATTTCACCTGTAGAATTATGCCCATGGACCGTGTTTTCTGTAGGCGTTTAGTGCAAGCTAATGCTGGTGTTAGATGTCCCCACCATTTTATTCGCCTTTGCAAGGAGCATAAGGCAGATTTGAGGGTTCGGGATTCGTTTTTGGTGGAACATAATGGCAGATCATTATGGATTGCAGCAGGAGTTTCGAATGTGGAGTTGCAATTGTGTACGGATGCTTCCGGTTCTATCGGTTTCGGGGTGTATTTTCAGGGAAAATGGTGTGTTGGTACTTGGCCACTAGGGTGGAGGGAGTGTGGTTTGACGGGTAATCTCTGTTTTCTGGAGTTGTTTCCCATTCTATTTCCGGTGGAAAGTTAGGGAAACCTTTTGTCCAATCGGTCAGTGGTTTTTCATTGTGATAACATGGCAGTCATGTGCACTATTAACCCCTTCCCGCCCAATAACGTTACTGTACGTGACAATCAGCGGTGCTTTCCCGCATTCTCACGTACAGTAACGTCCCGACGATAAACTGTCACCATGTCATTTGACATGGTGACAACAGGCAGATCGCGGCGGCGAGTGGCAACAAACCCTTACCGCTCGCCGGCACAGGACCAATCAAAGCGGTCCTGTGACGTCGATAACTGTGATTGGTCATTCAAAACTGAATGGTCAATCACAGCATATGTAAACAAAAGACAGAGGATTCTTCTCATCGCCGGGTCAGACCAGCTCATTTCTGCCAGAGAGCTTGTGAGACTCAATGTGTGTGAAGCCCTGTCAGAGATAAAAAGTTAAAAAGAAAGTGAATAAAGATCTCTTCTAGATCTCCCAGATCTCCCCAGATCCTCCCAGATCTCCACAGATCTCTCCTGTCTCAGTAGTTATAAAATAATCCCCAAATCGCGCACACATTACCCCATTGAAAATACTGCACCATATTACGTTAGGCGATAGCCTAAATACTCCCAGATCGCCCCCTCACTGCCCAGTGAGAATATTGATCCGTGTCAGTGTCCAGTCCGATCCACACAGATCGGCACCATTCACTGTTGCCGTGCCACATACAGTGACAGTTTTACGCAGTGATCCAGTCAGTTCCATCCCGCTCCTACGTTTTTGAGAGCGCCAGTTTGTTTCCAGTTAATAAAAATACAAATAAATACACCAAAAAATATATAAAAAAAAAATTCTAAAAAAAATATTTTTTTTCTTAGGGACAGTTACGTTTTAGGGTTATGATAAACTTAGATCTGTTACATTGTAGTGTACATTACTGCAATATGGTGTCGAAATTGTATAGCCCAGAGGAGGCATACGCTATGCTGTGCTCGGATACAGACTCTGCTAGCGAGGATGAAATGCAGTTCATGCTGACATCATCTTCTTCTAGCGAGTCTGATGAGCCCCCCCAGTTGTGCAGAAGAGTTGCTGGTTCTGACCAGCCCCCCGATAGTGAGGCGATATGGATGCCTGCTACAAGTTATGCCACCCAGGTTCCCGCATCCTTGGGAATCCAAGTGGAGACCACGGTGTTCGGAGAGTTAGATTTTTTTTAATTATTTTTCTCCGCTGAATTTATAAATGTAATGGTCAAACAGACAAATTTATATGCGGAACAATTTCTCGCCCACAATCCTACATTGCAAATTTTGGGGCCTGTTACTGAATAAGGGCCTCATAAAGAAACCCTGCATTAGGGACTACTGGTCATCTGATGTCCTATATAGTACCCCCCTTTATGGCATCATTATGACCAGAAAAAGATTTGAGGTCATCCTCAAATTTCTGCATTACGCAGATAATACCCGCTGCCCACCCCCCCCCCTGATTATCCAAATTATGACCGTTTATTTAAAATAAGGCCTGTCATCAATCATTTTAATTTAAAATTTGCCCAAATTTACACCCCAGGTAAAAATATTGCGGTCGACGAGTCTCTCGTCAGTTTTAAGGGAAGGCTCCACTTCCGTCAAGAATACGTAATGGTGATACCCTCTTATAATTTTACAAATTATTAATGTAATGAGATCACACTAGGTGTACATCACCGATTAAATAGTATATATGAAAAAAGGGGGGAGGGAAGGGATAGAGGGGAAAGTAGTATCATCGTGTTGAATTGAAAAATAATAAATACTTTATTAATAAATGGTTAAAAATGTTAGATGTTGAATTGACAGTGACAATGACCCCCTCACTTTACACTGTGGACAAATTAATGTCTTAAGTGAACATACTCCGTTGTGAATTAAATTTACTGGTCTTCAACTTGTATGGGACAATGAGCCTCAATCTGGGAGGTATATATGTTTGATACACAACAGTTTGCCTCTGAAAAATCAATGACCTAAAATCAGTCAGAATGGCATGTCTCACATGCTGGGCTAAGAATATACCCTTCTCATTGGTATGCCTATGATCAGGTTATAATCAAAACCCTGCAGAAAGGATCTTGCTGAAGTGGCATTCACTGCATGTAACAGAGGAGATTCACAGCCTGTGAGCCGGGATCAGCTGTTTGGAAGCTTGTAAGCACGTCCAGCACAGCTAATCACTGCTCCTTATTAATTACTGTAATGCTAATGTATCCTGCTTTTAGTGAATTGCAGAGGCACCAGTACCTTGCAGAGAGGATCCTGCAGAAGTGACATTCACTGCATGTAGCAGAGGAGATTCACAGCCTGTGAGCCGGGATCAGCTGTCTGGAAGCTTGTCAGCACGTCCAGCACAGCTAATCACTGCTCCTGCGTTCTAAGGGTATGTTCACACGGCCTATTTACGGACGTAATTCGGGCGTTTTTGCCCCGAATTACGTCCGAAAATAGCGCCTCAATAGCGCTGACAAACATCTGCCCATTGAAAGCAATGGGCAGACGTTTGTCTGTTCACACGAGGCGTATATTTACGCGCCACTGTCAAATGACGGCGCGTAAATAGACGCCCGCGTCAAAGAAGTGACCTGTCACTTCTTTGGCCGTAATTGGAGCCGTTATTCATTGACTCCAATGAATAGCAGCGCTAATTACGGCCGTAATGGACGCGGCGTTCAAGCGCCTGCACATGCCGGTACGGCTGAAATTACGGGGATGTTTTCAGGCTGAAACATCCCCGTAATTTCAGCCGTAACGGACGCCCTCGTGTGAACATACCCTAACTGTAATGCTAATGTATCCTACTATTAGTGAATTGCAGAGGCACCAAGACCCTGCAGAGATGATCCTGCAGAAGTGACATTCACTGCATGTAGCAGAGGAGATTTGCAGCCTGTGAGCCGGGATCAGCTGTTTGGAAGCTTGTCAGCACGTCCAGCACAGCTAATCACTGCTCCTGCATTCTAACTGCAATGTTAATATATCCTGCTGTTAGTGAATTGCAGAGGCACGTAGGTGCTGATAACACCATGCTTAGGGTATGTTCACACGTAGTCAACAAAAACGTCTGAAAATCCAGAGCTGTTTTCAAGGGAAAACAGACCCTGCTTTTCAGACGTTTTTTTACCAACTCGGATTTTTCGCGGAGTTTTTTGCGCCGTTTTCGCGGCGTTTTTTACGTCCGTTTTTGGAGCTGTTTTCATTGGAGTCTATGAGAAAACAGCTCCAAAAACGTCCAAAGAAGTGTCCTGCACTTCTTTTGACGAGGCTGTATTTTTACGCGTCGTCGTTTGACAGCTGTCAAACGACGACGCGTAAATAACAGGTCGTCTGCACAGTACGTCGGCAAACCCATTCAAATGAATGGGCAGATGTTTGCCGACGTATTGGAGCCGTATTTCCAGACGTAAAACGAGGCAAAATACGCCTCGTATATGTCTGAAATTTGGCCGTGTGAACATACCCTAAGGCTCGGTTCACACGACCTATTTTCAGGCGTAAACGAGCCGTATAATGCCTCGATTTACGCCTGAAAATACGGCTACAATACGTCGGCAAACATCTGCCCATTCATATGAATGGGTTTGCCGAAGTACTGTACCGATGACCAGTCATTTACGAGTCGTCGTTTGACAGCTGTCAAACAACGACGCGTAAAATGACTGACTCGTCAAAGAAGTGCAGGACACTTCTTTGGACTTAATTTGAAACGTTTTTCATTGAATTAAGTGAAGAACAGCTCAAGATTACGGGCATCAATGACGCCTCGCAAAATGTGAGGAGGAGCATTTACGTCTGAAACGACGGAGCTGTTTTCTCCTGAAAACAGTCTGTAATTTCAGACGTAAAAGCCAGTTATCGTGTGCACATACCCTCAAGGTTCCTTCATCGGGCTGTAAAGTGAGTCCAGCAATGGAAGAACCTATTGTGGCAACAGTCTCAGCGTGTCTAGCAATTAGCACGGGGACAGAGACGGCATGCACTGTACACTGCCGTGCTTGGTCGGAAGGATTGCAGGAGATAGACAGGAGATCAGCTGTTTGGGTGCTTGTCAGCACATCCAATACAGCTCAGCACGGTCCCTTCGTTTGTAGTAACTGACTGAGCGCACATACAGTGTGCAGGCTCAGCGCTAGAGGCGGATGAAAGTTCCTAAACCCGACAGATATTCTGCCACAATTGGAGGTTTAGAGCTGAAACCTCGGTGAACGGAGTATGTATATGGACAAGTAATATTGCTTGTCAATACCTCCCAAATAAAAGGGCCCGGTATGGAATAAAGCTCTATAAGATCTGCGTAAGTTCCAACGGGTACACTCATTGTTTCCGGATTTATAAGGGAAGGGATTCCAAAATTGATCCCCCAGAGTGCCCCCCTTCCCTTAGTATCTGCAGAAAAATTGTGTGGGATCTTATACACCCGCTACTTGGCCAGGGATATAATGTCTATATAGACAATTAATATAATAGCATCCCTCTCCAAAAGTGCCTTTTGGCAAGAGCGATAGTGGCCTGTGGCACGATCCCAAAAAATTCTAAGGGCCTCCCCAAAACCATTCTGGGCCAGACATTGCCAAAAGGAGAAAGCAAAGCAATGTGCAGTGACAACATGTTGCTAGTGAAATATAGGTACAAGAAAGATGTCCACATTCTAAATAGCATCCATAAGGATAGCAGCATCCACGTTCCAGTTCGTGGCTCCAGTACCACTCCTGCCAAGCCTGCCTGCGTACTGGATTATAACCGCTTTATGGGTGGGGTGGATCTACCTGATCAGGTCATAAAGTCGTATAGTGCCATGTGGAAAAGTAAGACCTGGTACAAGAAGCTGGCAGACCACCTCACCCAAATGGCAATGTATAACGAATTTGTGGTGTCCAGATACGCAGGCAATAGAAACACATTTCTCCAATTTCAGGAGACAATAATCAAGGCCCTTGTATTTGACAACCCAGAAGGGGGGGCACTTCTTCGGGAGATTACAGTTACCATATAATTCCAGGCCAGCACTTTCCTTGAGTAAATCCCCCCACTGACAAGAAAACAAGACCCCAGAAAAGATGTCGGGTGTGTTCCAAAAAAGGCATTAGGAAAGACTCTATCCACCAGTATGAGACATGCCCCACAAAGCCAGGCCTATGCATCAATGAATGCTTTAAATTTTACCATACCTCGACTGAGTTTTAGATTATTTTATTTATACACCTGTTTATTTTACAAATTGGGCATTCTAAATAGATTTTTGAAGCTGAGTAATTTTATATCATATATTTTTGCCCACAAAATTTAAAAGAAGCCCAAACAAAACTAAAAATTCTTACTACACCCCTAGATGAATACCTAAAGTGGTTTCACATTATAATTAGTCACACCAAATTAAAATATTTTTGAAAAACCCCTAGCAAAATTTCTCACTATACCCCTAGATGAATACCTTGAAGGGTAGAGTTTTCAAAATAAGGTCAGTTGGAATCACTGAAATAGCATACTTGAGATAAAAATTCCATTTTTTTTATTTGACAGCATCATTTCATATAAATGTAATATTCCTTCAATACATATTTTTTTTATAATTTTACTGAGTTTGCCTATTATTATAACGATGTCCTGCCATATAAAGCTGTTATATTAATTCTTATCAACTGTTTGGTGATATGGGCATAGTTCTTTATATTTGGAGGTTACTCAATTTACGAACTATTCCTGATCAATACGTTATGGGCTTTTTTGTTGTTCAGGCTTTTGCACAACCTGTTAAACCTGAAAATACTTCCAGGAAAACTGACAATATCTTAGGGGATTAGTGATCCTTTACTATCCATAAAGATGATGTTGGACACTGCCCTTTTATATATTCTGTAGGTGATTGGTTGTTTTGCGCAAATTACGGTTCCTACTTTGACCGGCAGGGACCTGTAATGGTGTGCCAACGTCCCTTGGCACATTCGTCTCTGATATAGAAATTGATGGGGCTAAAGAGATGTTGTATGACCAGTCCCTTTGAAAAAAAGAAGTGACATTATAAAGCCCTGTTCTTTCATCCTGTGAACATGCTCAAGTTCTAATTTTTTTCCTCCTGTTCTCAAATATATTGCCCTTCAGTCCAATACAGTTCTAATTTAAATTATCCCTGCTTTAACTGTTGTTAACAGCTGTGGACTGACACATTTGTTGGTCATCTACTTTGTTAGCATGACATAGTTACATACACTGGCAAATGCACTTCTATGGGTTAATATGCTGTGGAAGGCAACCATGCCCCAAAAATAATAGATTTGGTAAAAAAAAATTACCACCTAAATACCATGATTCCGGCTATGAAAACCTAGCGGTACAAACACTCATTAAACCACTAGGTGAATACCTTAGGGGTGCAGTTTTCAAAATGGTTTCACTTCTAGGGGTGTCAGATCGTTCTGCCAGCTCAAATCCTTTACAGGCATGGAGTGGGGCCTATCAACTCAGTCAAGCTAAAATTATGTTCTGAAAAGCCAAAGGGTGCTTCTTTGCTTTGAGGTCACACTGTGTGGGCATGCAGCAGATTACGGCCTAAGTGGGGGTATTTCTTGACGCAGGAGAAACTAGGTAATAAATGTTAGGGTGCTTCATCAGTTTCATGTACTATTTTGGAAAAATATGTCCTAGAAATGACGCATTTGTGAAAAAAAATAAAATGTTATTCTTGAGGGGTGTAGTTTCCAAAATGTGGGGTTTCTACTGTTTTGGTCCCTCCAGGGCGTTGAAAACACGACATGGCACCGAAAACCATGAGCCCTGCTGTGGGTCTAAACAGCCGTTTATTACCACATATGGGGTATTGCCGTAATCGGGAGAAATTGCTTTACAAATATTGGGGTCAGTGGCGTAACTGCAGCCGTAGCGACTGCTACGGGGCCCACGGCATTAAGGGGCCCGTGTCGCCCACCGGCACGGGCCCCCACCATGGCCGCAGGCTCCGCTAGCAGCCGCTATGGCTGCTACAGCGGGACGCCACTGATCACTACGGCAGAGCAGGGAGGTATCTCCCCGCTCTGCCATTAAACAAAAGACATGTATCCCCTATCCACAGGACAGGGGATACATGTGTGATCGCTGGCAGCGATAGGGAGAACGGGGGACTGAAAGTCCCCTGAAGTTCTCCATCACAAACCTCGGACTTCCGGGGTCTGTGTCGGCAGCTCCGTAGAAATGAGTGGAGCGCCGGTCGCGCTTGTGTGCATGCGTGACCAGCGCTCCTTTCATTTTTATTGAGCTGCCGACACAGACGCCGGAAGTCAGAGGTTAGTCATGGAGAACTTCAGGGGACTTTCAGTCCTCCGTTCTCCCTATCGCTGCCAGCGATCACACATGTATCCCCTATCCTGTGGATAGGGGATGCATGTTATTTGTAGGACACTATAGGTCGCATTTTTTTTGGGGGGGGGGCTGTATGGCGTTCCCTACAGGGGGGGCGCTGTATGGCGTTCCCTACAGGGGGGGCGCTGTATGGCGTTCCCTGCAGGGGGAGGCGCTGTATGGCGTTCCCTGCAGGGGGAGGCGCTGTATGGCGTTCCCTGCAGGGGGAGGCGCTGTATGGCGTTCCCTACAGGGGGGGCGCTGTATGGAGTTCCCTACAGGGGGGGCGCTGTATGGCGTTCCCTACAGGGGGCGCTGTATGGCGTTCCCTGCAGGGGGGCGCTGTATGGCGTTCCCTGCAGGGGGGGGCTGTATGGCGCTCCCTACAGGGGGGATGTATTGCATTCTCTACAGTGGGGGCTGTATTGCGTTAGCGCCATACAGTCCCCCCTGTAGATAACGCCATACAGTCCACCCTGTAGATAACGCCACACAGTCCCCCCTGTAGATAACGCCACACAGTCCCCCCTGTAGATAACGCCACACAGTCCCCCCTGTAGATAACGCCACACAGTCCCCCCTGTAGATAACGCCACACAGTCCCCCTCTGTAGATAATGCCACACAGTCCCCCTCTGTAGATAACGCTACACAGTCCCCCTCTGTAGATAACGCTACACAGTCCCCCTCTGTAGATAACGCCACACAGTCCCCCTCTGTAGATAACGCCACACAGTCCCCCCTGTAGATAACGCCACACAGTCCCCCCTGTAGATAACGCCATACAGTCCCCCCTGTAGATAACGCCATACAGTCTACAGGGGGGGCTGTATGGCGTTATCTACAGGGGGGGCTGTATGGCGTTATCTACAGGGGAGGCGCTGTATGGCGTGATCTACAGTGGGGGCTGTAAAAAAGGCACTATCTACGAGGGGGGGGGGGTTGTGTGACACCCACGGGAGGGGGGGACCCAGTCAAAAGTTTGCTATGGGGCCCAGTCTTTCCTAGTTACGCCCCTGATTGGGGTGCATTTTCTCCTTTATTCCTTGTAAAAATTAGAAAACTATGTTAGCAAAACAACTGTTGGGTCAAAATGCTAACTATACCCCTAGATAAATTCCTTGAAGGGTGTAGTTTCCAAAATGGGGTAACTTTTGGGGGGTTTCCACTGTTATGGCACCACAAGACCTCTTCAAACTGGACATGGTGCCTAAAATATATTCTACAAAGAGGAGGCCCCAAAATCCCATAGGTGCTCCTTTGCTTCTGAGGCCTTTGCTTCTGTCCAGTAGCGCACTAGGGCCACATGTGGGATATTTATAAAAACTGCAGAATCTGGGCAATAAATATGGACTTGCGTTTCTTAGGTAAAACCTTCTGTGTTACAGAATTTTTTTTATTACAAATACATTTTGGCAAAAAATATGAAATTTGTAAATTTCACCTCTACATTGTTTTAATTCCTGTGAAATGGTTAAAAGGGTTAAAACACTTTCTGAACGCTGTTTTGAATACTTTGAGGGGTGCAGTTTCAAATTGGGGTGATATATTGGGATTTTCTAATATTTAAGGCCCTCAAAGCCACTTCAAGACTGAACTGGTCCCTGAAAAAAATAGCCTTTTGAAATTTTCTTGAAAATGTAGGAAATTGCTGCGAAAGTTCTATGTCTTGTAACGTCCTTTTACAAAAATAAAAGGACGTTCAAAAAACGATGCAAACATAAAGTAGACATATGGGATATGTGAAATAGTAGCTATTTTGTGTGGTATTACTATCTGTTTTACAAGCAGATACATTTAAATTTAGAAAAATGCTAATTTTTGCAAATTTTCTCTAAATCTTGTTTTTTTCACAAATAAATATTGAATTTATCGACCACATTTTTTCACTAATATAAAGTACAATATGTCACGAGAAAACAATCTCAGAATCGCTTGGATAGGTAAAAGCATTTTAGAGTTATTACCACATAAATTGACACGTCAGATTTGAAAAAATGGGGCTAGTCCTGAAGGCCAAAATGAGCTCGGTCCTGAAGGGGTTAATAGTTTGTCCGCCAATTCCCCCCCCAGTGATCACATTGTTACGCCAGCTGGTCCTGCTGTCTTTGAGATGGAACATTCTATTTAGGGCTCATCATGTTTCCGGTGCTTCCAATGACATTGCGGATGCTTTATCTCAATAACAGTGGGATCGTTTCCATTTGCTAGCTACAGAGTCGGAGAGGGATCCGGTTTCTTGCCCCGAACATCTTTGGAGGGTGGTGTCGCTCGTCTGTTATGGTGGGCAAAGCGTTCGCTGGCCCCTGGTACGTGGGATCCTTATACCAAAATCTGGTTGAGATGGATCACCCTCTAGGTGACCCCTTGCAGGCCCAGACCCGTCATGACCACCCTCTGCTTAGCTCTGGGCTCACATGATGGTACAAGGGGGACAAGGGGCCACACAAACACCCTCCTATCTAATAAATATAATTTCACTGTCTAGTTTGATAGAAATCTAATTGTGCTCCCACAATATGAGTAAATTATATGGTTCACTGAAGTAACAATAAAGTAAAAAATACCTTTTAATAGTAACTTGTTAAAAACAGGGATAACACACCACTGTGACATAAGCCCCACCGTGATTATTAAAAAACGTATTAAACAGAAAACACTGAGTCATTATGATACATATAACTCGGTGTTTGTAACGATATTTTGTCTGGAAACAGCATATATCCAGGGCACATCAGTAGTACAATCCCCAAATAAAGCACAGGTGTCCGAATAAATCGGGTCTCCTAGTGCTGGGTGTAACACAATATGACTATCCCCCATGCAAACGTTCCATTAACAATACAACGACCCTACGCGTTTCAGGTACTCATCCTCAGGGGTCCGTATCTTGGTAACTCTGGTCTTCACACCAGCGATAGAATTTCTTCAACAGCAGATATTCTGCTGTGCGTCACGGCAAGATGCACGTATCGATGTCAACGGCATACTTCATTGCAGGCGCTACGTTACTATAAACGCTAAACTCCACCCCTCGTATTCTAGCGGCAAAACGTGAACTGACCAATCCCCGCACCCTCACGATTAGTGACACCTGCCCATGTGACCCCCCGCCGTCAGCTGACAACCAGGGGCCATCATCGGCCGCATCAATCCGCACGCGCAGGCGCAGTAGAAGCCACGGACAAGTCGCCCAGACTGCCAATATACGAGAAGGTAAGCGCTACACGATAATAGATAATAAGTAAATCTCGCGGGACAGTTAAACACCGCAAGTAGGCTACCTCACAAAGCAACTAAAAAGTAATTAATCACATGTAGGGTGGATAAGAATATACGATCCCTCATGACATGCGGGACCGACAGACGATCTCCGTTAAAAAACGGCAGACCAACAGGGCCATCTCTGTGTTGGGCAAATATGAACTCACCCACCCCATGGGCAACCTAAAGGAGATAGGCCGCCCATAAGGAGTGTTAGATAAAACATGTATAGTTAGTCTGCTCATTTAAACCTGCTGGTTGTATGCATTCCAGTCTGTGGATCCATTGTGCTTCTTTGCTTTCTATCAGGTTGTCCCAATCTCCTCCTCTTTTGGGGGGTCTAACAAGTTCAATAGCTTGAAACTTTAGACATGCTGCCTGGCCTTGGTGTTTGGCATGCACATGCTTGGATATTGGGGTGTCCCTACCATGGACAATATCTCCAACATGCTCCCTAATACGGCGACGAAATTGTCGTGCTGTTTTTCCCACATAATTTAGGGGGCATGGACATGTGATTAGGTAGACCACTCCCGCGGTCTTACAATTGACATAATCCCGAATAGTGTATTGTTTCTGTGTAGTGACGCTAGTGAAGCTATTACCTTTAAAAATGAAATCACAGGCTTTACAGCTACCACACCTAAAGGTGCCTGGTATTTGTCTGTCCAGCCACGTGCCCCTAGATGAAATGGGGTCAAAACAGCTATGCATGACTCTGTCCCTTATATTTTTCCCTCTCCGATACGTGACAGACGGCCTCTGTGTGATCTGATCTGCTAGATCTACATCAGAACTGAGAATACGCCAATACCTATTCAGTATCTGCATAATATCATTTTGTTTGGAATCATAGGTGCCTATGAGTCTCGTGACCTGTTCTTCTTTCCGTTTTTTAGGAACCAGAAGACATTGCCTATCAGCATCCCTTGCTCCCTCATAGGCCTTCCTGATAACCCTCTCGGGGAAACCTCTGTCCTTCAATCTTGTTTTGAGCTCCTTGGCCTGGAACTCAAAATCACCCATAGAACTACAATTCCTACGTACTCTCATAAATTGGCCTTTTGGAATGCCACTTTTGAGGGAATAAGGATGACAGCTATTCCATTGCAGGAAACTATTTGTTGCTGTTTCTTTCCTATGTACCTTAGTGTGGATAGTGCCTTCTACTGTTTTTGTGATTTTCAAATCTAAAAAAGACAATTCTTTCTCACTGATCTCACATGTGAATTTAAGTCCTACATCATTCTTGTTGAGGGCTGCTACAAAATTATGGAACTCATCCGCTGTAGAGTTCCAAAGGATCAACACGTCATCAATATATCTAATCCATAATCCAACGGATGAAGTCCAATTGACAAATTTGTCCCCAAAGACAATTGTCTCCTCCCACCAGCCAAGAAATAAATTTGCATAGGTGGGAGCAGCAGGACTCCCCATTGCAGTACCACATTTCTGATGGAAAATTTTGTCTTCAAAAATAAATATATTTCTTTCAAGAACAAACTGTAATAGCTGCATGACAAACTGGTTATGAGCTGCAAACTGAGTACCTCTAGATCCCAGATAGTACTCAACGGCTTTATAACCATATTTGTGCGGTATGGATGAATACAACGCCTCGACATCCAGACTAGCCAAGATTGTATCTTTCTCCAGGGAAATACCATCAATCTGTTTCAGGACATCCATTGTGTCACGCACATATGATGTAAGACTCAAGACAAAGGGACGCAACACTTGGTCAACATACGTACTCACATTTTGAGTTAAATTATTTATGCCTGAAACAATAGGTCTGCCACGTAAGGGAGGATATCCTTTATGGATTTTGGGCAGGCTATAGAAACACGCCATAACAGGAAATTGTGGGTAAAGGAACCCAAACTCCCCTGCACTAATCAAAGATCTGCTCTTTGCATCACTCAAAATGCTCAGCAACTCTTTCTTGAATAATGCCGTAGGGTTATCCTTTAAAATGGTATAGCAGTCATGGTTAAATAAAATGTCCTCACACATCCTCTTATAACCATCCCTGCTCATGACCACAATGTTCCCACCTTTATCAGATGCCTTGAGAACAATATTCTGTTTTTTCTCTAAAGTGGTCAGAGCTAGTCGTTCAGACCAAGACAAGTTATTATCCATTCCCCTGCTATCCTGACTGAGACTTTTGATCTCATCTCCCACCATATCCACAAATAAATCCACATTAGTAAAATCTCCTATAGGTGGCAGTTTCCTACTCTTCATTTTAAGGTTGGTGAAGGGACCTATACCTGGAGTGCGTCCAGATTCCTCTAATAACCCTTCAAGGGCCGAGAGACCTTCCATATCAGACTCCTCTAACCCTAATTCCATGCATTTTTTCCTATTATGGTGTTTAAAAAATTTAATCCATTTGAGTTTACGAGCAAATAAATTGAGATCTTTTATCCACGAAAATGAGTCAAATTTAACTGTAGGGACAAAGGAAAGTCCCTTTTCTAATAATGTATTCTCTGATGCACTCAAATTATATTCAGAAAGGTTAATGATTTGAAGCCTATCCATATTATTCCCCTTCACTAATCCTTTTGTCCCCTCAGCATATAGCGGGAAATGGGAGGATTGTTGGCTAAAAAATTATTGCCACTATTAGAAGAGGCTCTCCCACGGCCTCTATTTCTACTTCTTGCTCCTCCCCTAAATTTGTGTTTCCCACCACTACCGCCAAAAAATGGGCCCACTCTTTCAGAGTCTGTAGTTTCACTCTCTGATGTGGAAGGGTCAGATTCCCTCGGCCCCCTATTGGTCTGTTGATATTGCTGTTGTTGTGTAGTAACAAAATCATACGCTTTTTTCTCCCTAAATTCCTGTAGGTCTCTCTGGAATTGGAAGTGTTTTCGTTCCTTAAGATGATTAGTAAACCTTTCCAAAGTTTGTTGGAGGATTTTGTCCCTTTTTTCAAAACCAGGGGTATCTACCAAAGACTTGGCTGCCTCAATCTCTTTTTTAAGCTCAACACTAATAAAGTCAAACTGGACTTTTTCTTCCTCTACCAAAATCTGCATCAGCCTAAGTGAGCTCCCTGTAATCTCCTGTTCCCACCTTTCTTTGATATTAGCGGTTTTAAGTCTTAATGCTGGGACAATGGGGACCCTGAGACCTCTGGGAACTATCTTGTTCTTTAAATAGTTTTCCAGACTCTGGATCTCCCACCAACTTCTAGTATAATCTTTATGCAATCTATTCAGGTTTTTGAAGGTGGATTTAAGAGATGCACCCTGAACTGTATACATCAGTTCACATTCAGAAAAGACGCTTTTAGCCTCACTCATCCACCCATCTGTGTTTAATTCAGAAAGTGCAAAGGCTGCCATACCTAGATAAACTGAAATTATTAACTGTATGGATTAAATGTAATTTCACTGTCTAGTTTGATAGAAATCTAATTGTGCTCCCACAATATGAGTAAATTATATGGTTCACTGAAGTAACAATAAAGTAAAAAATACCTTTTAATAGTAACTTGTTAAAAACAGGGATAACACACCACTGTGACATAAGCCCCACCGTGATTATTAAAAAACGTATTAAACAGAAAACACTGAGTCATTATGATACATATAACTCGGTGTTTGTAACGATATTTTGTCTGGAAACAGC
Organism: Rhinoderma darwinii; assembly: GCF_050947455.1. Classification (NCBI taxonomy): domain Eukaryota; kingdom Metazoa; phylum Chordata; class Amphibia; order Anura; family Rhinodermatidae; genus Rhinoderma; species Rhinoderma darwinii. The sequence continues at coordinate 324,527,692 of NC_134688.1, read as the reverse complement.
ATATATCCAGGGCACATCAGTAGTACAATCCCCAAATAAAGCACAGGTGTCCGAATAAATCGGGTCTCCTAGTGCTGGGTGTAACACAATATGACTATCCCCCATGCAAACGTTCCATTAACAATACAACGACCCTACGCGTTTCAGGTACTCATCCTCAGGGGTCCGTATCTTGGTAACTCTGGTCTTCACACCAGCGATAGAATTTCTTCAACAGCAGATATTCTGCTGTGCGTCACGGCAAGATGCACGTATCGATGTCAACGGCATACTTCATTGCAGGCGCTACGTTACTATAAACGCTAAACTCCACCCCTCGTATTCTAGCGGCAAAACGTGAACTGACCAATCCCCGCACCCTCACGATTAGTGACACCTGCCCATGTGACCCCCCGCCGTCAGCTGACAACCAGGGGCCATCATCGGCCGCATCAATCCGCACGCGCAGGCGCAGTAGAAGCCACGGACAAGTCGCCCAGACTGCCAATATACGAGAAGGTAAGCGCTACACGATAATAGATAATAAGTAAATCTCGCGGGACAGTTAAACACCGCAAGTAGGCTACCTCACAAAGCAACTAAAAAGTAATTAATCACATGTAGGGTGGATAAGAATATACGATCCCTCATGACATGCGGGACCGACAGACGATCTCCGTTAAAAAACGGCAGACCAACAGGGCCATCTCTGTGTTGGGCAAATATGAACTCACCCACCCCATGGGCAACCTAAAGGAGATAGGCCGCCCATAAGGAGTGTTAGATAAAACATGTATAGTTAGTCTGCTCATTTAAACCTGCTGGTTGTATGCATTCCAGTCTGTGGATCCATTGTGCTTCTTTGCGTAAAATCAGGTTGTCCCAATCTCCTCCTCTTTTGGGGGGTCTAACAAGTTCAATAGCTTGAAACTTTAGACATGCTGCCTGGCCTTGGTGTTTGGCATGCACATGCTTGGATATTGGGGTGTCCCTACCATGGGCAATATCTCCAACATGCTCCCTAATACGGCGACGAAATTGTCGTGCTGTTTTTCCCACATAATTTAGGGGGCATGGACATGTGATTAGGTAGACCACTCCCGCGGTCTTACAATTGACATAATCCCGAATAGTGTATTGTTTCTGTGTAGTGACGCTAGTGAAGCTATTACCTTTAAAAATGAAATCACAGGCTTTACAGCTACCACACCTAAAGGTGCCTGGTATTTGTCTGTCCAGCCACGTGCCCCTAGATGAAATGGGGTCAAAACAGCTATGCATGACTCTGTCCCTTATATTTTTTCCTCTCCGATACGTGACAGACGGCCTCTGTGTGATCTGATCTGCTAGATCTACATCAGAACTGAGAATACGCCAATACCTATTCAGTATCTGCATAATATCATTTTGTTTGGAATCATAGGTGCCTATGAGTCTCGTGACCTGTTCTTCTTTCCGTTTTTTAGGAACCAGAAGACATTGCCTATCAGCATCCCTTGCTCCCTCATAGGCCTTCCTGATAACCCTCTCGGGGAAACCTCTGTCCTTCAATCTTGTTTTGAGCTCCTTGGCCTGGAACTCAAAATCACCCATAGAACTACAATTCCTACGTACTCTCATAAATTGGCCTTTTGGAATGCCACTTTTGAGGGAATAAGGATGACAGCTATTCCATTGCAGGAAACTATTTGTTGCTGTTTCTTTCCTATGTACCTTAGTGTGGATAGTGCCTTCTACTGTTTTTGTGATTTTCAAATCTAAAAAAGACAATTCTTTCTCACTGATCTCACATGTGAATTTAAGTCCTACATCATTCTTGTTGAGGGCTGCTACAAAATTATGGAACTCATCCGCTGTAGAGTTCCAAAGGATCAACACGTCATCAATATATCTAATCCATAATCCAACGGATGAAGTCCAATTGACAAATTTGTCCCCAAAGACAATTGTCTCCTCCCACCAGCCAAGAAATAAATTTGCATAGGTGGGAGCAGCAGGACTCCCCATTGCAGTACCACATTTCTGATGGAAAATTTTGTCTTCAAAAATAAATATATTTCTTTCAAGAACAAACTGTAATAGCTGCATGACAAACTGGTTATGAGCTGCAAACTGAGTACCTCTAGATCCCAGATAGTACTCAACGGCTTTATAACCATATTTGTGCGGTATGGATGAATACAACGCCTCGACATCCAGACTAGCCAAGATTGTATCTTTCTCCAGGGAAATACCATCAATCTGTTTCAGGACATCCATTGTGTCACGCACATATGATGTAAGACTCAAGACAAAGGGACGCAACACTTGGTCAACATACGTACTCACATTTTGAGTTAAATTATTTATGCCTGAAACAATAGGTCTGCCACGTAAGGGAGGATATCCTTTATGGATTTTGGGCAGGCTATAGAAACACGCCATAACAGGAAATTGTGGGTAAAGGAACCCAAACTCCCCTGCACTAATCAAAGATCTGCTCTTTGCATCACTCAAAATGCTCAGCAACTCTTTCTTGAATAATGCCGTAGGGTTATCCTTTAAAATGGTATAGCAGTCATGGTTAAATAAAATGTCCTCACACATCCTCTTATAACCATCCCTGCTCATGACCACAATGTTCCCACCTTTATCAGATGCCTTGAGAACAATATTCTGTTTTTTCTCTAAAGTGGTCAGAGCTAGTCGTTCAGACCAAGACAAGTTATTATCCATTCCCCTGCTATCCTGACTGAGACTTTTGATCTCATCTCCCACCATATCCACAAATAAATCCACATTAGTAGACAACCTGATTTTACGCAAAGAAGCACAATGGATCCACAGACTGGAATGCATACAACCAGCAGGTTTAAATGAGCAGACTAACTATACATGTTTTATCTAACACTCCTTATGGGCGGCCTATCTCCTTTAGGTTGCCCATGGGGTGGGTGAGTTCATATTTGCCCAACACAGAGATGGCCCTGTTGGTCTGCCGTTTTTTAACGGAGATCGTCTGTCGGTCCCGCATGTCATGAGGGATCGTATATTCTTATCCACCCTACATGTGATTAATTACTTTTTAGTTGCTTTGTGAGGTAGCCTACTTGCGGTGTTTAACTGTCCCGCGAGATTTACTTATTATCTATTATCGTGTAGCGCTTACCTTCTCGTATATTGGCAATCTGGGCGACTTGTCCGTGGCTTCTACTGCGCCTGCGCGTGCGGATTGATGCGGCCGATGATGGCCCCTGGTTGTCAGCTGACGGCGGGGGGTCACATGGGCAGGTGTCACTAATCGTGAGGGTGCGGGGATTGGTCAGTTCACGTTTTGCCGCTAGAATACGAGGGGTGGAGTTTAGCGTTTATAGTAACGTAGCGCCTGCAATGAAGTATGCCGTTGACATCGATACGTGCATCTTGCCGTGACGCACAGCAGAATATCTGCTGTTGAAGAAATTCTATCGCTGGTGTGAAGACCAGAGTTACCAAGATACGGACCCCTGAGGATGAGTACCTGAAACGCGTAGGGTCGTTGTATTGTTAATGGAACGTTTGCATGGGGGATAGTCATATTGTGTTACACCCAGCACTAGGAGACCCGATTTATTCGGACACCTGTGCTTTATTTGGGGATTGTACTACTGATGTGCCCTGGATATATGCTGTTTCCAGACAAAATATCGTTACAAACACCGAGTTATATGTATCATAATGACTCAGTGTTTTCTGTTTAATACGTTTTTTAATAATCACGGTGGGGCTTATGTCACAGTGGTGTGTTATCCCTGTTTTTAACAAGTTACTATTAAAAGGTATTTTTTACTTTATTGTTACTTCAGTGAACCATATAATTTACTCATATTGTGGGAGCACAATTAGATTTCTATCAAACTAGACAGTGAAATTACATTTAATCCATACAGTTAATAATTTCAGTTTATCTAGGTATGGCAGCCTTTGCACTTTCTGAATTAAACACAGATGGGTGGATGAGTGAGGCTAAAAGCGTCTTTTCTGAATGTGAACTGATGTATACAGTTCAGGGTGCATCTCTTAAATCCACCTTCAAAAACCTGAATAGATTGCATAAAGATTATACTAGAAGTTGGTGGGAGATCCAGAGTCTGGAAAACTATTTAAAGAACAAGATAGTTCCCAGAGGTCTCAGGGTCCCCATTGTCCCAGCATTAAGACTTAAAACCGCTAATATCAAAGAAAGGTGGGAACAGGAGATTACAGGGAGCTCACTTAGGCTGATGCAGATTTTGGTAGAGGAAGAAAAAGTCCAGTTTGACTTTATTAGTGTTGAGCTTAAAAAAGAGATTGAGGCAGCCAAGTCTTTGGTAGATACCCCTGGTTTTGAAAAAAGGGACAAAATCCTCCAACAAACTTTGGAAAGGTTTACTAATCATCTTAAGGAACGAAAACACTTCCAATTCCAGAGAGACCTACAGGAATTTAGGGAGAAAAAAGCGTATGATTTTGTTACTACACAACAACAGCAATATCAACAGACCAATAGGGGGCCGAGGGAATCTGACCCTTCCACATCAGAGAGTGAAACTACAGACTCTGAAAGAGTGGGCCCATTTTTTGGCGGTAGTGGTGGGAAACACAAATTTAGGGGAGGAGCAAGAAGTAGAAATAGAGGCCGTGGGAGAGCCTCTTCTAATAGTGGCAATAATTTTTTAGCCAACAATCCTCCCATTTCCCGCTATATGCTGAGGGGACAAAAGGATTAGTGAAGGGGAATAATATGGATAGGCTTCAAATCATTAACCTTTCTGAATATAATTTGAGTGCATCAGAGAATACATTATTAGAAAAGGGACTTTCCTTTGTCCCTACAGTTAAATTTGACTCATTTTCGTGGATAAAAGATCTCAATTTATTTGCTCGTAAACTCAAATGGATTAAATTTTTTAAACACCATAATAGGAAAAAATGCATGGAATTAGGGTTAGAGGAGTCTGATATGGAAGGTCTCTCGGCCCTTGAAGGGTTATTAGAGGAATCTGGACGCACTCCAGGTATAGGTCCCTTCACCAACCTTAAAATGAAGAGTAGGAAACTGCCACCTATAGGAGATTTTACTAATGTGGATTTATTTGTGGATATGGTGGGAGATGAGATCAAAAGTCTCAGTCAGGATAGCAGGGGAATGGATAATAACTTGTCTTGGTCTGAACGACTAGCTCTGACCACTTTAGAGAAAAAACAGAATATTGTTCTCAAGGCATCTGATAAAGGTGGGAACATTGTGGTCATGAGCAGGGATGGTTATAAGAGGATGTGTGAGGACATTTTATTTAACCATGACTGCTATACCATTTTAAAGGATAACCCTACGGCATTATTCAAGAAAGAGTTGCTGAGCATTTTGAGTGATGCAAAGAGCAGATCTTTGATTAGTGCAGGGGAGTTTGGGTTCCTTTACCCACAATTTCCTGTTATGGCGTGTTTCTATAGCCTGCCCAAAATCCATAAAGGATATCCTCCCTTACGTGGCAGACCTATTGTTTCAGGCATAAATAATTTAACTCAAAATGTGAGTACGTATGTTGACCAAGTGTTGCGTCCCTTTGTCTTGAGTCTTACATCATATGTGCGTGACACAATGGATGTCCTGAAACAGATTGATGGTATTTCCCTGGAGAAAGATACAATCTTGGCTAGTCTGGATGTCGAGGCGTTGTATTCATCCATACCGCACAAATATGGTTATAAAGCCGTTGAGTACTATCTGGGATCTAGAGGTACTCAGTTTGCAGCTCATAACCAGTTTGTCATGCAGCTATTACAGTTTGTTCTTGAAAGAAATATATTTATTTTTGAAGACAAAATTTTCCATCAGAAATGTGGTACTGCAATGGGGAGTCCTGCTGCTCCCACCTATGCAAATTTATTTCTTGGCTGGTGGGAGGAGACAATTGTCTTTGGGGACAAATTTGTCAATTGGACTTCATCCGTTGGATTATGGATTAGATATATTGATGACGTGTTGATCCTTTGGAACTCTACAGCGGATGAGTTCCATAATTTTGTAGCAGCCCTCAACAAGAATGATGTAGGACTTAAATTCACATGTGAGATCAGTGAGAAAGAATTGTCTTTTTTAGATTTGAAAATCACAAAAACAGTAGAAGGCACTATCCACACTAAGGTACATAGGAAAGAAACAGCAACAAATAGTTTCCTGCAATGGAATAGCTGTCATCCTTATTCCCTCAAAAGTGGCATTCCAAAAGGCCAATTTATGAGAGTACGTAGGAATTGTAGTTCTATGGGTGATTTTGAGTTCCAGGCCAAGGAGCTCAAAACAAGATTGAAGGACAGAGGTTTCCCCGAGAGGGTTATCAGGAAGGCCTATGAGGGAGCAAGGGATGCTGATAGGCAATGTCTTCTGGTTCCTAAAAAACGGAAAGAAGAACAGGTCACGAGACTCATAGGCACCTATGATTCCAAACAAAATGATATTATGCAGATACTGAATAGGTATTGGCGTATTCTCAGTTCTGATGTAGATCTAGCAGATCAGATCACACAGAGGCCGTCTGTCACGTATCGGAGAGGGAAAAATATAAGGGACAGAGTCATGCATAGCTGTTTTGACCCCATTTCATCTAGGGGCACGTGGCTGGACAGACAAATACCAGGCACCTTTAGGTGTGGTAGCTGTAAAGCCTGTGATTTCATTTTTAAAGGTAATAGCTTCACTAGCGTCACTACACAGAAACAATACACTATTCGGGATTATGTCAATTGTAAGACCGCGGGAGTGGTCTACCTAATCACATGTCCATGCCCCCTAAATTATGTGGGAAAAACAGCACGACAATTTCGTCGCCGTATTAGGGAGCATGTTGGAGATATTGTCCATGGTAGGGACACCCCAATATCCAAGCATGTGCATGCCAAACACCAAGGCCAGGCAGCATGTCTAAAGTTTCAAGCTATTGAACTTGTTAGACCCCCCAAAAGAGGAGGAGATTGGGACAACCTGATTTTACGCAAAGAAGCACAATGGATCCACAGACTGGAATGCATACAACCAGCAGGTTTAAATGAGCAGACTAACTATACATGTTTTATCTAACACTCCTTATGGGCGGCCTATCTCCTTTAGGTTGCCCATGGGGTGGGTGAGTTCATATTTGCCCAACACAGAGATGGCCCTGTTGGTCTGCCGTTTTTTAACGGAGATCGTCTGTCGGTCCCGCATGTCATGAGGGATCGTATATTCTTATCCACCCTACATGTGATTAATTACTTTTTAGTTGCTTTGTGAGGTAGCCTACTTGCGGTGTTTAACTGTCCCGCGAGATTTACTTATTATCTATTATCGTGTAGCGCTTACCTTCTCGTATATTGGCAGTCTGGGCGACTTGTCCGTGGCTTCTACTGCGCCTGCGCGTGCGGATTGATGCGGCCGATGATGGCCCCTGGTTGTCAGCTGACGGCGGGGGGTCACATGGGCAGGTGTCACTAATCGTGAGGGTGCGGGGATTGGTCAGTTCACGTTTTGCCGCTAGAATACGAGGGGTGGAGTTTAGCGTTTATAGTAACGTAGCGCCTGCAATGAAGTATGCCGTTGACATCGATACGTGCATCTTGCCGTGACGCACAGCAGAATATCTGCTGTTGAAGAAATTCTATCGCTGGTGTGAAGACCAGAGTTACCAAGATACGGACCCCTGAGGATGAGTACCTGAAACGCGTAGGGTCGTTGTATTGTTAATGGAACGTTTGCATGGGGGATAGTCATATTGTGTTACACCCAGCACTAGGAGACCCGATTTATTCGGACACCTGTGCTTTATTTGGGGATTGTACTACTGATGTGCCCTGGATATATGCTGTTTCCAGACAAAATATCGTTACAAACACCGAGTTATATGTATCATAATGACTCAGTGTTTTCTGTTTAATACGTTTTTTAATAATCACGGTGGGGCTTATGTCACATAGTTACATAGTTAGTACGGCTGAAAAAAGACACATGTCCATCAAGTTCAACCAAGGGAAGGGAAAAGGGAAGGAAAAATTTCTACACATAGGAGCTAATATTTTTTTGTTCTAGGAAATTATCTAACCCTTTTTTAAAGCCATCTACTGTCCCTGCTGTGACCAGCTCCTGCGGTAGGCTATTCCATAAATTCACAGTTCTCACTGTAAAGAAGCCTTGTCGCCTCTGCAGCTTGAACCTTTTTTTCTCCAGACGGAGGGAGTGCCCCCTTGTTTTTTGAGGGGGTTTTACAAGGAACAGGATTTCACCATATTTTTTGTATGTGCCATTAATATATTTATATAAGTTAATCATGTCCCCCCTTAGTCTTCTTTTTTCAAGGCTAAATAGGTTTAATTCTTTCAATCTTTCCTCATAACTTAAATTCTCCATGCCCCTTATTAGCTTCGTTGCTCTTCTTTGTATTTTTTCCAACTCCAGGGCATCCTTTCTATGAACTGGAGCCCAGAACTGAACTGCATATTCTAGATGAGGCCTCACTAATGCTTTGTAAAGTGGCATTATTACATCCCTGTCCCGCGAGTCCATGCCTCTTTTAATACACGACAATATCCTGCTGGCCTTTGAAGCAGCTGATTGACACTGCATGCTGTTATTGAGTTTATAATTTACAAGTACACCCAGATCCTTCTCAACAAGTGAATCCGCCAGTGTAGCGCCCCCTAGGACATATGATGCATGCAGGTTGTTGGTACCAAGATGCATAACTTTACATTTATCTACATTAAACTTCATTTGCCAAGTGGACGCCCAAACACTTAGTTTGTTTAAATCTGCCTGTAATTCATGAACATCTTCCATAGTCTGAACTATATTACATAGCTTGGTGTCATCTGCAAAAATAGAAATAGTGCTATTAATCCCTTCCTCTATATCATTAATAAATAAGTTGAATAATAGTGGTCCCAGCACTGAACCCTGGGGTACACCACTTATAACCGGGGACCATTCAGAGAAGGAATCATTGACCACAACCCTCTGGATACGGTCCTTGAGCCAATTCTCAATCCAATTACAAACTATATTTTCTAAACCTATAGTCCTTAATTTACCCATTAGGCGTCTATGGGGGACAGTGTCAAATGCCTTTGCAAAGTCCAAAAACACTAAATCCACAGCGGCCCCTCTGTCTAGACTTCTGCTCACCTCTTCATAAAAACAGATTAGGTTAGTTTGACAACTTCTGTCCTTAGTAAAACCGTGCTGGCTGTCACTTATAATGCTATTTATTGTCACATAATCCTGTATATAGTCCCTCAATAGCCCCTCAAACATTTTCCCCACGATGGATGTTAAGCTTACTGGTCTATAATTACCCGGGGAAGACCTAGAGCCCTTTTTGAAAATAGGCACCACATTTGCCCTGCGCCAGTCCCTTGGCACTATACCAGTCACTAGAGATTCTCTGAATATTATGAAAAGGGGGACAGAAATAACTGAACTAAGCTCTTTAAGAATTCTAGGGTGTAACCCATCTGGTCCCGGAGCCTTGTGCACATTTATTTTATTTAATTTAGCTTGGACCATCTCTACATTCATCCAATTCAGTATATCAACTGATATATTAACAGCACTGGCACCGGCTACATCAGCTGCTCTTTCTTCTGTTGTATATGCAGAGCTAAAGAACCCATTTAGTAACTCTGCCTTCTCTTGATCCCCTGTGATCAACTCCCCATTACCATTATCTAGGGGTCCTACATGTTCAGACCTTGGCTTTTTTGCATTTATATGCTTGAAGAATTTTTTAGGATTTGTTTTACTATCCTTGGCCACCTGCCTTTCATTTTGTATTTTTGCTAATTTTATTACATTTTTACAGATTTTATTAAGCTCTTTATATTTTACAAAGGCTACAGCTGTACCCTCAGATTTGTATTTTTTAAATGCCCTTTTTTTGTCATGTATTGCCCCTTTCACAGAAGGTGTAAGCCATGTGGGGTTTAATTTGAGTCGTTTATACTTATTACCTGTAGGAATAAATTTTGCACTATAATAACTCAAAGTAGATTTGAAAATCTCCCATTTATCATTTGTTCCATTATATTCTGACTCCATGACCAGGCTGTAAGTTGTAGGGCCCTTGAGACAATCTCACTGTATATGTCTGTATTGAACCGGTACTCACACCAAGACACTGTCAGATAGCGTCAACTCAGCTGAAGAGGCACGTGGGAAGTTTCCAGAGAAGTTTATTTTCAGGCTGAAATACTTGTAATGTACACAAACCAGCAGGTGAAAAGATGATATTTTGCCAGAGTTGAGCAGGAGATGACTACACAGTATGGGAACCATGAGGAAAGACAACTAAGCACAGAAAGAAGGGAGGAGCTATTACCTCAGAGCCTAGCTACAGGGAGATAGCAGGGACAAACTAAATAAAGCAAAGCAACTGCAATAGGAGCATATAACATAACATGACAGTGAATAGAAACCTAAGTCGAGGGACATGACACTCCCCGTCTGAAATCTTTAGATTTCACAATAAAATCAAACTTGAAAGAATGTCCTTGAATAATGTCCAGTAGTGGATCCTGGAACCTGAAAGACAAAAGGAACATGCAAACAATGACAATAGTTATAGTCCAAGTCTGTTGCCGATAGTCCACAACAGTAGGTATCCGCTTGTACAAGTTCCAAGTAAGAAACCCATCTTCGGATCGGGGAAGCCGCAACTTGCCAACACTTCCACCAACCCACTGTATATTCCAAATGGTAAGGTGTTCCAAATATAACACAGCTAGCAGCCAGCTGGGGGCTGTGTCCTTTATGTGCCTTCTTTCTTTGTAAGAAGAAGCACTAGTTCAGTGATTGGGCGGAAGAAAACTCGCACTGAGCCTCCTTTGGTCACCTTGACCTCTACCTTTCGAGTCTTTCCATCATCACTAGGCATAACCTTGGTAACAAGACCCATTGGCCATTCATTGCGATGGGCTTCCTTATCCTTTAGAAGAACAAGGTCACCTTCCTGGAGGTTAGGTCTCGACGTCTGCCATTTGTGACGGCTTTGAAGTATGTGCAAATACTCTGTCTTCCAGCGGTGCCAGAACACGTTGGACAGGTATTGTACCTGTTTCCATTGGCGTCGGTAAATGTCGCTGTGGTCAAAGATTCCCGGAGGGATTGCAGCAGTCCCGATCTTCTGGGTAAGAAGCGTAGCTGGGGTAAGAATAACTGGGGAATCAGGGTCCGAGGATACTGGGACTAGTGGCCTTGCATTGATTATGGCGGACACCTCTGCAAGAAAGGTGACCAAGATCTCATGAGTAAGCAAAGACTTGTGATCCAGCAACATGGAGTCAAGGATTTTGCGTGCAATTCCAATCATGCGTTCCCATGATCCTCCCATGTGAGACGAATGTGGAGGGTTAAACACCCATGTGCACCCATTGTTAGACAAGAAATTGTCTAACTGCAGTTCTTTGCTGGCTCCCACGAAGTTAGTGCCGCAGTCAGACCTCAGTTGCTTGACGGGTCCTCGGATAGAGAAGAATCTTCGGAGGGCATTGATGAAGCAAGAAGAATCCATAGACTCAATCACTTCGATGTGTACTGCTCGGATGCTGAGACATGTAAACTGCACAGCCCACCGTTTGCTGTTTGCGACTCCACCACGGGTCCTTCGTGTAACAACTGACCATGGGTCAAAGACATCCACCCCAACATAAGTAAAGGGCGGTTCCGTACTTAGTCGGTCTGCTGGGAGATTTGCCATTTGTTGTTGATGGTGTCTTCCTCTTAACTTATGACACTTGACACATTTATGGAGCACGGAAGAGATGCATCTCTTCATCCCTACGATCCACAAGCCGGCTGACCTGATGGCACCTTCTGTAAACTGTCTGCCTTGGTGCTGCACTCTTTCATGATGGTGTCGGACCAATAGTGTAGCAATATGATGCCGACCTGGTATAATGACAGGATTTTGTTCCTTGCTACTTAGATCAGATCTCACTATACGGCCGCCCACTCTCAGCAATTTGTGATGATCAAGCACTGGATTCAGTTCAAAGAGTGCACTGCTCTTGGAAAGATTGATACCCTTTGTAATATTGTCAATCTCCTGACTGTATACTTCTTGTTGCACACAACGGGTAATGACTTCTTCAGCATGTTCGATGTCTGCGACAGTAGGGTGTTCTTTACAGATATGCCAGCCATGACACTCTGATGTGTCCTTAGCAAAGCAGTGAGCGATATGAATTAGGTGAGCAACAGCTCGCACAATAGATGACCAATTTGAGAAGCGCCCAAAGCGATGTGACTTCAGCTTCAATTTTGGAATTACAGAAGTGAAGAGCGTGGTATTTGTAGGCCTGATTTCCTTGTCAGACTCGGGATCCACCATCTCATAGGTGGTGTTGGTAGGAATTAAACAGGGATCCTCATACAAGAATCTTGGAGGTGACAACCACATGTCACATAGGCCTGCTGCCGGTTCAGGTCTTGTTCCACGATCAGCTGGGTTAAGGTCAGTGGAGATGTACTGCCACTGCCCAGGAGTAGAAAAACTTCTAATGCGTTCTACTCTGTTGCTGACATATACATAGAATTGTTTTGTTTGGTTGTATATATAACCAAGCACAACTTTACTATCTGTGTAGAAAGCAAATGAATCAATTGCAATGTCCATTTCGTTTTTAATAACTTCAGCAATCTCTACTGCTAGCACAGCTGCACAAAGCTCAAGTCTTGGCACAGAGTGTGCAGGTTTTGGGGTTAGTTTGGCCTTACCCAGGACAAATCCACAGTGAGGCTTGTTGGTTCCTGGGATTCTCAGATAGGCTACTGCAGCTATGGCTTCGATAGACGCATCAGAGAAAATGTGTATTTCTCTTCTGATGGCAGCTGAAAGAGAGCTGGGAACGTAACAACGTGAGACTTGGAGTTGTTCTAATATTTTCAGAGACTCCTTCCATATCTTCCACCTTTGTTGTTTCTCAATAGGCAGAGAAGTATCCCAGTCTATGTTCTCGGTGGTAAACTGTCTCAGCAATTTCTTGCCTTGAATGGTGACGGGGGCTATGAAGCCAAGAGGATCATAGATGCTGTTCACAACAGATAAAACTCCTCGCTTGGTAAAAGGCTTGTCACTGGCTGACACTTGGAAGGTGAATGTGTCTTGCTTAATGTCCCACAGCAAACCTAGGCTTCGTTGTATAGGAGGAACATCAGAACCAAGATCGAGGTCTTTCAAGTTGGTTGCATGATCTTCAGAGGGGAACGCTTTCATTACCTTCTGGCTGTTAGAGATAATCTTGTGAAGTCTGAGATTTGCTACAGACAGCATTGCCTGCGTTCTGGTGAGGAGATCGATTGCCTCTTCACTTGTGGGTAAGGATTTAAGTCCATCATCTACATAGAAGTTCTTCTCAACAAATTGACGAGCATCAGATCCATACCCCTTCTCACCTTCCTGTGCTGTCCTTCTCAATCCATAGATTGCTACAGCAGGAGAGGGGCTGTTGCCGAAGACATGTACCTTCATCCGGTAATCTGTGACCTTGTTGTTGACATCATTGTCTTTGTGCCATAGAAACCTGAGGTAGTTCCTGTTGTCTTCCTTGACAATGAAGCAGTGGAACATTTGCTGGATGTCAGCCATTACTGCAACAGGTTCTTGTCTGAAGCGGATGAGTACTCCTATGAGGTTGTTGTTTAGGTTAGGCCCAGTGAGGAGCAGGTTGTTTAGAGAAACGCCTTCATACTGAGCGCTGGAATCAAACAACACTCTGATTTGATTAGGCTTGCGAGGGTGATACACGCCAAAGGATGGAAGGTACCAGCATTCTTCTCCTTCCTTTAGTGGTGGTGCAGGTTCTGCATGATCTCTATCAAATATATTTTGCATGAAGTCTACAAAATGTTTTTCCATCTCTGGTTTCCTCTTTAGGGTGCGTTTTAAAGAGGAAAATCTTGAAACTGCTTGCTGTAGATTGTTTGGTAATTTTGGTCTTGGGGAACGGAAAGGCAAAGGTGCTACCCAGCTGTTAGACTCATCCTGAGCAAATTCTTTGTCCATAACCTTGAGAAATTCTTTATCCTCTCTTGCAAGTGCCAACTTATTGTCTTCACTTGTAGAATTGAACACTGTTGCTCCAAGACTGTCATCCCAGGACAGGAATGTGTTCATATTATCTTGGTGGTCAAGCTGCCACTTACTGTTGTTCAGCTTCTCTTTCACCCAGTAATGGTGTGGGCATGGCTGAAAATAAGTGTTGCGACCATTTGGCAAAATGTGAGTTTTAAATGAGGAAATCTTGGTAGGCTTCTTCATCTTGTCTATACAGACGTTGCCTATGATAACCCAACCTAAATCAAGGCGTTGGGCAAACGGAGCATCATGTGGTCCGTTGATTTGCTGGCGTACCTTATGTACCCTGAGAATGTCTCTACCGAGCAGAAGTAGGATCTCTGCACTCTTGTCAAGGGCTGGTATTTCTTTCGCTATAGCCCTTAGATGAGTGTGATGAAGAGCAGCCTCTGACGTAGGAATCTCATCTTTGTTGGATGGTATCTGGTTGCACTCAACAAGTGTGGGTAAGGGTATCTCCTGATTGTTGAGAGAAGCCACTATAAGTCCACTGGCTCTTCTTCCGGAGACCTCTGTAATGCCACTACAAGTACCCAAGGTGTAAGGGTAAGCATCTCCTTTTAAGTTGAACAGGTCAAAGAGTTCTGATCTTGCGAGTGAACGGTTGCTCTGATCGTCCAGGATGGTATACACCTTTACGGCCCTTTCCGGTTGACCCTTGGGGTATACGTTGACTAGACATATCTTTGCGCAGGACTTGTCGCAAAGGTCGTCTCCGCAGACTTCTGTGCATGAAGAAGATACAGTAGTAAGATTTGCTGCTTGCTCTGCATTCTCCCCGCCATGATTTATCGCAGGAGTGGAATGTGCAGGTGGAGCAGGACTGAATTGAGATGGATGGAGCGCTTGCACATGGTCCTCACAGCCGCACTCTATGCATTTAATAGTAGTTTTACAGTCTTTAGCGAAATGTTCAGTAGACGCACAACATCGGTAACATACCCTAAATTTCTTTAGAAGCTCTTTGCGTTCCTGGAGCGGTTTCTTTCTGAAGCCAATGCATTTCTTGAGAGGATGTGGCTTCTTATGAATAGGACATAGGCGATTAGGATTTTCAATCTTTTCACCTTGGTTGTACTTGTCTGGAGCTGATGAGGGTGTGGGAAGGACATCAGTCTTTTTCACTGACACTGGACCTCTGTGGTTTCTATAGTTAGAACGTGGGCTGTCGTACTTAGGATGGGGTGAACCAGGACCACTGGACTCACTGGAGGTAAAGCTTGGGTCATTCTTGGATTCTGCAATGTTCCTGATAAATTCACAGAAGTAAGAAAATGGAGGAAAGGAGACTTGCTTTTCTTTTTTGTATCTCGACCCAAGTGTAGTCCACCTTTCTTGAATATTGTACGGCAGCTTGGAAACTATTGGGTTTACCCCACGAGCTGTGTCTAGGTAACTGAGGCCAGGTAGGTGTGGGTCTGCCTTGGCCAGCTGGAGCTCTAAGAGTAGGTCGCTGAGCTCTTGGAATTTTTCATTGTCTTTGCCAGATATTTTTGGAAAACCTTGCAGCCGTTTAAACAGAGCATTCTCTATGGCTTCAGGACTGCCAAAGCTTTGTTCCAGTCTCTCCCAAGCAGCGATGAGGCCTGCAGTTGGATTCTCGATGTGGACAGATCTCAATCTCTTGACACGTTCTGTAGACTGTGGACCGAGCCACCTGATCAGCAGATCTAGTTCTTCAGCAGCAGTAATGCCAATGTCACTAATAACGGTTCTGAAGGCACATTTCCAGCCCCTGTAGTTCTCAGGCTGGTCGTCAAACCTTGTGAGGCCGGTTTTAGTAAGTTCGCGGCGAACCATGTATCTTGCAAACTCTGTCATGTCAGTTCTCTCTGACTTTGGGCAGAGTATTGCTGGCTGAGTAGTGCTGATCATATTATTTGCGGTGTTCTGGCTAAGAGACATAGGGAAATACGGGTCTGCACGGGCGTTCAATCCAGGAGATAGTTTAAAGTCCATAGGTTTAGCTACACATGGAACTGGAACTATGTGGTTGTCAGGAGTCTGGTGACTTGCTAGCATATTGGATTTCACCTGGGCGTCTGTGTAATGAGCTTGCTGAGGTGCAGGGTTCTGGTGCAATGTGGTATGTGGAGAAAGGTAAGGATGACAAATTGGTAATGCATTGTACTGACCTTGGATGCAGAATGCTGCAGAAGAATCTGTGCCCCGTTGCTCTGGAGAAATATTTGCGCTGTCAGGATCATTAGCAGCAATCACAGGTTCACTGTTTTGGCTTAGTACGTAGTCTCTTGTGCGCTTAAGAGGATCTTCTACCTCCACTTCACATACACTGATGCTGTCTCTTTCACTTCCCCTGGCAGCTTCTTCTAAAACCTTTAACCTTGCCATAGCTGTGGCATGCTCGCATTGTTTGTTTAAAGTTTCTATTTCCGCCTTTTGGCGCGCTGCATCGGCTTCCATATCTGCCTTCTTTTGCGCAAAGACGGCCTGCATTTTAGTAGCCTCTGCTTCTGCCCGCGCTCTTATGAGCTGTTCGCTGAGCGTGGAATATTTTGAAGATCTTGACTTAGAAGATAGTTTTGAACGACTGGTAGACTTAGAAATGCGAGACGACGTTTCCTGTAATTGCGCGATTCTTGCCTCTGTGTTAGACTTAATTTTGCATACTAGGCTGTCTCGTTCCAAATTAAGTTTCTGGAAGCTTTCAAATTCTTCTAAAGAATCCTTTGTATTAAGTTTCTTCAAAATGCCAACATATTCCTGGCTTTTCAGTGAATAATGTTCATATGCTGTACAAAGCTGTTCTAGAGCTCCCTCTAGTGGTGAAACATTGTGAGCAGGCTGTGAGATGGTGGAGATGTGACTCAGCAATCTTTGCCAGAAGTTTGAGACAGCAGAAGAAAGTTCATGTTTTGCACCTTCTAGATTCTCTGTAACCTTCCATGTAGGCTTAGCAGAGCGTTTAGCTCTCTCACTGTACTGCAGACTAGGATCCATACTTTCTTCTGACTGTAGGTATTGTTCACCTTGAGAAGACTGTGCAATGTTCTCTTCAGACATGACACCTCACAGACAGGATGTGGATAATACAGAGGTGGGGGTGCTAGCTTGCTAGAAGGGTCTATGCTGTGGGGTCACACACACTGATGATTTCTTCTGCAGGCAGTTGCTTGTCTGTGTCTATCTCTGCAGGAGCTGCACACTGACTATACAGCAGGATCTGGCAGATATATAATCATCTTTTCACTATTCTGACTCCATGACCAGGCTGTAAGTTGTAGGGCCCTTGAGACAATCTCACTGTATATGTCTGTATTGAACCGGTACTCACACCAAGACACTGTCAGATAGCGTCAACTCAGCTGAAGAGGCACGTGGGAAGTTTCCAGAGAAGTTTATTTTCAGGCTGAAATACTTGTAATGTACACAAACCAGCAGGTGAAAAGATGATATTTTGCCAGAGTTGAGCAGGAGATGACTACACAGTATGGGAACCATGAGGAAAGACAACTAAGCACAGAAAGAAGGGAGGAGCTATTACCTCAGAGCCTAGCTACAGGGAGATAGCAGGGACAAACTAAATAAAGCAAAGCAACTGCAATAGGAGCATATAACATAACATGACAGTGAATAGAAACCTAAGTCGAGGGACATGACACATTATTTGACATTAGTTCTTCCCAGTCTATATCCTGAATTGCAGCCCTCATCCTGGGGAAATTGGCTTTCTTAAAATTAAATGTTTTTGCCCTCCCAGCCTGCGTTTGTTTTTTACAGTATAGGTAAAATGTAACTATATTATGATCACTGTTACCGAGGTTTTCACGAACATTGACATTCCCAACAAGATCTGCATTATTAGAAATGACCAGATCCAACAGAGCTTCACCTCTAGTCGGGTCTTCCACAAACTGGCCCATAAAATTTTCCTGCAACAGGTTGAGGAAATGTCTCCCCTTTGCAGTTGAAGCCGAACCATGACACCAATTAATATCCCGGAAATTAAAATCTCCCATTATCACTACAGTACCCGCCTGTGCAGCCCGCTCCATCTGTTTATATATCTGACCTTCCATCTCCTCAGTTATATTGGGGGGTCTATAGATTACACCAAAAGTAATTTTTTCAGTGTTTACCTCCCTTTCTAGTTCCACCCACAAGGTTTCAACCTCCTCACAGTCTTCACCCACTATTGTCTCTTTCACACTCGCCTTCATATCACTTCTCACATACAGACATACACCACCACCTTTCCTATTTGTCCTGTCTTTACGAAAAAGTGTAAAACCCTGTAGATTTACAGCCCAGTCATGTGAAGAGTCCAGCCATGTTTCAGCAACACCAACTATATCTATATTTTCTTCCAGTATCAAGGCCTCCAGCTCCCCCATTTTGCTTGCTAGACTTCTGGCATTTGTGAACATACACTTTAACTTGCCTGTCAGTTTTTCACTTTTATTATCAGAAATGTGATTTGACATTAATCGGTCCTTTTTATTTACACTGATGTTTTGTAACGAAAGGATCTCCTTATCTTGTTGTCTAGTCCTCTCCCCACATTCTGTTTCTCCCCCCACCAATATAGTCTGACCCCTATCTAACCTGGCTACCCCTTTTTTTTCTACATTGACCTCCCTCCTCAGCCCTAGTTTAAATACTCCGCCACCCCAGCTAGAATTCTCTCCCCCAGCACAGCGGACCCCCTTCCATTTAGGTGCAAATCATCTGCAGAATACAGTTTGTACCCCAATGAAAAGTCAGCCCAGTGCTCTAGGAACCCAAATCCTTCTCCTCTACACCAAGACTTCAGCCATGCATTTAACTCCCTAAGCTCCCGCTGTCTTTCCTGTGATGCGCATGGCACAGGCAGTATTCCTGAGAATACAACCTTGGAGGTCCTTCCCTTCAGCTTGTAGCCTAGTTCTTTAAAATTATTCTTAAGGCTCCTCCACCTACCATTTATTCTGTCGTTGGTACCGACATGGACCGCGACAGCTGGATCATCACCAGCCCCTCCCAGCAATTTGTCCACCCGTTCCACCACATGCCGAACCCTGGCACCAGGGAGACAGCAAACCATTCGGTTGAGGCGGTCTTGGCGACAAATTATTCTATCCGTCTTCCTGATTATAGAATCCCCTACAACTATCAATTGTCTTGGCTTGCCTGCATTACCATCCCGCCGACTACTAGCTGGGCTGTTCTCCCGGCTGTTAGGGAGATCAGTATCCACTAGGGCTGCCTTTTCTGAGACTGACACCCTCGCATCATCACCCAACCTGGCAATTTTGCTTGGAATGCCAGAAACCGGATCGGCCTTCCTTGTCTTTGACCCCTTTCTACTGCCCCTAACTACATTAACCCAGCTACTTACCTGATCCTGCTCACCCATGTCTTCACCCTCCAGTTCTAACCCACTAACTGCATGCTCTGTGAGCAGCAAGCTCCGCTCAAAATTGTCTATCCTCCTCAGTGTTGCATTCTGCTCCTCCAGATCTTTAATACGAGCTTCCAGGTGAACAACATGCTCACATCTGCCACAGAGATATTCACCCTGGAACTCCGGCTCCAGTCGTGTATACATATGACAAACTGTGCACTGAAGAAAACCTCCAATCTTGCTATCCATTATCCAAGTTACACCAAAACAGCGAACAATTGTCAAAGAAAAAGAAGAGTACTTACTGGGGCTTCAACTCCTCTTTTCAACTCCGGTTTTAGAACTCCACTTAGTTCACAAGCCACTTAAACCACCAAGCTCAGAAAGAGCAAGCTCAAAATGAGGTCTGCTGACTAATTTATACCACCTGTGTCCAGTTAACCCCTTCCCCCTCGTCAGCTGTTCAGCTGGAACGAATCTGCAAGGGATCCCTGTTTTTAACAAGTTACTATTAAAAGGTATTTTTTACTTTATTGTTACTTCAGTGAACCCTATCTAATAAATATACAATGACACAATTAAAATTGGAAGGTGCTTGTCACAGCTTTATTAGATGTTTTCATTTACAAAACCTGAGAATATATAAAAACAAGTATAAACATATTATAAACATTATTAACATTATGTGGCTAAGTCCTTGACAACCTTCAAAACATAAATAAAGCAGTTCCCTTAAACCACTAGTCGTGACCATATAAGCTACAATGGCGTTACCGCGGGTATGCTAAAGCACCATGCTTCCCAGTGTCCGCCCCTTAGAGAAGCCCAATTCCATCGCTTTAAAATAAAACCAATATATTGTGTGAAAGACAGCAATATATAAAAACATAAATGCCGTTGCCAAGGACCCGCCACAGCATGAAAACTTGGCTCCTTAAAGGCAATGTGTTTCCAGAAAAACATGTTTGTTTTTTTTAAATTAAACATTTAGTGTGTGGGTGATTAAACATTGTTCAAATTTTTTTTTTTTTTTTCACGAGTCAGGAAATATTATAAATTAATTCTAATTTATAAAATTTCCCATTTCTGGTCACTAGATGGAGCTATTCCCAAAATTGCAGCATTGCAAAATTGGGTAAAAAGCCCTCGCTCTAGTGAGCTCTCAGCATCCCCCCCTCCTTTATCCCGGCTAGTGCCGGGATAAACGAGGGGTTTGAACGGTGTAACCTCCTACACTGTGTGTCACCATTTTTTGAGCTAACACACAGTGTAGTAGGTTTACATACAGTAGTAAACACACACAAACACGAACATACATTGAAATCTCTTACCTGCTCCTGCCGCCGCGGCTCCCTCCGGCCCGTCCGCTCCGTCTGCTGCCGCTGGTCCAAGTGCACAAGTCCGGAAGCCGCGACCGGAGGTAGTAATATTACTGTCCGGCCGCGACTTCCGGTCCACAGGAAAATGGCGCCGGACGGCGCCAATTTCAAATTGGACTGTGTGGGAGCGGCGCATGCGCAGTTCCCACACAGACGCCGTACACACAAGTGAATGGGACGGGAGCCGTTCGCAGTCCCTATGGGACTGTGGCTGCCGTATTCCATGTCTGTATGTGTCGTTAATCGACACATACAGAAATGGAACAAAAAATGGCAGCCCCCATAGGGAAGAAAAAGTGTAAAAATAAGAAAAAGGAAAACACAAACACACAAATAAATATAAACGTTTTTAATAAAGCACTAACATCTTTAACATATAAAAAAATAATTTGTGATGACACTGTTCCTTTAAGTTTTCATGCGCTGCCACACTTGAAAACCCAACTCCAGGCTTTCCTGGAGGCCAAAATGAAAAACATCCACGCCCACAACCGTTAAGTGAACCAATGTAAGATCCACGATTCTCCAACAGTCGATGACGAACTACCAACCCACCATTTAAGCAAACAAACTTGGCCACTGTCTTATTAATCTTAACCCTAGTCCTATTCAGCACCGACACTGGCAGCGCATTGTGTAATTTTACCCGCTGTACAATTTCGGACCAGATAATCAAAAGCCCAGGATGGGCGTCTAAAAAACATAAGAAGTCCCTCATAATGTCATTAATGAGATTCCAAATGGGATAACTCTCAATGTCATTACCCCCTGCATCAACTATCAAAATATCAGGTAGACCCCAGGATCTAACCGCATCCTGAAACAAAGGCCTTACCTGATCCCTGGTCAGGCCACGAACTCCAAACTAGTGTACCTCTACAGTATCCTTATCTAAACCCAAATACCTACCAGTCGGAAGTAGGCATGCACACCTTTCGGACCAGTAAATATAGGAATGGCCAAGAAGCCAGACCACACATTTTGCAGAACCTGAAAGTAAAAGAAAATTAGGCAAACAGAACAAAAATGACCCAAAATAACCACAAGATAAAGAAATCAATATTCCAGCAAATGCGGCCTAACATAGGGACGAAAGCGGCTGGACTCCCAGCGGCCAATCCTCTTAACTAATGCAGTGTCAAGCCCAAAACGAGAAGCCTCAGTAGCGGTTCCAATCCTAAAAGAATGAGAGCTGTAATCCAGATGAGAAAGGCCCAACCCTTGTACGCATTTCTTAAAGACCGCAATAAATTTATATCTGGACAACGCTGAACCATCCGCATGCACTAGCAAAGAGGAAAAACCCTGAGGACGCACAGCCATGAAACGCAGAAAACACCCTACTGGACACGATTCCCCTTCACGAATTTTAGTCAAACAAATCTCAAAACCTTTTCCCTTCCTGTCAGTTTTGGAATGATACAACATTATTCTCAACGCACTATCCCGAAAAACCACATCGGTTACTTGAATACCACCCTGCACCCGTTTGGAGGGTCTAACTAATTCGCCAACCCGAAAGGCCCCATAGAAAGCCCAAGAGAAAGCCAATTGAAACAACAACCTCTCATAATCTGAATGGGATATCCCGTGCAACTGAGAAAAAAGGCCCTCCAACATTGCAAAAGACATTCCCTTTCTGAAAAGCCTACAGAGCCCGCCTTATCAAAAAATGCTTAGTAACATCTATACAACTTGCAGAAAAAGGAAAGTGCCGCTACCGACTTAACAACAGGGGAAGCTGAAGACCCACTCTCCATAAGAGATAACAGAAAACAAAACATCCCCTCTAAGGCACTAAAAGGACTCCCTTAACTACACTAAGAATCCTCCAGCTTGAACCATCTCAACCAGATCTTGGTATAAGCATCCCACGTACCAGGGGCCAGCGAACGCTTCGCCCTCCATATCAGACGAGCGAGACCACCCTGCAAAGATGCTCGGGGCAAGAAACCGGATCTCTTTCCACCTCTGGAGCTAGCAAACGGAAACGATCCCACTGTAATCGAGATAAAGCATCCGCAATGTCATTGTAAACACCGGAAACATGATGAGCCCTAAATAGAATGTTCCATCTCAAACACAGCAGACTAACTGGCATAACAATGTGATCACCAGGGGGGGGGGGGAATTGGCGGACAAACTATTAATAGCGCACACGACTGCCATGTTATCACAATGAAAAACCACTGACCGATTGGACAAAAGGTTTCCCCAAATTTCCACCGCAACTAGAATAGGAAAAAACTCCAGAAAACAGAGATTACCAGTCAAACCACACTCCCTCCACCCTAGTGGCCAAGTACCAACACACCATTTTCCCTGAAAATAGGCGCCGAAACCGATAGAACCGGAAGCATCCGTACACAATTGCAACTTCACATTCGAAACTCCCGCTGCAATCCATAATAATCTGCCATTATATTCCACCAAAAACAAATCCCACACCCTCAAATCCGCCTTATGCTCCTTGCCAAGGCGAATAAAATGGTGGGGACATCTAACACCAGCAGTAGCTTGCACTAAATGCCTACAGAAAACACAGCCCATGGGCATAATTCTACAGGCGAAATTGAGCTTCCCCAACACAGATTGCAGGACCCACAGGGTGATTTTTGTTTTCATCAGAGCCTACTGCACCATTGCCTGCAGATCGACAAGTTTCGCCTCCGGCAACCTACAATCCATTGCCTGAGAATCAATTTCAATTCCCAAGAAACAGAGCATTGTGGTTGGTCCCTCAGTTTTTTCAAACGCCAACGGAACTCCAGAGTCAGCAAAAACATCCATCACTGCCTGTAACAATATTGCACACGATGGCCGAGCCGCAGGGCCCACACAAAAGAAGTCATCCAAATAATGAATAACTGCTTTAGAGTGCTGCTCGTTCACGGACCACCCACTCCAAAAACGTGCTGAAGGCTTCAAAATAGGCAAAAGAAATAGAGCACCCCATAGGGAGGCACCTATCAATATAAAAGAGGCCATCAAACGAGCACCCCAGCAAGTGCATGGATTCTGGGTGCACTGGCAAAATGCGAAATGCAGACTCCACATCCACCTTAGCCATCAGCTCTCCTTGCCCCGCCGTTCTAACCAAACGAACCGTCTTGTCGAGCGATGTATAGGAAACCCGCGTCAAAGACTCATCAATATCATCATTTACCGAAGAACCCTTCGGATAAGATAAATGACGTATAAGCCCAAATTTGCCCGACTCCTTCTTGGGGACAACCCCCAGCGGAGAGACACACAAATTGGAAATAGGAACATTAGAAAAGTGGCCTAACATTCTACCCAACAAAACCTTCTTCTGCAACTTGTCTCGTATAACGTCTGGATGATCCCGCACCGAAGGCAAATTATTAGCCATCAAAACACCCACCCCCGGGGGAGAACGGAATCCTAAATCCATCCCCAAAACCCTTCAACAACAGCTGAGCCTCCCCACTGTCGACTAATCAAAGACACCTGTAGGGAGTGCTCCACACAATGCTCCCTGCATGCAGTGTCACAAACCCCCCCCCCCCCCCCCCCGTATGTTGCCACACACAGTCCCCCTGCCGTACAGCTCCCTTGCAGACAGTGCAATGCAGACCCCTGTAAGTAGTCGTCCCACATACCCACCTTGTCTCAGCAGACAGTATCATACATGATTCCGGGTGAAAAAGCGCACAAAGCTGTAGTGCAGTTTTTTGGCTGGAATATCCACCGCGAAAAATTGCAGTACCCAGCGGGTCGGCATACTGGGATGACATCTTATCCCAGGAGACCGCTGCAGCCTGTGACTGGCTGCAACGGTGGTCACATGGGATGAAGCGTCATCCAAGAAGGCCGGCCAACTGGGATGACGTTTCATCCATGTGATTGCCGCTACAGCCTGTGTAATCACACTGCCTGGGACTATGGCTCTGGGGTATTCCCTGTGACGCGATTGAGGGATTGAAAGACCCCAGGGCTGTCTGACCATGTTTCCTGTTGTTAGGGCATACTGAGGTATGTCCTAACAACTGTCTGTATACTATCCGTTCACAGGCTAATGTACTAGAATATAGATGTATGCCAGTACATTAAATTTTAAAAATAAAAAAGTAAAAACAAAGTAATGTTAAATTAAAACTACAAACATTTTTTACAATAGACATTAAAATAAGTCTCAATACATAAAATATACACATATTCGGTATTGGCGCGGCCGTAATAACCTGCACAACAATATGTTACAGCTGACATCCACCTGTAACGGCAGAAATAGGAGCTAGCTCCAATTCCTGCCATTAACTCCTTAGATGCAGCGATCGCTGCATCTTAGAGGTTGCTAGCAGGGCTGCCAACTGCTGCTATGGCAACAGGAGACCTAACAGTGTCCTCCTTCTCTGCCATTACGGAAGCCGATTAGGCCCCGCCAGGAGGAAAAGCCTAATCGGTTTGCTGTCAGTGAATGACTGACAGATCTAATACATTGCACTACTTAGGTAGTGCAATGTATTAGAAAAAAAACATCAGACCGTTGGACCTTCAAGTCCTCTAGTGGGACTTAAAAAAAGTGTAAAAAAAAAGTTTTAAAATATATAATAAAAGTTTCAAGTAATAAAATAAAAAACAAATCGCCCTTTTCCCTTATCAAGTCCTTTATTATTGAAAAAAATAAAATAAACCATACATATTTGGTATCGCCGCGACCGTAACGGCCTGAGCTATAAAAATATGATGTTATTTATTCCACGTGGTGAACAGCGTAAAAAAGAACCGTAAAAATCTATACCAGAATTTCTGTTTTTTGGTCACTTTACCGTACAAATATTGGAATAAAATGTGATCAAAAAGTCGCATGTATCCAAAAATTGTACCTATATAAACCTCGTCTCGCAAAAAACAAGCGCTCATACATCTCCGTCAATTAAAAAATGAAAACATTATGATTCTCACAACTTGACAACAGAAAAAATAAATTATTTTTATTGTGCAAAAAGTTGTAAAACATAAAAAAGTGCTATAAATTATTTATCGCCGGAATCAGACTGACCCGCAGAATAAAGTTAACATGTAGTTTATAACGCATGGTGAATGCTGTATAAAGAAAACTATGCCAGAATTGCAGTTTTTTGGTCAACTTGCCTACCAAAAAATAGGATAAAAAGTGATCAAAAAGTCGCATGTACCCCAAAATGGTACCAATAACAACTACAGCTCATCCTGCAAAAAAACAGCTCTCATACCACTACACCTATGAATAAATAAAATTAGTTAAGGTTTCCATAAGTCAGGAAATAAAAAATATGCAGTTGTGTAGGCCCGAGGGGAATTCTTTTGTTTCAAGAGGCGATGTATGAAGGCCCTAAACTTAGGGAACCAGGAAGGGGAGGGCCCAAATATATCTGCTAGAAGCGAGGGTGCCCGTATTAAAACAGGACAACGCTTTCCCAGCAAAATTCCCCAAACTGCAAAGGTGCAGAGTGTGGACCAAAAGTGGGATAAGGAAGGACATTTATCAGAGCGACACTGGCCTGTGCAGAAAGAATTGTGTCACAGCGTAACACACATCTATGAATTATTTTACTGTTTTATTTTAACCCAATTATTATACCACCTGACTATGCTCCTGATGTACTCTGCCCAGCTTACATATGCCCCTACATTATAAATGGAAACACCAGCAATCCTCAAAGAAAACTACTACCAAGCAAATCCACGCTACAAAACTCAAATGGTGATCCCTCCACTCTGAACCCTACAGCGTTCCCAAACAGCTGTTTACTTCCACACAGTGGCGTAACTACCGCCGTAGCAGCCGTAGCTGCTGCTACGGGGCCCGCGGCATGAGGGGGCCCGTGTCGCCCGCCGGCACGGGCCCCCACCATGGCCGGAGGCTCCGCTAGCAGCTACAGCGCGACGCCACTGAACACTACAGTAGAGCAGGGAGGTATCTCCCGGCTCTGCCATTAAACAAAAGACATGTATCCCCTATCCACAGGATAGGGGATACATGTGTGATCGCTTGCAGCGATAGGGAGAACGGGGGACTGAAAGTCCCCTAAAGTTCTCCATCACAAACCTCGGTCTTCCGGGGTCTTCGTCGGCAGCTCCGTAGAAATGAATGGAGCGCCGGTCGCGCTTGTGCGCATGCGTTACCAGCGCTCCTTTCATTTTTATTGAGCTGCGCAGACTCCGGAAGTCAGAGGTTAGTCATGGAGAACTTCGGGGAACTTTCGGTCCCCCGTTCTCCCTATCACTGCTAGCGATTACACATGTATCCCCTATCCTGTGGATAGGGGATGCATGACGTTACCTACAGGGGGGGGGACTCTGCATGCCGTTACCTACAGGGGGGGGACTCTGCATGCCGTTACCTACAGGGGGGGACTCTGCATGGCGTTACCTACAGGGGTTGACTCTGCATGGCGTTACCTACAGGGGGGACGCTGCATGGCGTTACCTACAGGGGAGGGACTCTGCATGCCGTTACCTACAGGGGGGGGAATCTGCATGGCGTTACCTACAGGGGGGGACTCTGCATGGCGTTACCTACAGGGGGGGGACGCTGCATGGCGTTACCTACATGGGGGGGGACTCTGCATGGCGTTACATACAGGGGGGACTCTGCATGGCGTTACCTACAGGGGGGGACTCTGCATGGCGTTACATACAGGGGGGGACTCTGCATAGCGTTACCTACAGGGGGGGGACTCTGCATGGCATTACTTACAGGGGGGGGACTCTGCATGGCATTACCTACAGGGGGGGACTCTGCACGACATTACCTACAGGGGGGGACCCTGCATGGCGTTACCTACAAGGGGGACTCTGCATGGCGTTACCTACAGGGGGGACTCTGTATGGCGTTACCTACAGGGGGGGACTCTGCATGGCGTTACCTACAGGGGGGGACTCTGCATGGTGTTACCTACAGGGGGGGACTCTGCATGGTGTTACCTACAAGGGGGGACTCTGTATGGCGTTACCTACAGGGGGGGGACTCTGTATGGCGTTACCTACAGGGGGCTGTATGGCGTTCTCTACAGAGCGGGCTGTATGGTGTTATCTACAGGGGGGCTGTAAAAAATTGGGGGGTTGTGTAACACCCAGGGGAGGGGGGCCCCAGTGAAAAGTTTGCTATGGGGCCCATTCTTTCCTAGTTACGCCCCTGCTTCCACATATATGGCATCGCCATACCCGGGAAAACCCTTTTAACAATTTTTGGGATGTGTGTCTCCAGTGGCACAAGCTGGGCACGACATATTTGCTCACTACACCCATTAATAAATGCCTTGAGGGGTGCAGTTTTCAAAATGGGGTCACTTCTCAGGGGTTTCTTTTATTATTTCACATCAGAGGCTCTGCAATTGTGAACCAATACTTTGTAAATCACCAAAATAGGTCTCAATTTTACATGGTACGCTTTCACTCCTGAGCCCTGTCAAATGTCTTAGGCAAATAATAATTAGAGAGTTGTCTAGTTATGGTGGCACAAGCTGGGCACTATATATTGGCATATCTATGAAAAAAATCCCATTTTCACACATCGAGTGCACACTAATTTCTGCAAAACACCTGCGGGGTTAACATGCTCACTACACCCCTAGGTAAATACCTTGAAGGGTGTCCTTTCCAAAATGTGGTCACTTCTGTGGAGTTTCCACTGTTTTGGTCCCACAGGGGCTATGCAAATGCGACATAGCGACCAGAAACCAATCCAGCAAAATCTGCACTCCAAGAGCTATGTGGCACTCCTTCCCTTCTGAGCCCTGTCGTGTGCCCAAACAACAGTTTATGACCACATATGGGGTATTGCCGTACTCGGGAGAAATTATATCTTTGCCAATCTTGATCCCCAACTCCCAATTACCACTATTTAGGGGTCCTACATGTTCAGACCTTGGTTTTTTTTCATTTACATACTTGAAGAATTTTTTGCGATTTGTTTTACTATCATTGGCCACTTGGCTTTCATTTTGTATTTTTGCTGTTTTTATTACCTTTTTACTGATTTTATTAAGCTCTTTATAATTCTAGGCCAAATGGGCAACCAGCTTTTAACCCGTTAGTGACTGCCAATACGCCTATTCACGGTGGCCACTAATGGGCTTTATTCTGATGCATAAGCCTTTTTACGGCGCTGCATCAGAATAAATAAACAGAGCAGGGAGCCATTAAATCTCCCTGCTCTCAGCTAGCAGATGTAGCTGAGGGCTGTGGGCATCCCTGCTTGGACAGTTGAGATCGATATACACTATCGTTCAAAAGTTTGGGGTCACCCAGACAATTTTGTGTTTTCCATGAAAACTCATACTTATATTTATCAAATGAGTTGGAAAATGACTAGAAAATATAGTCAAGACATTGACAAGGTTAGAAATAATGATTTTTATTTGAAATAATAATTTTCTCCTTCAAACTTTGCTTTCGTTAAAGAATGCTCCATTTGCAGCAATTACAGCATTGCAGACCTTTGGCATTCTAGCTGTTAATTTGCTGAGGAAATTGGGAGAAATTTCACCCCATGCTTCCAGAAGCCCCTCCCACAAGTTGGATTGGCTTGATGGGCACTTCTTGTGTACCATACGGTCAAGCTGCTCCCACAACAGCTCTATGGGGTTGAGATCTGGTGACTGCGCTGGCCACTCCATTACAGATAGAATACCAGCTGCCTGCTTCTTCCCTAAATAGTTCTTGCATAATTTGGAGGTGTGCTTTGGGTCATTGTCCTGTTGTAGGATGAAATTGGCTCCAATCAAGCGCTATCCACAGGGTATGGCATGGCATTGCAAAATGGAGTGATAGCCTTCCTTATTCAAAATCCCTTTTACCTTGTACAAATCTCCCACTTTGCCAGCACCAAAGCAACCCCAGCCCATCACATTACCTCCACCATGCTTGACAAATGGCGTCAGGCACTCTTCCAGCATCTTTTCAGTTGTTCTGCATCTCACAAATGTTCCTTCTGTGTGATCCAAACACTTCAAACTTCGATTCGTCTGTCCATAACACTTTTTCCAATCTTCCTCTGTCTAATGTCTGTGTGCTTTTGCCCATATTAATCTTTTCCTTTTATTAGCCAGTCTCACATATGGCTTTTTTTTTGCCACTCTGCCCTGAAGGCCAGCATCCCGGAGTCGCCTCTTCACTGTAGACATTGACACTGGCTTTTTGCGGGTACTATTTAATGAAGATGCCAGTTGAGGACCTGTGAGGCGTCTATTTCTCAAACTAGATGTTAGGGATCTGCCAGGTACTTCATCTAGCTATACTCCTGGGATTAATCAATCCACACCTGAGGCCAGACCTGCTCGACTGACACCATCTCCCACCAACCAGGGTGGCAGGCTCAGGAGTGGGAGAGCCTATCGCGGCCTGGTCTCTCGGAGTTAGCTCCGCCCCCTGCCCTTTATTACCTGCCCTGTGCTCTCCCTCAGTGCTTGTAATTCTTTTGGATTCCTGGCCCCACTGCTGCTTGCTCCAGCCTGCTTCTGCCGTGCTTCTGCCTTGCTGCAGTTCTGCTTGACCTGCTTGCTTGCCCTGGCTTGCTTCTGTCTCCGTGCCTGCTCGGGTGTACTCACTTCGTCCTGGTCCTGACTGTTCGTTCGCCGCCCCGTTTCCTCGTGGCGTTCCGTGGCTACTGCCCCTTCCCTTGCGTGTTCCCTGTTTGTCTTCCTGTGCACTTAGCCAGCGTAGGGACCGCCGCCCAGTTGTACCTCGTCGCCTAGGGCGGGTCGTTGCAAGTAGGCAGGGACAGGGCGGTGGGTAGATTAGGGCTCACTTTCCCTTCACCTCCTTCCTGCCATTACATAATTACAAGCCCTTACCTAGTCTACCATTTCTCCTACGCTGACGCTATCATGGACCCCCTTGAGACCCTGACCCAGCAGATGCAGGGCCTCTCCCTACAGGTCCAGGCCCTGGCCCAAAGGGTCAATCAGGGTGACGCTGCTTTAGTAGTACCCCTCACCTCACCTCTAGAACCCGACCTCAAGTTACCTGACCGGTTTTCAGGGGACCGTAAGACGTTTCTCTCCTTCCGGGAGAGTTGCAGACTGTATTTCCGCCTAAAGCCCCACTCCTCAGGTTCCGAGAACCAGCGGGTGGGTATCATCATATCCCGACTCCAGGAAGGGCCCCAAGAGTGGGCCTTCTCCTTGGCTCCTGACGCCCCTGAACTTTCCTCTGTTGATCATTTTTTCTCTGCCCTCGGTCTCATTTACGACGAGACTGACAGGACTGCTTTAGCCGAGAGTCAGCTGGTGACCTTACGTCAGGGTAGGAGACCGGTTGAGGAATACTGTTCTGATTTTAGGAAGTGGTGCGTAGCTTCTCAGTGGAACGATCCGGCCCTAAGGTGCCAGTTTAGGTTAGGATTATCTGACGCCCTGAAGGATCTGCTGGTTAGCTACCCCTCGCCTGACTCCCTTGACCAGGTTATGGCCCTAGCAGTACGACTTGACCGACGTCTCAGGGAACGTCAGCTAGAACGCTTCAGTGTGCTCCCCTCTGACTTTTCTGCGATTCCCCCCGAGGTCCCGTCTCCTCGCCCCTCCACGGAGGACTCGGAGGTACCTATGCAACTCGGGGCCTCCATGTCCCCTCGACAACGTAGGGAGTTTCGCAGAATGAATGGTCTCTGCTTCTACTGTGGGGACGACAAGCATCTACTGAACACCTGTCCCAGGCGCAAGAATAAGAAGCCGGAAAACTTCCGCGCCTAAGTGATCATCGGGGAGGTCACTTGGGCGCACAGGTATTTCCCGTTAATGTGAAACGCAATAAAATTTTGCTTCCCTTTCAGGTCTCGTTTGCTGGCCGGTCTGCCACGGGCAGTGCTTTCGTGGATTCTGGCTCATCTGCTAATATCATGTCTGTGGAATTTGCTATGTCTCTAAAGATGCCTTGTATTGATTTACCTTATCCCATCCCTGTAGTAGGAATCGACTCAACCCCCCTTGCTAATGGTTATTTTACTCAGCATACTCCTGTTTTTGAACTCCTGGTTGGCTCCATGCATTTGGAGCAGTGCTCTGTACTGGTGATGCAGGGATTATCGTCTGATCTGGTATTAGGTCTTCCCTGGTTGCAGTTGCATAATCCCACATTTGATTGGAATACTGGGGATCTCACCAAATGGGGTAATGAATGTCTTATGTCATGTCTTTCTGTTAACTCTATTTCTCCCCGGGAGGAGGTAAACACGCTTCCTGAGTTTGTTCAGGACTTCGCCGATGTGTTTTCTAAGGAGGCCTCCGAGGTGTTGCCCCCCCATAGAGATTACGATTGCGCTATCGATTTGGTGCCTGGTGCCAAGCTTCCTAAGGGTAGGATATTTAATCTTTCATGTCCTGAACGTGAAGCGATGAGGGTGTATATCCAAGAATGCCTGGCCAAGGGTTTCATTCGCCCCTCGACTTCTCCTGTAGGTGCTGGCTTCTTCTTCGTGGGGAAGAAGGATGGTGGTCTTAGGCCGTGCATTGATTATCGTAACCTGAATAAGGTCACCGTAAGGAACCAGTACCCACTTCCTTTGATTCCGGATCTTTTTAATCAGGTTCAGGGAGCCCAATGGTTTTCTAAGTTCGATCTACGGGGGGCATATAACCTTATCCGCATCAAAGAGGGGGATGAGTGGAAAACTGCGTTCAACACACCCGAGGGTCATTTTGAATACCTGGTCATGCCCTTTGGGTTGTGTAATGCCCCTGCTGTCTTCCAGAATTTTATTAATGAAATCCTGAGAGAGTACCTGGGTAATTTTCTTGTTGTGTACCTTGATGACATACTGGTGTTTTCCAAGGACTGGTCCTCCCACGTGGAGCATGTCAGGAAGGTGCTCCAGGTCCTTCGGGAGAATAATCTGTTTGCTAAGACTGAAAAATGTGTCTTTGGGGTACAGGAGATACCATTTTTAGGGCAAATCCTCACTCCTCATGAATTCCGCATGGACCCTGCCAAGGTTCAAGCTGTGGCGGAATGGGTCCAACCTGCCTCCCTTAAGGCGTTACAGTGTTTTTTAGGGTTCGCCAACTATTACAGGAGATTTATTGCCAACTTCTCGGTCGTCGCTAAGCCTCTTACGGACCTTACCCGCAAGGGTGCCGATGTCCTCCATTGGCCCCCTGAGGCCGTCCAGGCCTTTGAGACTCTCAAGAAGTGCTTTATCTCGGCCCCCGTGCTGATTCAGCCCAACCAAGAGGAGCCATTTATTGTGGAGGTTGACGCTTCCGAGGTGGGAGTGGGGGCCGTCTTGTCCCAGGGTACCAGCTCCCTCACCCATCTCCGCCCCTGTGCTTACTTCTCTAGGAAGTTTTCGCCCACGGAGAGTAACTATGATATTGGTAACCGCGAACTTCTAGCCATTAAATGGGCTTTTGAGGAGTGGCGGCACTTCCTGGAGGGGGCCAGACACCAGGTAACGGTCCTTACGGATCACAAGAATCTGGTTTTCCTAGAATCGGCCCGGAGGCTTAATCCTAGACAAGCTCGGTGGGCACTATTCTTTACCAGATTTAATTTCTTGGTTACCTATAGGGCTGGGTCCAAGAATATTAAGGCTGACGCTCTGTCACGTAGTTTCATGGCCAATCCTCCTTCCGAGAAGGATCCTGCTTGTATTTTACCCCCTGGTATAATCGTCTCTGCCACGGATTCTGATTTAGCTTCTGATATCGCGGCTGATCAGGGTGCAGCTCCCGGGAACGTCCCTGGGGACAAACTGTTTGTTCCCCTGCAATACCGGCTGAGGGTACTCAGGGAAAACCATGACTCCGCTCTATCTGGTCATCCTGGCATCTTGGGCACCAAACACCTCATTACCAGAAACTATTGGTGGCCTGGGTTGCCTAAAGATGTTAGGGCTTACGTCGCCGCTTGTGAGGTTTGCGCTAGGTCCAAAACCCCTAGGTCCCGACCTGCGGGCCTACTACGTTCCTTGCCCATTCCCCAGAGACCTTGGACCCATATCTCCATGGATTTTATCACCGATTTGCCTCCATCTCAGGGCAAGTCGGTGGTGTGGGTGGTAGTCGACCGCTTCAGCAAGATGTGCCACTTTGTGCCCCTTAAGA
This sequence comes from Rhinoderma darwinii, assembly GCF_050947455.1. Lineage (NCBI taxonomy): Eukaryota > Metazoa > Chordata > Amphibia > Anura > Rhinodermatidae > Rhinoderma > Rhinoderma darwinii. The sequence goes on along the minus strand of NC_134688.1, from coordinate 324,493,836 downwards.
AGCTACCTAACGCCAAGACGTTAGCTTCTTTGTTTGTGAAACACATCCTGCGTCTCCATGGGGCCCCAGTCAATATCGTTTCTGACAGAGGGGTACAATTTGTTTCCTTATTTTGGAGAGCTTTTTGTAAAAAGTTGGAGATTGATCTGTCCTTCTCCTCCGCCTTCCATCCCGAAACTAATGGCCAAACGGAAAGGACCAACCAATCCCTGGAACAATATTTAAGGTGTTTCATCTCTGACTGTCAATTCGATTGGGTCTCATTCCTTCCCCTTGCTGAATTTTCCCTGAATAACCGGGTCAGTAACTCGTCAGGGGTCTCCCCGTTTTTCTGTAATTTCGGGTTTAACCCAAGGTTCTCCTCCGTCTCCCCTGGTTGTTCCAATAATCCTGAGGTAGAGGAGGTTCATCGGGAACTGTGCACTGTCTGGGCACAGGTTCAGAAGAACCTAGAGGCGTCCCAGAGCGCACAAAAGATTCAGGCGGATAGTAGACGTTCTGCTAACCCCCGGTTTGTCGTCGGGGATTTGGTCTGGTTGTCGTCCAGGAACTTGCGCCTTAAGGTCCCGTCCAGGAAGTTTGCTCCCCGATTTATTGGACCTTATAAGATCATTGAAGTCCTCAACCCTGTATCCTTCCGTCTGGAGCTCCCCCCATCCTTTCGCATACATGACGTCTTCCATGCCTCCCTCCTTAAACGCTGCTCCCCGTCCTGGTCCCCCTCGAGGATACCTCCTGTTCCCGTTCTCACCCCTGAGGGGGTGGAATTCGAGGTGGCCAAGATTATGGACAGTAGGATGGTCCAGGGCTCCCTCCAGTACCTGGTCCATTGGAGAGGATACGGGCCGGAGGAGAGGACTTGGGTACCTGCCCGTGATGTTCACGCTGGGGTATTGATCAGGAGGTTCCACCTCCTCTTCCCCACTAAACCGGGTCCCCTTAGTAAGGGTCCGGTGGCCCCTCATAAAAGGGGGAGTACTGTTAGGGATCTGCCAGGTACTTCATCTAGCTATACTCCTGGGATTAATCAATCCACACCTGAGGCCAGACCTGCTCGACTGACACCATCTCCCACCAACCAGGGTGGCAGGCTCAGGAGTGGGAGAGCCTATCGCGGCCTGGTCTCTCGGAGTTAGCTCCGCCCCCTGCCCTTTATTACCTGCCCTGTGCTCTCCCTCAGTGCTTGTAATTCTTTTGGATTCCTGGCCCCACTGCTGCTTGCTCCAGCCTGCTTCTGCCGTGCTTCTGCCTTGCTGCAGTTCTGCTTGACCTGCTTGCTTGCCCTGGCTTGCTTCTGTCTCCGTGCCTGCTCGGGTGTACTCACTTCGTCCTGGTCCTGACTGTTCGTTCGCCGCCCCGTTTCCTCGTGGCGTTCCGTGGCTACTGCCCCTTCCCTTGCGTGTTCCCTGTTTGTCTTCCTGTGCACTTAGCCAGCGTAGGGACCGCCGCCCAGTTGTACCTCGTCGCCTAGGGCGGGTCGTTGCAAGTAGGCAGGGACAGGGCGGTGGGTAGATTAGGGCTCACTTTCCCTTCACCTCCTTCCTGCTATTACACTAGAGACTCTAATGTACTTGGCTTGTTACTCAGTTGTGCAGCGGGGACTCCCACTTCTCTTTCTACTTTGGTTAGAGCCTGTTTGTGCTGTCCTCTGAAGGTAGTAGTACACACCGTTGTAGGAAATCTTCAGTTTCTTGGCAATTTCTCGCATGGAATAGCCTTCATTTCTAAGAACAAGAATAGACTGTCGAGTTTCACATGAAAGCTCTCTTTTTCTAGCCATTTTGAGAGTTTAATCGAACCCACAAATGTAATGCTCCAGATTCTCAACTAGCTCAAAGGAAGGTCAGTTTTATAGCTCCTCTAAACAGCAAAACTGTTTACAGCGGTGCTAACATAATTGCACAAGGGTTTTCAAGTGTTTTCTAATCATCCATTAGCCTTCTAACACAGTTAGCAAACACAATGTACCATTAGAACACTGGAGTGATGGTTGCTGGAAATGGGCCTCTATACACCTATATAGATATTGCATTAAAAACCAGACGTTTGCAGCTATAATAGTCATTTAGCACATTGACAATGTATAGAGTGTATTTCTGATTAATGTTATCTTCATTGAAAAAAGCTGTGCTTTTCTTTCAAAAATAAGGACATTTCTAAGTGACCCTAAACTTTTGAACGGTAGTCTAAGTATCGATCTGACCCGTTTAACCCCTCAGATGCGGCGCTCAATAGCGAGCGCCACTTTGGAGTGGTTTTGGAGAGAGGGAGGGAGCTCCCTCTCATCCCACTGACACCCGATCGCCGATTGTAGCGATCGCATACATCATTTCCTGCCCCAGACCCGACATCCTGCCGCACCTGCCCAGAACTTCTCTGTTGGCGTTGGAGAGTTGTTCAGAGCGTTTTTTTCGGAGAATTGTGGTGAGAAAACTTGAAAAAACATACTAAAAGTAACTTTTTTGTACTTCCCATTTGCTTTCTCCACTTCCCACACCTGTCCTCCTCCTCCTCCTCCTCCTCCTCCCTTGTGTTCCCCTTGTCACCTCCGTTTTTGGTCAGTGATCTCCTATCACTGACCACTTCTTAGTCTTCAGGGACACATTTTCTTGTTCCCTGTGAACTATTTTTTTCTTTATAAAATACAAAAAACAAAAAAAATATTTAAAAATGTATTAAAATTAAAAAAACGTTAGTTTAGAAAATTATCATCTAGCTGGTTTAATATTAGGGTTAGTTAGTGTCAGGGAACCGTCAAAAAGCGTAGTGAGGTTTAGTGTCAGGGAATTTAGCGTCAGGAATCCGTCACCGTAGTTAGTTTTAGCGTTAGGGATCTATCACTGTAGTTAGCTTTAGTGTCAGGGAAGCTCGGAATAATCTAGTTAGGTTTAGTGTCAGGCACCTGTAAGGCGGTGATACTGCCCTTCTAAAGTGAACTGTCTTCCCTGTGCATCTTTCATGTTTAGTGGTACTTCTATTCTGTGTTCCCTCTTGTCTGGAGTATGACTGCTCCTGTTTTATCTGTAACTACTATGTGTTATCCTGTGTATGCCTGCCATATTATTAGCAGCCACAAGGTGTCACTGCAGGACTAGTGACTGAGGAGACAGAGCTGTGTGACAGGAAGTGGAAGTCAGTGGGAGCCATGTGACACGGTGGAGAGAGAGAGACAGACAGACAGACAGAGAGAGAGGCTGCAGCCTGTGAGGAATAGTTGGGGTTTTCCTCAGTCTGAAGCAGTGAATGGAGGCTGAATTGCATCCTTATTATCCAGGAACAGCAGAAGAGAGTCCACTGTATTACTGATTCTCTGAATGGAGCAGCTCTGATATGATGAAGTCTGCTGAACGCCAAAGGACCCTCAGACTCTCCTATTGGCACCCAGCAGACCCTGCAGGACAAGTGAAGTGTTACATTGTAGAGTTCTGGTGAAGCAGAGTGTGTTGTTATCTGCAAAGCTGCTGTTTAATGATGAGTTGGTCTTAAAGGGACGGTAGCCTGCAAATTGAATTGTGGACTACGAACTAATGCTGTGGCACCATTGCCCTGTCGGCAGAGTAAATTGGGTTGCTTGTGATGTTTGCAAGCAACCGCTCGAGTGTGTTACTGGTGATACTGTGAAAGGTAGTGGTTAACCGCCACTAGGACCCGCAGTGGTGTAGCAGCGATGTTCACTAAGTTCTTGGTGCAACCAAAAGCAGAGGGCTCCACCCTTACTCTTGAAGTAGGACTTGAGGTAGTGGGGTGGTTCCCGCAGTGACCCATGGAGGCGCAGTAGGAACAACGACCGACCGGAATATTAGACTCAACCGGTACAGGGTGGGACTCCTGCGTTCAGTTGAAGTCCCCGGCCTCGAGTTGACCACTCAGCGTATTACTGCTGTAATTTAACTAAAGTATTTAATAAAGTACGAAAGAAACCAATTGACTCCTTATTGCCGCTCTACATATTTTGGCGTAGTCGGCAGGATCCAGAACCATGTGGCAGAGCAATGGAGACGCTCCAAGCAGCCGTGCCAGAATAGTAGGAGGGACCACCATGCCTGTTATTATCCCAGTCGGAGCCACAATGGCCTGTGTGCCAAAGTTTGATAGCAAAAATTTGACGCTGTCTGATTGGAAGGAGAGGGTCCAGACCGCGGCACGGTTGTATCAAGTACCAGTGGCTCATCAGGCAGACTTAGCTCTAAATGCATTAGAAGGAGATGCCCGTGAAGCTGTAGTAGTTCTGCCCACTGAATTACGTCTGAGTGCGGACGATATATTCCAAAGGTTAGAAACCATGTATGGGGACATAACACCAGCTACAGAACTCCGTAAGAGATTCTATACACGGAGTCAGCGTGATACAGAGACTTTGCAACAGTTCTCAGTAGGTCTGCAGAGCCTGTGGAAGAGACTGATACACAAAGACCCAGATGGTTGTGCTACAATCCCAGACCATGATCGTGTGATCAGGGAACAGTTTGTGGCCGGACTAAAGAGTCGTTCACTCCGGCAAGCGCTGAGAAATTACATCCGGGCGGATGCAACTATAACTCTGCAGAGACAATTAAAGAGGCCATTGACCGCCAGCGAGAGGATGAGGCGCACACTACTGTGGCAAATATGGGAGCCCAGCGGCTACCTTCTAAACCCGTTGATGAGATTGAAATTGGGTTAAAGGGATTTGTGAAGGAAATGAGAGATGCTCTACAGCAGTTGAAGGATGAACTGGCTCAGATCCGGGCCACCCAGTCTACAGATAAATTCGGTGATCTCTCTAATAACAGGCGGTGCTGGCGCTGTGACCAGCTGGGATATTTGGCGCAGGAGTGCGCGGCCACCCAGCTGCATTTAAACTAGAAGGACCCGCGGCTGAGGGCCGAGTGGCGGAAGTTCCTTGTAGAGGCCCTCAATCATCCACGCAGAGAGCTATTGGGTGCTGCATAGGAATACTAGCAGTACAGCACATGGCGTGGAATCTTAGCCAAGTGGAAGGAACGTTTATTGCTAGCAAGGTAAAAGGGACGGTGAAGTAGTTTCGCGTCCGAAAGGGCTACGGTTTTATTCGCCGAAGTGACCATAAAGGCGATGTGTTTGTCCACTGGTCTGCTATAAAGCGGAGCAACCCCTGGAAGTCTCTGAGCAGCGTTGGAGAAAGAGAGATGGTAGAATTTGATGTAGTGAGAGGAAGAAAGGGCACTGAAGCTGCCAATGTCACAGGCCCCGGTGGTGTTCCCGTTAAGGGAAGCAGATTTGCCCCTGACTGGCGGCGACCCCGTCGGCCCTTTCACCAGCTAAGGTCAGAGAGTTTAGAAGAATCGAGAGACCCGGCCATAGGTCAAGTGTCAAGCCAAACATCTCGTGATCAGCCATTCCTCCTCCTACTCCAAGAGTAAGGGAGGAGCCCTATGCTCTTGGTTGCGCCACGAACTTCGCTGAACGTCAAAATTGCATCCGCCCGGATGTAATTTCTCAGCGCTTGCTGGAGGGAACGACTCTTTAGTCCGGCAGCGGCGGAATTCACACCAGCAGTCTTGCAACGCCCTAAGTTGGTAGCAGCCAACAATTCAAGACCAGGATTGATTACTAAAGAACCACCGTTTCAACAGCATTTCGTCTGTTTAACTGACCAGCCTAAAGTTCAGCAGGACCTGTCGACAGTAACAGAACCGGATGCCGTGGGATTCCAAGAGGTTGACAAAAAGGAAAACACAGCTCTACAAGGATGGGGAACTGTAACCGCTACAGAAATTAATGCCTGGGTCGCCTCTGTGAGTGCAAGGGACTGCACTCGAAAAGGCCAGGGGAAGTGTAAGGGGTGATACTGCCCGTCTAAAGTGAACTGTCTTCCCTGTGCATCTTTCATGTTTAGTGGTACTTCTATTCTGTGTTCCCTCTTGTCTGGAGTATGACTGCTCCTGTTTTATCTGTACCTACTATGTGTTATCCTGTGTATGCCTGCCATATTCTTAGCAGCCACAAGGTGTTACTGCAGGACCAGTGACTGAGGAGACAGAGTTGTGTGACAGGAAGTGAAAGTCAGTGGGAGCCATGTGACACGGTGGAGAGAGAGAGACAGACAGAGAGAGAGAGGCTGCAGCCTGTGAGGAATAGTTGGGGTTTTCCTCAGTCTGAAGCAGAGAAATGGAGGCTGAATTGCATCCTTATTATCTAGGAACAGCAGAAAAGAGTCCACTGTATTACTGATTCTCTGAATGGAGCAGCTCTGATATGATGAAGAAGTCTGCTGAACGCTACAGGACCCTCAGACTCTCCTATTGGCACCCAGCAGACCCTGCAGGACAAGTTAAGTGTTACATTGTAGAGTTCTGGTGAAGCAGAGTGTGGTGTTATCTGCAAAGCTGCTGTTTAATGGCGAGTTGGTCTTAAAGGGACGGTAGCCTGCAAATTGAATTGTGGACTACGAACTAATACTGTGGCACCATTGCCCTGTCGGCAGAGTAAATTGGGTTGCTTGTGATGTTTGCAAGCAACCGCTCGAGTGTGTTACCGGTGATACTGTGAAAGGTAGTGGTTAACCGCCACTAGGACCCGCAGTGGTGTAGCAGCGACGTTCAGCGAAGTTCGTGGCGCAACCAAGAGCAGAGGGCTCCTCCCTTACTCTTGGAGTAGGCCGTAAGGTAGTTCGGTGGTTCCCGCAGTGTCCCACGGAGGCGCAGTAGGAACAACAACGACCGACCGGTCATACACGAATATTAGACGCAACCGGTACAGGATGGGACTCATGCGTTCAGTTGAGGTCACCGGCCTAGAGTTGACCACTCAGCGTATTACTACTGTAATTCAACTTAATAAAGTACGAAAGAAACCAATTGTCTCCTTATTGCCGCTCTACACACCCGTCATCGTAATTCGGCTTAGTGTCAGGGAAGCTCGGAGTAATCTAATTAGCTTTAATGTCAGGGAACCGTCGCCATAGTTAGGCTTAGCGTTAGGGAAGTTAAAAAAAATCTAGTTAGGTTTAGTGTTAGGAACCCTCGCCCAAGTTAGCTTTAGTGTCAAGGAAGTCCACTTGTACTCTAAAAAAAAACTAAAAAACTAAAAAAATAACGTTTTGAGTAGCATCCTATTGCTTTTAGTTAGGGATTTTTTGTTTTTTGCTGTATACATAATACACGTGTCTAAGCACACAATTTACACGTGTCACACAAATAATAAAAGATGTCCCAAAGGTCATTTTCTGCCAAAGAGGCCTATGCATTTCTTGCCTACGACACAGACTCGTCGGATGGTGAGACTCTTTTTTTATTTGTCAACCTCCTCATCTAGTGATGAAGAGGAGGGACCACCTAGGAGACGTCCCAGGACCGCCACCACAGTTGAAACCCCCGAGAGAAGTGACCCCGTCGCAATTGAAGCCCCGAGTGAAGTGACCCCATATGGAACCCCACACCAGACAATTATGAGCCCCAAATCCCCGAGTATACGGGCAGTCCGGGGACCAAATTTAACACGGCAGGGCTCATTGACATGGACTTTTTCAAGTTCTTTTTCACTGATGACTTTATAGAGCTAATGGTCTCCCAGACAAATTTATATGTCCAACAATATATTACTAAGAACCCCACATCATTTTATGCCCAATCCCACAGGTGGACCCCTGTAGACGCAGCAGAGTTGGGCAAGTTCTAGGGACTTCACTTGAACATGGGGCTTCTGAAAAAAGCCATCCATTAGGACCTACAGGAGCACAGACATCTTATACCACACCCCGATGTACCACAGGGCCATGTCCAGGATGCGTTATGAGGCAATACTTCGTTTCTTACATTATGCTGATAATGAGCAGTGCCCACCCCAAGATGACTCCAGTTTTGACCGTTTGTATAACCTGAGACCCCTATTAGATCATTTCAATGCCCGGTTTTCCCAAGCATACACCCCCGAGAAGTGTATTTCTATTGATGAGTGCTTGGTACATTTTAAAGGGAGGCTTCCATTCCGCCAGTACCTGCCGAGTAAGAGGGCAAAGTATGGCGTGCAGATGTATAAGCTGTACACTTACAAATTTAGGATATATGAAGGGAAGGACACCAGTATTTAGCTCCCAGAATACCCACCCCCTTACTGGGAGTTAGTGCAAAAATTGTGTGGGATTTGGTGCACCCACTGCTGGACCAGGGTTTTCACCTCTACCAGGATAATTTTTATACCTGCGTCCCACTCTTCAAGTGCCTCGCTTCCAGAAGTACTGCTAGAAGAAATCTGAGAGGCCTCCCTAAGACTCTGCTTGGGCAAACACTCAGAAGGGGTGAGAGCAGGGCACAATCTAGCAGCAACATATTGTGTGTCAAGGACAAGGGAGATGTCCTTGTATTGACAACAATACATGGCCACACCTGTACCCATGTACCTGTACGAGGTTTCAGTACAGAGACCCTAAACCAGATTGCATCCTGGACTATAATAGGTAGATGGGAGAGGTGGACTTGTCAGATCAAGTCCTGAAACCCTACAGCGCCATGCGGAAAACGAGGGTGTGGTATAAGAAGCTAGCTGTGCACATCATACAGATGGCATTGTACAATGCGTACGGGCTACATCGATGTGCAGGCCAGAGGGGAACTTTCCTGGAATTTCAAGAGGTGGTTATCAAAAACGTAACCGCTTCCCGACCGCCCACTGTATATTCACGTCGGTGCTTGCTGGGCTCTGTGCAGCGCCGACGTGAATTCACGGTGAGTGTTAAAAGCGTAATCCGGGTGTCTCAGAGTAGCGCTGACACCCGGATCGCGCTGTTAACCCCTGCCTCTGGTCCCGGAGACATGACCGGGACCTAATTGGTTCAGGTCCAGGTCATGTGATCGCAGGGAAAGTTTGTTGTAGCAACGAACTGGAAAGTTTGTTACTACAACAAACTGGAAAGTTTGTTGCTACAACAAACTTTCCCGGGGACCGATTGCGGGTGCTGCAATCGGTTATAAAGCAGAACCGGAGGCCATACAACGGCCCCCGGGTCTGCCATGCACAGCAGCCTATGAGAACCAGCCAGAGGCCGCTCCTCATAAGCTTCCTTTCAGTGTGACTCTCGGCGTCACACTGACAGTTTATAATACGTTACACTACCTAGGTAGTGTAATGTATTATAGCAGCGATCAGTGCTGCCAGTATTCAAGTAAAACAAGTATAAAGTAAAAAATAAAGTAATAAAAATGTTTTATAAAAGTTTAAAAACAAGTTATAAAAGTTACAAAAACAAAAAATGCTTTTTTTCCTATAATAAGTCTTTTATTATAGGAAAAAAATGAAAATGTAAAAAAAGTACACATATTTGGTATGACTGCGTTCACAACGACCCAAACTATAAAACTATAATATTATTTTTCCCGCATGGTGAACAGCGCAAAACAAATAATTAAAAAACAATGTCAGAATCACTATTTTTTTGGTCATCAACCCTCCAAAAATATAGAATAAAAAGTGATCAAAAAGTCACATGTACCCTAAAATAGTACCAATAAAATCTACAACCCGTCCCGCAAAAAACAAGCCCTTACACAGCTTTTTTGACTGAAAAATAAAAAAGTTATGGCTCTCAGAATATGGTGACACAAAAAATAAATAATTTTATTGAAAAGTGATTTTATTGCGCAAATGCCACAAAACATAAGTGAAAGGTGTAAAAAAAACAAAAAAAGAAAACATTGTCAGAATTTGTTTTTTTGTCACTTTGGTTGCCCAAAAAAATCTAATAAAAAGTGATAAAAAAAATCACATGTACCCTAAAATGGTACCAATGAAAACGACAGATTGTCCCGCAACAAATAAGCCCTCGCACAGCTTCGGTGAAGAAAAAATAAAAAAAGTTCTGGCTCTCAGAATATAGCGACAGAAATTGTGCAGTGTCCAAAAGCGGATAAGATCGAGCGCCATTTATCAGTGCCGCATTGGCCACATATCTGCGGATTATTATTTATTTACCAATTTACACATACCCCCACATCATAAACTGAAATACCAGCAAAACCCCAAACAGAACAGTTACCAAGCAAACTGCGCTCCAAAAGCCAAATGGCGCTCCCTCCCTTCTGAGCCCCACAGCGTGCCCAAACACCAGCTTACATCCACATATATGATATTTTATATCCAGTAGAACCCGTTCAACATTGTATGAGGTATTTGTCTACAGTGGCACAAACTGGGCACAACATATTGTGCATTAAAATGGCATATCAGTGGAAAATTTTAATTTTCACTTTGCACCATCCGCTGCGCATTAACACCTTCGCGCACCACGACTTAATAGCATGTCGTGGTGCAGGGTGTTATATATGGAGCGGGCTCATTCCCTGCGCCCGCTCCATATTCTGCAGGTGTCAGCTGTGTATTACAGCTGACACCCGGGACTAATGGGCAGAAACAGTGATCGCGCTGTTACAGGAGCCTGTAAAAATATTATTATACTGCAATACATTAGTACTGCAGTGTATTGTACCAGCGACCTAATGATCGCTCGTTCCAGTCCCCTAAAGGGACTTTTGGGAGGTTTCCTTTGTTTTGGTACCTCAGGGGCTTTGCAAATGCGTCATGACACCCGAAAACCATTCCAGCTAAATTTGAGCTCCAAAAGCCAAATATTGTTACTTCCCTTCTGAGTCTTGCCGTGGGTCCAAACAGCAGTTTATGACCACATATGGTGTATTGCTGTAATCAGGACAAATTGCTTTACAAATTTTGGGGTGATTTTTCTCCTTTATTCATTGTAAAAATTAAACATTTCTATGTTTTTTCAGAAAAAAGTAGATTTTCATTTTCACGGCCTAATTCCAGTAAATTCAGCAAAAAAACTGTGGGGTCAAAATGCTAACTATACCCCAAGAAAAATTCCTTGAGGGGTGTAGTCTACAAAATGGGGTCACTTTTGGGGGGTTTCCACCGTTTTGCTCCCTCCAGGGCGTTGCAAACGCGACATGGCACTGAAAACCAATCCAGCACAATCTGCTCTTCAAAATCCAAATGGTGCTCCTTCCCTTCTGAGCTCTGCCGTGGGTCCAAACAGCAGTTTAGTACCACATATGGGGTATTGCTGTAATCGGGAGAAGAAGCTTTACAAGTTTTAGGGTGCTTTTTATTCTTTATTCCATGCAAATATTATTTTTTTTCATATTTTTTCAGAAAAAAAGTAGATTTTCACTTTCACAGACAAACTCCAGTAAATATAGCAGAAGACCTGTGGGGTCAAGATGCTAACTATACCCCTAGATAAATTCCTTGAGGTGTGCAGTTTCCAAAACCGTGTCACTTTTTGGGGATTTCCACTGTTTTGGCACTACAAGACCTCTTCAAACCCGACATTCAACCCTAAAATATATTCTAAAAAAAGGAGGCCACAAAATCCACTAGGTGCTCCTTTGCTTCTGAGGCCGGTATTTCAGTCCATTATCACACTAGGGCCACATGTGGGATATTTCTAAAAACTGCAGAATCTGGGCAATAAATATAGTGTTGCGTTTCTCTGGTAAAACCTTCTGTGTTACAGAAAAAAATGTATTACAAATGAATTGCAGCAAAAAAAATAAAATTTGTCCATTTCCCCTCTACATTGCTTTAATTCCTGTGAAACGCATAAAGGGTTAAGAAACTTTCTGACTGCTGTTTTGAATACTTTGAGGGGTGCAGTTTTTAATATGGGGTGATTTATGGGGTCTATCTAGTACATAAGACCCTCAAAGCCGCTTTAGAACTGAACTGGTCCCTGTAAAAATCGCTTTTTGACATTTTCTTGAAAATGTGAGAAATTGCTGGTAAAGTACCAAGCCTTGTAACGTCCTAGAAAAATAAAATAATGTTCAAAAAACGATGCAAATATAAAGTAGACATATGGAATATGTGAAATAGTAACTATTTTGTGTGGTATTACTGTCTGTTCTACAAGCAGATACATTAAAAATTAGAAAAATCATAATTTTTGCAAATTTTCTCTACATTTTGGTGTTTTTCACAAATAAGCAATGAATTTATCGACCAAATTTTTCCACTAATATAAAATACAATATGTCACGAGAAAACAATCTCAGAATCGCTTGGATAGGCAAAAGCATTCCAGAGTTATTATCACATAAAGTGACACGTCAGATTTGAAAAAATGGGGCTGGTCCTGAATGCCAAAATGAGCTCGGTCTTGAAAGGGTTAATCTTTATGGAACAGGAAGGGGGGCACCCAGTACTTCTGGAAGCGAGGCCACACGCATCGTACCAGGGCAACACTTTCCAGGAGAAGTTCCCCAAACTGGCAAGAAGGGAAAGAATCAAAAGAGGTGCAGAGTCTGCTCAAAGAGGGGGATAAGGAAGGACACAATATACCAATGTGACACATGTCCCAGGGCTCTGTATGAAAAAGTGTTTTAAAATTTATCATACAGCCCTTGATTTTTCATTTACCCCAGTTTTATTTACCCTAATGCACTCCGCACAGCTTATCCCCATCATCTTTCCCTTCTGAGCCCTGCCATGTGCCCAGGCTGCTGATAGGAGCCATATGTAGAGTTTTGCCGTACCCAGGAGAACCCACATTACAATTTATGCGGTGTATATCTCCGGTGGCGCATACTGGGCACAATATATTGGACACTGAAATGGCATATATATATATATATATATATATATATATATATATATATATATATATATATATTGTGACAGACCATGTGGAGAGGTTGTGGATGGGGTCTATATTTCCCCAAGATTTCTGTCTTCTGCTATCTGAAAACAACCAGGGAATAAATTCAGCAGAGAATGTGGTTCTCCCTCTGCAATAGGTTTATCTAAAACCTGGAAAAGGGCCTGGTTGTTGGAGTGGGGAGAGATGGGTGGGTCCCCACTCCATCCACACAGTCCTGGTCTTGGGCTGTCTAGCTATTAATCAGGGATCAGGTGTGATAGCCCTTTAACCCCTTAAGGACGCAGCCTAGTTTGGGCCTTAAAGAGGCTCTGTCACCAGATTTTGCAACCCCTATCTGCTATTGCAGCAGATAGGCGCTGCAATGTAGATTACAGTAACGTTTTTATTTTTAAAAGACGAGTATTTTTGGCCAAGTTATGACCATTTTTGTAGTTATGCAAATGAGGCTTGCAAAAGTCCAAGTGGGTGTGTTTAAAAGTAAAAGTCCAAGTGGGCGTGTATTATGTGCGTACATCGGGGCGTTTTTAATACTTTTACTAGCTGGGCATTCTGATGAGAAGTATCATCCACTTCTCTTCAGAACGCCCAGCTTCTGGCAGTGCAGACACAGCGTGTTCTCGAGAGATCACGCTGTGACGTCGCTCACAGGTCCTGCATCGTGTCAGACGAGCGAGGACACCGGCACCAGAGGCTTCAGTTGATTCTGCAGCAGCATCGGCGTTAGCAGGTAAGTCGATGTAGCTACTTACCTGCAAACGCTGATGCTGCTGCAGAATCAACTGTAGCCTCTGGTGCCGGTGTCCTCGCTCGTCTGACACGATGCAGGACCTGTGAGTGACGACACAGCGTGATCTCTCGAGAACACGGCTCTCGAGAACAATGGCATAGCCGGACGCCATTGTTTGGTGTCCGGTTGCCATAGTCACCATCGCCGGCCGCTATCGTGTGGCGGATTAACCCCTAACATAGCGATCGCGGCTTCTGAGGGGTTAATCGGCGGGGGAGCTCCGCGATCGGTCCCGGAACATTGAGCAGTGATAGTCTGCTGTCGGAAACAGCAGCTATCACAGCTCATGAACGCGCCCCGCGCGAACGGCGCCGTGTTTACTCCATGACATACTATTATGTCATGGAGCGCGAACGATGCACTTACCATGACATAATAGTATGTCCTGGAGCGTTAAGGGGTTAAAAAGGCTGCAGTTCAGTCACAGTCTCTCTCAGCCTGGGGAGAGGAGCTTGTGAGAGCAAACCGACTGCTTTCATAACACGTTGTATGGTCTGCATGGTTTATGGTGCCAGGCATTAGGCCTGCACTGTGTTAGTTAGGATACCTACTGTATAGTTAGTGCCGGACAGGCATAGAGTTTTCTTTTATTTGTTTTCTTTTAAATTTCATATACAACCTGTAAATAAAACTGGCTGAGGCCAGTAGTACCACACCTTTGCTGTGCGGACTGAAATTTACTGGCGTGTTTGATACCGAGTGCCCGTCTACCCCAGGAGACGACTGTCCCGCTACCTAATTCCCTTACAATATATATATATATTCCGTCTGGAAAAAGAAAGGTTCAACCTGCAGAGGCGACAAGCCTTCTTTACTGTGAGAACGGTGAATTTATGGAATAGTCTACCGCAGGAGCTGGTCACAGCAGGGACAGTAGATGGCTTCAAAAAAGGCTTAGATAATTTCCTAAAACAAAAAAATATTAGCTCCTATGTGTTTACATTTTTTACTTCCCGTTTCCCATCCCTTGGTTGAACTTGATGGACGTGTCTTTTTTTCAACCGTACAAACTTTGTAACTATGTAACTATATATATATATATATATATATATATTGTAATGGACGGGGGTAGGGAAACAGACAAGTGAGCCCTAATCTACCCGCCATTCAGTCCCTGCCTACTTGCAACGACCCGCCCTAGGCGACGGGGTACAACTGGGCGACAGTCCCTACGCTCAATAAGTGCACGACAGACAAACAGGCAAGCGAACACAGAAGCTGAGGGAAATGGGGCAGTTGCCCACGGCAACACCTTGAGCAACAAGAGTAGTGAACGAGCCGAGTCAAACCAGGAGTGTACGAGGTACCAAACGCAGAGCAGGAGAGTAGTCAGTAAGCCAGGGTCAATATGAAGCAGGGACAAATAGTTCAAGAAGCTGCAGCAGGGCCAGGTAATCAAACGAGAAGAATCGCAAGCAAGGAGGAACAGGAAAGGCAGGTATAAATAGACAGAGGGCGGGAGCTAGCTCCGTCTGGCCAGGCTGTGATAGGCTCTCCCACTCCTAAGCCTGCCATCCTGAGTGGTGGAAGATGGAGTCAGTCTCACAGACATAGAAGCAGATGCAGACTGATTATCTATGGGCGTTGACACAGAAGCTGTGCCTGGCAGATCCTTTACAGTACCCCCCCTTTTATGAGGGGCCACCGGACCCTTTCTAGATGGACCTGGTTTATTGAGGAAACGAAGGTGGAACCTCCTGACCAATACCCCAGCGTGAACATCCCGGGCGGGTACCCAAGTCCTCTCCTCAGGCCCGTATCCTCTCCAATGGACCAGGTACTGGAGGGAGCCTTGTACCATCTTGCTGTCCACAATCTTGGTCACCTCGAATTCTACCCCCTCAGGGATGAGAACAGGGACCGGAGGTTTCCTCGAGGGAGCCAAGGACGGGGAGCAGCGTTTAAGGAGGGAGGCATGAAACACGTCGTGTACTAGAAAAGATGGGGGCAACTCCAGTCGGAAGGAGACAGGATTAAGGACTTCAATGACCTTGTACGGCCCTATAAACCGGGGAGCAAACTTCTTGGACGGGACAGGATGTGTTTGACAAACAAGGTAGCTAACGTCTTAGCATTGTGTAGTTTCTTGAGGGGCACAAAGTGGCACATCTTACTGAAGCGGTCTACTACAACCCACACCACCGACTTGCCTTGAGATGGAGGCAAATCGGTGATAAAATCCATGGAGATATGGGTCCAAGGTCTCTGGGGAATGGGCAAAGAACATAGTAAGCCCGCTGGTCGGGACCTGGGAGTCTTGGACCTGGCACAAACTTCACAAGCGGCGACGTAGGCCTTAACGTCTTTAGGCAACCCAGGCCACCAATAGTTTCTGGCAATGAGGTGCTTGGTACCCAGGATGCCTGGATGACCAGATAGTGCAGAGTCATGATTTTCCCTAAGTACCCTTAGCCGGAATTGCAGGGGAACAAACAGCTTGTTCTCAGGAAGGTTCCCGGGAGCTGAACCTTGATCAGCCGCAATTTCAGAGACTAAATCAGAATCAACAGAGGAAATGATTATACCTGGAGGCAAAATAAAAGCAGGATCTTCCTCCGAAGGAGGGCTAGCCATGAAGCTACGCGACAGTGCATCAGCCTTAATATTTTTAGACCCAGCCCTATAGGTAACCAAAAAGTTGAATCTGGTAAAAAATAACGCCCATCGAGCTTGTCTCGGGTTTAGCCTCCGGGCAGATTCTAGGAAAACCAGATTCTTGTGGTCGGTAAGGACCGTTACCTGGTGCCTAGCCCCCTCCAGGAAGTGGCGCTACTCTTCAAATGCCCATTTAATGGCTAAGAGTTCGCGGTTGCCAATATCATAGTTCCTCTCAGTGGGCAAAAACTTCCTGGAGAAGTAGGCACAGGGACGGAGATGGGTGAGGGACCTGGTACCCTGGGACAAGACAGCCCCCACTCCCACCTCGGACGCGTCAACCTCCACGATAAATGGCTCCATTTGGTTGGGCTGAAACAGCACCGGGGCTGAGATAAAGTACTTCTTAAGGACCTCAAAAGCCTGGACAGCGTCAGGAGGCCAGTGGAGGAGATCAGCACCCTTGCGAGTGAGATCCGTAAGAGGCTTAGCGATGACCGAGAAGTTAGCAATAAACCTCCTGTAATAATTAGCGAACCCCAGGAAGCACTGTAACGCCTTCAGGGAGGCAGGTTGGACCCATTCCGCCACAGCCTGGACCTTGGCGGGTCCATGCGGAATTCATGAGGAGTGAGGATTTGACCCAAAAATGGTATCTCCTGCACCCCAAACACACATTTTTCGGTCTTCGCAAACAGTTTGTTTTCCCGAAGGACCTGGAGCACCTTCCTGACATGCTCAATGTGGGAGGACCAGTCCTTGGAAAACACAAGTATGTCATCAAGGTACACTACAAGAAATACCCCCAGGTAGTCTCTTAAAATCTAATTTATGAAATTCTGGAAGACCGCGGGAGCATTACACAACCCAAAGGGCATGACGAGGTATTCGAAATGACCTTCGGGCGTGTTAAACGCAGTCTTCCACTCATCCCCCTCTTCGATGCGGAAAAGGTTATAAGCCCCCCGTAGATCAAACTTAGAGAACCATTGGGCCCCCTGAACCTGATTAAAGAGATCAGGAATCAAAGGAAGGGGATACTGGTTCCTTACAGTGATCTTATTCAAGTTTCGGTAGTCAATGATTGTCCTAAGACCACCATCCTTCTTCCCTACGAAGAAGAAGCCAGCACCTACCGGAGAAGTAGAGGGGCGAATGTAACCCTTGGCCAGGCATTCCTGGATATACTCTCTCATGGCTTCACGTTCGGAACAAGAGAGATTAAATATCCTACCCTTAGGGAGCTTAGCTCCTGGTACCAAATCGATAGCGCAATCGTATTCTCTATGAGGAGGTAACACTTCGGAGGCCTCCTTAGAGAAAACATCAGCGAAGTCCTGAACAAACTCAGGTAGCGTGTTCACCTCCTCAGGGGGAGAAATAGAATTAACAGAAAAACATGACGTCAAGCATTCATTACCCCATTTGGTAAGATTCCCAGTATTCCAGTCAAACGTGGGATTATGCAACTGCAACCGGGAAGGCCTAAAACTAAATCGGACGATAATCCCTGCATCAACAGTACAGAGCACTGCTCCAAATGCATGGAGCCAACAAGGAGTTCAAAAACAGGGGTATGCTTTGTAAAATAACCATTAGCAAGAGGAGTGGAGTCGATACCCACTACCGGGACAGGTTTAGGCAAATCAATAAAAGGCATAGCTAGAGACATAGCAAATTCCACAGACATGATATTAGCAGAAGACCCTGAATCCACGAAGGCACTGCCGGTAGCAGACCTACCACCAAAAGAGACCTGAAAGGGAAGCAAGATTTTAGTACGTTTCATATTTACGGGAAATACCTGTGCGCCCAAGTGACCTCCCCGATGATCACTTAGGCGCGGAAGTTTTCCGGCTGCTTATTCTTACGCCTAGGGCAGTTGTTCACTTGATGCTTGTCATCCCCACAATAGAAGCAGAGACCATTCTTCCTGCAGAACTCTCTACGTTGTTGGGGGGACACGGAGGCCCCGAGTTGCATAGGTACCTCCGAGTCTTCCGTGGAAGAACGAAGCAACGGAACCTCGGGAGGCATCATGGGGGAGTCAGAGGAGAAAGCACAAAAACGTTCAAGTCGTCGTTCCCTGAGACGTCGGTCAAGTCGTACCGCTAAAGCCATAACCTGGTCTAGGGAGTCAGAAGAGGGATCGCTAACTAGCAGGTATTTCAGGGCGTTCGACAGACCCAACCTAAACTGGCACCTTAAGGCAGGGTCATTCCACCGAGAAGCTACACACCACTTCCTAAAGTCAGAACAATACTCTTCTACAGGTCTCTTACCCTGGTGTAAGGTCACCAGCTGACTCTCAGCATAGGTAGTCTTGTCAGTCTCGTCATAAATGAGTCCGAGAGCAGAAAAGAAAAGATCAACGGAGGAAAGTTCAGCGGCGTCAGGAGCCAAGGAGAAGGCCCATTCTTGGGGCCCTTCCTGGAGACTGGACATAATTATACCCACCCGCTGGCTGTCAGAACCTGAGGAGTGGGGCTTTAAGCGAAAATAGAGCCTACAACTCTCCCGAAAGGAGAGAAAAGTCTTACGGTCCCCTGAGAACCGGTCAGGCAACTTGAGGTGGGGTTCAAGAGGTGAGGTGAGGGGCACTACCATTGTAGCATCAGGCTGGTTGACCCTCTGAGCCAGGGTCTGGACCTGTAGGGAGAGACCCTGCATTTGCTGAGCCAGGGTCTCAAGGGGGTCCATAGTAGTGTCAGGGACCAGGGTAGACTAGGTATATGGGCTTGTGATTATGTAATGGACGGGGGTAGGGAAACAGACAAGTGAGCCCTAATCTACCCACCACTCAGTCCCTGCCTACTTGCAACGACCCGCCCTAGGCGACGGGGTACAACTCGGCGACGGTCCCTGCGCTCAATAAGTGCACGACAGACAAACACGCAAGGGAACACAGAAGCTGAGGGAAATGGGGCAGTTGCCCACGGCAACACCGTGAGCAACAAGAGTAGTGAACGAGTCGAGTCAAACCAGGAGTGTACGAGGTGCCAAACGCAGAGCAGGAGAGTAGTGAACAAGCCGAGTCAAACCAGGAGTGTACGAGGTACCAAACTCAGAGCAGGAGATTAGTCAGTAAGCCAGGGTCAATATGAAGCAGGGACAAATAGTTCAAGAAGCTGCAGCAGGGCCAGGAAACCAAACGAGAAGAATCACAAGCAAGGAGGAACAGGAAAGGCAGGTATAAATAGACAGAGGGCAGGAGCTAACTCTGTCTGGCCAGGCTGTGATAGGCTCTCCCACTCCTAAGCCTGCCATCCTGAGTGGTGGAAGATGGAGTCAGTCTCACAGACATAGAAGCAGGTGCAGACTGATTACCTACGGGCGTTGACACAGCAGCTGTGCCTGGCAGATCCTTTACATATATATATATATATATATATATATATATAAAATTGCAAATTTCACGCTGCACAATACCTTTTAGATAATACCTGTGGGTACAAAATGCTCACTACACCTCTAGACGAATGCCTTAAGGGGTGTGGATTTTAAAATGGGGTCACTTCTTGGGGGTTTTAACTGTACTGGTACCTCAGGGGCTTCTGCATTCATGACTTAGCACCAGAAAAGCTCCAGTAGGCCAAATGGTGGTCCTTCCCTTCTAAGCCCTGCCGTGTGCCCAGGCAGCAGATAACAGCCACATGTAGGGTATTGCCGCACCCGGGAGAACCCACATTACAATTTATGGGGTGTATATCTCTGGTGGTACATGCTGGGCACAATATATTGGACACTGAAATGGCATATATATATATAGAAAATTGCAAATCTCACACTGCACCATCTGCTGCGCAATACCTTTTAGACAATACCTGTGGCCTCTCAATGCTCACTACACCTCTAGATGAATGCCTTAAGGGGTGTAGATTTTAAAATGGGGTCACGTTCTGAGCCCTCCTATGGGCCCAAACGGCAGTTTATCACCACAAATGGGGTATTGCCGCACTCAAGACAAATTGGGCAACAAAGTGGGGTGTTTTATTCTTTGTGAAAATAAGACATTTTGAGCCAAAACTTTATATTATTGGAAAAAAAAATTTTTTTTAATTCAAGGCCAAATTCAAATAATTTCGGTGAAAAAACTGTGGGGTCTAAATGGTCACAACACCCATAAATGAGTTCCTTGAGGGGTCTAGTTTCCAAAATGGGGTCATTTCTAGTGGGTTTCCATTGCTTTGACACCTCTGGGGCTCTGCAAATGCGGCATGGCACCCAAAAACCAGTCCAGAAAAATCTGGATTCCAAAGAACACATAGCGCTGCTTTCCTTCTGTGCCCTTCCATGGTCCCAAACGGCACTTTATCATCACAAATGGGGTATTGCCGCACTCAGGACAAATTGGGCAACAAAATGGGGTGTTTTCTTCCTTGTGAAAATAAGAAATTTTGAGCCAAAACGACATATTATTGGAAAAAAATTACAGTTTTTTAAATTCATAGCCCAATACAAATAAATTCTGTGAAAAAACTATGGGGTGTAAATGGTCACAACACCCATAAATGAGTTCCTTGAGGGATGTAGTTTCCAAAATGGGGTCACTTCTGGTGGGTTTCCATTGCTTTGCTACCTCTGTGGCTCTGCAAATGCGACATGGCACTCGAAATTTAATCCAGCAAAATCTGGATTCCAAAGAACACATAGCGCTCCTTTCCTTCTGAGCCTTCCCATGGGCCCAAATGGCAGTTTATCACCACAAATGGGGTATTGCTGCACTCAGGACAAAATGGACAACAAAACGGGGCTTTTTGTTCCTTGTGAAAATAAGAAATTTTGATTAAAACTGACATCTTATTGGAAAAACTTTCATTTTTTTTATTTCACAGCCCAATTCAAATATGCGCTGTGAAAAAACTGTGGGGTCAAAATGGTAACAACAACCATAAATGAATTCCTTGAGGGGTGAAGTTTCCAAAATGTGGTCACTATTGGGGGATTCCTACGGTTTTGGCATCTCAACACCTTTTCAAACCTGGCATGTGCCGCCTATGACTTACTAAGATACATCGGCTTTTCCGGAAAGCCGATGTATCGGTGTACGGCTCATAGACTTTCTATTGAGCCCATCCTCCGATACATTGATTTCTGGAAAAAGCTGAACAGACACGAAGCGGGCAAATCCAGAATCGTGCCAACTTGAAATGGCGAATTAATTAGATTAATCGCCCAGCCCTAAAACAGAGCAGCATTGACGATTGAGATCAAACTGAAACTGGTTAGATTAGTAGGGGGTTTTACGGAAGGCAAACCAAGGCTGGGGGACTTTTTGAAAAAAAATATTTCCTGGCCAACCCCTTTAAAGGGCAATTAAATGTTCGACAAACTTCTGACATGTCAGACGTTTTGATTGGTTGGTTCCGAGCACTGAGACCCCCACCAATCGCTAAAACTAAGCTGTGTGAGCGCTCAGCTGCTTCGCGTCTGTTCGGCTTTTCCTGGAAATTAATTTATCGGAGTACTGGCTTAATAGAAAGTCTATGAGCCCGTATTCCGATACATCGGCATTCCGGAAAAAGCCGAACAGAAACTAAGTAGCTGAGCGCTTTGTTTTAGCTTCCCACTAGAAGCCTGACGGAGGGAGAGGAGCCATTCATGCTGGGCAGGGTAAGTATTTTCTTCTTTAGCTTGTTAGCAGTTGTGTGAGAAATGGAGCCAGGGGAATGCTGGTAGTTGTAGTCCTCTCCTCTTATACCGCCTCTCTGTAATGTCCTCTGATATCCCATAATAACAGCCTGGACATGCTGGTAGTTGTAGTCCCCTCCTCTTATACCTCCTCTCTGTAATGTCCTCTGATATCCCATAATAACATCCTGGACATGCTGGGAGTTTTAGTCCTCTCCTCTTATACCTCCTCTCTGTAATGTCCTCTGATATCCCATAATAACAGTCTGGACATGCTGGTAGTTGTAATCCTCTCGTCGTATACCTCCTCCTGTAATGTTCTCTGATATCCCATAATAACGTTGTGGACATGCTGGTAGTTGTAGTCCTCTACTCTTATACCTCCTCCCTGTTATGTCCTCTGATATCACATGATAACAGTCTGGACATGCTGGGAGTTGTAGTCCTCTCCTCTTATACCTCCTCCTGTTGTCAGGGATCATTAGCATGTATATCGCATGCAAAAACATTATTACCCTAACATAAGCTATATATATCAGTATATTTCACAAAGAACCTGAATCTATGCAACAAGATGGAGCCTGCATCAGGGACACGCCCATGGAGACACCACCCTGGAATGCAAGAGGAGTGTGCAGATGAACGTCACAACTGAATAGATCCAATAGGGCTTAAGCACGTCCCACATTTCTAGGGAGGAAACTTGTAATTCTTGTGTAATAAATCAGTTGCACTACCTGCTCCACTGAGGGAGGATCTTTACCAACACTTCTCTGTCTGGTGTATTTCTTCCATGCATGCCCTCAGTTTCCAATTTGCAGAGGTGGTTATTCGGTGTGGAATAACAGGGAAAGGAACCCTGACACTGTAATGTCCTCAGATATCCCATAATAATAGTCTGGACATGCTGGTAGTTGTAGCTCTTTCCTCTTATACCTCCTCTCTGTAATGTCCTCTGATATCACATAATAACGTCCTGGACATGCTGGAAGTTGTAGTTCTCTCCTCTTATACCTCCTCCCTGTAATGTCCTCTGATATCCCATTATAACAGTATGGACATGCTGGGAGTTGTAATTTTCTCCTCTTATACCACCTCCCTGTAATATCCTCAGATATCCCATAATAACAGTCCAGACATGCTGGGAGTTGTAGTCCTCTCCTCTTATACCTCCTCCCTGTAATGTCCTCTGATATCCCATAATAAGTCTGGGCATGCTGGAAGTTGTAGTCCTCTTCTCTTATACCTCCTCCCTGTAATGTCCTCTGATATCTTATAACAGCCTGGACATGCTGGGAGTTGTAGTTCTCTCCTCTTCTACCTTCTCTTCCTGTAAACTTTCTCTGATATCACATAACATCCTGGACATGCTGGGAGTTGTAGTTCTCTCCTCTTATATCTTCTCCCTGTAATGTCCATTGATATCACATAATAATAGCCTGGACATGCTGGGAGTTATTGTTCTTATACCTCCTTATTTATTCCTTCCCCAGGAGTAAGCACACTTTCTCTCTGTGATGGTCACTTTACTAGAGGGGCAGATGGTCATATTATCGGGGGGGGGGGGGACTGAGGCTGATGGTGGCTTTACTGGAGGGGGCTGATCGTCATTTTACTGGGGGGGGATGGAGGCTGATGGTGACTTTACTGGGGGGGCTGAGGCGGATGGTCACTTTACTGGAGGGGGCTTATGTTCTCTTTACTGACGGGTCATTATACTGTGAGTGGGGGGCTGATGGTAATTTTACTGTGAGTGGGGGGCTTATGGTCATTACTGTGAGTGGGCGGCTGATGGTCATTTTACTGTGAGTGGGGGGCTGATGGTCATTTTACTGTGAGTGGGCGGCTGATGGTCATATTAATGTGAGTGGGGGGCTGATGGTCATTTTACTGTGAGTTGGGGGCTGATGGTCATTACTGTGAGTGGCGGGCTGATGGTCATTTTACTGTGAGTGGGGGGCTGATGGTCATTACTGTGAGTGGGTGGCTGATGGTCATTTTACTGTGAGTGGGGGGCTGATGGTCATTAATGTGAGTTGGGGGCTGATGGTCATTTTACTGTGAGTTGGGGGCTGATGGTCAGTTTACTGTGAGTGTGGGGCTGATGGTCTTCGAGTGGTTTCTGCCTCTGACCTCCCATTTTAATTAATAGGAGGCAGAAAAAACCTGCGGCGTTCGTTTGGTGCTTTTTTGTCTGTGGTTTTTGCATTTGCTTCAACGGCTTAAAAAAATGTGGGCAAAAAACACAGCAAAAAAAAAGTCAAATAACGCTGTCAATTCAAAATCTGCCTGAAAATTCCTAAATTAATTTGGAGGCAGGTTTTTAGTTTCTGCCTTACACAAAAACGTTGTGTGAACATACCCTAAGGGTATGTGCACACACACTAATTACGTCCGTAATCGACGGACGTATTTCGGCCGCACGTACCGGACCGAACACAGTGCAGGGAGCCGGGCTCCTAGCATCATACTTATGTACGATGCTAGGAGTCCCTGCCTCGCTGCCGGACAACTGTCCCGTACTGAAAACATGATTACAGTACAGGACAGATGTTCTGCAGCGAGGCAGAGACTCCTAGCATCGTACATAAGTGTTCGGTCCGGTACTTGCGGCCGAAATACGTCCGTCAATTACGGACGTAATTAGTGTGTGTGCACATACCCTAAGAGTGTACTGCTTGTTTTTAGCCATTTTTGGTCGTTTTGTAAACCATTTTTGGTAGGGGTGGCCTGAGTATTTAATTTTTTTTTCCTGGGGTGCCTCGAGCCTGAAAAGGTTGGGAAACTCTGCTTTAGGGAATATATTAAAATAATTAGAAAAAAAAGGCCCATAAAGTAAAACATATCAAAGAATTCGATGCAAAGAAAATGTAGGTTTGGTTAATTTTTTCTCATTTCCACAAGGACTAAAAGAGAAAAAGCACTGCAACATTTGTAAAGCAATGTCTCCTGAGTAAAACAATACCCCATATGTGGTCATAAACGGCTGTTTGGACACACGGCAGGGCTTAGAAGGGAAAGAGCGCCATTTGGCATTTGGAGCTCAAATTTAGCAGGAATGGTTTGCGGAGGCCATGTCGCATTTGCAAAGTCCCTGAGCGACCAAAACAGTGAAAACGCCCAAAAAGTGACTCCATTTAGGAAACTACACCACTTGAGGAATTCATCTAGGGGTGTAGTGAGCATTTTGACCCCACAGGTGTTTCATAGAATTTATTTGAAATGGGCAGTGAAAATTAAAATTAAATTTTTTTCCAATAAGGGTATGTTCACACGATTAACAAAATACGTCTGTAAATTCGAAGCTGTTTAAACGGGAAAGCAGCTCCTGATTTTCAGATGTTTTATGAGCAACTCGCGTTTTTCGCTGCGTTTTTCGTGGCATTTTCGCTGCGGTTTTTATGCCCATTTTTGGAGTCATCATTGGCGTCTATGAGAAAACGGCTCCAAAAACTTCCCAAGAAGTGTCCTGCACTTCTTTTGACGAGCCGTCATTTTAAGCGCCATATTTTGACAGCGACGCGTAAAATTACAGCTCGTCTGCACAGAACATTGTAAGACCCATTGCAAGCAATGAGCAGATGTTTGCCGACATATTGGAGCCTTCTTTTCAGGCGTAATTCGAGGCGTAAAACGCCTCCATTATGTTGTGTGCACATACCCTAAGACGTATCTTTAGCGCATTTTTCATTTTCTCAAAAATAAAGGAGGAAAAGAACCCCAACATTTGTAAAGCAATTTCTCCCGAGTATGGCAATACCCCATATGTAGTCATAAAATAATTTTTGGGCACACGGCAGGGCTCAGAAGGAAAGGAGCGCCATTTGGCATTCAGAGTACGGATTTTGCTGGATTGGTTTCCGGTCACTATGTCGCATTTGCAAAACCCCTGTGGGACCAAAACAGTGGAAAGCCCCCAAAAGTGACCTAGAGGTGTAGTGAGCATGTTAACCCCGCAGGTATTTTTTCATAAATTAGTGCGCACACGATATTGCAGAGTAAAAATTGGATTTTTCAATAGATATGCCAATATGTGGTGCCCAGCTTGTGCCACCATAACAGGACAGCTCTCTAATGATTATGCTGTGTTTCCCGGTTTTAGTATCACCCTACATGGAGCACTAATCTTTTGCCTAGACATTTGACAGGGCTCAGGAGTGAAAGAGTACCATGCAAAGTTGAGGCCTAATTTGGCGACTAACACAGTATTGGTTCACAATTGCAAGGCTCTGATGTGAATTAATAAAAGAAACCCCTGAGAATTAACCCCATTTTAGAAACTACACCCCTCAAGGCATTTATTAAGGGGTGTGGTGAGCATTTTCACCCAACAGGTATTTTCCATAAATGAATGCGCTGCGGATGGTGCAAAGTAAAAATTACAATTTTTCTCCAGATATGGCAATTCAGTGGCAAATATGTAGTGCCCAGCTTATGCCACTGGAGAGACACACCCCAAAATTTATTAAAAGGGTTCCTCCGGGTATGGCGGTGCCATATATGTGGAAGTAAACTGCTGTTTGGGCACACTGTAGGGCTCAGATAAGTGGGAGCGCCATTTGGCTTTTGAAGCATAGATTTTGCTTGGTAGTAGTTTTGTTTGAGGGTCCATTGAAGGACCCCAGGACTGTCTGACCATATTTCCTACGCGGTTTTGATGCATTTTTTTTAACAGCACCTCAAAAGCTACATTTGAATATATCCTCCCACGCACATAAACTATAACTAAACTTCTCCCTCACATAACATCTACAGCAAAGCTACCCTACACAAATGAACTACAAGGGTCTCGTCACACGTCGAGGTCAAATCACGTTTTTTGCAACAGTTTTTGTAAAATTGCTTTATAACCACGTCATTTGCCATGGTTTTGCGAATATCTCTGCAAAAAAAACAAAAACGCAATATGACAGTAACTTGTGAATATATGCTAAATAAGTTCCAATACACATGGCATTTACAGTCAAATCCCCCCTCCCCCACAAAAATTATTTAAAGGCTGCAGCGGCTTCACCTTTTGAAAGCTTTTTTTTAATAAAAATGTGTATCAGTGTGTTTTGTGCAACTTTGCAATTACATTTTATTCAAAATAATTTTTGCTTTTTGAGATACAACTGCTTTATAGCCTGTATACAAAGCAGCTGTAACGTACGCTGAAACCCGAATCCGTCAGGTCAGCAGGACTGACGGGTTCAGTGACAGCGGATCCTGCGTGTCTCTGGCACGCAGGATTGAGCTGTTAGGCTGGGTTCCCACGGGTCGGATACACTGCATAAAAATTACGCAGCGTGTCCGACCTGGAACCCACAGGAAAATCCGTCCGAAAAAATCGCACTACATTGTGGCGCGATTTTTCGGATCGAAATTCCTCTGCGCAGAAAAGCGCTCATACTTACCCTCTCCTCTGACGTCCGCTCCGGCCTCCCTGGATGACGTTCCAGGCCATGTGACGCTGTAGTTCTGGGTAAGTATGAATTATTTTTTTCCAGAGTTGCAATTTTTGCGGCCTAAACGCTGCGATTACACCACAAATGTTGCAACACTTGTTTTTCAGTTTCGGGTTTTGCATCCCCATTGAATTCAAAGGGGAAAACCCGCAGCAGAAAATCAACAAAAACGCACCATAAATTGACATGATTTACATTCCGCACCGCAGGTCAATTTATTAACGTTTATGCTATGGTTTTTCTCCACAGGGTGGGCATGAGATTTACAAAATCTCACCCTCTTTGCTGCTATTGTAAATGCTGCAGAATTTCCGCACAGAATTCCGTTGCGGAAATTCCGTAGCGTTTAGCTACGTGGGAACCAGGCCTTACCGATCACATCTAAGTTATAAACAAAGATGTAATCGATAAGAGCTTGATCCGACCAATATCACTGAACCCGTCAGTCCCACTGACCTGACGGATTCAGGTCTCAGAACTAGCAGCTGCTCTGTATACAAGAATATAAAGCCGCTGTTTCTAAAATAGTAAAAATTATTTTTAATAATATGTAATTGCCCAGTTGCACCAAACACACAGATACACATTTTTATTTAAAAAAAAAGTTTTCAAAGGTTTACATAGCCTTTAAACACAATCCCCTGATATGTCGGACCACATGTCGGCCGCATTTCCCGGACCGAACACAGTGCAGGGAGCCGGGCCCCTAGCATTAGTTATGTACGATGCCAGGTGTCTCTGTCTCGCTGCAGGAAACCTGTCCTGTACTGTAATCATATTTTCAGCACAGGACAGAGGAGGCAGGGACACCTGACATCGTACATAACTATGATGCTAGGAGCCCGGCTCTCTGCACTGTGTTCGGCCCGGGAAATGCGGCCGACACGCGATCCGTATATCACGGACCAAACACAGTTGTGTGAACTAGGCCTTAGGGTCAGTTCACACGTAGCGTAAATACTGCAGTTTTTCCGCAACGGAATTCGTTGCAAAAAATCTGCAGCAAACACAATAACAGCAGTGTGGATGAGATAGAACTAATGTCATCCACGCGCTGCGTAAATACTGAGCGGTAAAAATGCTCAGAAATCGACTTGTGGTGCAGAGTTTTATTCCGCAGCATGTCATAGTTACATAGTTACATAGTTACATAGTTAGTACGGCTGAAAAAAGACACATGTCCATCAAGTTCAACCAAGGGAAGGGAAAAGGGAAGGAAAAATTTCTACACATAGGAGCTAATATTTTTTTGTTCTAGGAAATTATCTAACCCTTTTTTAAAGCCATCTACTGTCCCTGCTGTGACCAGCTCCTGCGGTAGGCTATTCCATAAATTCACAGTTCTCACTGTAAAGAAGCCTTGTCGCCTCTGCAGCTTGAACCTTTTTTTCTCCAGACGGAGGGAGTGCCCCCTTGTTTTTTGAGGGGGTTTTACAAGGAACAGGATTTCACCATATTTTTTGTATGTGCCATTAATATATTTATATAAGTTAATCATGTCCCCCCTTAGTCTTCTTTTTTCAAGGCTAAATAGGTTTAATTCTTTCAATCTTTCCTCATAACTTAAATTCTCCATGCCCCTTATTAGCTTCGTTGCTCTTCTTTGTATTTTTTCCAACTCCAGGGCATCCTTTCTATGAACTGGAGCCCAGAACTGAACTGCATATTCTAGATGGGGCCTCACTAATGCTTTGTAAAGTGGTAATATTACATCCCTGTCCCGCGAGTCCATGCCTCTTTTAATACACGACAATATCCTGCTGGCCTTTGAAGCAGCTGATTGACACTGCATGCTGTTATTGAGTTTATGATTTACAAGAACACCCAGATCCTTCTCAACAAGTGAATCCGCCAGTGTAGCTCCCCCTAGGACATATGATGCATGCAGGTTGTTGGTACCAAGATGCATAACTTTACATTTATCTACATTAAACTTCATTTGCCAAGTGGACGCCCAAACACTTAGTTTGTTTAAATCTGCCTGTAATTCATGAACATCTTCCATAGTCTGAACTATATTACATAGCTTGGTGTCATCTGCAAAAATAGAAATAGTGCTATTAATCCCTTCCTCTATATCATTAATAAATAAGTTGAATAATAGTGGTCCCAGCACTGAACCCTGGGGTACACCACTTATAACCGGGGACCATTCAGAGTAGGAATCATTGACCACAACTCTCTGGATACGGTCCTTGAGCCAATTCTCAATCCAATTACAAACTATATTTTCTAAACCTATAGTCCTTAATTTACCCATTAGGCGTCTATGGGGGACAGTGTCAAATGCCTTTGCAAAGTCCAAAAACACTAAATCCACAGCGACCCCTCTGTCTAAACTTCTGCTCACCTCTTCATAAAAACAGATTAGGTTAGTTTGACAACTTCTGTCCTTAGTAAAACCGTGCTGGCTGTCACTTATAATGCTATTTATTGTCACATAATCCTGTATATAGTCCCTCAATAGCCCCTCAAACATTTTCCCCACGATGGATGTTAAGCTTACTGGTCTATAATTACCCGGGGAAGACCTAGAGCCCTTTTTGAAAATAGGCACCACATTTGCCCTGCGCCAGTCCCTTGGCACTATACCAGTCACTAGAGATTCTCTGAATATTATGAAAAGGGGGACAGAAATAACTGAACTAAGCTCTTTAAGAATTCTAGGGTGTAACCCATCTGGTCCCGGAGCCTTGTGCACATTTATTTTATTTAATTTAGCTTGGACCATCTCTACATTCATCCAATTCAGTATATCAACTGATATATTAACAGCACTGGCACCGGCTACATCAGCTGCTCTTTCTTCTGTTGTATATACAGAGCTAAAGAACCCATTTAGTAACTCTGCCTTCTCTTGATCCCCTGTGATCAACTCCCCATTACCATTATCTAGGGGTCCTACATGTTCAGACCTTGGCTTTTTTGCATTTATATGCTTGAAGAATTTTTTAGGATTTGTTTTACTATCCTTGGCCACCTGCCTTTCATTTTGTATTTTTGCTAATTTTATTACATTTTTACATATTTTATTAAGCAATTTTGTCAATTGTATTTGCTGAATCGCTGCTTATTTGTTGCGGGTTTTCTCCATTGAATGAAAAAAATGAAACTCATAAAAAAAAAATCTTATACTTGCACAGGAGTCTGGGTGTCTTCCTTCCTCCAGCATGGCCTCCTGAGATGACATTTCATCCCATGTGACTGCTAGCAGGCCGGCTAAATGCACCACAGTTTGGTGTGGATTTTCGGTCTGAATTCCCTGCGGCGCACAGGGCGGATACGCTGCGTACTTTTACGCAGCGTATCCGCCTTGTGTGAACTCAGCCTAACAGTTAAGTTCCCCCTCCCCAAGAAAAATTAATAATGGATCCCTTCCACCACACATAGCATTCACAGCCAAGTCCCACCATCCCCCACAGAAACGTTTTAAACAAAATCCCCTCCCCCACACATAGCATTCACAGCCAAGTCCCACCATCCCCCACATATAGCATTTTACACAAAATCCCCCCCACATATAGCATTCACTGCCAAGTCCTACCCCTCCCCCACAAAAATGTTTTACACAAAATCCCCACTCCCAAATATAACATTCACAGCCAAGTCCCACTCTCCCCCACATGTCATTTGACACAAAATCCCCTCCCCCACATATAGCATTTACAGTTAGGTCCCGCTCCCCCAAAAAACACTTTACACTAAATCCCCTCTCCCACATATAGCATTAACAGTTAAGTTCCCCCTCCCCCACAAAAACGGTTTGTAAAGAATCCCCCACACATAACATTACAGTTCCCTCTTACCTGTTCTGGAGGAATCTTCCTCAGCTGGTACAAGTTGCAGGCAGGAGGAGGGGAGCTGCGTGGCACTGCTCCTCTCCAGCTCTTCCTTCTTCCTCCGTCCTCCATGTCTGGGGGGCGGCTCCCTCAACACGTGACACGGAGCTTCTTTTTACTGCTCAGGCAACGTTTTCCTCTCAGGGCCACAGCGTAAGTTACTTCAGAGTAAAGAACGGCACGTTACATTGCAGGGTCTGTCCTTTCTCCAAGTAACCTTTGCTGGGGCCCTCAATGAAATGTTTAAAGTAGCGGACGGGCCCCTTCTTTTCATCCTGGTTGCATAGCTCCCAACCGTCCCGGATCCAAGGGGACAGTCCCAGTTTTTCACCGCTGTCCCGATGTCCCGGGTAGTCTGAACAAAGAGGGAGAATAGTAGTAGCGGTAATTAAAAAAATATATATATATTCTCCATTACGCATCTATCTATCTATCTATCTATCTATCTATCTATCTATCTATCTATCTATCTATCTATCTATCTATCTATCTATCTATCTGTCTATCTACCTATCTCATGTCTATCTATCTACCTATCTCATATCTATCTATCTATCTATCTATCTATCCATCTATCTATCATCGCATATCTATCTATCTATCTATCTATCTATCTCATTTCTATCTATCTCATAGCTCCCAACCGTCCTGGATCCGGCGGGACAGTCCCGGTTTCTCAACGCTGTTCCACCGTTCCGGGCGGTCTGAAAAATATTCCGCTGGGTTCCGCGACGCTCCGGACACTCCCTGTCGCCAGCCATGCCGGCCCCAACGACATAATACCTGCACCCAGCTATGACATTATTTTATGATTTTAGAAACACTAGTGTCTCCAGGCACATTCTTTTTATAGTGCTATTTCCCTTCTGAGCCCCGCCGTGTGTCCAACCAGCCGTTTATGGCCACATATATGGTATTGTTTTACTCGGGAGAAATTGCTTTACATATTTTGCGGTGCTTTTTTTCCTTTAGACCTTGTGGAAATGAAAAAAAAAGTAGCTAAAACTACATTTTCTTGTACATTTTCTTGTAGATTTTAATTTTTACGGCCTAATTCCAATATTTTCTGCAATGAACCTGTGGGGTCAAAATGCTCACCGTACCCCTAAATATTTTCCTTGAGGTGAGTAGTTTCCAAAATGGGGTTAGTTTTGGGGGATTTCCACTGTTGTGGCACCGCAAGTGCCCTCCAAACCTGACATAGTGCCTAAAAAATATTCTAATAAAAAGAAGGCCCCAAAATCCTCTAGGTGCTCCTTTGTAACTGAGGCCGGTGCTTCAGTCTATTACCACACTAGTGCCACATGTGGGATATTTTCTAAATCTGCAGAACCTGGGCAATAAATATTGAGTTGCGTTTCTATGGTAAAACTGTCTGTGTTAAAAAAAAATGGATTAAACATTAATTTCTACAAAAAAAAAATGGAATTTGTAAATTTACCGCTACTTTAATTCCTGTGAAACGTCTAAAGGGTGAAGAAACCTTCTAAATGCTGTTTTGAATACTTTGAGGGGTGAAGTTTTTAAAATGGGGTGACATTGGGGGTTTCTAATATATAAGGCCCACAAAGCCACTTCACAACTGAACTGGCCCCTGTAAAAATAGCCTTTTGACGTTTTCTTGACAATGTGAGAAATTGCTGCTAAAGTTCTAAGCCTTGTAACGTCCTAGAAAAATAAAAGGATGTTCAAAAAAACTATGCCAATCTAAAGTAGACATATGGGGGATGTTAAGTAGAAATAATTTTGTGTGGTATAACTGCCTGTCTTACAAGCAGATACATTTAAATTTATAAAAATGCTAATTTTTCGCTAAATTTTAGTGTTTTTCACGATTAAATAATGAATGTATGGCGTGGCTTGCTGAGCATGTAGAGAGTCGCACGTTGGTGAGCTCCTGCAGAGAACTCCTTAAACTATCCGATACTTTGCCTGAGGTGCTCTATAATTAGCGAAACATACCTGGATTGCTGTACCTCCGCTGATTTTCACTTGCTGTGGTGAATGAGGGTTGGTGAGCTGAAACGTGACCAGAAGTAAGGCACGATGTACTCAGAGACCGGTGGACCAGGATCTGCAAGATGGCGATGGGGAGGAAATGCGGGCTGTGCAGCATGTTGAGCCGGTGGTGCCGGTGGTTACGATCGCGGACAGACTGGAGCGTTTTGCCCGTACTGAAAATGAGCCCAGGGAAAGGTGCACTGGGGAGCAGCATATTCCTGATCCTGTTGTTCTCGATGGGACTGCAGCAGTGAGTGCTACGGCCTCCAGGGCTGCTGAGAAGCTGGCTGGTGAATCAAGGAGGGAGTCGATATCTGTGCAGCAGGCAATGGATGGAGGTGAGCCTACATTAAGAGACGTTTTCTTGGCTATTAACTACTGCAATTCCAAACTGTCTACCTTGAATGTGAAGGTGGGTGCCATGAAGGAAGATATCGCTTTTATTAGGCACGATATGCAAAAAGTTAATGAGCGATTAGGTGAAGTGGAGGGACGGGTCACAGACCTGGAAGATAATATGTTTAAAACCATGAAAGATTCAAAAAAATCGACACAAGAAATTGTTGCCTTATTTAAGAAAACCGACGACCTAGAAAATAGGTTACGTCGTAATAATGTCAGACTGATTGGAATACCGGAAAAATCGGAAGGTCTGAAGTGCACGGAATACTGGAAAAATGGCTGCGTACTTCGTTTGGGGATGACACCTTCACACCATTATTTGCTATTGAGCGGGCTCACCGTGTGCCGACTCGCCCATTTCCACCTGGGCACCCACCGAGGCCTATACTGGCTAAGTTACTACACTATAAAGACCGGGATATTATTCTACGGAAAGCGAGGGAATGCCCGGATCTGGTTATAAATGGTGGAAAAATTTCCATATTCCCGGATTACTCAGCAGAAGTACAGCGTAAAAGAGCGAGATTTCTAGATGTCAAGAAGAGGCTGAGAAATCTTCAAGTGGCGTATTCTATGCTATA
The DNA here is from genome assembly GCF_050947455.1 of Rhinoderma darwinii. Taxonomy (NCBI): domain Eukaryota; kingdom Metazoa; phylum Chordata; class Amphibia; order Anura; family Rhinodermatidae; genus Rhinoderma; species Rhinoderma darwinii. The sequence goes on along the minus strand of NC_134688.1, from coordinate 324,459,925 downwards.
CCCAGCAAAGTTGGGTGTCGCAGCTTTTTGAGGAATTCATTTTTTTGAAAATCCGCAAGTGGCCATGCTATGGCTTGATGGACACGAGAGGCAACTATGTGTCAAGACACCCTGAAATATGTTTCATATATCCTATTTTTCTGGTCATATATCCTGTATTTTGATTAATGAAATGTAAAGGAATGAATATGTGATCTAATCTGTTGTTATTTACTGGTCTCTCAGGCAGCACTGATGGGCTTTATGCCCTGCAAGTTTATTGTTATATTTTTAATGCAGGATACGTGTTTAGATAAAATGGTCATACGATCTGTACCATTCTATTGTGGTTTTGTATATTTCATCAGTAGGAATCTCAACGCCCACTCTCTCGGTGAGAGAGGTTTACTATGTTTATATGTGGGGTTTTCTTTTGGGGGGATTTTGGGAATAAAGTTGGCACCTAGTTGGATTGTACACCGCTGTTTACAGATGACACATGTACGGCTAAATATTGTGTTTTATTCTAAATATGGCGAATTCAGTCAGATTTATTAGTTGGAATATTAGGGGAATGGCTGATGCCACAAAGCGTCAGGCCATTTTTCAACTTATTAGTGAGCACCAGCCAGCGATTGTCTGTCTGCAAGAGACGCATATGATAATTGAAAGATTACAACAGCTAAAGAGGAGGTGGGTGGGATTTAGTGGTCACTCTACATACTCAGTATATTCTAGGGGAGTAAGTTTTTTAGTACATAAACAGATTCCATTTAATTGTCTGGATATGGAGGTGGACACAGAAGGTCGATATATTTGTGTACTTTGTACCATATATTCAAAAATGTTTATAATAATATCTATATACATACCTCCTCCTTTTTGTAATAGAGTCTTATTAAAGGCCATGTCTTTTGTGGCGGATAAACCAGCGATACCTTTGCTCCTACTCGGGGATTTCAATAATACTCTTGATTCCAACTGGGACAAATGTAGAGAGGGGGACAGGAGTGAAGGGAAGGTTGGGACTCCATTTGGTACATTGGTACAAGAAATAGGATTGTTGGACATATGGAGATTACAACACCCTCGTGAACGGGAGTTTTCCTGCTGTTCATCCACGTATTCTTCTTTATCCCGTATAGATCTGGCCTTGGGGAATGAGGGTATGATGCCCTTAGTTAATCAGGTGGAGTATCTACCTAGAACGTTATCAGATCATTCTCCCATTAGGGTCACGGTCGATATTAATAACCAGAGTCCCCAACGCCCGAGAATCAGGAAGCTGAACCCTTTCTGGCTGACTTTGGTTGATGGGCAAGGTTTCATTGCCCAAAGGCTAGAGGACTATTTTCAAATTAATTGTGGCTCTTCTTCTGTTCCGTATGTATGGGATGCAATGAAGGCGTATTTGAGAGGCCTGTTTATGCAGGCAATTAGCAGGCACAAAAGAGCTACTAGGGTGGAGGATGCGAGACTACATGAAGAAATGAGTAAGGCAGAAGCGGCATTTATTTTAAATCCTACTGTGGTGCAGCAAATGAGTTTGCGAAGAGCACAAGAGGCTCTTAATTTACATCTGTTAGCTGTAGCGAGCAGAAAACTGCAGTTTTTTGCACAGAATACCTTTGAAGAAGGAGAAAAGGCTGGTCATATGCTTGCAGTGGTAGCAAAGGCACAACAGGGGGTAACACATATCACTGCTTTAAAAACGGCGGAGGGCCATTTAGTTACAGAGAACTTGGAAGTTGTAAAAGTTTTGAGAGACTTTTATTCAGACCTATATACCTCCAAGGTGCATCCATCTACATCTGATATTTATACATTCTTAAATAAAGCAGAGCTCCCAAAGCTGTCAGGAAGCGCCAAGGCACTTCTAGATTCTCCACTCACGTTGGAGGAATTGGAAGAAGCGGTCAAACAGATGGCTAGTGATAAGGCACCTGGGGCGGACGGGCTACCAGTTGAAATATATAAAAAATACTCTGAGGTGCTCTTGCCCAAATGATTAGAAGTATTTCATTATTCATTGGATTGTGGTTCTTTGCCAGCTTCTATGCAAGAAGCCATTATTGTGGTCTTGCCAAAACCCGGCAAAGATCCTCAATTAGCTGATTCTTATCGACCGATTTCATTATTAACATCTGACGTTAAGATTCTGGCAAAGGCATTAGCTCTGCGGTTGAATGTCGTTATTTCTACCATTATACACCCGGATCAGACCGGCTTTATGCCTGCTAGGTCGACAGCCATGAATTTGAGACGTTTATTTTTAAATCTTCAGCTGAGGGCAGACAATGTAGGCGAAAAAGCCATTTTTTCACTGGACGCTGCCAAAGCGTTTGACAGTGTGGAATGGCAATATCTTTGGTGCACCTTGGAGGCTATGGGTTTTGGATCATCTTTTATAGCATGGATTAAGGTCCTGTATTCTTGCCCTACAGCCAGAATACAGGCAAATGGAGGATTGTCTCCCCGGTTTGCTCTTGAAAGAGGGACTAGACAGGGATGCCCATTATCGCCCCTCCTATTTGCCGTGGCAGTAGAGCCCTTGGCAGCGCGCATACGTCTATCTGATGATATTAAGGGCTTCTTGTATGGCTCGGTGCAAGAAAAGGTAGCGCTTTATGCAGATGATATGCTTCTATACTTGGGGGATATGGGTAGCTCTCTGGCAGAAACAATATCCCTAATTGAGAAATTTGGGGCATTGTCTGGGTTTAAAATAAATTGGGATAAATCCCATCTGCTCCCTGTGGATTCAATGTGCTCTATACCAGGGGTGCATGGGGTACCTGTAGGATGCGTTAAACATCTTAAATATTTAGGGATCAAGATCTCGACCTCCCCTTATGAATATGTTGCTCTCAATTTGCAACCCCTTCTGGTCAAATTTAAAATGAAAATAATGGCTTGGTGTAAATTACATCTGACAGTTGTGGGTAGGGTCAATCTTATTAAGATTATCCTAATGCCACAATTATTGTATATTTTACATAACTCCCCTGTATGGATCTCATTACGCAACTTTTATTATATTAATGCACTTTTTAGGGACCTAATATGGCGGAAGGGTCGCTCAAGAATTAGATTAGAAATTCTACAGCGCGCAAAGCATGACAGCGGTCTGGCCCTACCCAACCCTTGGATATATTTTCTTGCCTCCCAATGTCAGCACTTTAAGGGGTGGGGGGAAATTATATCAAAGGGATCCAATGGATCGATTCTACAGGCACAGTTTGGACCATCTGTTTTATTCTCAGTATTGGAGGCAGGTCACTCTATGTTGGCGGGCAGGAATACGCCCACATATACACTAATGCGTAAAGTATGGGATAAAGTCCGAGCTATTAGAGATATGGGGGTTTGCACAATTTTTACACCTTTATGGGGGAATAAGGCACTTCCGGAATTCTTCTCTCTTGAAGGATTTGAGGGTTGGAAAGCAAGAGGCATCCTTTATGTCTCCCAGTTGCTCCAGGAGGATGTATTTAAAACTTATCAACAGATCCAAGAGGAGTTTGAATTACCTTGAAATTCCCTCTATCAATACTTACAGATAAGACATGCTTTTGATGCCCAGAAGAAGGCGGTGGATTTGGAAATACACGCAGATGGGGTGTTGTCTGTTTTACATACCGGGAGTGTTACATCGGGGGTTATTTCACATATTTATCAGTTGTTGATCAGTAAATTTTTTGATAAATACCCCCTGATGGCTTCTAAAAAATGGGAAAGAGATATTGGTCCCATCTCTGAAGAACAATGGATAGATATTATCAAAGCAGTTCCGAATACTTCTCTTAGTGAGGCTGGGCGCCTTTCTCAATTATATATTATCCATAGAGTATACAGGACTCCTAAATTTATTTTTCATATTGGGGTAAGGAGTGACTCGAAATGCCCCAGATGCGCGGAAGAGGAGGCTGACCATATGCATATGTTGTGGTCCTGCCCACAGTTAACCACGTACTGTATGGATGTACTGAAGGTGATTCAGGAGGCCTATGGACCTGTGTTGCAAGGGACTCCTATGGAATGCGTTTTGGGATGTATTATGGACGCCCCACCCTCTACTTTGGAGCGGTTGGCTATTGTAAGGTTGCTATATATAGCTAGAAAACGAATTGCCCTACATTGGATACAAGGCGCCCCGCCGACTAGGAGCTAATTCATTGCAAAAGTGAATAAAATGATTGTATTGGAAAAGGTTGTCTATGTAAAGCGCAAAACGCTTAAAAAATTTGAATCCATATGGGGACCATGGGTAGGGGTAATGGAATCTGTATTATAAAATTTATGCAGGGACTCTGTATGACCGCCAGCCTTTACACGGTATTGGGGTTATGTATATACAGCGTGGGCCATTTATATGGATACACCTAAATAAAATGGGAATGGTTGGTGATATTAACTTCCTGTTTGTGGCACATTAGTATATTGGAGGGGGGAAACTTTTCAAGCTGGGTGTTGACCATGGCGGCCATTTTGAAGTCGGCCATTTTGTATCCAACTTTAGTTTTTTCAATGGGAAGAGGGTCATGTGACACATCAAACTCATCGAAAATTTCACAAGAAAAACAATGGTGTGCTTGGTTTTAACGTTACTTTATTCTTTCATGAGTTATTTACAAGCTTCTCTTTGTTTACAGCCATTGACATGTCGCAGAGGTTAACACGTGAGGAGCGGATATAAATTGTGTTGATGTCTGGTGAACGCAGTACCCGGGTCATTGCAGCAGATTTCAATGCAAGACACCCTACAAGACCACCCATCTCCCATGCAACAGTTTGCAAACTGCTTGCCAAGTTTCGTGAAACTGGTTCAGTGTTGGATTTGCCAAAATGTGGACGCATGAAAACTGTCACTAATGAAGAAACATCAGTGGCTGTCCTAGCTTCATTCAGCAAGAGCCCACAGTGTAGCACTCGCCGCATGTCACTGGAGAGTGGCATCAGTCGAACATCCCTTCGGCGGATATTAGCTACTCACAAATGGCACCCTTACAAACTCCAGCTGCTGCAGCATCTCAACGAGGATGACCCAGATCGGCGCACTGAATTTGCAGAATGGGCAAAACAAAAATTGGAACAGGACCCTCAGTTTACACAGAACATTTTGTTCAGTGATGAGGCAAACTTTTATGTTAATGGTGAAGTTAACAAACAAAACCACCGCTATTGGTCTGACACTAACCCACATTGGATAGATCCCTCCAAGACTGTTGGAACACAAAAATTGATGGTATGGTGTGGTATATGGGGTACAAAGATAGTGGGGCCATTCTTCATCAATGGAAACCTCAAGGCCACGGGATATCTGAAATTGCTACATGATGATGTGTTACCCTTTTTATGCACTGAAGCTGGCACGTTCCCTGAGTTTTTCCAGCAAGATGGTGCACCACCACATTATGGGTGTCAGGTCCGAGCATTCCTAGATGAACAGTTTCCTGGAAAGTGGATTGGTCGTCGTGGGCCAGTTGAATCGCCCCCTAGGTCTCCCGATCTGACCCCCTTAGACTTTTATCTTTGGGGTCATCTGAAGGCAATTGTCTATGCTGTGAAGATACGAGATGTGCAGCAACTGAAACTACGGATACTGAAAGCCTGTGCTAGCATTTCTTCTGCGGTGTTGCTATCAGTGTGTGAAGAGTGGGAGAAGAGGGTTGCATTGACAATCCAACACAATGGGCAGCACTTTGAACACATTTTATAAGTGGTCAGAAACTTGTAAATAACAGATGAAAGAATAAAGTAACGTTAAAACCAAGCACACCATTGTTTTTCTTGTGAAATTCTCGATAAGTTTGATGTGTCACATGACCCTCTTCCCATTGAAAAAACTAAAGTTCGATACAAAATGGCCGACTTCAAAATGGCCACCATGGTCAACACCCAGCTTGAAAAGTTTCCCCCCTCCCATATACTAATGTGCCACAAACAGGAAGTTAATATCACCAACCATTCCCATTTTATTTAGGTGTATCCATATAAATGGCCCACCCTGTAGATGTGGGATAAGGAGAAGGGGGGAAATAGAGAGGATTAAATATATGCCATATATTATATCTGTTTTGTATTATACATGCTTGTACATGATTAAGCTACTTGACATTTGGAAAATGATCTGTCCCATGTACCTTGTATTTTGTGAATAATGTATTCGATATTTGGTACAATTTCTATTTCATATACTATCTAATTTGGAATTTTGTGACGGTGCCTGGGGGGAGGGTTTGGGATAGGGTTTGTTTAGTATGTTTTGTACTATATAATTTTGAAACTTCAATAAAAAAATTATCTGATTTAAAAAAAAAATTATGAATGTATCGAGCAAATGTTTCCAGTAACATCCAAGTCCAAAGTGTCACGAGAAAACAATCTCAGAATCGCTTGGATAGGTAAAAGCATTCCGAAGTTATTACCACATAAAGTGAAACATGTTAGATTTGAAAAATGAATAATAATGGAAGCAAGACCCAGATAGTTGTTGGGCTAATTAACAATCAATAGAAATATTTGCCTGCCGGCAAAAGGCCCTTTTTAACAACTACATGCAAGATAAAATAACAAATTTTTATTAGGCTATTATAGCAAAGACACACTACATAGAAATTAAAATTTATGTTCACTGCTGATAGTAACCAGCATAGTGCAATGTGTGCCAGTAGCAAGATTCAAAGTGTCAGTAGCAAGATTCAAAGTGTCAGCGGCTGCAGCACGCTGCACTCTGACCAAGGTCAAAGTCAGTATCAGAGATCAGCACTGCAGATGCAGCATCTTCAGGGGTATCGGGGCTAATGATAATGCGCCGCAAAATTCTGAGAGTTATATGCAGGGAGAATTGCCTTCAGCTGTTACCTAATTAACATAGTGGCCAATAGAAACTGATATTGAAGGTCGAGCCTCCACAACAGTGATGGACAGGCGACAGAACAAATAGCACACTCAGCATGCAAGAACCAATGAGAAGTAGCGAAAGTGACACATGCGCACTAGACCACAGCGGGGAAATAGAATCCCACAGTCACTAGCAAAGTAGCGCATGCGCAATTGTTCATTTTAGCGAGATAGAATGTGGAGCCTCTGCAGTAATAGCAGACAAAAGGACCAGTAATAGACTCGACATGCAGGGACCGTTAACACATAGCGGAGTCAGCGCATGCGCAAAAGGCCATCACAGGGAGATAGAATCTCAAGTCAAAAGTACAACAGTGCACGCACAATGGTTCACTTTGCTAGATAGTCACATAGTTTGGGATTAAGAAACCACTGGAGCGCTTGCGTGAGGATAAGTATATAAGTGCTGCCGTGCTTCAAGCAAATTAGCATTTTTCTAAATTTAAATGTATCTGCTTGTATCACAAGTTACCATTTCCTATATGTCTACTTTATGTTCGCATCGTTTTTTGAACGTCCTTTTATTTTTCTAGGACGTTACAAGGCTTAGAAGTTTAGCAGCAATTTCTCACATTTTCAAGAAAATTTCAAAAGGCTATTTTTACAGGTACCAGTTTAGTTCTGAAGTGATTTTGAGGGCCTTATATATTAGAATCCCCCAATAAATCACCCAATTTTAAAAACTGCACCCCTCAAAGTATTCCAAACAGCATTCAGAAAGTTTCTTAACCCTTTAGGCGTTTCACAGGAAATAAAGCAAATTAGAGGTGAAATTTACTAATTTCTTTTTTTTTTCCGAAATTCATTTGTAATAAAAAAAAATCTGTAACAAAGAAGGTTTTACCAGAGAAACACAATCAATATTTAGTGCCCAGGTTCTGCAGTTTTTTGAAAACTCCCACATGTGGCTCTAGTGTGATAATGTACTGAAACACCGGCCTCAGAAGCAAAAGAGCACCTACAGGATTTTGGGGTCTGCTTTTTTTTTAGATTATATTTTAGGCATCATGTCAGGTTTGAAGAGGTCTTGTGATGCCAAAACAGTGGAAACTCCCCAAAAGTGACCCCATTTTGGAAACTAAACCCCTCAAGGAATTTTTCTAGGGGTTTAGTTAGCATTTTGACCCCACAGGTATTTTGCTCTATTTATTTGAGTTCGTCTGTAAAAACAAAAATCTACTTTTTTTCTGAAAAAACATAGAAATTTGTAATATTTACAAGAAATAACGAAGAAAATATACCCCAATATTTGTAAAGCATCTTCTCCCGATTACGGAAATACCCCATATTTTGTAATAAACTGCTGTTTGGACCCACAGCAGGGCTCAGAAGGGAAGGAGCGCCATTTGGATTTTGGACCGCAGATTTTGCTGGATTGGTTAACAAGGTTTGTGTGGGGGTTTTTTATTTCAATAAAATATTTATCTATGTTTTTGTATTTTCATTTAAACTTTATTACTCCAGCTTTAGTAATGGCCATTGGCTGATTGACGGCGTCCATTACTATGGCGGGGCTTAGCGTTATCTGGTGAAAAGGCTAACACTAACCCCCATTATTACCCCGGTACCCACCACCAACAGGAGTGTCGGGAAGAGCTGGTTACGATCCAGTACCTGACCATCTGTAGTGATGGTCTGGAACTGGGGCAGCCGCAGGCTAGTATGATTAGGCTGGGAAAGCTAGCCTGCTGCTGCTATATTGTATCTGGCTGGTTATGAAAAGTGGGGGAGACAGAAAGTACATTCTTCTAGACAGTATTTTTTATGTTTTTGTGGCATCAATAGGTGAATGGTCATGGATATAAAGCAATGATCTTAATACTGTTAACAATGAAAAAAAACTGTTGAGATGTGAGGGATTTGATGCCCGATATAAGCAAACGGTCAGAATTTTTCACAATTCCCATGATTGCATGATAAAAAGTGATTACAGTAAAACTCTGTTAATCTGGCACCCTTGGTACTGCCAAAATCACTGGGAAATTTAAACCGTCAGACATCATGTTTACACACATACAAGAATAAAAATGCTTACATTTGTTGAGGCCTAGATTAGAGCTGTTGATTTACATTATATTAAAGTATATGAAAGGCAAAGGTTCAGCATTAGTACAAAGGGTAGGAGCAGACGAAGCTCCTCCAATGGTCAATGACTCCCTGGGTACAGGGGGTTCTGCTCCTAGAGGGAGCCCCAATGGCGCCATCTACAGGGGGTGGGGTGGTGTGGCACTATCTACATGGAATGGTGCCACAATCTACAGGGGTCACTGTGGCACTAACAACATGGGCACTGTGGCACTTCCACTAAGGGGACATTATACTCTATGGTGGCAGCTAACGGCATTATACTATATCGGGACAGCTTTGAGGGCATCTGTATGTGCATTATACAGTATGGGGGCATCTGTATGGGCATTATACTGTGTGGGGGCATCTGTGTGGGAATTACACTTGAGGCGGGGGTTCATGGGGGCATTATACTGTGGGTAGGCACTATGGGAGCATGTGTCACGAAGGGTCTGTGGACCCACTGGGCAGTACCGCCTTGGCGGTAAGGCAGCTGACCAACAGGTGAAAGGCAGGTGAAAGTCTATAGTTCGTATAGGTACCTGTGGCAGCTCAGACAGCAGCAGGGAAGGTTCGGCTGGGACTAGGCAGCAGGTAGACGTCAGGCGAGGTGAAGCAAGTCAGACGTGGATACAGCATGACATGACTTTGGCACAGCACAGTGCTAGACCAGGATGGTATGGAATGCAAGGAACTGGAACAGGTACAGGAAAGACACTAGGAGGCAATCACATAGACAAACTAGGAAACATCAGGCTACGCAAACGCTCAGGCATAGTAGCAGGGGGCTGGACCCCTCTTGTAGTCCAGAGTACTCACGGGTCAAAGTTCATCAAAAGGTTCGGTGCGCGCGCTGCCCCTTTAAGAGTGGGCACGAGCGTGCGCGTACACCCTATGGGATACAGCTGAGGTGAGTGGAAACGAGCGCTGGCGACTCCTGAGGAGGAGGCTGGGGCCAGCTCTTGCCGACTCGTGGCTGCGTCTGTCAGGAGGGGATTGGAGCTGACATCCCGCAGCCACGGACATTACAGCATGATACTGTGTGGGCTGAACCAGGTGTGTATGGGCGGGGTTAGAGACATTGGTTCAGTTGCCCCGCTTTGTGATACTTGAAAGTTGGGAGGTATGCATCTATTTGTAGAGGAAAATCCTTGGCACATCTATGACATTTTCTGTTTCTGGTTGTCTGATGCAGCTTCATGTTTGAGGTTATGCATATGTCATCACCCTTTTCCATTGTAGTGGCCTGATGATCTGCTATTTCTATGGCCCGGCCATTTTGGGAAGTTTATGCAGGGAGTAATCCTGCTGCAGTGCTTAGAATCTCATGGTGGATGATGTGCACGATAAAATCACCCATGTAAGAATTTCATCATCATCACATCCTTGTGCTTACTCACTTAAAGGGGAACTAAACATTCAACAAACTTGGGGGGCGTGGCTAACTAGCGGCATGAGCGGTCGCACTTAGAAGGAGCTCCCGCGAGTATACTTACTTAGCAGTGATCCTGCAGACATCCTGAGGCCATTTCCGTTACCAGCGACAGTTTATAATTTGTGTACCGGAGGGTGAGAACTATGGGACCGACAAAGCAATCCTCTGCTGCGGAAGAAACTACGAGGTTATGCGAGGGACAGATCCCAAAATGGCGCCCAAGCCTCTCAGACGCCGAGGAAACAACCACGTGGTCATTCCTCTACTAGTACTCAGGAGGAGTCTGAAACGGAGGATGAACTCACCCTGAAACAGGTGTATGAACAGCTTTTACAGGTCATTACAGCCTCCACTACATCCTTGACTGGGAAGATTGATTAGGTGATGGCAGACCTCGGCCTGCTCCGCCATGACATGCAGCGTCTTAGAGAGAGGGTAAAGGAGACTGAGCATCATATCTCCTCCCTGGAGGATGGCACGGTGCCATTGCCGGATCATCTGTCGACTATTGAGAGGTCAGTGGAGCTGTGGAGACAGAAATGTGACGACCTGGAAAACCGCTCGAGACGGAAAAATGTGCGCATCATAGGTATGCCTGAGCGGGCTGAAGGCTCTTCTCCGGAGAATTTTATTGAGCAGTGGTTGCGTTCTACTTTTACAGAGGCCTCCTTCTCATCGGCATTCGCCATAGACCGTGCACATCGTGTACCTGCTAGACCACCACAACCGGGCATGCCCCCGAGACCTCTCCTGGCTAGACTACTGAATTGGAAAGACCGAGATTTGATCCTTCAGTAGGCAGGGAAGAGACAAGAGATTAAATTTGAAAATGTGCATATCTCTCTCTTCCCGGATTTTTCAGCGGAATTGCAAAAAAAAAATTATATCGCTGAAGAAGCGTTTGAGGGATTTGATCATTCCCTATTCTATGGCATATCCGGCGAGACTCAGGAACACAGATGGAGAGAAAGCTGTGTTTTTCGTGGATCCTAGAGAAGCTGAGGATTGGATCCGTCGTCGCCAGAGAGGCCCACCCTAAAGGCTGTTTTGGTGGGTGTTGGAGTCATGCAAGCAGCCATGTTGGATGTCGTATGGGGCTTATAACTATATCCTGTTTCAAGGGAGACGTTTGTACTTCTTGTGGGCAGCTGGATTTAGGATTAAACGTTCTCACCTCCGGGATTTTATTCTCTTCTCATCTACGCTGGAGGTTTTGGCCTGCTTTTCAAGTTAGCGGGAGCTACGTAATTGTTTGAAGAACTATCTGTGTAGAGCATTCCATGCTTGTTTTTCTTGTATACACAGTTACCCCGTAACCTTAAGCCACAAAGTTTGTATATTCCAATCTTGTAGTATGCATTGGTTGAGTCATATGTGTCTGCAGGTCTTGGGATGGAATATGTTTTTACGTTGGCCTGTTCTAGGTCTTGTTACAATGTATGTGTTAAAGCTTTGCACTGTACGAGTATATATGGAATGTATTTCTTATAATATTTCTAGTCGTGTCTGCCTCCTTTCTGTGTGGTGGTGTCATTCCTGTGATGATATATTCTCATTCCTCTTATGTCCAACCTAAAAGTTATGTCATTGAATATCTGGGGGCGAGGGCAGTCTCGTAAAAGGATAGCGATTTTTGCACATATTCTAAGATTTGGTCCCCATATATTGTGTCTTCAGGAGACCCATTTAACACCAGATACTATTGGTAGGTTGAAGAAGTCATGGGTTCAGTGGGCACGTCACTCGATGCATACTTCTTACTCTCGTGGGGTGTCGATCTTGGTGCATCGCTCGGTCAGAAGGGAGATGTCCAGGATTGTCTCTGATAGTGAGGGTAGATACATCTTTGTGCATGCTTATATAATTGTATCCCTTTTGTGATTCTTGGGGTGTACCTCCCTCCACCGGCTTCTTTATCTGTATTACAACTCGCCGTGAATTTTGTATCTAGTTATCCTGAGGCTAAGATTTTATGAATGGGAGATTGTAACATGCTCTTGGATCAGACTCTTGATAAATTCTATAGTTCAGGGAAGGCACGGGTGTCGTTGAATTCTACTTCTCTGCATAAACTAATGTCGGAGTTGGGGTGGGTGGAGTTTTAGCGGGTTAGACATCCTAGTGTAGAGGAATATTCTTGTTTTACCCCCTCTAGGGGTGCATGGTCCCGGATAGATTATTTGTTTGTGTCCCCCTCGGTGGTTCCTATGGCCACTAGTGTTGAGTATGACCCTCGGGGGGTTTTGGATCATGCTCCTCTGCTGGTTGAGTTACAATTAGTAGATATAACTACCAGTAAATTGAATTGGCGAATACCATCGTTCTGGATATCAATATCCGAAGTGTGCTCAGTCCATTTTGTTAGGCTGTGCACATGAGAAGGGTGGAGGACAGTGCGGCATGCACAGTAAGCCACGACGGATCTGGCAGTTGATGCACAGATATGGTGCCAGGACCAAGCATAATACATATATACTGCACCAGAACCAAACTCTGTACATAAATACAACACCAGAACCGAGCTCGGTACAGATATACATCCCCAGAACAAAGCTCAGTACCTAAATACAACACCAGAACCAAGGTCAGTACATATATACAGGACCAGAACAAAGATAGGAACTTATATACAACACCAGAACCAAGGTCAGTACATATATACTGCACCACAACAAAGCTCAGTACATATATACAACACCAGAACCAAGTGCAGTACATATATACAGCACCAGAACAAGCGCATTACATATATACAGCACAAAAACCAATCTCATACATATATACAGCACCAGAACAAAGCTCAGTACTTACATACAGCATCAGAACAAAGATCAGTACATATATACAACACCAGAAAAAATACAGCTCAATTTAGTGCAACCCCTGCCGTATAGGTTTGTACGCCGTAAAACTACAGCTCCCAGCATGGCCCGAACAATGGTGAGGATATGCTTGGAGATGCTGTTTCACAAAAAAAAAAATCATACCACCCATCATCTCGCTGCAGATCATACAGTGACTACAGTGCTGATTAGAGGCAGAATAAACATTTACATTAAGTGACTCACCGGTGATGTCTCAGATTCCAGTTCTTTTCTTCTTCCTCCAGTCCAGACAAATATGATGGATTTCTACCGACCATGACCCATTTCTGCAGTTTTCCACTCAGATGTCTTCAGCTTCTTTCTTTTAAAACATTTCTGCACCTATAAACGAAGTAAAAATTCTCAACACCTCTAAATATAATAAAGCGCCATACACTGCACCTCTAACTATAATAGCACCATACACTGTGTCCCTGATTATAATAGTACCATACACTGTGTCACACACACACACACACATACACACACACAGTGCCCCCTGTAGATAGTGACCCCATAGCCCCCTGTAGATAGTGACCCCCTAAAGCCTCTGTAGATAGTGCCCTACATAGAAGCCCCTGTAGATAGTGTCCCACAAACAGCCCTCTGTATATAGTGCCCACATATGGCCTCCAGAGCTGCAAAGGCAATAGTGCTAACCACTGAGCCACATATGCCCTAACCACTATGCCCTACATATAGCTTCCCCTATAGACAGTGCTCCACGTATAGCCACCCCTGTATATAGTGTCCCACATATAGCCCACCCCTATAGAAAGTGCCCTAAAAATAGCTCCCCTATAGATAATGCTCTACATATAGCCCATCCCTGTATAGTGTCTCACATATAGCTCCCCCTGCATATAGTGCCCCACATATAGACCCCACTGTAGATAGTGCCCGACATACAGACCCCCCTGTATATAGTAGCCCACATCTCCACATGTAGACCCCCTTGTAGATAGTGGCGCACATCCCCACATATAGACCCCCCTGTAGATAGTGGCCCACATATAGACCACCCCTGTATATAGTGGCCCACATATAGACCCCCTGTATATAGTGGCCCACATCCCCACATATAGACCCCCCCTGTAGATAGTGTCCCACATCCCTACATATAGACCACCCCTGTAGATAGTGCCCCACATATAGACCCCCCCCTGTATATAGTGGCCCACATTAGGACGACCCCCCCTGTAAATAGAGCCCCCACTATAGATAATGCCACTCACAGTTTTATTATAAGAAAGAAAAAAACTTTACATACTCACATGATCCCGTTCCTGCGCCGTCCTATGGCAATGCAGACCTACTCTCTTCTGAGCAGGTCTGCTTGAGCTGAATGACGCATCGTTCAATGACGCTGATTGGCGAGGCAGAATGACTTGCTTCGTCAATCATCGCCTTTCAAGCGCGGAAGTGGCGCGATGACGTCATTGCGTTATTTACACTCAGTGTTTACGCGGCGTGTGGATGAGATTTGTTCACTCTCATCCACTTTGCTGCTACAGTATTTGCCTCGGATTTTCCGCAACGTTTGAACTGGCCCATACTGTCGAGCAGGAACTGTTTTCACAGCTCCCTCATAGACTTGAGTCTATTGAGAGTTCTGTGAAAACTGACAAAAACGGGACATGTCCTAGTTTTTCGCGAACCCTTCACACGGTCCATTAAAGCAACGTCTGTGTGAATAGCCCCATAGAAAAGCTTGTCACACAGTCGATCTATACGCTCATCTGAATAAGGCATAACTGTAACAAGCCGTGCACCTGTGTCATCACATGACCAAGGACAGAATTTTATTCACTGGAAGTGAACAATGACAGTTCCTACTGAAAAACAACAAGCAGGGATCTTGAAAACCGTGAGGAATTAATACATAAAGTATACTTTTAATGATACGAAAAATAACATTCGTTTGCTGAAACCGGACAATCCCTTTAACCCCCTTCCCGACATCCGCTGTATATATAAGGTGCACGTGGGGTGGGGGAGTTTGGAGCGACCTCACGTGCTTAGCCTGTTCCATAGAACGAGCTTGTTGGCTGTGTGCTACAGCTGACACTTCAGGGTAACGAGAAGTATCCCGTTTAACCCGTTAAATTCCACGGTCAATAGCGACCGTAGCATTCAAGTGACTAGAAACAGAGGGGTGACCGCTTGTAAAATTGCAAACCCACCCTCCCCCCCCCCGCGATGTGATTGCTGGGTGTCATTGGCTGGCATGGCAGTCTGGAGGCCTGATAAGGCCCCCTGGTCTGCCATCATTGAAGGGCTTCACGTAAAGAGTTTACGTAATGAGAATTGACATGCTGCGGAATGTATTTCCGCACCACAGGTCAATTTCTGAGCGGTATTTACGCTCAGTATTTACGCAGCGTGTGGATGAGATTTGTTCACTCTCATCCACTTTGCTGCTACAGTATTTGTTGCAGATTTTCAGTGTCAGTATCATGGTATACTGCAATGCATTAATATTACAGTATATCATTCAAGTTAGATCGCTGGTTCCAGTCCGCTAGGGAGACAAGTAAAAAAACAGTAAGATAAAAACAGTTTTTTGGTCACTTCAACTCCCACAAAAAATGGAATCAAAAGTCATCAAAAAGTCTCATATATCCCAAAATTAAAACCACAGCTCACCCCCTAAAAATAAGCCCTCATACCACTCAATCAACGGAAAAATAAAAAAGTTAACTGAGGTAACTGGGCGTAAAAAGCAAAACATTTAAGGCCCCCCAGTAACCCCTTAAAAGCAGCGATCAAAAGCGATCGCTGCATTTAAGTTGTTTGCATCTCATTGGCACCCCGCAATTAGAATGCAGGGGTTTCGGTGGCTGCAATGGCAACCGGAGGCCTAATACTGGCCTCCCGGTCTGCCTAGCATGGAAGCCTTCCAGGCCCCACCCGGAGACAACGGCAAGATCAGGAGCTTAGCCGACGTCATCAGCGGTGGATGTCAGCTGTGTGCTACAGCTGACATCCACCTGCAACAGCAAGAACAGGAGCTAGCTCCGATTCTTGCTATTAACCCCTTAGCTGCATCTTAGAGGCCAACAAAACTTCCTTCTGCAAATTGTCTGGATGATCCCGCACTGAACGCAGATATTAGCCATCAAAACACCCATCCCCGGGGAGAACGGAATCCTAAATCCGTCCCGCCCCTTCTCAATGTCGGGGTACCTCTTTAGCCAAGGCGTCATAGCGTCGAGGTTCACTGGACTCCCGTTAGCAGATCCATCCCCTGTATCTGTCCATCTACCTTTCTATCTATCTATCTATCTATCTATCTATCTATCTATCTATCTATTGTGTTTGTGTAAGTCTAATTGTAAGGGTATGTGCACACACACGAATTACGTCCATAATTGATGGACGTATTTCGGCCGCAAGTACCGGACCGAACACACTGCAGGGAGCCGGGCTCCTAGCGTCGTACATAAGTATTATGCTAGGAGCCCGGCTCCCTGCACTGTGTTCGGTCCGGGACTTGCGGCCGAAATACGTCCGTCAATTACGGACGTAATTAGTGTATGTGCACATACCCTAAGTGTGTGTGTTCAATATTAACCCCTTGGTGACCAGCCTATTTTAGGCCCTTATTACCAAGCTATTTTTTATTTTTTTTTCTATAGTTGCATTCAAAGAGCTATAACTTTTCTATTTTTCTGTCGACATAGTTGTATGAGGACTTGTTTTTTGCGGGATTAGTTGTGCTTTTTAATGGCACCATTTCTGGGTACATATAATTTCTGTTTAACTTTTTTTCCGGGAATAGAAAAAAAAAACTGAAATTCCGCCATAGTTCTATGCGTTTTAAATTCGAGCCATTCACTGTGCGGCGTAAAAAACACATTACCTTTATTCTATGGGTCAGTATGATTACGACAATACCACATATGTATAGGTTTTTTATGTTTTACGACTTTTGCACAATAAAAACACTTTTGAACTAAAACTATTTGTTTTTGCATTGTCGCTTTCCAAGAGCCTTAATTTATTTTTTTCAGTCAATGTAGTGATATGTGGGCTTGTTTTTTGCAGGACAAGGCTTAGTTTTGATTGGTACTGTTTTGGGGTATATGGGACTTATTGATTAACTTTTATTATGACTTTTTTGGGGGGCAATGGAAAAAAAGAGCAATTTCGACCATTATTTTTTGCGTTTTCTTTTTACGGTGTTAACCTTGCGGTTTAAATTACAGATTAACTTTATTGTTTGGGTCATTACGGTCACTGCGATACCATATATGTGTACTTCTATTTATTTTTTACACCTTTACTAATTAAAACCAGTGTAATCATGACAGGCAATCTATTAGGACGTGCCGTGGTCGCTATTCACCGCGGCATTTAACGGGGTAAACGGCTGCGCTTGAAGTAAACTTCGATCGCGGCCATTGGAGCAGAAGCCCGGCTGTTATCAGACAACCAAGCCTCGGCTCAAGCCTGCACGGGACACCCGGAGTAGCCACTGACGTCACTGTCCATATAGAATGGGTGATTCCGCTTCTACAGGGAGTCCCAATTGCACAATCTACAGTAGGGAGGGGCTCTGTGGCACTACCTGTGATGTGGCACTATATACATGGACACTATGTACATGGGCACTAGCTACATGGACACTGTGTCACTATCTACAAGGGCACTGGCATTAGGGGCAGCTAAGGGGGCATTATACTGTATGGGGGCAGCTATGCATTAGGCTCTATGGGGGCATATGTTTGGGCATGTGTGGTGTTTTTTCTCCTATTACCCCTTGTGAAAATAAAACATTGGAAGCAAAAACTATATATTTTTTGAAAAAATAATTTTTTTAATTTTCACTGCCTAATTCTACATCCTCCCTCCCTTTGTCCCCTCCCACCCTCCATTTGCCCTCCCTCCTGCCCTCCTGAGGACTCAGATACAATTAATTATTATAGGCTGCAGGCCACGTTAGGCCTGCAACCTATAAGGCGCTGGGAAGACTCCCTGCGCAGGCCAGCGTGATGAGGTACTGCATTACGCTGCTCTGCGCATGCGTCTAGTCCGGAAAATTCACATGCGTCCAGCTGGAGCGGCCATCGCGGGGCAAGGTAAGTAAAATATCAAAAAATTTTTTAGGTGGGGTAGCGCTGTGTATATATTCAAGGACGGGGGTTCTCCGTGACACTATATACAAGGGGGGGATTTCTCCGTTACACCATATACAAGGGGGAAGTGCTGGGTGGCCCTATATACAAGGGGGAATGTAGCACTGTGTGTGCCTATATACAAGGGGGGGAGTTCTCTGTAACACTATATACAAGGGGGAAGTGCTCTTTAACACTATATAAAGGGGGGAGTGCTCTGTGATACTATATACAAGGGGGAGAGTTCTCCGTTACACTATATACAAGGGGGTGGAGTGCTGTGTGACCCTATATACAAGGGGGAAGGGGAGCGCTGTGTGGCACTATATACAAGGGGAAGCGCTGTGTGCACTATATACAAGGGGGGAGTGCTATGTGACCCTATATACAAGGGGGAGTGCTAAGTGGCCCTATATGCAAGGGGGAGCACTGTGTGGCCCTATATACAAAGGTGGTGCGCTGAGTTTCACTATATACACGGGGGAGCGCTGTGTGACACTATGTACAAAGGGGAGGGCTGTGTAGCACTATAAACAAGGGGGGCTGTGTAGCGCTATTCACAGCGGTATGTGTGTGGCGCTCTTTACAGGGGGCCTCTGTGGTGCTATTTACAAGAGGGGGAGGGCTGTGTGGCGCTCTATACAGGGGGGCTGTGTGTAATGCTCTCTATGGGGGGATGTGTGATGTCTACAGGGGGCTGTGTGTGGCGCTATCTATGGGGGGGTGTCGGTGGCACTATGTACAGGGGACTGTGTGTATGTGGTGTTTTACAGTGTATGGTATTATTATATTCAGGCAGCAGTATTTGGTGCTATTATATTTAGGGGTAAAGTATGTGGCACCATGATAATTTTATTTTCGTTTCTAGCTGTGGAAATGTTGGAAAGTGAGGAGCTGAAGACATCTGAGTGGCAAATTCTGCAGAAATGGGTCATGGCCGGGAGAAGTCATCATGAGCTCTAGACCGGCTGGAGAAGAAAAGACGAAAAAAACTACTGGAATCTGAAAAATACACTGTGTTCCAAATTATTATGCAAATGTTATTTTTCGCTGGTTTTCCTAAATAGTCGATGCAAATGACAGTCATTATAATCTTCAAGCCATCAACCGTTGGAGTATAATGCGAATTTTATTGAACAAATCTAATGATAACAGATTTTTTTTTAGAAGTAAAAAACTCAAAATGCACTGCTTCAAATTATTATGCACAACAGAGATCAAAACATTTTAAAGGTTGTAAAGAGAACTAAAATGGTAATTTGTTGAATTTGCAGCATCAGGAGGTCATATTTACAGAAATCAAAAGCTCTTTCAATAAAAAAAAACTTAACAGGCCAAGTTACATGTTAACATAGGACCCCTTCTTTGATATAACCTTCACAATTCTTGCATCCATTGAATTTGTGAGTATTTGGACAGTTTCTGCTTGAATATCTTTGCAGGATGTCAGAATAGCCTCCCAGAGCTTCTGTTTTGATGTGAACTGCCTCCCACCCTCATAGATATTTTGCTTGAGGATGCTCCAAAGGTTCTCAATAGGGTAGAGGTCAGGGGAACATGGGGGCCACACCATGCGTTTCTCTCCTTTATGCCCATAGCAGCCAATGACACAGAGGTATTCTTTGCAGCATGAGATGTTGCATTGTCATGCATGAAAATAATTTTGCTATGGAAGGCACGGTTCTTCTTTTCGTACCACGGAAGAAAGTGGTCAGTACGTACTTTTAGCTCATTTTCACACCATCAGGGACCCTAAAGGGGCCTACCAGCTCTCTCCCCATGATTCCAGCCCAAAACATGACTCTGCCACCTCCTTGCTGACGTCGCAGCCTTGTTCACCAACCATCCACTACTCCATCCATCTGGACCATCCGGTTTGAAAATTAGTCTTCATGTATTTCTGAGCCCACTGCAACCGTTTCTGCTTGTGAGCATTGTTTAGGGGTGGCCGAATAATAGCTTTATGCACACTTGAAAACCTCTGGAGGATCCTACACCTTGAGGTTCGCGGGACTCCAGAGGCACCAGCGGCTTCAAATACCTGTTTGCTGTTTTGCAATGGCATTTTAGCAGCTGCTCTCCTAATCCTATTAATTTGTCTGGCAGAAACCTTCCTCATTATGCCTTTATCTGAATGAACCCGTCTATACTCTGAATCAGCCACAAATCTTTTCACAGTACGATGATCACGCTTAAGTTTTCTTGAAATATCCAATGTTTTCATACCTTGTCCAAGGTATTGCACTATTTCACGCTTTTCGGCAGCAGAGAGATCCTTTTTCTTTCCCATATTGCTTGAAACCTGTGGCCTGCTTAATAATGTGGAACGTCCGTCTTAAATAGTTTTCCTTTGATTGGGCACACCTGGCAAACTAATTATGACAGGTGTCTGAGATTGATTACAATGATCCAAAGAGCCCTAAGACACAATACTATCCATGAGTTTAATTGGAAAACTGATAAATAAATGTTTATGACACTTAAATCCAATGTGCATAATGATTTGGAACACGGCGTAGTCACCTGTGAGCCGCAGGGGAATCCCGTAAATCTATAACTCCGACTGTCACTTTTGTGTTTTGTTTTTTTTTTCTACGTTGAGAAATGACTTGTTACCTCTATTGACATTTTTTTTTTAGGAAATCCTTGTATTTCACAAAAAGTCTTTCTGCAGTCCAGGACTGATAGACAATTCCCCTTGTCAGGAGGATGTGTCCCAGCACAGTGTCATACTGTCAGTATGTAGGGACACAGCCCTGTTACCAGGGGAATCGTAACACCCGTTTGTTAATGCTTGCCCAAAAAGGTAGTGTTAAAAATAGTTACGGCATGGCAGGGCGGCGGTGCGGAAGGGGGGCCCAAGTTTGGGTAACAGCCCAGGGCCTATGGTCTACTTAATCCGCCACTGCTCACAGCTCAGCCTGGTCCTCAATGTCTTTTCTGGCACTCCTGCTCCTTTCTGGCGGTGCCGGTAGTGTCAGGGTAGTGGCGTGTTCTGGCAGACGTGCCTATTGTCGCACGTCTGCTAGATGAGGCAGGAGAACCGCCTCTTAAAGTCATAGCGCGGCTACTGCCGCAAGTTAGAATATAAAGACAAAATATAGTGAACGGCCCTATTAGTATGCTGCCCCCCCGGCCCAGCCCGCCCCTGAAAATAAGTGTCAGTATAGGGTGTCTAAATGGATGACTGGAGTGTTCAATCACTGTAAGTGTATATGTATGTATGTATGTATGTATGTATGTATGCATAGCTCCCCGCTGTCCCGGGCGGTCTTAAAAATGTCCCGCTGGGCGCCGTGGTGCCCCGGGCACAACTCGGAGGTAGAGAAGAGGGGGGGCACAGAGCAGCTGACGCTGATCTCTGCTGACAGGTGAAGTATTTCTAAAAAATATTATAAAAAAATATAAGGGTACTCTTTACTGTGGGAAACATTTTATGTAATTAGCGCCTCCAGTCTATCTGATAATCATCTCAACTGTGCCCC
This sequence comes from Rhinoderma darwinii, assembly GCF_050947455.1. Classification (NCBI taxonomy): domain Eukaryota; kingdom Metazoa; phylum Chordata; class Amphibia; order Anura; family Rhinodermatidae; genus Rhinoderma; species Rhinoderma darwinii. Next base: position 324,438,075 of record NC_134688.1, on the reverse strand, counting down.
ACGTCCTCGCCCAATAGATATATGATTATCAGGTTTGTCCCTTTTATGGCTGAGCTGACACAGGGTGGATAAACTGCGTAATAGCAGGCAGCATATCCGCCCTGTGCGCCACAGGGAATTCCGGGTGAAAAAGCGCACAAACCTGTGGTGCAGTTTTTTGGCTGAAATATCCACTTGGAAAAACTGAAGCACCCAGCAGGTCGGCATACTAGGGATGACATCTTATCCCAGGAGACCGCTGCAGCCTGTGACTGGCTGCAGCACAGGTCACATGGGATGAGGCGTCATCCAAGAAGGTCGGCCCATTGACGTCATCCAGGCTGGCCTCCGGGGATGACGTTTCTTCCATGTGACTGCCGCTACAGCCTGTGTAATCACTCTGCCCGGGACTATGGCTCTGGGGTTATCCATGTGATGCGAATGAGGGACATACCATATATGGGAAAACAGCCCAGGGTCCATTGAAGGTCCCCAGGGTTGTCTGACCATGTTTCCTGTTAGGGCATACTGAGGTATGTCCTAACAACTGCCTGATTATTATCCATACACAGGCTAATGTACTGGCATATAGATTTATGCCAGTACGTTAAATTATAAAAATAAAAAAGTAGTGTTAAATAAAAAAACACTAATTTTTTACAATAAACATTCAAATAAGTCTCATAAAATAGACATATATTCGGTATTGGCGCTGCTGTAATAACCTGCACAACAAATTTTTTTGCTTCATTTATGATGTGTACGCTATAAATAAAATAAAATTAAAACTTCTTTCTTTCAGTTATTAATTGTAAGGCACGAGGTGTGATGAATTAAACCTCCATGTGCCTCACATTAATAGAAATTAACCCCATCATGTACCTCACACATTAACCCAATGTTGTCCGTTGTGACTGAAAAACATGATGGGGTTAATTACTATTAATGTGAGGCACATTCAAAATTCATCACACCACGTGCCTCACATCAGAAAAAGGAAGAACTTTGCATGGTGCAGTGGAGGATGAATTAAGTCACATGCCCCTCCATCTGCAGTCATCCTATGTACCGGAGTGTCGTCTTGATGGGATAGAAGAGATGAGGGGGCGTGACCACAAAAATATAGAAAATGGGACACGGCTTAAAAAAACCATATATATTGGTAAGTAGCGTGTTGTAGTCCTCATCATTACCATACTTTCATTTAGATTCGCAGTAAGATTTCGCTCCCAGCTGCAGCGGAGGCACCATTGTATTAGCGGGACTCACTTGCCTGCGGATTCGCTCGTCGGACGGTCGGCAGGTGTATCTGTTATTTTAGTGGTGTTTATAGTAGAGAACATGGCTCTTGTTTTACTATCAGTGATCCAGGATCTCTCCACTATACGATTTATAGCAATTAAATACAAAAAAAAAAGCAGCGTGTGTACAATCTCCTGACTTCTGCCACAATAGCAACTACAGTTCATTGACCTCCAGTTTCAATTGCTGAGTAAGGGAGAAGACAAAAGATTGCTGTAGGTAAGGATATGTTTTTTTCCTCATACTGCTTTTGTGGTCTTTCTTTTTTTGATTTGCAGGTTCCGCTGGACCGTTTGGATTAGCTGATGAGCTACGTGTTTCTTTTTGTGCAGCAATAGAAAAGAGGTCAATGGCAAAATAATTCTAGTTTATGTAACTCTGTGAGCAGAAAAGTTATCCCCATCCCTTATTTTCTGACCAATTACACTGATATTTAGTCAGTGTTTAGAAAGGAGAAGATCAATGATAAAACCTTTGTTTATCGTTGCTCTGCAATTGTGATGTAAAAATAATTGTTATCAGTGACACAACTGATAGATGTAAATGCCGCTCATAGTGAAATTTACACTCAGCATTGCTGCCTGGTGCACAGTCCGGTCCTGGTGTCAGGTGGTGTGGACTGTGTTCCCCATAAACTTTTGTGTTGTTTATGTGATTCATATATGTGGGTTTAGTGACTGTCTCCATTTTTTGTTCTTGCACTCCTCCCATTCTGCACAGGGTGATTTTAATTAGTTTAAGGCCGGATTCACACGAGCATGTGCGTTTTGCACACGCAAAATACGCAGCGTTTTACGTGTGCAAAAGGTCCATAAGGAGAGCAATGGAGCGGGGTGAAACCGTAGCGGAGTGCGGCTTGACTGGGGCAGAAGTAACCGAATCAATAATGGGGATTAGTGGGATTTTAGTGGAGGCTTGTAATACTTAATTTTGCCCACTAGATGGGGATATTGGGTATGGCCTGGGAGGGGATATATAAAGGAGAGGAAAAGGGAGTTAAAGAGGCTCTGTCACCAGATTTTGCAACCCCTATCTGCTATTGCACCAGATAGGCGCTGCAATGTAGATTACAGTAACGTTTTTATTTTTAAAAAACGAGCATTTTTGGCCAAGTAATGACCATTTTTGTATTTATGCAAATGAGGCTTGCAAAAGTCCAAGTGGGTGTGTTTAAAGTAAAAGTCCAAGTGGGCGTGTATTATGTGCGTACATCGGGGCGTTTTTACTACTTTTACTAGCTGGGCCTTCTGACGAGAAGTATCATCCACTTCTCTTCAGAACGCCCAGCTTCTGGCAGTGCAGACACAGTGTGTTCTCCAGAGATCACGCTGTGACGTCACTCACTTCCTGCCCCAGGTCCTGCATCGTGTCGGCCACATCGGCACCAGAGGCTACAGTTGATTCTGCAGCAGCATCAGCGTTTGCAGGTAAGTAGCTACTTACCTGCAAACGCTGATGCTGCTGCAGAATCAACTGTAGCCTCTGGTGCCGATGTGTCCTCGCTCGTCCGACACGATGCAGGACCTGTGAGTGACGTCACAGCGTGATCTCTCGAGAACACGCTGTGTCTGCACTGCCAGAAGCTGGGCGTTCTGAAGAGAAGTGGATGATACTTCTCGTCAGAACGCCCAGCTAGTAAAAGTAGTAAAAACGCCCCGATGTAACACACATAAACACGCCCACTTGGACTTTTGCAAGCCTCATTTGCATAAATACAAAAATGGTCATAACTTGGCCAAAAATGCTCGTTTTTTAAAAATAAAAACGTTACTGTGATCTACATTGCAGCGCCTATCTCCTGCAATAGCAGATAGGGGTTGCAAAATCTGGTGACAGAGCCTCTTAAACAGCATTCTGTAGCAGTGTAGAGAAGTTGTAGGTTGCTGCAGGAGTAGCTAGTTTCAGTTTCATTTTCAGGAAGCATGGCGTCCTCCATGGATGAATTTCTGGAGGCCGTCCGGCAGGCGGTGACTCAGCCAGGACAGGACTGGGTGCAGGCCACGCTAATGGCTGCAGTTGCCGGTCCTGGGGAAGCGAGGAGAGCACTTCCAGTCCAGGAACGGGCCCGCCGTTCCAGGCCGCCCAAGTCCAGAGCCCACAACCAGGGTTCGGCGCCGGCTTGGGACCCCCACCAGGGACCCTCCCGTAGTTGCAGGCCGGCAGTGGTCTGCTCCGGTGGGCCTGCAGTCGGGGAGGAATCCCGTGCGTCGGCGGAACCCAGAGGAAGGTGGGAGAGGGGCCGCCCCTCCTCACCCTTCTAATCGTCACATTGAAGCGGAGGAATCGGCGGCTGTATCCCCAGGTGAGAGACCGGCCGGGGAGGCAGCCATGCAGGGGGACGTACCTGCTACGGGAGCCGCCCTTTCCCTGTGGCGGGCGGACTCTCAGAGGAAGAGGGCGACTGCAGCTTCACCTTCTGGAGCAGGGGGGAGCGTGGGCCCTGCAGATCTGGTCGCGCAGCACCGCAGCCTGCACAGTCCGGCTGGCCGACGGCTTGGATAAAGAAGAGGGGCAGAGCCTGTATTCCCTGCTGTCGCACATGCTGCTGGAGCAGCAATGGCGGCTGGAGAGCCCCAGGAAGAGGGTGAAATCACGGATGAAGATGACGCAGACGACGTGCCAACACGGAGGGGTCCTCCCCCAGGAGATACGACGGCCGTTAGACCTACTAGACGGCCTGGATGTCGGGACGGAGCCTTCACGGCGGCTGCTGGGGATCCTGCCCAGGGACAGCCAGATGAGGGCGCTTCGGCGCAAATGGGGAATTGCCAAAGTGGGGGGGCTGTTTTACCTGTGGGGATTGTGGGGCATGAGCGTATAATTCAGTGAGTGTTGTCGGGTATGTTCGATTGGTTGGCACGTGTTAGGGGGGGCTGATGGGGGTTTAGTGTCCCCCGCAATGGCGTGGTCAGCGTTAGGGTCGCAACCTGATGTCAGTGTGGTAGTTGCGCGGCCGCCCGTTGCGTTACCGGTAACTGAGGGGGGAGCTGGAGGGGTTGCGGTGGGTGCCCCGGGGGCTGCGACTGTAGTCAGCGTCACATCCGGGGGGGATGCGCTCGCAAGCACGAGTAAAACGGGGGACGGTGTTGAAAAAGCTAAGGCGCTGGAGGAAGTGAGGCTGGCGGACGCGGCAAAAGGGGAGGTATACGTATGCTTTGAAGGTCCGTTAGGCGCTCATTTGAAAATAGAGACCAAGGAGAAAATTTGGAAGGACAAATTTGTTGAAATCTTCTCTTTGTTGCCTCTAGAAAAATTTAACTTGGATAGGGTTAAACCGAACGAGAGTAAAAAGGACGAGGAGGAGAAGCGTCGTTATCGCTTAATTCCCCGCACTTTTTCGAATTGGTTACAGGCTTTTGCAATCTTGGCAAGCGTAGTAGGAGAGAGGGCACCGGAGAACTGTTCGGCGCTTTTTTGCTATATGGATGGGATTGGGGAGGCTTATCGTGTGTATGGTGGCGTGGCGTGGTTACGGTACGCCTAGTTTGCATTGGGACCACAAGGACATTGGTCTTTGGATGAAGCTTATGGCGGCGCCAAAAGGGGGGACAGTCCTTTCCCGGACCAGCCGGGGGCTCCTCAGCAGCGGGATTCCTGGCCGGGTCACGCAAGGGCTGTTGTTGGCAGTTCAATGAGGGACACTGTAAGTTCTTGTCGGTATGCCGCTACAAGCACGAGTGCTCTGGTTGCGGTGGAGGGCACAACTTGTTGCGATGTTTCAAGAGGCGAAAAGGAAGAGGCGCAGAGGTTGGACAAAAGAGGGGTGACACCGGTGAGGGTGGCAGAGATGCTGGGGTTCCTCGGGAGGTATCCAGATAAGGCGGCAGCAGAGTTATTGCGGGCAGGGTTTTCAGACGTTTTTCGTATCCCTTTTCGTTTGGATGGTTCGGGGCGGGTTTATAAAAATTTACATTCGGCATTAGAACAACCGGGGATAGTTTTAAAAAAAAAATAAAATAGAGAAGGAAGTTCGACTGGGGCGGATCGCGGGGCCGTTTTGCGATCCTCCGTGGCCTAACATGTGGGTTTCTCCTTTGGGCTTGGTACCAAAGAAGGAACCTAACAAATTGTGTCTCATTCATCACCTGTCGTACCCTGCGGGTGGGTCGGTGAATGATGGCATTGATCCTGACTTATGTTCGGTGTCTTCCCATTGCTGGGGTTTTGCTGGCAAGGAGCTTTTTATGTAGATTGTTGTCTTCCAATGGGCTGTTCAATATCGTGCGCATATTTTGAGGCATTCAGTTCCTCTTTGGAGTGGGTGGTGCAACAGGAGGCGGGCTAAATGTCGGTGTTGCATTATCTCGATGACTTTTAGTTCGTGGGCCCCCCGGGTTCGAGGATCTGTTCAATTTTGTTCCATACCATGGAGCGGGTAGCGGGTTTGTTTGGCGTCCCGTTGGCGCCTGAAAAAACGTAAGGTCCGGCGACTCAGGTGAAGTTTTTAGGGATCATAATTGATACCGAACGGATGGAGTGCAGGTTGCCGGTTGATAAAGTGTTAGATTTGCGCGATACAATTGCTAAACTGGCGGGGATGCGAAAAGCGCAGCTGCGGGAGGTTCAGTCTTTGTTAGGCAAATTGAATTTCGCTTGTAGAATTTTGCCGATGGGAAGGGTGTTCTGCCGCCAGCTGGCCTTAGCTACGGCGGGGGTTGCGGGACCCCATCACTTTGTTCGCTTGTCGGCTGACGTGCATGCAGATTTAGCAATCTAGCAGGAGTTCCTGGGGTGCTACAATGGAAGGTCTGTGTGGATGGAGGCGGTAGTGTCCAATGTTGATCTTGAGATGCATACAGATGCATCGGGAGCGCACGGATTTGGGGCATATTTTCAAGGAGAGTAGTGTGCAGGGACATGGCCCGCCTCTTGGAGGGAGGAGGGGCTGGTGACCAATTTGGCATTGTTAGAATTGTTCCCCATTGTTTTGGCAGCTGAGATATGGTGCGAGCAGCTGAGAAATAAGAGGGTGCGTTTTTGCTGCGATAATTTGGGGGTGGTCCAGGCTATTAACAAACAGACGGGCAGTTCCCCCCGGTGGTAAAATTGCTGCATCAACTGGTGCTGCGTTGTCTCAGTTTGAATGTGTGTTTTGTTGCTGTTCATGTTCCGGGGATTGTTAATTATATCGCTGATTCTCTCTCTTGGTTTCAGTGGGACAGGTTTCGCAGGTTGGCACCGGGAGCGGAGCAACGTGGGAAGTCCTGCCCTCCCCGGCTGTGGGACGTGGTCTAGGGGTATCTGATCCGTGAGTTCTAGTACCTGGGTGGCTTATTCCAGGGTGTGGTCTCGGTGGGAAGGCTTGATGCAACAAGTGTGTGTGCTGGTGGCGGATGACTCCTTGGAAACTTTGTTGTTATATTTTATTGGTTTGTCGTTTAGCGAGGGGGCATCTTTTTCAGTGGCGTCGCAGAGAGTGGCTGCAGTGGCTTTTTGGTGTAAGTTACACGGAGTACGCGATATGTCCAAGTTCTTTTTGGTGTGACAGGCACCTAAGGGCTACCGGAAAGGCGGGGCGCGACGGGATGTTAGGCGCCCCGTATCATTCGAGTTACTGGGAAAGTTGTGTATCAGTCTCGGGGGTGTTTGTACTTCACAGTATGAAGTTGTTTTGTTCCAGACAGCATTTTTATTAGCGTTTTTTGGGGCGTTTCGGATTTCAGAGTTGGTTGCACGGAGAGGCCTGGCGGTTGGGGATTTGCTATTGGATGACTTGGCAGTACTGGGTGACATTGTTTTTTGTTTGATTAGGCGGTCAAAAACGGACCAGATTGGAAAAGGGGTGAAAGTGGTGCTTTCACTGTAAAGGATCTGCCAGGCACTACGTCTGGGTATACTCCCAGGATTAATCAGTCGACACCTGAGGCCAGACCTCTGAGACTGACACCTGCTCCCACCAATTAGGGTGGCAGGCTCAGGAGTGGGAGAGCCTATCGCGGCCTGGTCAGTCAGAGTTAGCTCCGCCCCCTGTCCATTTATACCTGCCGTTTTCTCTTCCTCCTTGCTTGTTATTCTTCTTGGATTCCTGGCCCCACTGCTGCCTTGCTCCAGCCTGCTTCTGCCGTGCTTCTGCCTTGCTTCAGTTCCGTTTATCCTGCGTTGCTCTGCCCCTGGCTTGCTTCTGCTCCGTGCTCCCGTTGTATACTCCACTACTTCCTGATCCTGACTGGCTCATTCACCGCTCCGTTTCCTCGCGGCGTTCCGTGGGCTACTATATTCCCTTGCGTGTTCCCTGTTTGTACTCCCTTGCACTTAGACAGCGTAGGGACCGCCGCCAAGTTGTACCCCGTCGCCTAGGGCGGGTCGTTGCAAGTAGGCAGGGACAGGGCGGTGGGTAGATTAGGGCTCACTTGTTCCCTTCACCTCCTTCCTGCCATTACATAATAACAAGCCATTACCTAGTCTACCATTTCTTCTACGCTGACGCTATCATGGACCCCCTTGAGACCCTGACCCAGCAGATGCAGGGCCTCTCCCTACAGGTCCAGGCCCTGGCTCAGAGGGTCAATCAGTCTGACGCTGCCTTTGTAGTACCCCTCACCTCACCTTTAGAACCCAACCTCAAGTTACCTGACCGGTTCTCAGGGGACCGTAAGACTTTTCTCTCCTTCCGGGAGAGTTGCAGACTTTATTTCCGCCTAAGACCTCACTCCTCAGGTTCCGAGAACCAGCGGGTGGGTATCATTATATCCCGACTCCAGGAACGGCCCCAAGAGTGGGCCTTCTCCTTGGCTCCTGACGCCCCTGAACTTTCCTCCGTTGATCGTTTTTTCTCTGCCCTCGGTCTCATTTACGACGAGACTGACAGGACTGCCTTAGCCGAGAGTCAGCTGGTGACCTTACGTCAGGGTAGGAGACCTGTTGAGGAATACTGTTCTGATTTTAGAAAGTGGTGCGTAGCTTCTCGGTGGAACGACCCGGCCCTAAAGTGCCAGTTTAGGTTAGGATTATCTGACGCCCTGAAGGATCTGCTGGTTAGCTACCCCTCTTCTGACTCCCTAGACCAGGTTATGGCCCTAGCAGATACGACTTGACCGACGTCTCAGGGAACGTCAGCTTGAACGTTTCAATGTTTTCCCCTCTGACTGCCCTGCGATTCCCCCCGAGGTCCCGTCTCCTCGCTTCCACGGAGGACTCGGAGGTACCTATGCAACTCGGGGCCTCCATGTCCCCTCGACAACGTAGAGAGTTTCGCAGGAAGAATGGTCTCTGCTTCTATTGTGGGGACGACAAGCATCTACTGAACACCTGTCCCAGGCGCAAGAGTAAGCAGCCGGAAAACTTCCGCGCCTAAGTGATCATCGGGGAGGTCACTTGGGCGCACAGGTATTTCCCGTTAATACTAAACGCAATAAGATTTTGCTTCCCTTTCAGGTCTCGTTTGCTGGCCGGTCTGCCACTGGCAGTGCCTTCGTGGATTCGGGCTCATCTGCTAATATCATGTCTGTGGAATTTGCTATGTCTCTAAAAATGCCTTTTATTGATTTACCTTATCCTATCCCGGTAGTAGGTATCGACTCCACTCCTCTTGCTAATGGTTATTTTACTCAGCATACTCCTGTTTTTGAACTCCGTGTTGGCTCCATGCATTTGGAGCAGTGCTCTGTACTGGTGATGCAGGGATTATCGTCCGATCTGGTATTAGGTCTTCCCTGGTTGCAGCTGCATAATCCCACGTTTGATTGGAATACTGGGGATCTCACCAAATGGGGTAGTGATTGCCTGATGTCATGTCTTTCGGTTAACTCTATTTCTCCCCGGGAGGAGGTAAACACGCTTCCTGAGTTTGTTCAGGACTTCGCTGATGTGTTTTCTAAGGAGGCCTCCGAGGTGTTGCCCCCTCATAGAGATTACGATTGCGCCATCGATTTGGTGCCTGGTGCCAAGCTTCCTAAGGGGAGGATATTTAATCTTTCATGTCCTGAACGTAAAGCTATGAGGGAGTATATCCAAGAATGCCTGGCCAAGGGTTTCATTCGCCCCTCGACTTCTCCTGTAGGTGCTGGCTTCTTCTTCGTGGGGAAGAAGGATGGTGGTTTTAGGCCGTGCATTGATTATCGGAACTTGAATAAGGTCACAGTAAGGAACCAGTATCCCCTTCCTTTGATTCCGGATCTTTTTAATCAGGTTCAGGGAGCCCAATGGTTTTCTAAGTTCGATCTACGGGGGGCATATAACCTTATCCGCATCAAAGAGGGGGATGAGTGGAAAACTGCGTTCAACACGCCCGAAGGTCATTTCGAATACCTAGTCATGCCCTTTGGGTTGTGTAATGCCCCTGCCGTCTTCCAGAATTTTATTAATGAAATTCTGAGGGATTACCTGGGTAATTTTCTTGTAGTGTACCTTGATGACATACTGGTGTTTTCCAAGGACTGGTCCTCGCACGTGGAGCATGTCAGGAAGGTCCTCCAGGTCCTTCGGGAAAATAATCTGTTTGCGAAGACCGAAAAATGTGTGTTTGGGGTACAGGAGATACCAATTTTAGGTCAAATCCTCACTCCTCATGAATTCCGCATGGACCCTGCCAAGGTTCAGGCTGTGGCGGAATGGGTCCAACCTGCCTCCCTGAAGGCGCTACAGTGTTTTTTGGGGTTCGCTAACTATTACAGGAGATTTATTGCCAACTTCTCGGTCGTCGCTAAGCCTCTTACGGACCTCACTCGCAAGGGTGCTGATGTCCTCCATTGGCCCCCTGAGGCCGTCCAGGCTTTTGAGACCCTCAAGAAGTGCTTTATCTCGGCCCCCGTGCTGGTTCAGCCCAAACAAAGGGAGCCATTTATTGTGGAGGTTGACGCGTCCGAGGTGGGAGTGGGGGCCGTCTTGTCCCAGGGTACCAGCTCCCTCACCCATCTCCGCCCCTGTGCTTACTTCTCTAGGAAGTTTTCGCCCACGGAGTGTAACTATGATATTGGCAACCGCAAACTTTTAGCCATTAAATGGGCTTTTGAAGAGTGGCGTCACTTCTTGGAGGGGGCCAGACACCAGGTAACGGTCCTTACTGACCACAAGAATCTGGTTTTCCTAGAATCTGCCCGGAGGCTTAATCCTAGACAAGCTCGTTGGGCACTGTTCTTTACCAGATTTAATTTCTTGGTTACCTATAGGGCTGGGTCCAAAAATATTAAGGCTGATGCACTGTCACGTAGTTTCATGGCTAATCCTCCTTCTGAGAAGGATCCTGCTTGTATTTTACCCCCTGGTATAATTGTTTCTGCCACTGATTCTGACTTAGCCTCTGACATCGCGGCTGATCAAGGTTCAGCTCCCGGGAACCTCCCTGGGGACAAACTGTTTGTCCCCCTGCAATACCGGCTAAGGGTACTCATGGAAAAACATGACTCCGCTCTATCTGGTCATCCTGGCATCTTGGGTACCAAACTCCTCATTACCAGAAACTATTGGTGGCCTGGGTTGCCTAAAGACGTTAGGGCTTACGTCGCCGCTTGTGAGGTCTGTGCTAGGTCCAAGACCCCTAGGTCCCGACCTGCGGGCTTACTACGTTCCTTGCCCATTCCCCAGAGACCTTGGACCCATATCGACATGGATTTTATCACCGATTTGCCTCCATCTCAGGGCAAGTCGGTGGTGTGGGTGGTAGTAGACCGCTTCAGCAAGATGTGCCACTTTGTGCCCCTTAAGAAACTACCTAACGAGAAGACGTTAGCTTCTTTGTTTGTGAAACACATTCTGCGTCTCCATGGGGCCCCAGTCAATATAGTTTCGGACAGAGGGGTACAATTTGTTTCCTTATTTTGGAGAGCTTTTTGTAAAAAGTTGGAGATTGATCTATCCTTCTCCTCCGCCTTCCATCCCGAAACTAATGGCCAAACGGAAAGGACTAACCAATCCCTGGAACAATATTTAAGGTGTTTCATTTCTGACTGTCAATTTGATTGGGTCTCATTCCTTCCCCTCGCCGAATTTTCCCTGAATAACCGGGTCAGTAACTCGTCAGGGGTCTCCCCGTTTTTCTGTAATTTCGGGTTTAATCCTAGGTTCTCCTCCGTTTCCCCTGGTTGTTCCAATAATCCCGAGGTAGAGGACGCTCATCGGGAACTGTGCACAGTCTGGGCCCAGGTTCAGAAGAACCTAGAGGCGTCCCAGAGCGTACAAAAGATTCAGGCTGATTGTAGACGTTCTGCTAACCCCCGGTTTGTCGTCGGGGATCTGGTGCGGTTGTCGTCGAGGAACTTGCGCCTTAAGGTCCCGTCCAGGAAGTTTGCTCCCTGATTTATTGGACCTTATAAGGTCATTGAAGTCCTCAACCCTGTATCCTTCCGTCTGGAGCTGCCCCCATCCTTTCGCATACACGACGTCTTCCATGCCTCCCTCCTGAAACGCTGCTCACCGTCCTGGTCCCCCTCGAGGAAACCTCCTGTTCCCGTTCTCACCCCTGAGGGGGTGGAATTCGAGGTGGCCAAGATTGTGGACAGTAGGATGATCCAGGGCTCCCTCCAGTACCTGGTCCATTGGAGAGGATACGGGCCGGAGGAGAGGACTTGGGTACCTGCTCGAGATGTTCACGCTGGGGTATTGATAAGGAGGTTCCACCTTCTCTTCCCCACTAAACCGGGTCCTCTTAGTAAGGGTCCGGTGGCCCCTCATAAAAGGGGGAGTACTGTAAAGGATCTGCCAGGCACTACGTCTGGGTATACTCCCAGGATTAATCAGTCGACACCTGAGGCCAGACCTCTGAGACTGACACCTGCTCCCACCAATCAGGGTGGCAGGCTCAGGAGTGGGAGAGCCTATCGCGGCCTGGTCAGTCAGAGTTAGCTCCGCCCCCTGTCCATTTATACCTGCCGTTTTCTCTTCCTCCTTGCTTGTTATTCTTCTTGGATTCCTGGCCCCACTGCTGCCTTGCTCCAGCCTGCTTCTGCCGTGCTTCTGCCTTGCTTTAGTTCCGTTTATCCTGCGTTGCTCTGCCCCTGGCTTGCTTCTGCTCCGTGCTCCCGTTTGTATACTCCACTACTTCCTGATCCTGACTGGCTCATTCACCGCTCCGTTTCCTCGCGGCGTTCCGTGGGCTACTGTATTCCCTTGCGTGTTCCCTGTTTGTACTCCCTTGCACTTAGACAGCGTAGGGACCGCCGCCAAGTTGTACCCCGTCGCCTAGGGCGGGTCGTGGCAAGTAGGCAGGGACAGGGCGGTGGGTAGATTAGGGCTCACTTGTTCCCTTCACCTCCTTCCTGCCATTACATTCACATTTGGAGGGCTACCCATGGAAGAGGGTGAAATCACGGATGAAGATGACGCAGACGACGTGCCAACACGGAGGGGTCCTCCCCCAGGAGATACGACGGCCGTTAGACCTACTAGACGGCCTGGATGTCGGGACGGAGCCTTCACGGCGGCTGCTGGGGATCCTGCCCAGGGACAGCCAGATGAGGGCGCTTCGGCGCAAATGGGGAATTGCCAAAGTGGGGGGGCTGTTTTACCTGTGGGGATTGTGGGCATGAGCGTATAATTCAGTGAGTGTTGTCGGGTATGTTCGATTGGTTGGCACGTGTTAGGGGGGGCTGACGGGGGTTTAGGGTCCCCCGCAATGGCGTGGTCAGCGTTAGGGTCGCAACCTGATGTCAGTGTGGTAGTTGCGCGGCCGCCCGTTGCGTTACCGGTAACTGAGGGGGGATCTGGAGGGGTTGCGGTGGGTGCCCCGGGGGCTGCGACTGTAGTGAGCGTCACATCCGGGGGGGATGCGCTCGCAAGCACGAGTAAAACGGGGGACGGTGTTGAAAAAGCTAAGGCGCTGGAGGAAGTGAGGCTGGCGGACGCGGCAAAAGGGGAGGTATACGTATGCTTTGAAGGTCCGTTAGGTGCTCATTTGAAAATAGAGACCAAGGAGAAAATTTGGAAGGACAAATTTGTTGAAATCTTCTCTTTGTTGCCTCTAGAAAAATGTAACTTGGATAGGGTTAAACCGAACGAGAGTAAAAAGGACGAGGAGGAGAAGCGTCGTTATCGCTTAATTCACCGCACTTTCTCGAATTGGTTACAGGCTTTTGCAATCTTGGCAAGCGTAGTGGGAGAAAGGGCACAGGAGAACTGTTCGGCGCTTTTTTGCTATATGGATGGGATTGGGGAGGCTTATCGTGTGTACGGTGGCGTGGCGTGGTTACGGTATGCCTAGTTTGCGTTGGGACCACAAGGACATTGGTCTTTGGATGAAGCTTATGGCGGCGCCAAAAGGGGGGGACAGTCCTTTCCCGGACCAGCCGGGGGCTCCTCAGCAGCGGGGTTCCTGGCCGGTTCACGCAAGGGCTGTTGTTGGCAGTTCAATGAGGGACACTGTAAGTTCTTGTCGGTATGCCGCTACAAGCACGAGTGCTCTGGTTGTGGTGGAGGGCACAGCTTGTCGCGATGTTTCAAGAGGCGAAAAGGAAGAGGCGCAGAGGTTGGACAAAAGAGGGGTGACACCGGTGAGGGTGGCAGAGATGCTGGGGTTCCTCGGGAGGTATCCAGATAAGGCGGCAGCAGAGTTATTGCGGGCAGGGTTTTCAGACGTTTTTCGTATCCCTTTTCGTTTGGACGGTTCGGGGCGGGTTTATAAAAATTTACATTCGGCATTAGAACAACCGGGGATAGTTTTAAAAAAAATAAAAAATAGAGAAGGAAGTTCGACTGGGGCGGATCGCGGGGCCGTTTTGCGATCCTCCGTGGCCTAATATGTGGGTTTCTCCTTTGGGCTTGGTACCAAAGAAGGAACCCAACAAATTTCGCCTCATTCATCACCTGTCGTACCCTGCGGGTGGGTCGGTGAATGATGGCATTGATCCTGACTTATGTTCGTGTCTTATACGTAATTTGACACCACCGTTTCGTGGGTTCGGAAATTTGGTAGGGGCTCCTTACTAGCAAAAACCGACATCGAGTCAGCTTTTAGGTTACTGCCGGTACATCATGATAGTTTCCCATTGCTGGGGTTTTGCTGGCAAGGAGCTTTTTATGTAGATTGTTGTCTTCCAATGGGCTGTTCAATATCGTGCGCATATTTTGAGGCATTCAGTTCCTCTTTGGAGTGGGTGGTGCAACAGGAGGCGGGCTAAATGTCAGTGTTGCATTATCTCGATTACTTTTAGTTCGTGGGCCCCCCGGGTTCGAGGATCTGTTCAATTTTGTTGCATACCATGGAGCGGGTAGCGGGTTTGTTTGGCGTCCCGTTGGCGCCTGAAAAAACGTAAAGTCCGGCGACTCAGGTGAAGTTTTTAGGGATCATAATTGATACCGAACGGATGGAGTGCAGGTTGCCGGTTGATAAAGTGTTAGATTTGCGCGATACAATTGCTAAACTGGCGGGGATGCGAAAAGCGCAGCTGCGGGAGGTTCAGTCTTTGTTAGGCAAATTGAATTTCGCTTGTAGAATTTTGCCGATGGGAAGGGTGTTCTGCCGCCAGCTGGCCTTAGCTACGGCGGGGGTTGCGGGACCCCATCACTTTGTTCGCTTGTCGGCTGACGTGCGTGCAGATTTAGCAATCTGGCAGGAGTTCCTGGGGTTCTACAATGGAAGGTCTGTGTGGATGGAGGCGGTAGTGTCCAATGTTGATCTTGAGATGCATACAGATGCATCGGGAGCGCACGGATTTGGGGCATATTTTCAAGGAGAGTAGTGTGCAGGGACATGGCCCGCCTCTGCGATAATTTGGGGGTGGTCCAGGCTATTAACAAACAGACGGGCAGTTCCCCCCGGTGGTAAAATTGCTGCATCAACTGGTGCTGCGTTGTCTCAGTTTGAATGTGTGTTTTGTTGCTGTCCATGTTCCGGGGATTGTTAATTATATCGCTGATTCTCTCTCTTGGTTTCAGTGGGACAGGTTTCGCAGGTTGGCACCGGGAGCGGAGCAACATGGGAAGTCCTGCCCTCCCTGTCTGTGGGACGTGGTCTAGGGGTATCGGCAGCGCTGATTAGACGGTTCGTGAGTTCTAGTACCTGGGCGGCTTATTCCAGGGTGTGGTCTCGGTTGGAAGGCTTGATGCAACAAGTGTGTGTGCTGGTGGCGGATGACTCCTTGGAAACTTTGTTGTTATATTTTATTGGTTTGTCGTTTAGCGAGGGGGCATCTTTTTCAGTGGCGTCGCAGAGAGTGGCTGCAGTGGCTTTTTGGTGTAAGTTACCTTCGTGGCGGTTAACGAAGCAGTGACAGCTCTAAACTCTCATTGGTTCGTTTACATCACATGGTCCCAGATTATCCCCGGGTCATTGGCCTACTTTTAAAAGTAGGACAATGAAATAAGGTGCCGGGCACCACATGATGTAAACTAACCAACGGGAGCTTAGAGCGGTCACTGCTTAGTTTACTGAGGCTTGTGAGAAGCGCATGATCATCCGACATGCGCCAGAATTTTGGCACATCACGGGCCTGTGCGCCACTAAAACAAAAACCTATTGCGGGACTCCTTCAAAAGGAGTTAATAGCGGTTATTCAACTACTTTCAAAAGTAGGTGATCATTCGCTAGTAACCAGGTAAGGCCCTGTTCACATCTGCGTTCGGCAGAGGAGCAGAACAACGTAAATGCTGGAAGTGCAAAAGACAACTGATGCCCAACGGAGCCCGTTGACTTTAATGGGTTTCGTTGCAGTGTCTGTGGTTTTACCCGAAACAGTAGCGCAGCATGCAGCGCTATTGTTTCTGGTATTTTCGGTGGAATCTGCGATGGAGGCCCCTAACAAAGTTTCCAACGCAGATGTGAATTAGACCTGGGACCCTATGGATGATGGATGCAACTGTATGGCATCTGTCACAGGTATGTTAAACTTATATCTCGGGGAGCTCCCAACATCACTGTCCATATATCGACAGTAACGACAGGAGCAGTGCTGGAGTCCCTGGCCAGAGTGCTAGTGCCTAGTGGCAAATACGTGCCTGGATACAGAGCCCAGCCGACAGTATCACACCATATGAGATACTGTCTGCTGGGCCCTGTATGTAAGCCTACCACTTGGTAGGCTTAGCACCAGCAGACAATAATCTTATACTTACCCTCCTCTTCAGCTCTGGGTCAAGTGCAGGTCCTAATGCCATTCAGAGCCATGAGGTTGTGCGCGGCGCACATAGCACAGTGACACTGAAAGACATCCAAAGCAGCACTGCTCTCAGGAACGAGGAGGGTAAGTTACATAGTTACATAGTTTGTACGGTTGAAAAAAGACACATGTCCATCAAGTTCAACCAAGGGATGGGAAAGGGGAAATAAAAAATTTCTGCACATAGGAGCTAATATTTTTTTGTTCTAGGAAATAATCTAAGCCTCTTTTAAAGCCATCTACTGTCCCTGCTGTGACCAGCTCCTGCGGTAGACTATTCGATAAATTCACCGTTCTCACAGTAAAGAAGGCTTGTGGCCTCTGCAGGTTGAACCTTTCTTTTTCTAGACGGGGAGGGAGTGCCCCCTTGTTTTTTTAGGGGGTTTTACATGGAACAGGATTTCACCATATTTTTTGTATGTGCCATTCATATATTTATATAAGTTAATCATGTCCCCCCTTAGTCGTCTTTTTTCAAGGCTAAATAAGTTTAGTTCTTTTAATCTTTCCTCATAACTTAGAAAAAATACAAAGAAGAGCAACGAAGCTAATAAGGGGCATGGAGAATCTAACTCCAGGGCATCCTTTCTATGAACTGGAGCCCAGAACTGAACTGCATATTTTAGATGAGGCCTCACTAGTGCTTTGTAAAGTGGTAATATTATATCCCTGTCCCGTGAGTCCATGCCTCTTTTAATACACAACAATATCTTGCTGGCCCTTGAAGAAGCTGATTGACATTGAATGCTGGTATTTAGTTTATAATTTACAAGTACACCCAGATCCTTCTCAACAAGTGACTCCCCCAGTGTAGCTTCCCCTAGGACATAGGATGCATGCAGGTTGTTCATACCCAGGTGCATAACTTTACATTTATCTACTTTAAACTTAATTTGCCAAGTGGACGCCCAAACACTCAGTTTGTTTAAATCCGCTTGCAATTCACGAACATCTTCCATAGTCTGAACTATATTACATAGCTTGGTGTCATCTGCAAAAATAGAAAAATAGAAATAGTGCTATATCATTAATAAATAAGTTGAATAATAGTGGTCCCAGCACTGAACCCTGTGGTACACCACTTGTAACCGGGGACCATTCAGAGAAGGAATCATTGACCACAACTCTCTGAATACGGTCCTTGAGCCAATTCTCAATCCAATTACAAACTATACTTTCTAAACCTATAGTCCTTCATTTACCCATTAGACGTCTATGAGGGACAGTGTCAAATGCCTTTGCAAAGTCCAAAAACACTATATCCACAGCGGCCCCTCTGTCTAAGACTTAATACTTGGTGGCAAAACCCTTGTTGGCAAGCACAGCAGTCAGACTTTTTTGTAGTTGATGATGAGGTTTGCACACATGTTAGATGGAATTTTGGCCCACTCCTCTTTGCAGATCATCTGTAAATCATTAAGATTTCGAGGCTGTCGCTTGGCAACTCGGATCTTCAGCTCCCTCCATAAATTTTCGATGGGATTAAGGTCTGGATACTGGCTAGGCTACTCCATGACCTTAATGTGCTTCTTTTTGAGCCACTCCTTTGTTGCCTTGGCTGTATGTTTCGGGTCATTGTCGTGCTGGAAGACCCAGCCACGAGCCATTTTTAATGTCCTGGTGGAGGGAAGGAGGTTGTCACTCAGGATTTGACGGTACATGGCTCCATCCATTCTCCCATTGATGCGGTGAAGTAGTCCTGTGCCCTTAGCAGAGAAACACCCCCAAAACATAATGTTTCCACCTCCATGCTTGACAGTGGGGATGGTGTTCGTTGGGTCATAGGCAGTATTTCTCTTCCTCCAAACACGGCGAGTTGAGTTAATGCCAAAGAGCTAAATTTTAGTCTCATCTGACCACAGCACCTTCTCCCAATCACTCTCAGAATCATCCAGATGTTCATTTGCAAACTTCGGACGTGCCTGTACATGTGCCTTCTTGAGCAGGGGGACCTTGCGGGCACTGCAGGATTTTAATCCATTACGGCGTAATGTGTTACCAATGGTTTTCTTGGTGACTGCGGTCCCAGCTGCCTTGAGATTATTAACAAGTTCCCCCCGTGTAGTTTTCGGCTGAGCTCTCACCTTCCTCATCAAGGATACCCCACCAGGTGAGATTTTGCATGGAGCCCCAGATCGATGTCGATTGACAGTCATTTTGTATGTCTTCCATTTTCTTACTATTGCACCAAGAGTTGTCTCCTTCTCACCCAGCGTCTTACTTATGGTTTTGTAGCCCATTCCAGCCTTGTGCAGGTCTATAATCTTGTCCCTGACATCCTTAGAAAGCTCTTTGGTCTTGCCCATGTTGTAGAGGTTAGAGTCAGACTGATTAATTGAGTCTGTGGACAGGAGTCTTTTATACAGGTGACCATTTAAGACAGCTGTCTTTAATGCAGGCACCAAGTTGATTTGGAGCGTGTAACTGGTCTGGAGGAGGCTGAACTCTTAGGCTGGGTTCACACGACCTATTTTCAGACGTAAACGAGGCGTATTATGCCTCGTTTTACGTCTGAAAATACGGCTACAATACGTCGGCAAACATCTGCCCATTCATTTAAATGGGTTTGCTGATGTACTGTGCAGACAACCTGTCAAACGACGATGCGTAAAATGACTGCCTCGGCAAAGAAGCGCAGGACACTTCTTTGCAACGTAATTTGAGCCGTTCTTCATTGAAGTCAATGAAGAGCAGCTCAAGATTTACGAGCGTCAAAGACGCCTCGCATAATGCGAGGAGGAGCTTTTACGTCTGAAACGACGCAGCTGTTTTCTCCTGAAAACAGTCTGTCTTTTCAAACGTAAAAGACAGTTCTCGTGTGCACATACCCTTAATGGTTGGTAGGGGATCAAATACCTATTTCTCTGTGCACAATGCAAATAAATATATATAATTTTGACTATGTGATTTTCTTTTTTTTTATTTTATATAATCTATCGCACACTTAGAAAATTAACCTAGCCTAAAAATTCTAGATTGTTCATGACTTTGACAGTGGGCAAACTTACAAAATCAGCAAGGGATCAAATACTTATTTCCTTCACTGTATATATATATATATATATATATATATATATATATATATATATATGGAAAAAAATCGAGCAAAGAAGCAGCACTCAATAGCAAAAAATGAAATTTATTCACCCAACACAGCAACGTTTCACTTCCTCCATGGAAGCATTTTCAAGCAATTAGTGAAAAGCACACACAGGTATATATAGGGAGCACAAAGCTCAATTAACAAATCATCTAAATAGCAGCAATTATACACTTCATATTGAAAAAAATACCTTGTGTAACAGTGTAACAAAATATTATATATATGTGTACAAGAGTCAAACATTGACAAATGGTATGAAGAACTTTAAAATTCCAACGAGTGTCATACGTGCCTATAAAATAGTGTAATGCATTAATTGCATATTGATTAATAATCACATTATAATACACAATAGCTGGCACTCACCAATCTGGAGAAACAAGGACATCCTGAACAGAACATGTGTGGAATTAAAATTTCCGGCGTTACAAACACCGAACTGCACATGCCCCAACTCTATCTGTCCATTGGGTAAGGCTATCACATGTGATCTGACTCGCCGTGACGATGCACAGCGACGCAACAGCTGACATCATTACATCACTAGCAGAGGCCCATCAAATCGCACAGTCGTGTTAGGGTCAATACAACATAATACGCCATGTTTGTTAAGGGCAAATATGCCAGAACTACAGTTTACAGGGTGGAGATACCACTAAAATACCTCTAATGAAGTCGTGAATAACACATTCCGCTAGTCAAGAAGGAGTGTATGAAAACTGTGTATAAGATGCACAGTGGTAGGTTTTGCTCAATTGGAATACCTTATGTCCCAAGAGACAAGAGAACGCCCGCTCGCATAGCGTGCAGAACTCAAGTCCCACGAAGAAATACTCAACCAATGCGATGATCTATCATCAACACAGAGGCGCGTAGTATTACTCCTATTAAGGGATCTCTGGAAAATGAGCAAAAACCTGTACCTTCGAATCAGAACTCCCCCGTTGCGGAGCTATCATTCACGGCTCAAAACGTGTATATATATAAAAAGAGTCAATAAGCAACCCAAATGATACTGAACAAACATAGATGGCAGATGTCGTGGAGCTGTGCAAAATCAACAACATTATTGCAGTTCACATAGATAAAGAAAAATCTAAATAAAAATTTAAATGAAAATGTTTTATTCAATAACACTCTCCTATGACAGAAAAAAAGAGGCCACATGTGTACAGAATTCCTTGTTCCAGTTGGCAAGTGTCTTCCAATATCAATATCGAGACTTCAATCTATAAAAAAGAAGAAAGAAGTACCGGTAGAGCTTATAAGATTACCTCCTACTATACATGCAGAAGTGACTATGTTATTTATGTTCTTCAATGTCCTTGTAATTTCTTTTATGTGGGGGAGACCACAACTGAATGTAGACTGAGATTAAACAATCATAAGTCTAGCATACGTACAAAGAAGGTAGAACTCCCTGTAGCGAGACATTTTGTGGAAATGGGTCATAGTGTACAACAACTTAGATTTTGCATCATTGATAGGGTTCCCCCCCTCAAACGGGGAGGGAATAGGGAATTGATCCTTAAACAACGGGAGGTTCAGTGGATCAATAGACTAAATTCCCTCTACCCTAACGGTCTCAATATTGATTACCCCTTGAATGTATTCAAATAAGTATTTTATTACATCTAGGACATTGTGGTCCAGATGGTTTTGAGAGGTCATTCTCTTCATGTACAGCCTTTAGATTTGGCCTCTGCGGCGTTCCTTGGGGATTCCTTTGCCTAATGATATCTGTTCATGATCCCTTCACTACTCTAGATATTGTCTGATGTATAGGAATAGGAAAGCTATTATACTGTAATTTTTAATATACCTCTTCTTTCTTCTTTTTTATAGATTGAAGTCTCGATATTGATATTGGAAGACACTTGCCAACTGGAACAAGGAATTCTGTACACATGTGGCCTCTTTTTTTCTGTCATAGGAGAGTGTTATTGAATAAAACATTTTCATTTACATTTAGATTTTTCTTTATCTATGTGAACTGCAATAATGTTGTTGATTTTGCACAGCTCCACGACATCTGCCATCTATGTTTGTTCAGTATCATTTGGGTTGCTTATTGACTCTTTTTATATATATACGTTTTGAGCCGTGAATGATAGCTCCGCAACGGGGGAGTTCTGATTCGAAGGTACAGGTTTTTGCTCATTTTCCAGAGATCACTTAATAGGAGTAATACTACGCGCCTCTGTGTTGATGATAGATCATCGCATTGGTTGAGTATTTCTTCGTGGGACTTGAGTTCTGCACGCTATGCGAGCGGGCGTTCTCTTGTCTCTTGGGACATAAGGTATTCCAATTGAGCAAAACCTACCACTGTGCATCTTATACACAGTTTTCATACACTCCTTCTTGACTAGCGGAATGTGTTATTCACGACTTCATTAGGAGGTATTTTAGTGGTATCTCCACCCTGTAAACTGTAGTACTGGCATATTTGCCCTTAACAAACATGGCGTATTATGTTGCATTGACCCTAACACGACTGTGCGATTTGATGGTCCTCTGCTAGTGATGTAATCATGTCAGCTGTTGCGTCGCTGTGCATCGTCACGGCGAGTCAGATCACATGTGATAGCCTTACCCAATGGACAGATAGAGTTGGGGCATGTGCAGTTCGGTGTTTGTAACGCCGGAAATTTTAATTCCACACATGTTCTGTTCAGGATGTCCTTGTTTCTCCAGATTGGTGAGTGCCAGCTATTGTGTATTATAATGTGATTATTAATCAATATGCAATTAATGCATTACACTACCGCAGGAGCTGGTCACAGCAGGGACAGTAGATGGCTTTAAAAAAGGGTTAGATAATTTCCTAGAACAAAAAAATATTAGCTCCTATGTGTAGAAATTTTTCCTTCCCTTTTCCCTTCCCTTGGTTGAACTTGATGGACATGTGTCTTTTTTCAGCCGTACTAACTATGTAACTATGTAACTATGTAACTATTTTATAGGCACGTATGACACTCGTTGGAATTTTAAAGTTCTTCATACCATTTGTCAATGTTTGACTCTTGTACACATATATATAATATTTTGTTACACTGTTACACAGGGTATTTTTTTCAATATGAAGTGTATAATTGCTGCTATTTAGATGATTTGTTAATTGAGCTTTGTGCTCCCTATATATACCTGTGTGTGCTTTTCACTAATTGCTTGAAAATGCTTCCATGGAGGAAGTGAAACGTTGCTGTGTTGGGTGAATAAATTTCATTTTTTGCTATTGAGTGCTGCTTCTTTGCTCGATTTTTTCCATATACCTTACTGGGAGAACGTCACTCCCTGTTATTTGAAGCTTAGCACCAGCTGTTTTTGTTTTTTTGCACAGTGCTGCTCCTATTATATGTTTGTTTCTTCTATATATATATATATATATATATATATATATATATATATAGTAGAAAAAGTAATTCGCGCATTAGGACAAGCATTCTCGTCCTGTGTGACAGCCATTTGTGCGCGCGATCGAGAGTGGGGCAACGGCTGTAATACACAGCCACTGCCGCGCTCTGACAGCGGAGAGGAGAGAAACATCTTCTCTCTGCCGTTAACCCGATGAAAGCTGATCGCGGCATTCAAGGAGGGGGGACTGCACTTTGCCCAAAGCCCATAACTCGTATGGCCAGACAGACCAGGGTCCATTGAAGGACCCCAGGGCTGTCTGAACATATTTCCTGTTGTTAGGGCACACTGAGGTATGGCTAATGTACTGGCATATAGATCTATGCCAGTACATTACGGTTAGAAAATAAAAATCGAAATGATAAATCCCTTTATGGGATTAAAAAAAAAAACTTAAATGAATGTAAAAAAAATTAATGATAAATAAAAAGTACAAAAAATACACAAACACATTTTTTATCGCCCCGGCCGTAACAACCTAAACAACAAATGTATAACATTATTTATGATAATTGGTGTATGGTGTAAAAAAAAAATATTAAAACTGCTGCGGAACTGCTTTTTTTCTGCATTTTTGCCAAAATAAAAATTGATAGAAATTAAACGATAATGTATTTGGACCAAAAAATGGTACCTACATAAAGTACAACTCGTCCCGCAAAAAACAAAGTCTCATACAACTACGTCGTACAGAAAATAAAAGAGTTATGAGCGTCGGGATGCAAAGAGGGAAATCTAAAAAAATTGTTCTGTCCTCAAGGCCAAAATTGTCCGTGTCCTTAAGGGGTTAACTACAGCATGACATGTGATTACATGATTGTGATAGTTAAATAAAATATTAATATTAAGATTGAATAAATCTAATATTCCAAACATTGAAAGATAACCACAAAACTATGGTTAAATAAAGTGTCAAGTGCAGTTGAAAACATTGTTAAAAACATATACAGTGCCAGTGATAACACAATTCATATACATGATTAGTTTATTACATTATAACAATATACATGTGTTTCATATTAAGAAGCTACCCCTCAGAGTTCCCACCTGGACACAGTGTCTCATATTACCATGCCATCTCTGGGTCTAGTCAGAGCAACTAGGCATGTCTATGCACATGTTGCAATGACTCATGTCATAACCAAGGTAACCATGACTCGCAAGTGCAGTGAATAAATTAGACATCCATCTTTTCTGTGATGCAGTCTGAGGCAGTTATCTCCATGTTAGTGCATGGCATGCCAGCCTCAATCTCCCACTATCTTTATTTTATTATTAACAATGTGCCTATCTGGATCAAATGATTCAAAGACCTAAAGAGCAGAATGGTCTTGGATTTATTGACTCTTAACAAGTTACAATGTTTGGGAGGAAAAATTTCCTATTTCCACTAAAGTCCCCCTCATGACCCACTGAGTCCTCCACTAACCAAGTGTGCTGATAGCACAGTCAGTTTGTGCATGCCAGCCCAATGAAGAGAGATCTGTGAGTGCTGGTTCCAGTACTGCAGCCATTCCCACTAAATTTCTTTATGTTATATTTATATTGCTATAATTCTATTAATCAAGAGAAAAGTAATGCTTGCTTGGGAACATGTTTACATTATATATTGTTAAAACAGATAAAAATATGGCAACTGTGTCTATAAGGGACTGCGTACAGTAGGTTTTCCATCTAGATCGTAATGGGTACACACAGGGCTGCCATCAGGAATTTCTGGGCCCCATACTGCCAATGAGTCTGGGCCCCCGCCCCCCTCGTTATTAGGAGGGGGGGGTGAAATGTAAAGGGGCGGGAGGTAGGGCACATTAAAAAGAAAACTCTTTGGAGGAGCAGGGCAGAGACAGGAGGTGGGTGTCGGAGGGCAAAGGGGAGAGACTAAGTGCCAGGGCTGGGAGAACTGAAGGTAGCAGTGGTAGCCAGGGGGGAGACGCAATGTGTGTGTGTGTGTGCGTGCGTGCGTGCGTGCGTGCGTGCGTGCGTGCGTGCGTGCGTGCGTGCGTGCAATCTGTCAGGGTGTAGGAGGGCAATATAAACAAAAATTTGCATTGCACTGAAGCCCTATACACAGGAGAGTCACTCACCAAAATGTAGTCCCTAAGGTCTCCCACCGCCACGGGCATGTTTGGATGATGCTTTTGCATTCTCTTGACATGCTAGGCTGCTGCTGCTGTGTTGTATCTGGCTGGTTATAAAAGTGGGGGGGGGACCCCACGTCATTTTTTTAAATTATTTATTTATTTTTTTTAAAAAGACATGGGGTTCCACCCAATTTATCATAACCAGCCACATACAACACAGTGTTATTAGCCTGGGAATGGACAAAACCAGTGGCCCTTCCCACCCATGTAATGCCAGACTGCTGCGTCCTTGTATATGGCTGGTTATTAAAAATGTGGGGGACCCGTCTATTGTTAAATTTGTTAAATTCAAAAAAAACAAAAACGACGTGGGGGTCCCCCCCATTTTTATAACCAGCCCACGGATACAACACAGCAGCAGCAGCCTAGCATTACAAGGGTGGGAAGGTCCACTGTTTTTGGCCCTTCCCAGCCTCATAATACCAGCCTACTGCCGCCCCAGTACCCGACCATCACAACAGATGGTCGGGTACTGGATCGTACCAAGCTCTTCCCGGCACCCCTGGTGGTGGTGGGTACCGGGTTAATAATGGGTGCTTAGTGCTAGCCTCTGCACCGGCTAACACTAAGTACCGCCTTAATAATGGACGCTGTCAATCAGCCAACTGCCATTATCTAGGCACTAATAAAGTTTTAAAAAAACTATACCAGGTGGTATAAATCAGGCCTCACTACTCTGTAGAGCCTGCTTTGTAGCTTGAATAGCAAGTGGTTTGTATATTAAGTGGAGTTCCAAAAACCGGATTGATTTACTGTGTTGTGTGTGACAAAGTGGGGGGCCATTGTATGTGATATATGTATTGATTGCTTGCTTGCTACAAAGTTTGCAAAAGTGACATAATTTGTAACCATTTTTCCTTTGCAGTTTCCTGAGTAGCTGAGTAAGGGGGAGGGGTTAGCTGCTACCAGGTGCTATAAATCAGGCCTCACTACTCTGTAGAGCCTGCTTTGTAGCTTGAATACCAAGTGGTTTGTATATTAAGTGGAGTTCCAAAAACCGGAGTTCAAACGAGGAGTTAAAGCCCAAGTAAGTGCTCTTCTACTTCTTTATCTTTTTGATTAACACCTGTTCGCTGTTTTTTTGTAACTGGGATAATGGACAGCAAGATTGGAGGTTTTCTTCAGTGCACAGTTTTCCATATGTATGCACGACTGGAGCCGGAGTTCCAGGGTGAATATCTCTGTGGCAGATGTGAGCATATTGTTCACCTGGAAGCTTGTATTAGAGATCTGGAGGAGCAGAATGCAACACTGAGGAGGATAGACAATTTTGAACGGAGCTTGCTGCTCACAGAGCATGCAGTTAGTGGGTTACAACTGGAGGGTGAAGACATGGGTGAGCAGGATCAGGTAAGTAGCTGGGTTAATGTAGTTAGGGGCAGTAGAAAGGGGTCAAAGACAAGGAAGGCCGATCCGGTTTCTGACATTCCAGGCAAAATTGCCAAGTTGGGTGATGATGCAAGGGTGTCAGTCTCAGAAATGGCAGCCCAAGTGGATACTGATCTCCCTAACAGCCGGGAGAACAGCCCAGCTAGTAGTCGGCGGGATGGTAATGCAGGTAAGCCAAGACAATTGATAGTCGTAGGGGATTCTATAATCAGGAAGACGGATAGAATTATTTGTCGCCAAGACCACCTCAACCGAATGGTTTGCTGTCTCCCTGGTGCCAGGGTTCGGCATGTGGTGGAACGGGTGGACAAATTGCTGGGAGGGGCTGGTGATGATCCAGCTGTCGTGGTCCATGTCGGTACCAACAACAGAATAAATGGTAGGTGGAGGAGCCTTAAGAATAATTTTAAAGAACTAGGCTACAAGCTGAAGGGAAGGACCTCCAAGGTTGTATTCTCAGGAATACTGCCTGTGCCATGCGCATCACAGGAAAGACAGCGGGAGCTTAGGGAGTTAAATGCATGGCTGAAGTCTTGGTGTAGAGGAGAAGGATTTGGGTTCCTAGAGCACTGGGCTGACTTTTCATTGGGGTACAAACTGTATTCTGCAGATGATTTGCACCTAAATGGAAGGGGATCCGCTGTGCTGGGGGAGAGAATTCTAGCTGGGGTGGCGGAGTATTTAAACTAGGGCTGAGGAGGGAGGTCAATGTAGAAAAAAAAGGGGTAGCCAGGTTAGAGAGGGGTCAGACTATATTGGTGGGGGGAGAAACAGAATGTGGGGAGAGGACTAGACAACAAGATAAGGAGATCCTTTCGTTACAAAACATCAGTGTAAATAAAAAGGACCGATTAATGTCAAATCACATTTCTGATAATAAAAGTGAAAAACTGACAGGCAAGTTAAAGTGTATGTTCACAAATGCCAGAAGTCTAGCAAGCAAAATGGGGGAGCTGGAGGCCTTGATACTGGAAGAAAATATAGATATAGTTGGTGTTGCTGAAACATGGCTGGACTCTTCACATGACTGGGCTGTAAATCTACAGGGTTTTACACTTTTTCGTAAAGACAGGACAAATAGGAAAGGTGGTGGTGTATGTCTGTATGTGAGAAGCGATATGAAGGTGAGTGTGAAAGAGACAATAGTGGGTGAAGACTGTGAGGAGGTTGAAACCTTGTGGGTGGAACTAGAAAGGGAGGTAAACACTGAAAAAATTACTTTTGGTGTAATCTATAGACCCCCCAATATAACTGAGGAGATGGAAGGTCAGATATATAAACAGATGGAGCGGGCTGCACAGGCGGGTACTGTAGTGATAATGGGAGATTTTAATTTCCGGGATATTAATTGGTGTCATGGTTCGGCTTCAACTGCAAAGGGGAGACATTTCCTCAACCTGTTGCAGGAAAATTTTATGGGCCAGTTTGTGGAAGACCCGACTAGAGGTGAAGCTCTGTTGGATCTGGTCATTTCTAATAATGCAGAGCTTGTTGGGAATGTCAATGTTCGTGAAAACCTCGGTAACAGTGATCACAATATAGTTACATTTTACCTATACTGTAAAAAACAAACGCAGGCTGGGAGGGCAAAAACATTTAATTTTAAGAAAGCCAATTTCCCCAGGATGAGGGCTGCAATTCAGGATATAGACTGGGAAGAACTAATGTCAAATAATGGAACAAATGATAAATGGGAGATTTTCAAATCTACTTTGAGTTATTATAGTGCAAAATTTATTCCTACAGGTAATAAGTATAAACGACTCAAATTAAACCCCACATGGCTTACACCTTCTGTGAAAGGGGCAATACATGACAAAAAAAGGGCATTTAAAAAAATACAAATCTGAGGGTACAGCTGTAGCCTTTGTAAAATATAAAGAGCTTAATAAAATCTGTAAAAATGTAATAAAATTAGCAAAAATACAAAATGAAAGGCAGGTGGCCAAGGATAGTAAAACAAATCCTAAAAAATTCTTCAAGCATATAAATGCAAAAAAGCCAAGGTCTGAACATGTAGGACCCCTAGTTAATGGTAATGGGGAGTTGATCACAGGGGATCAAGAGAAGGCAGAGTTACTAAATGGGTTCTTTAGCTCTGTATATACAACAGAAGAAGGAGCAGCTGATGTAGCCGGTGCCAGTGCTGTTAATATATCAGTTGATATACTGAATTGGATGAATGTAGAGATGGTCCAAGCTAAATTAAATAAAATAAATGTGCACAAGGCCCCGGGACCAGATGGGTCACACCCTAGAATTCTTAAAGAGCTTAGTTCAGTTATTTCTGTCCCCCTTTTCATAATATTCAGAGAATCTCTAGTGACTGGTATAGTGCCAAGGGACTGGCGCAGGGCAAATGTGGTGCCTATTTTCAAAAAGGGCTCTAGGTCTTCCCCGGGTAATTATAGACCAGTACGCTTAACATCCATCGTGGGGAAAATGTTTGAGGGGCTATTGAGGGACTATATACAGGATTATGTGACAATAAATAGCATTATAAGTGACAGCCAGCACGGTTTTACTAAGGACAGAAGTTGTCAAACTAACCTAATCTGTTTTTATGAAGAGGTGAGCAGAAGTCTAGACAGAGGGGCCGCTGTGGATTTAGTGTTTTTGGACTTTGCAAAGGCATTTGACACTGTCCCCCATAGACGCCTAATGGGTAAATTAAGGACTATAGGTTTAGAAAATATAGTTTGTAATTGGATTGAGAATTGGCTCAAGGACCGTATCCAGAGAGTTGTGGTCAATGATTCCTTCTCTGAATGGTCACCGGTTATAAGTGGTGTACCCCAGGGTTCAGTGCTGGGACCAGTGGCGTAACTACCGCCGTAGCAGCAGTAGCGGCTGCTACGGGGCCCGCGGCATGAGGGGGCCCGTGTCGCCCGCCAGCACGGGCCCCCACCATGGCCGGAGGCTCCGCTAGCAGCCGCTATGGCTGCTACAGCGGGACGCCACTGATCACTACGGCAGAGCGGGGAGGTATCTCCCCGCTCTGCCACTAACTGGTTCCCGACCGCTGGCTGTATTTTTACGGCCAGCGGTCAGGGACGGGTCCTTAAAACCCGAGCCATAGACTTTCTACGGCTCGGGTTTTAACTTGCTGCCCGCGCGATCGGGCAGCTGAATGTCGGGTCTCCGGCTGTCAGTGACTGCCGGGGACCCTGAGGAGAAGACAGAAGCAGCTTTCGCTGCTTCTGTCTTCTCTGATGACTTGTACACAGCGCTGAATGCGCGCTGTGTACAGGAATAGAGACAGCAGCAGCGGCGCCGTCTCTATTCCTCCCGGTGATCATGTGACTGGTCACATGATCACCGGGTACCGTTAGTGGCAGACTGCTGCTGGGTCTTACTAGACCCAGCACAGCCCTATTAGTGACAATCGTCACTATGAGAGGGCTGATTTCACCTGTAACTGGGGCTGCTGTGCAGCTCCAGTTACAGTGGAAAAACATGGTGTAAAAGAAAGAAAAAAAAATATATAAAGTTCCCCAAAGGTCTTTTTTGACCTTTGAGGAACAGACCATAGTAATAAAAAAATAATAAAGTGCAAAAAAAATGTAAATAATAAATACACATAAAATACCCACCCCAAAAAAAAAACGTTCCCTCCGCCAATCATTGTTGTAACGCTAGCACTGACCCAATTACGCTAATATAGACATGTAATATATAAAAATTTACGGTAGACAATGACGATCACAAATAAAAGGTCTATTTTAGGGTAAAACTATGTTATTACCAAAAACAAATAGCTCAAACGTAAAAAAGCTTATTTTTTTTACTATTATTTTGAAACTTTATGAATAAAAATTCTAAAATAGCAAAAAAGGTGTGTATAAAAACGATAAAAAAAGAAACCTGCATTGTCTACGGAAAAAAACGTCGTAAAAATCATGTCGTTAGCCCAACAAATAAAAACGTTATAGCCATTTAACTAACACGTGCTAAAAATGGCTAAACGGTGTCTGGTCCTGAAGGCGCAAAATAGAGCAAAAGACGTATCCCCCCCCCTCTCCACAGGACATGTATCCCCTCTCCACAGGATCTCCACAGGACATGTATCCCCTCTCCACAGGACATGTATCCCCCTCTCCACAGGACATGTATCCCCCTCTCCACAGGATCTCCACAGGACATGTATCCCCTCTCCACAGGACATGTATCCCCTCTCCACAGGATCTCCACAGGACATGTATCCCCTCTCCACAGGACATCCACAGGACAGGGGATACATGCGTGATCGTTGGAAGCGATAGGGAGAACGGGGGACTGAAAGTCCCCTGAAGTTCTCCATCACAAACCTCAGACTTCCGGGGTCTATGTCGGCTTCTCCGTAGAAATGAATGGAGCGCCGGTCGTGCTTGTGCGCATGCGTGACCAGCGCTCCTTTCATTTTTATTGAGCTGCGCAGACGCCGGAAGTCAGAGGTTAGTCATGGAGAAGTTCAGGGGACTTTCAGTCCCCCGTTCTCCCTATCGCTGACAGCGATCACTCATGTATCCCCTGTCCTGTGGAGATCCTGTGGAGAGGGGATACATGTATTTTGTAGGACACACTGTAGGTCACATTTTTGTTGGGAGGGGGGACGCTGTATGGCGTTCCCTACGGGGGGGGGGGTGGCTGTATGGCGTTCCCTACAGGGGGGGTGGCTGTATGGCGTTCCCTACAGGGGGTGGCTGTATGGCGTTCCCTACAGGGGGGGTGGCTGTATGGCGTTCCCTACAGGGGGGGGGTGGCTGTACGGCGTTCCCTGCAGGGGGAGCTGTATGGTGTTCCCTACAGGGGGGCTGTATGGCGTCATCTACAGCGGGGGCTGTAAAAATGGCACTATCTACAAGGGGGGGGGGTTGTGTGACACCCAGGGGAGGGGGGGCCCCAGTCAAAAGTTTGCTATGGGGCCCAGTCTTTCCTAGTTACGCCCCTGGCTGGGACCACTATTATTCAACTTATTTATTAATGATATAGAGGAAGGGATTAATAGCACTATTTCTATTTTTGCACATGACACCAAGCTATGTAATATAGTTCAGACTATGGAAGATGTTCATGAATTACAGGCAGATTTAAACAAACTAAGTGTTTGGGCGTCCACTTGGCAAATGAAGTTTAATGTAGATAAATGTAAAGTTATGCATCTGGGTACCAACAACCTGCATGCATCATATGTCCTAGGGGGCGCTACACTGGCGGATTCACTTGTTGAGAAGGATCTGGGTGTACTTGTAAATCATAAACTCAATAACAGCATGCAGTGTCAATCAGCTGCTTCAAAGGCCAGCAGGATATTGTCGTGTATTAAAAGAGGCATGGACTCGCGGGACAGGGATGTAATAATGACACTTTACAAAGCATTAGTGAGGCCTCATCTAGAATATGCAGTTCAGTTCTGGGCTCCAGTTCATAGAAAGGATGCCCTGGAGTTGGAAAAAATACAAAGAAGAGCAACGAAGCTAATAAGGGGCATGGAGAATTTAAGTTATGAGGAAAGATTGAAAGAATTAAACCTATTTAGCCTTGAAAAAAGACGACTAAGGGGGGACATGATTAACTTATATAAATATATTAATGGCACATACAAAAAATATGGTGATATCCTGTTCCTTGTAAAACCCGCTCAAAAAACAAGGGGGCACTCCCTCCGTCTGGAGAAAAAAAGGTTCAAGCTGCAGAGGCGACAAGGCTTCTTTACAGTAAGAACGGTGAATTTATGGAATAGTCTACCGCAGGAGCTGGTCACAGCAGGGACAGTAGATGGCTTTAAAAAAGGGTTAGATAATTTCCTAGAACAAAAAAATATTAGCTCCTATGTGTAGAAATTTTTCCTTCCCTTTTCCCTTCCCTTGGTTGAACTTGATGGACATGTGTCTTTTTTCAGCCGTACTAACTATGTACTATGTAACTATGTAACAAAGACAATTCTTTATTTTTGAAATAAGAAATCCCCAACAAAACCCTCGTTAACCATTTTATTAAAATTTGAAAAAACGTAGATCTACGCAGTAGTCCAACGAATCGAAGATGTAGTCCAATCGGTACATCAAAATCTGCAACAACATAAAAAAACAGTTATCAATGTGAACAATACCAATACTTCTACTCACCTACACACATATATACACGCACACATAAACAAACAACCATACACAAACACACACATATATACACAAACAGTTACAACAAGATATACACACACACACACACACACACACATATACAGACAAACACACACACATATACACGAACTCACACATATACAAACAAAAACACACATATACACGAACACACACATATACACAAACACACACACATATACACAAACACACACACATATACACAAACACACACACACACACATATACACAAACACATATACACAGTTATACACAAACACAACAAGATATACACAAACACACACACCTATACACGAACTAACACATATACACAAACACATATACAAACAAAAACACACATACCCAAACACACACATATACACAAACACACACACATATATACACAAACACACACACATATACACACATATACACACACACATATACAAAAACACACACACACAAACATCTACGCACAAACATATACACAAATACACCCATATATACACACACATATACACAAACACACCCATATATACACAAACACACATAAACACACACACACACATATAAACAAACACATATAAAAACAAAAACAGACAAAGACACATACCCAAACACACATATATACACAAACACACACATACACAAACACACACACTGTTTCTTTTAAATGCTGCTAGAGAACCCGCTCGATCCACTATATAAGGCTGCGCTACAGTGCAGCATTTAAAAGAAACAGGATCCTGACCTGTCCATAGAGTTTAAGGCAGCACAGAGTATTTCAGGAGATGAGCGTGCAGATTCAGTGCTGCTGTGAACTCTGCTCTTACCATTACGTAGCTCTCAGTCTGTTACCTCTCCTCCACTCCTGTCCTCAAGAACACCTTCACATGATTGGCAAGTCACCACGTAATGGTAAGAGCAGAGTTCACAGCAGCACAGAGTATTTCAGGAGATGAGCGTGC
This sequence comes from Rhinoderma darwinii, assembly GCF_050947455.1. Lineage (NCBI taxonomy): Eukaryota > Metazoa > Chordata > Amphibia > Anura > Rhinodermatidae > Rhinoderma > Rhinoderma darwinii. The sequence continues at coordinate 324,404,634 of NC_134688.1, read as the reverse complement.
GGATCTTGTGCGGGGTGGTGACTTGCCAATCATGTGAAGGTGTTATTGAGGACAGGAGTGGAGGAGAGGTAACAGACTGAGCTACGTAATGGTAAGAGCAGAGTTCACAGCAGCACAGAGTATTTCAGGAGATGAGCGTGCAGATTCTGTGCTGCTGTGAACTCTGCTCTTACCATTACGTAGCTCTCAGTCTGTTACCTCTCCTCCACTCCCGTCCTCAATAACACCTTCACATGATTGGCAAGTCACCACGTAATGGTAACACCAGAGTTCACAGCAGCACAGAGTATTTCAGAAGATGAGCATGCGGATCTTGTGCGGGGTGGTTACTTGCCAATCATGTGAAGGTGTTATTGAGGACAGGAGTGGAGGAGAGGTAACAGACTGAGAGCTACGTAATGGTAAGAGCAGAGTTCACAGCAGCACAGAATCTGCACGCTCCTCTCCTGAAATATTCTGTGCTGCTGTGAACTCTGCTCTTACCATTACGTACACTACCATTCAAAAGTTTGGGGTCACCCAGACAATTTTGTGTTTTCCATGAAAACTTAGAGTTATATTTATCAAATAAGTTGCAAAATGACTAGAAAATATAGTCAAGACTAGAGATGAGCGAACTTTTCAAAAGTTCGGTTCGGCTAATTCGCCGAATTTCACAAAAAAGTTCGATTCGGACCGAACTAGTTCGGACCGAACCTGTCACTTCCGTGCGCCGAGCATGCTACTGTCCAGGGTGCTGATAGAGTTAATGGGCTGCACTAACTCTTTCAGCAACCTTGACAGTACATGCTCGGCGCGCGGAAAATAAAATTTTATGTAATAAAAAAATAAAAATAATATGTTCGTACTTACTTTCCTCCTGTCCGGCCTCCAGCAATGACGTTTCATCCCTTTCGCCGCTGCAGCCAATCACAGGCTGTAGTGGCGGTCACGCACGTCAGGATTACGCTTCATCCCACGTGATCGCCTCTGCAGCCAATCACAGGCTGCAGCGGCGACATGGATGAAACGTCATCGCTGGAGGCCGGACAGGAGGAAAGTAAGTATGAAAGTATTTTTTATTTTTTTGGCATGTATGTATGTTGTCATGTATGTATGTATGTATGTATGTATGTATGTATGTATATCTGTGCATGTATGTTGCCATGTATGTATTTATGTGCATGTGTGTATGTATATTTGCATGTATATATTTGCATGTATGTATGTATGTTTGCATGTATGTTTGTTTGCATGAATGTATGTTTGTATGTATGTTTGTATGTATGTTTGCATGTATGTATGTTTGCATGAATGTATGTTTGCATGTATGTATGTTGTCATGTATGTATGTTGTCATGTATGTATGTATGTTGTCATGTATGTATGTATATATGTGCATGTATGTTTGCATGTATGTTGGCATTTATGTATATATGTGCATGTTTGTATGTATATTTGCATGTATATATTTGCATGTATGTATGTTTGCATGTGTGTATGTTTGCATGTATGTATGTTTGCATGTATGTATGTTGTCATGTATGTATGTATGTTGGCATGTATGTATGTTGTCATGTATGTATGTATATATGTGCATGTATGTTTGCATGTATGTTGGCATGTATGTATATATGTGCATGTTTGTATGTATATTTGCATGTATATATTTGCATGTATGTATGTTTGCATGAATGTATGTTTGCATGTATGTATGTATGTATGTATGTTGTCATGTATGTATGTTGTCATGTATGTATGTATATATGTGCATGTATGTTGGCATGTATGTATATATGTGCATGTTTGTATGTATATTTGCATGTATATATTTGCATGTATGTATGTATGTTTGCATGTATGTATGTTGTCATGTATGTTTGCATGTTTTTATTTTTGCATGTATGTTTGCATGTATGTTTATATATATGTGCATGTATGTAATTATGTTTGCATGTATTTATGTTTGCATGTATATTTGTGCATGCTTGTATATATGTATGTATGTATCTTTGCATGTTTGTTTGTATGTATGTATGTTTTCGTGTGTGTGTATGCATGTATGTATGATAGTTTGCATGTATGTATGTTTGCATGTATGTTTGTTTGCATGAATGTATGTATGTATGTATGTATGTTTGCATGTATGTATGTTTGCATGTATGTATGTTTGCATGAATGTATGTTTGCATGTATGTATGTTGTCATGTATGTATGTTGTCATGTATGTATGTATGTTGTTATGTATGTATGTATAAATGTGCATGTATGTTTGCATGTATGTTGGCATGTATGTATATATGTGCATGTTTGTATGTATATTTCCATGTATATTTTTGCATGTATGTATGTATGTTTGCATGTGTGTATGTTTGCATGTATGTATGTTTGCATGTATGTATGTTGACATGTATGTATGTTGTCATGTATGTATATATGTGCATGTATGTTTGCATGTATGTTGGCATGTATGTATATATGTGCATGTTTGTATGTATATTTGCATGTATATATTTGCATGTATGTATGTTTGCATGAATGTATGTTTGCATGTATGTATGTATGTTGTCATGTATGTATGTTGTCATGTATGTATGTATATATGTGCATGTATGTTGGCATGTATGTATATATGTGCATGTTTGTATGTATATATTTGCATGTATGTATGTATGTTTGTATGTATGTATGTATGTTGTCATGTATGTTTGCATGTTTTTATTTTTGCATGTATGTTTATATATATGTGCATGTATGTAATTATGTTTGCATGTATTTATGTTTGCATGTATATTTGTGCATGCTTGTATATATGTATGTATGTATCTTTGCATGTTTGTTTGTATGTATGTATGTTTTCGTGTGTGTGTATGCATGTATGTATGATAGTTTGCATGTATGTATGTATATATGTGTGTATGTTTGCATGTATATATGTGCATGCTTGTATGTTTGTATATATGTATGTTTGTATATATGTATGTATGTATGTTTGCATGTATGTTTGTTTGTATATATGTCTGTATGGCCATGTATGATACTGTCTGCTGGCGCCCTGTATCTAAGTCAACTTTGCGGCAGGCTTCTATACATGGTATAACAGTCAGTATCACACATTAAACTGAATCTAAGCCTACGACATGTTTTAATTCATTTTTTTTTTACAGGTTTGGTGTTTGGACTACATCGGTTTCGAGGACTACTTCGATGACGGGGTTTTTTTTTTCTACAATAAAATGGTTAATGAGGGTTGTGTTGGGGGTGCTTTATTTCAATAAAATATTTTATCTATATCTTTGTCTTTTTCTTTTCAAATTTTATTACTACCACTTTAGTAATGGCCGCTGTCTGAGTGACAACATCCATTACTAAGGCGAGGCTTAGTGTTAGCCGGTGCAGAGCTAACACTAACCACCATTATTACCCCGGTACCCACCACCACCAGGGGTGCCGGGAAGAGCCAGGTACGATCCAGTACCCGACCAGGTACGACCCTTAGGGTATGTTCACACACACTAATTACGGACGTAATTCGGGCGTTTTTGCCCCAAATTACGTCCGAAAATAGCGCCTCGATAGCGCTGACAAACATCTGCCCATTGAAAGCAATGGGCAGACGTTTGTCTGTTCACACGAGGCGTATATTTACGCGCCGCTGTCAAATGACGGCGCGTAAATAGACGCCCGCGTCAAAGAAGTGACCTGTCACTTCTTTGGCCATAATTGGAGCCATTATTCATTGACTCCAATGAATAGCAGCGCCAATTACGTCCGTAATGGACGCGGCGTTCAAGCGCCTGCACATGCCGTAACGGCTGAAATGACGGGGATGTTTTCAGGCGGAAACATCCCAGCAATTTCAGCCGTAACGGACACTGTCGTGTGAACATACCCTTATAATGACAGCACGGCTCGCAAAAGCGGCCGGCTGCCCGTGCTCGTAATTACGAGTCGTAATTACGAGCACGGCCCGTAAAATAAAAAAATAGAACATGTTCTATCTTTTTAACGGCACGGGCACCTTCCCGTGAGAAAACGGGAAGGTACCGTGGCTAACAGAAGTCTATGGGCCCGCTATTTCGGGTCGTAATTACGACCCGTAATAACGGGTGTTTTTACGGTCGTGTGCATGAGGCCCCGTAATGACGGGTGGCTACATGTGTGCACCTGTCATTACGGCAGCGTTGCTAGGCGACGTCAGTATATAGTCACTCTCCAGGGTGCTGAAAGAGTTAACTGATCGGCAGTAACTGTTTCAGCACCCTTTACAGTGACTACCGATCACAATATAGAGTACCTGTAAAAAAAAAAGATGTTCATACTTACCGGGAACTCCCTGCTTCCTCCAGTCCGGTCTCCTGGCCATTGCCTTGGTGACGAGTCCCTCTCGACATCCGGCCCGACATTCCTTGATGACGATGCAGCCCATGTGAGCGCTGCAGCCAATCACAGGCTGCAGAGGCCTCTGCAGCCAATCACAGGCTGCAAAGGCCTCTGCAGCCAATCACAGGCTGCCGCGTCAGAAAAGAAGGTCGGACTGGAGGAAGAAGAGGGACTCGTCACCAAGACAACGACCAGGTACATATGAAATGCTTTTTATTTTATTTTTAATCAGCAGCCTCTTTTCTCTATCAGTGATTGATAGAGATAAGTGGCTGCCGATTTGTATAATATTTTTGACCGGGTTCGGTCAAAACGGGTTCGGCCGAACTCGGTGAAGTTCGGATTCGCTGCGAACTGAACTTTTCCGGAAGTTCGGACCGAAACCGGGTTCGGTTGTCCCGGTTCGCTCATCTCTAGTCAAGACATTGACAAGGTTAGAAATAATGATTTTTATTTGATTTATTTGCTTTTGTCAAAGAATGCTCCATTTGCAGCAATTACAGCATTGCAGACCTTTGGCATTCTAGCTGTTAATTTGCTGAGGTAATGGGGAGAAATTTCACCCCATGCTTCCAGAAGGCCCTCGCACAAGTTGGATTGGCTTGATGGGCACTTCTTGCGTACCATACGGTCAAGCTTCTCCCACAACAGCTCTATGGGGTTGAGATCTGGTGACTGCGCTGGCCACTCCATTACAGATAGAATACCAGCTGCCTGCTTCTTCCCTAAATAGTTCTTGCATAATTAGGAGGTGTGCTTTGGGTCATAGTCCTGTTGTAGGATGAAATTGGCTCCAATCAAGCGCTGTCCACAGGGTATGGCATGGCGTTGCAAAATGGAGTGATAGCCTTCCTTATTCAAAATCCCTTTTACCTTGTACAAATCTCCCACTTTACCAGCACCAAAGCAACCCCAGACCATCACATTACCTCCACCATGCTTGACAGATGGTGTCAGGCACTCTTCCAGCATCTTTTCAGTTGTTCTGCGTCTCACAAATGTTCTTCTGTGTGATCCAAACACCTCAAACTTCGATTCGTCTGTCCATAACACTTTTTTCCAATCTTCCTCTGTCCAATATCTGTGTGCTTTTGCCCATATTAATCTTTTCCTTTTATTAGCCAGTCTCAGATATGGCTTTTTCTTTGCCACTCTGCCCTGAAGGCCAGCATCCCGGAGTCGCCTCTTCACTGTAGACGTTGACACTGGCGTTTTGCGGGTACTATTTAATGAAGCTGCCAGTTGAGGACCTGTGAGGCGTCTATTTCTCAAACTAGAGACTCTAATGTACTTGTCTTGTTGCTCAGTTGTGCAGCGGGGCCTCCCACTTCTCTTTCTACTCTGGTTAGACCCTGTTTGTGCTGTCCTCTGAAGGGAGTAGTACACACCGTTGTAGGAAATTTTCAGTTTCTTGGCAATTTCTCGCATGGAATAGCCTTAATTTCTAAGAACAAGAATAGATTGTCGAGTTTCACATGAAAGCTCTCTCTTTCTAGCCATTTTGAGAGTTTAATCGAACCCACAAATGTAATGCTTCAGATTCTCAACTAGCTCAAAGGAAGGTCAGTTTTATAGCTCCTCTAAACAGCAAAACTGTTTACAGCGGTGCTAACATAATTGCACAAGGGTTTTCAAGTGTTTTCTAATCATCCATTAGCCTTCTAACACAGTTAGCAAACACAATGTACCATTAGAACACTAGAGTGATGGTTGCTGGAAATGGGCCTCTATACACCTATGTAGATATTGCATTAAAAACCAGACGTTTGCAGCTAGAATAGTCATTTAGCACATTAACAATGTATAGAGTGTATTTCCGATTAATTTAATGTTATCTTCATTGAAAAAAAACTGTGCTTTTCCTTAAAAAATAAGGACATTTCTAAGTGACCCTAAACTTTTGAACTGTAGTGTAGCTCTCAGTCTGTTACCTCTCCTCCACTCCTGTCCTCAAGAACACCTTCACATGATTGGCAAGTCACCACCCCGCACAAGATCCGCACGCTCATCTCCTGAAATACTCTGTGCAGCTGTGAACTCTGCTCTTACCATTACGTGGTGACTTGCCAATCATGTGAAGGTGTTATTGAGGACAGGAGTGGAGGAGAGGTAACAGACTGAGAGCTACATAATGGTAAGAGCAGAGTTCACAGCAGCACTGAATCTGCACGCTCCTCTCCTGAAATACTCTGTGCAGCTGTGAACTCTGCTCTTACCATTACGTGGTGACTTGCCAATCATGTGAAAGTGTTATTGAGGACAGGAGTGGAGGAGAGGTAACAGACTGAGAGCTACATAATGGTAAGAGCAGAGTTCACAGCAGCACTGAATCTGCACGCTCATCTCCTGAAATACTCTGTGCTGCCTTAAACTCTGCGGACATGTCAGGATCCTGTTTCTTTTAAATGCTGCACTGTAGCGCAGCCTTATATAGTGGATCGAGCGGGTTCCCTAGCAGCATTTAAAAGAAACAGGAACCTGACCTGTCCACAGAGTTTAAGGCAGCACAGAGTATTTCAGGAGATGAGCACGGCCGGCCACAGGCAGCCGGTCGTTTTTCCCATTATGCACACGACCGTAAAAACACCCGTTAACTGGCTCATAGACTTCTGTTACCCACGGGTACCTTCCCGTTTTCTCACGGGAAGGTGCCCGTGCCGTTAAAAAAATAGAACATGTTCTATTTTTCTATTTTACGGGCCGGGCTGCTATAATTATAATGACAGCACGGCTCGCAAAAGCGGCCGGCTGCCCGTGGCCGGCCGTGCACGGCCCGTAAAATAAAAAAATAGAACATGTTCTATCTTTTTAGCGGCACGTGCACCTTCCCGTGAGAAAACGGGAAGGTACCCGTGGCTAACAGAAGTCTATGGGCCCGCTATTTCGGGTCGTAATTACGACCCGTAATAACGGGTGTTTTTACGGTCGTGTGCATGAGGCCACGTAATGACGGGTGGCTACATGTGTGCACCCGTCATTACGGCAGCGTTGCTAGGCGACGTCAGTAAATAGTCACTGTCCAGGGTGCTGAAAGAGTTAACTCATCGGCAGTAACTGTTTCAGCACCCTGGACAGTGACTACCGATCACAATATAGAGTAACCTGTAAAAAAAAAAAGACGTTCATACTTACCGGGAACTCCCTGCTTCCTCCAGTCCGGTCTCCTGGCCATTGCCTTGGTGACGAGTCCCTCTCGACATCCGGCCCGACATTCCTTGATGACGATGCAGCCCATGTGAGCGCTGCAGCCAATCACAGGCTGCAGAGGCCTCTGCAGCCAATCACAGGCTGCAAAGGCCTCTGCAGCCAATCACAGGCTGCCGCGTCAGAAAAGAAGGTCGGACTGGAGGAAGAAGAGGGACTCGTCACCAAGACAACGACCAGGTACGTATGAAATGCTTTTTATTTTATTTTTAATCTGCAGCCTCTTTTCTCTATCAGTGATTGATAGAGACAAGTGGCTGCCGATTTGTATAATATTTTTGACCGGGTTCGGTCAAAACGGGTTCGGCCGAACCCGGTGAAGTTCGGATTCGCTGCGAACCGAATTTTTCCGGAAGTTCGGACCGAAACCGGGTTCGGTTGTCCCGGTTCGCTCATCTCTAGTCCCGACACTCCCGCCTGCCGCCTCCTCCTCACATTCAGACAAACTCCAATATACACCGCAAATCATGGACCGTTACCGGGAACACTGCACAGATGATGATTCTGGTGACACCACCTCCTACATCATCCTTCCGCACCACGTGACCAGTCTGTGCAGCTGGGAATAGTGAAACCTCAGCAGCGTGGGAACTGTGAGGAGGAGATAGTGACTGGGTAACTAGAGTGGCCCACAGAGGATACAGTAGAAGGGCCCTGATAGTAATAAAGCAGTGGAAGAGACCAAGGGAACAGTTAGGGGCCCCTGATAAGAAAAGAACAGAGGAAGCCTTATAATAGACAGGGGCCCCTCAGTATAATACAGGAGACTAGCACCTCATTATAATACAGGAGAGGGGCCCCTGATGATAATAATACAGTGGAGGGGCCACTGATGATAATACAGGAGAGGGACCCCTGATGATGATAATACAGGAGGGGAGCCCCTGATAATACAGGAGAGGGGCCCCTGATGATGATAATACAGGAGGGGGCCCTTGATGATGATAATACAGGAGGGGAGCCCCTGATAATACAGGGGAGGGGCCCCTGATGATGATAATACAGGAGAGGGGCCCCTAATGATGATAATACAGGAGGGGAGCCCCTGATAATACAGGAGAGGGGCCCCTGATGATGATAATACAGTGGAGGGGCCCCTGATGATAATACAGGTGAGGGACCCCTGATGATGATAATACAGGAGGGGAGCCCCTGATAATACAGGAGAGGGGCCCCTGATGATGATAATACAGGAGGGGGCCCTTGATGATGATAATACAGGAGGGGAGTTCCTGATAATACAGGGGAGGGGCCCCTGATGATAATACAGGAGGCGTGCCCCTGATAATACAGGAGAAGTGCCTCCGATGATGATAATACAGGAGGGGACCCCTGATGATGATGATAATACAGAAGGGGAGCCCCTGATAATACAGGAGAGGGGCCCCTGATGATGATAATACAGGAGGGGAGCCCCTGATAATACAAGAGAGGGACCCCTGATGATGATAATACAGGAGGGGAGCCCCTGATAATACAGGAGAGGGGCCTCGGATGATGATAATACAGGAGGGGACCCCTGATGATGATTATAATAGAGAAGGGGAGCCCCTGATAATACAGGAGAGGGGCCCCTGATGATGATAATACAGGAGGGGAGCCCCTGATAATACAGGAGAGGGACCCCTGATGATGATAATACAGGAGGGGGGTTCCTGATGATGGTAATATAGGAGGGGAGCCCCTGATAATACAGGAGAGGGGCCCCTGATAATACAGGAGAGGGGCCCCTGATGGTGATAATACAGGAGAGGGGCCCCTGGTGATGATAATACAGGAGGGGAGCCCTTGATAATAAAGGAGAGGTGCCCCTGATGATGATGATAATACAGGAGAGGGGCTCTCAGGTCCTGGTGAGTGCTTCCTTAACCCCCTCTCTCCCTCCATCCCCCATTGTCTCTTCTTTACTTGTCTCGCCTGACCCCAACTCCTGTAGGGTTTGTTACGTTTTTTTAAATCACCATGCATTTTTGCCTCGATTTTAATAATCGCTGCAAAAATGGTGCGGTTTTGCCACGATTATGAAACTGGCAGCAAACCACACCATTCATATCACAAATTCGAAGATTGCTTAAAAAAAGCAGTACAAGACGCATAAAAACATTAGGCTTAATTCACACAGTGCGGTCAAATCACATCATGTGCTGCGATTTTGTGAAAACCGTGGCAAAAAACGCAATTTGACCGCACTGTGAATACGATACATCCTAATATCACAAGTAGCAAGAAAACATAGTTATGATGAGCGCTGCAGAATGAAGCCAGTAGTTCTTTAAATGATTACTTGATTAATAACTACTAAATGGTGCCCTTGTCAATTATGTGATTATGGTTCGGTGCCGTAATGCTTAGGGGAACTTCACACAGTCTTTTGGCGCTGTTTTTGACGCAGAAACCGCGTTGGAAATTGTGCCAAAAAACATCCGAAATCGCCTCCCATTGATATAAATGGGGGGTGGAGGTGTTTATTTCCCCGTGAGCGCAAGAAAACGCTCGCAGGAAAAAAAGCGTTGTGTCCTTTCTTTAGGCGTCATAGTCTCTGACCCCCCATTGACCTCAGTGGGAGTCAGAGAAAGCGTTTTCCGCAGCGGTTTTTCCCTGCGGCGCTCAATGGCTGCGGCCAAAAAATGCGGAATGTGTTCTGCCGGCAAGTCAAGATCTGCCTCAAAATTCCTGAAGGAATTTTGAGCCAGCTTTTTCTGCCTGCAAAAAACTGTGTGAACTAGGCCTTAGTATTTAACAATAAAGTAATTATATTAATTAATCCACAAACTATTGGCTTCCTCCTGTAGCGCTCATCATACCTGTGTTTTCTTCTTCTACTTGTGATATTACGATTTGGACAGTGGAATAGCTTTTGGGGTCGCAGTGGTCGCAATTGAGACTAGGCCCCAAAGCCAGGGGGCCCACGGCCCCCCGCCCCACGTCTATTCACAGTTACTATAGTAACTGGTGCCCATGTAATAAACTACAAGGGCTAGTAACAGTATACTTACCCTCCTCGTTCCTGAGAGCAGTGCTGCTTTGGATGTCTTTCAGTGTCACAGTGCTATGTGCGCCATTCACAACCTCATGACTCTGAATGGCATTAGGACCTGCACTTGCCCCAGAGCTGAAGAGGAGGGTAAGTATAAGATTATTGTCTGCTGGTGCTAAGCCTACCAAGTGGTAGGCTTAGATAAAGGGCCCAACAGACAGTATCTCATATGGTGTGATACGGTCGGCTGGGCTCTGAATCCAGGCCCATATTTGCCATTAGGCACTAACACTCTGCCGGGGACTCCAGCACTGCTCCTGTCGTTACTGTCCATATATGGACAGTGATGTTGGGAGCTCCCCGAGATATAAGTTTAACATACCTGTGACGGATGCCATACAGTTGTATCCATCACCCATATCGTCCCAGGTCTAATTCACATCTGTGTTGGAGGCTTTGTTAGGGCCTCCATCGCAGATTCCACCGAAAATACCGGAAACAATAGCGCTGCATGTTGTGCTACTGTATCGAGTATAACCACAGACACTGCAACGAAACCCATTAAAGTCAACGGGTTTCCTTTGGGCATCAGTTGTCTTTTGCACTTCCAGCATTTACATCGTTATGCTCCTCTGCCGAACGCAGATGTGAACAGGGCCTTACCTGGTTACTAGCGATCATTCACCTACTTTTGAAAGTAGGTGAATGATCGCTATTAACCCCTTCCGTCTTTAGCCACTTTTGACCTTCCTGACCGTGCCTCATTTTTCAAATCTGACATGTGTCAGTTTATGTGGTAATAACTCCGGAATGCTTTCACCTATCCAAGCGATTCTGAGACTGTTTTCTCGTGACACATTGGATTTTAAGTTACTGGCAAAATTTGCTCGATATGTTCAGTATTTAATTGTGAAAAACAACAAAATTTAGCAAAAAATTGCAAAAATTAGCATTTTTCTCAATATTAATGTATCTGCTTGTAAGACAGGCAGTTATACCACACAAAATTGTTGATAATTAACATTCCCCATATGTCTACTTTAGATTGGCATTGTTTTTTGAACATCCTTTTATTTTTCTATGACATCACAAGGCTTAGAACTTTAGCAGCAATTTCTTACATTTTCAAGAAAATTTCAAAAGTCCATTTTTACAGGGGCCAGTTCAGTTGTGAAGTGGCTTTGAGGGCCTTATATATTAGAAACCCCCAAAAAGTCACCCCATTTTAAAAACTTCACCCCTCAAAGTATTCAAAACAGCATTTAGAAAATGTCTTAACCCTTTACACATTTCACAGGAACTAAAGCAAAGTAGAGGTGAAATTTACACATTTCATATTTTTTTGCAGAAATTAATTTTTAATACAATTTTTTTTATAACACAGAAGTTTTACCAGAGAAATGCAACTCAATATTTGTTGCCCAGTTTCTGCAGTTTTAGGAAATATCACACATGTGGCCGTAGCGTGCTACTGGACTGAAGCACCGGCCTCACAAGCAAAGGAACACCTAGTGGATTTTGGGACCTTATTTTTGTTAGAATAAATTTTAGGCACCATGTCAGGTTTGAAGCGCTCTTGCGGTGCCAAAACAGTCAAAATCTCCCAAAAGTGACCCCATCTGGGAAACTACACACCTCAAGGAAATTATTTAGGGGTACAGTGAGCATTTTGACCGCACAGGTTTTTTACAGAAATTATTGGAAGTAGGCCGTGAAAATTAAAATCGACATTTTTTCAAAACAAATGTAGGTTTAGCGATTTTTTTTCTCATTTCCACAAGGACTAAAGGAGAAAAAGCACCGTAAAATTTGTAAAGTAATTTCTCCCGAGTAAAAAAATACCCCACATGTGGTAATAAACGGTTGTTTGGAGACACGCAGGGCTTAGAAGGGAAAGAGCGCTATTTGGCTTTTGGAGCTCAAATTTAGCAGGAATGGTTTGCGGAGGCCATGTCACATTTACAAAGCCCCTGAGGGGACAAAACAGTGGAAACCCCCCACAAGTGACCCCATTTCGGAAACTACACCCATTGAGGAAATTATCTAGGGGTATAGTGAGTGTTTTGACCCCACAGGTTTTTTACATAAAATTATTGGAAGTAGGCCCTGAAAATGACAATCTAAATTTTTTCAAAGAAAATGTAGGTTTAGCTAATTTTTTCTCATTTCCACAAAGACTGAAGGAGAAAAAGCACCATAAAATTTGTAAAGCAATTTCTTTCGAGTAAAACAATACCCCACATGTGGTAATAAACGGCTGTTTGGAGACACGGCGAGGCTGAGAAGGGAAAGAGCGCTATTTGGCTTTTGTAGCTCAAGTTTAGCAGGAATGATTTGCGAAGGCCATGTCACATTTACAAAGCCCCTGAGGGGACAAAACAGTGGAAACCCCCCACAAGTGACCCCATTTCGGAAACTACACCCATTGAGGAAATTATCTAGGGGTATAGTGAGCGTTTTGACCCAACAGTTTTCTTGCATAAATTATTGGAAGTAGGCCCTGAATATGACAATCTAAATTTTTTCAAAGAAAATGTAGGTTTAGCTTATTTTTTCTCATTTCCACAAGGACTGAAGGAGAAAAAGCACCACAAAATTTGTAAAGCAATTTCTCCCGAGTAAAACAATACCCCACATGTGGTAATAAACGGCTGTTTGTAGATACGGTGTGACTTAGAAGGGAAAGAGCGCTATTTGGCTTTTGGAGATCACATTGAGCAGGAATGGTTTGCGGAGGCCATGTCACATTTGCAAAGCCCCTGAGGGGAAAAAACAATGAAAACGCCCAAAAAGTGACACCATTTAGGAAACTACACATCTTGAGGAATTCATCTAGGGGCGCAGTGAGCATTTTGACCCCACAGATGTTTCATAGAATTTATTAGAATTGGGCAGTGAAAATAAAAACAATCCTTTTTCTTCAATAAGACGTAGCTTTAGCTCAAATTTTTTCATTTTCGCAACAAATAAAGGAAAAAAAAGAACCCAATATTTGTAAAGCAATTTCTCCCGAGTACGGCAATACCCCATATGTGGTCATAAACTGCTGTTTGGGCACACGGCAGGGCTCAGAAGGGAAGGACCGCCATTTGGAGTGCAGATGTTGCTGGATTGGTTTCTGGGCGCCTATGGGCCCAAAACAGTGGAAACCCCCCAGAAGTGACACAATTTTGGAAACTACACCCTCAATGCATTTACCTAGGGGTGTAGTGAGCATGTTAACCCTGCAGGTGTTTTGTAGAAATTAGTGTGAACTCGATGTTGCAGAGTGAAAATGGGATTTTTTCCACAGATATGTGGACAATATGTGGTGCCCAGCTTGTGCCACCATAACAAGACAGCTCTCTAATTATTATGCTGGGGTTCCTGGTTTTAGAAACACCCTACATGTGGCCCTAATCTCTTGCCTGGACAGTCGACAAGGCTCAGGAGTGAAAGCGTACCATGTAAAATTGACAAATTTGGCGATTTACAAAGTATTGGTTCACAACTGCAGAGGCTCAGATGTGAAATAATAAAAATAAACCCCTTAGAAGTGACCCCATTTGGAAACTGCACCCCTCAAGGCATTTATTAAGGGGTGTAGTGAGCATTTTCACCCCACAGGTCTTTTCCATAAATGAATGCGCTGTGGATAGTGCAAATTAAAAATTTATATTTTTCTCTAGATATGCCATTCAGTGGCAAATATGTCGTGCCCAGCTTATGCCACTGGAGACACACACCCCAAAAATTGCTAAAAGGGTTCTCCCGGGTATGACGGTGCTATATATGTGGAAGGAAACTGCTGTTTGGGAACGCTGTAGGGTTCAGATGGGAGGAAATGCCATTTGGCAGTTGGAGCGTGGATTTTGCTTGGTAGTAGTTTTGTTTGGAGTCTTACTGGTGTTTCCGTTTATAATGTAGGGCATATGTAAGCCGGGCGGAGTATATAAGGGGCATAGTCAGGTGGTATAATAATGGGGTAAAAAAAACAATAAAATGATCCACAGATGTGTGTTACGCTGTGACACAATCCTTTCTGCACAGGCCGGTGTCGCACTGATATATGGCGTCCTTTATTATCCCCCTTTTGATCCACACTCCGCGCCTTTGCAGTTTGGGGAATTTTGCTGGGAAGTGTTGTCCTGGTATAATACGGGCACCGTCGCTTCCAGCGGATATGTTTGGGCCCTCCCTTTCCTGGTTCCCTAATTTTAGGTCCTTGATAAATCGCCTCTTCAAACAGAAGAAATGTTCCCCTCGGGCACAACTGCATATTTTTTTATTTCCTGACTTATTGGAGCCATAACTAATTTTATTTTTCATAGACGTAGCGGTATGAGGGCTGGTTTGTTGCGGGACGAGCTGTAGTTATTATTGATATACCACAAAGAAACAAATAAGAGGCTGTAACGCCAATGTATATATAAAAGTTTAAATCTTTATTACACAAACACTATAAATAATTAAAATAACATAAAGAGACAACTCTAGTATAATAAGCGGAGACCGCACCAAATATTGTTACTACCTATCATCCAGGGGTAGCTACATGACTATTTCAGTAAGCATCTAATTCCAAAACATCATAGCAGTAGTACACCATTCCTCAAAAGTAAGAGAAAAGAGAACAATGTCTCCATAGGTAACAAGTTGTAAGTAGGGAGAGGTGCAATACATATCATAGCAGATAGTGATTTAATCAGAACATGTCTGCTAGGTCACAAGCTTACCCATAGGTAGAATCAGATAAGTATAGACAGGTGGTGTCCGCTCCGCTGCATAGACCCCAAGTAGGGAGAGGTGCAATACATATCATAGCAGATAGTGATTTAATCAGAACATGACTGCTAGGTCACAAGCTTACCCATAGGTAGAATCAGATAAGTATAGACAGGTGGTGTCCGCTCCGCTGCATAGACCCCGACGCGCGTTTCGCCACGTAGTGCTTCCTCAGGGGGACGTATACTGATGTGTGCCCTATCTTTGCCCTTATATAATGCCCAGACCATAAGATTGTAATGCTGTTCAGCGGCGCATCCACGCCGGGACCGCCGGAAGCGAAGCAATCCCCACATCCGGCTCCCGTCACGGCAGCACGTGTCCGGATTCCCGATGCGTAACGGGAGTTCTGGACATGCGCAGTACCCAAAGGAGGCGGAGGGGGAGAGCATCGCTGACAGCCGCCACAGCGGGCATGCGCACAACAGCACCAGAATCTGAGTATAGAACCCTACACCAATGCATTACGCCAATCGATCCCCTTATCCTCACACTATAGATTGTATTGACAATGTACTTGTTAGTGAACCCAGTAGCTATAGCTATAGTCAAAAAACGCCTCTTCATTTTTCTATGTGTATCTGTTATACAGAGGGCTATGAATGTGTTTGCAGTGAAAAGATTATTTAATATATATTAACCAGTATATATGTATGTTAATGTGAAAGAACGGAGTGGTCTGAAATTACGGCCACTCCCATTTGTATACATGAAAGCGGGTAAGTGCAGGCTTTTATAAGTATAAAAGGAAGTGAAAAATAAAGGAAAAAGAAAACATAAACAAACAGTGTATACTACAGAATCGTGCCACCAAGAGAATAATAATGTTAAGGGGTACATAAATGACCCAAATACAAGTCAAAAACAGAAGAGGCATGTGCCATAAAATAAGAAAAGAACACTCGATGATATACAACAAAGATTAAATATAGGGTTTAAATAACAGACACAATACATAAGGTTAACCCATTCAGTGCTTGAGTAAATCAGTCTCAGACAATAAATAATCACCCAATTTATAAAATTAAGATACCCCATATATCAAATAGTTAAAGTATTGATTGGGTACATCAATACACACCCACCTAGCTTAAATACATACCGTATATGTCGGCGTATAAGACGACTGGGCGTATAAGACGACCCCCAACTTTTACCCTTAAAATATAGAATTTAAGATATACTCACCATTTCGTGCAGGAGCGCTTCACTATGGCCATCGGCGGCAGGACCCAGGACTCTCTGTCTCTTTGAACTCGCGCATGCGCAGATAGGCTGCTTCATCGCGCGAGATCTGAGAGGCAGGGAATGAGAGGAAAGGGCGGGCCAGAGGATCTTACAGAGATGTTCCCTGGCGGCTAATACCGGCTTCCCTCAGATCCGTGGCGGATTCCGTGCATCCCGGGAGCCTGTGTACCGGACTGCAGGCTCACAAGGTAACACACAACCTGTGTGTAGACAATATGTAGACTAGGGATGTCACGATACCAGAATTTGGACTTCGATACCGATACTTCGTTTAGTATTGCGATTTCGATACCAATTTCGATACTTTTGCCAACAGTAATAAAAAAAAAATTCTTCCGTTTTCTGATGTGAGGCGCGACGTATGATGAATTTTGAACGCGCCTCACATTTATAGTAATTAATCCCATCATGTTTCTCAGTCATATTGGGTTAATGTGCGAGGTACATGATGGGGTTAATTACTATTAATGTGAGGAACATGGAGGGTAAATTCATCGCACCTCGCGCCTCACATTAATAAGTGAATGAAAGCCGTGTTTATTTCATTTTTTTACAGCGTACACATCATAAATGATGCAAAAACATTTTTGTCCGCGCCATTACTGAATGTGTGTATTTTATGTATTGAGACTTATTTTAATGTTTATTGTAAAAAAGGTGAAGGTGTATTTTTTTTTAAATTTAACAATACTTTGTTTTTACTTTATTTTTAAACTTTAATGTACTGACATATATCAGATATGTGCCAGTACATTAACCTGTGGACGGATAATACACAGGCAGTTGTTAGGACATACTTGGGTATGTCTTAACAACATGAAATATGGTAAGACAGCCCTGGGGTCCGTCAATAGACCCTGGGCTGTCTGCCCATATATGGTATGGCCCTCGATCGCGTCACAGGAATTCCCTGTGACACGATCCAGGGGCATCCCCCCTTCTCACTTTCCCCTGAATGCTGCAGTCAGCTGTGATCGCAGCATTCAGGGGAATAACGGCGGAGATGAGCGGTTTCTCTGATCTCCGCCGTTATAGAGCGGGGCTGCGGCTGTGTAATACAGCCATTGCCCCGCTGCTGACAGGAAGTGCGCGCGCGGTCAGCATGAGGTGATGCGGCCGGCGCTGCACTAATGAGCGGCAGTTCAGGCACTGAAGACAGAACATGGGGGTGTTTTGTAGCGCGCCCGCCATGTTCTGTCTCCAGTGCCGCCGCTCATTAGTGCAGCGCTGGCCGCATTGCATCATCCTGACCCCGCAAACTTATCATGACTCAGGAGCGGGGCTGTGGCTGAATTACACAGCCGCAGCCGCGCTCCCATACATTCATGTGTTACTATACTGAGCTGTGCGGCTGCAACGTGCATCCCTAATGTAGACAATATCCGGCATATAAGACGACCCCACACTTTTGACATTTTTTTAAGGGTGTAAAAAGTCGTCTTGTACGCCGATATATACGGTAATACTCCCAATACTCCCAATGTATACATTTACCCCAAACAACCCAATTTATAAACAGTAGTGAGATCATAGTATACGTATTAAAAAATAGATCCATGTCACAGGGGTAAATATATAAATAAGTGATAATCACTGATAGTAAAACAGTAAAATACCCCCCATATATACCAATAATAACATATTAATCAGAAACGTCAATAGGTACAAGGAAATACATATACAGATAGTGACACTGAATTCACTTGGTTCTATAACTAACTGAAAGAAGGCTGTATATATCCGATCATATAGATACTCATAGAAATACATTGCACAAATTAAAAATTGGTACCCATATGTTGAGATACACATCACAAGGAAGGAATATTTACATACTGCCCAAACATAACAAATACAATTTCCATACAGTGGAGA
Source organism: Rhinoderma darwinii (assembly GCF_050947455.1). Lineage (NCBI taxonomy): Eukaryota > Metazoa > Chordata > Amphibia > Anura > Rhinodermatidae > Rhinoderma > Rhinoderma darwinii. Next base: position 324,386,204 of record NC_134688.1, on the reverse strand, counting down.
TGAGAGGACAGATGTTGTACAAATTGTCCCACGAGGATCCAAAATATTCCGGCCCAATCCACGAAGCAAGATAGCGGGTACTTGATATATCACATATAATGCCTAATAGAAGGGACATAGAGAAACACATAATAAAAATACAAAAAATATATAATAAAAACGGATGGACGGTAAAGATTGTCGAATAAATTTTACAGAAATGGAACAAAGCTAAGATTTTCGTTAAGTCCCCTTGGTGTCATGGATCCCAGCATGACAATCCATTTGCATTCCCTTTGCGCCAGAACCTTCTTCACATTCCCCCCCCTGATGCCACAGTGTATCCTATCAATACCTTTAACCGAAAAAGTTCTCGGATTGCAGTCATGGTACCTCTTAAAGTGCCGAGGTATGGTTTTCAGTTGTGTCGGGTCATCTACCTCCCTGGCCCCTAAAATGTCACGTACATGTTCTCTAGTACGGATTCTCAGTTCTCGAGAAGTCAGTCCAATATATATCTTTGGGCACCCACATGTAGCGTAGTACATCACATGTGTCGTGCTACATGAAATATATTCACGGATATCAAAGTGACGTACTCCGTCCACTGAGGAAAAATTAGTTGCCCGACAAATGTTGGCACATGCTCTACATTTGCCACAGGGATAACATCCCTTTCTGGGTCCGCGAGAACCAAAAGGTGATATCTGACGAGGGACATAATGGCTTTTTACAAGGAAATCCCTTAGGTTCCTCGCTCTTCTCGCAGTCATCAGGGGTCTATCAGATAAACTCTGGGCTAGATGTAGTTCAGACATAAGAATAGGCCAGTGTTGCTCCAAGATACTCCGCATCTTGTTCCACTGCCCATTGTAGATATAAAACGTACCCCAGACTGATTGTCCAATTGTTTTTTAGGTTTAAGGAGGTCATTACGCAGTGTCGTTTTTGCTCTCCTATAACCCAACTTGATAGCCCTATTGCTGTATCCTCTATCCATGAATCTATTCCTCAGATCTGCTGATTGGTGTTCAAAGAGGGCATCAGACGAGCAGATCCGCCTCATCCTAAGAAACTGACCAACCGGGATGGCTTTAATTGTGGATGGAGTATGGGCCGATGAGGCATGCAGCAACGAATTGACCGATGTGGACTTGCGAAATACATCTGTATGTAAAAAGCCTTGACTGTCAGAAAAAATCCGTATATCCAGAAATTCTACTTGGTGACGATGATATTTATATGTTAGGTTAATATTAAACGGATTTCGGTTAAGTTGCTGCATGAAACCCATCAGGCCAGACTCCGATCCCTGCCAAATAAAGAAAATGTCATCAATATATCGCAGCCACATCTGCACCTGGTCGGCAGCGTGGGCGCCGTCCCCAAGGAAAACTTGTCTCTCCCAAAGTCCGAGGAACAGGTTCGCATAGGACGGCGCACACGCTGCCCCCATTGCCGTACCCTGCCGCTGCAAATAGAAGCAGTCCTTGAATACAAAAAGATTATGGCTTAAAATAAACTGTAATAATTCAAAGATGAAATCACATAATTGGCCATCCCGGTTGCTGGTCCCCAGGAAGAAACGGATCGCCTCCAGCCCGTCCTGATGCCTAATGCTCGTATAGAGTGACTCAATGTCTGCAGTCACAAGGCACATATCTGATTCCACTTGGATACCACTGACCCTACCGAGAACGTCCGTCGTGTCCTTGACATATGAAGGTAAATCATATACCATGGGTTTCAAATAGTGATCAATGAATTTACATACTGGATCTCATAATCCATCTATCCCGGACACGATTGGACGTCCCGGGGGGTCAATGGGATCTTTGTGGATCTTTGGTAAGAGATATAGGGTCGGAATTTTAGGATCATCAGTAATTAGCCCATCATATATTTTTTGGGGGATAATACCTAAATCTAAAGCCATGTCTACAATACTTCTTAGTTCCTGAGAGAAGTGGTCAATTGGATTAGTCGGTAGTTTCTCGTATGTCGCCCTATCACGCAACTGTCTGAAAACTTCCTTCTCGTATTTAGCTGTTGGTCAAACCACAACATTTCCCCCCTTGTCCGCAGCCTTGAACACTACATCATCCAATGCTTGGAGCTCTTTCAATGCCTTTCTTTGGATATGAGTTAGATTATCTCTGTTATTTCTAATTGATAGCTTTCTAAAGTCCTCGGTAACCATTTTTGTAAAGATTTCTACCTGTGGACATAGGGACAAGGGGGGAAATCTGGTGGATTTGGGCACAACAGCAGATGGGAACGTACCTTGTATTTCTGAGGTTTGTTCCAATAGGAGGTCTTCCAATGCTCGTAGAGCATCCCTTTCAGCTTGACTATTGAATTCCACACCTCCCCTATTATGTAATTTTTTTCAGAACTACCTTTCTGGAGAATAGGTGCAAGTCCTTTAGAGCTGTGAAAAAATTAAAAGAGTTTGTAGGTGAAAAGGTTAGCCCCTTCCCTAACACATCACTCTGGGCATCAGAGAGGGTATGTGAAGAGAGGTTTATTACCTCCAAGTTGTTTCTGGATTTTTTATCACGTTGATGGTTAAATGTGTTCATCCGTTTGGCTTGTCGGTCAAACTGCCATCGTGGTCCTTGTGAGCTTTGGATGTTCTCGGATTCTACCATATTTCTGGCTACTCTCAATCTAGGGGGTTCCTCATTAGAGGTGCGGGAAGAAGTGGATGATGATCTCGAGTGCGAGACAAAGCTCGCATTTCTCGATCTCCCTCTTTAACCGTGCAGATCTCCTTCTCCCATTTTATGAAGTCTTTATCCAGGTCTTCAGATATTTTGTCCAGTGCACCACTGGACAGTTTGGATCTGAGTATGGCCTGAATGCCCTCTATTTCTTTTTCAATTTGTACCAGATTACTTTGGTTCGAAAGAACCAATAATTCCATGTATCCCCTAGAGCATTTGTCTGAAAGCTCCTCCCATTGTTTTTTGAAATTGGCATCATTCATTTCAAACGAGGGAAACACCTGGACTCGTAACCCACGGGGGATCAGGTTTTTAGATAGATATTTCTCAAGGAACGCCTTGTTCCACCAAATCTTAGTTCTTTGATGTAGTAATGTCCTTAATTTCTTATTAATCTCTCTACAATCTCTGCATTTCCCATCTAAAATCAAACTAGAGGGGCGTGGCTTGGACATGGCGCTGACCAGACGTGCTGCTTGAGAGGTCCGTTCCTGCACTTCCCTAACCCGATCATAAGCACATTAATAAGCATCATTTTATCACCCTGATGGGCAGGAAATCCAAGGCTTCCACGGGGACTCCTTACTGTACACGGCAGATGTCTTCAGCTGGCTCCATCCAGAGATTTCTGACCGACGCTGCAGCTGGAACATCATCTAAGATGGCGCCGCTGGAGGGGAGACGAGATGGCGCCGGGACTTCGCTTCCAGAGGGGCTATCATCTGCGGCCGGCGCTGCTGCATCAGGTACCGCTAGTACCTGCCCCTCGATATCGGGCTCTCAGGGGCAGTTTCCCTCCCTGCTGGATGGGATTGAGCCGTGCTCTTCTGGGGCTGAGATGGCGCTGCCTGCGCGGGACTGCTTGCCACGTGGTGCCTGTCATGGCGGCCGGGTTTCTACGTCCTTTGCTGGATGTCTTGAGAGAACATGAGATCTCCTATTCCTGGGGTCACCCCTTTCAGTTACAGGTTCGCAGGGACGGGGCACTGCTGAGTGTTCGTGACCCGGGGGATATTCCGGATTTCTGCGCTGCTCTCCGTTTGCCTAGAGTATCTCTCCCTGATTGGCCTTATGTTCCCATCCCGCCGCCGCGTCCACGTTCACGCAGGCGAGGTCATTCTCCTGCTTCTCCTATGAGGCGTCATGATGGTCGTCATGCGGAGCCGATGTGATGCCCTTTTAATGTCTCCTAATTGCAGCCGGCTGTCGGAGCCTAATTACAATGGTTATTGTGTTCATCAGCTGAGGCAATTGTATTCGGAGTTTCATGTGGTCATTGCTGTGTGGGTCTGCATTATGTTTTAGGTGATTGCTGATGGAGACCTGGTGGCTAATGTTGTCGGTTGATTGCTGTTAATACGCCACAATCGTGAATGTTTATTTTTATTATTTTTCTTTATTTCTAACCTGTGTGTACATTTATGCTGACAATGAATGTATTCAAGGGTGTTCTCTGCTGGGGTTTCTTTAGGGCCCTACTAACAATGTATATTCTTATTTAATTATTTTTGGGTATCACACTAAGTGCCTTGGTTTTCCTTTCTTTTCTGTTATATCGTTATTTGCTGTATAAAAATTGCTGGGTTGGGGGGTGCGGGGCGCTGGCTAGACCTTGTCCTGACACTTCTCCTCTTAGGGTATCACTGGTTATATCCGGTGTATATTGGATTGTTTCTCCTTGATTAGATCAAGGAGTGGGTGCTTGTTTTACCCGCTTGTTTGTCCTTGTTGTCGTGTCTCCCTTCCTTGTCTGTCTTGTCCTTCTCTTCATTGTGGTAGCACATTTCTTGACTTGCTAGACCTGCGTGCGTTGGAGATGGCACAGTTGAAAGTCTGTACCTTTAATGCTAGAGGGCTTAATGTCCCGGAAAAACGCTCGCAGATATTGTACAACATGCACAAAGAGCGTGTAAATATCCTGTTTTTACAGGAGACTCATTTTCAGGTGGGCCACACTCCACAGTTTACAAATCGTTATTATCCAGTCTGGTTCCACAGTGCCAACCCGGAATCCAAGTCCAAGGGCGCTAGTATATGTAATCACAAGTCACTCTCTCATAAACTGGTAGACGTCCTGGTCGACCCGGGTGGTCGGTATGTGTTTCTTAAACTGTCCATTCGGAATAAGCTGTTCACCTTGGCTAATGTGTACCTCCCCAATCAGGATCAGGCGCGAGTGTGCTGCGGGTATTTGTGGAAATTGGAGGAGTTCATGGAGGGAGTTTTGATTGTGGGTGGTGATTTTAACCTGACGTTCGATTCCAGGCTTGACACCTCCTCGGGCAGGTCTGCGGTTCCGAAGTCCCACTTGGGAACCTTGAAAACTGTGATGCATTCCATGCAATTGATTGACGTGTGGAGGATTCTGCATCCTCAGGTAAGAGAATATACGTACTTCTCCCCGCTACACAATATGTAGGCTGGACGTCTTTCTTATTAGCCACCAATCTTGGAAACTTAACGATAATTTATTGCGTGACTCAGTGTGTGTGTCAGCCCTTAAGGACTCGCTAACCGTTTTTTTTGAGGTACATGCACATGACACCACCCCATTACCATTACAGTGGGAGGTGCTAAAGTGTGTAGTAAGGGGAGTCCTGATCCAACATGGGGCTCGTTTGAAGCGGGAAAAAGGGGTAGCCATAGCGCGGCTCCTTGCTCAGATACGGGACCTTGAATCCCGTCATAAGCGTGTGCTTTCCTCACAGATATTTGCGGAACTTACTACAGCGAGAGAATCCTTGCGTTCTCTGATAGACCAGTCACACGCTCGATTCAGGGACCGGATGCGAAAACATTCGTACGAATTTGCAGACAAATGTGGCAGGTCTCTGGCACGGATACTACATCCTCGCACCCAGGCGTTGTATATCCCTAAAATTACTTCTCCCTCGGGCGGTGAGGTTCATGATCCGGTGGGCATCACTAATTGCTTCAGACAGTATTACTCGGCATTATATAATCTTAAAGGCCATTTTCAGGATATGCAGGCGGATACGTTGCGGGATAAAATAGACCGGTATGTGCACGACACTGCGTTGCCGTCATTGGGGGACGGGGAGGCCTTGGGACTTGAGGAAGATTTTTTGGAAACGGAAGTGGAGCGCGCTATTGGAGACTCCCCCTTGGGCAAAAGTCCGGGACCCGATGGGTTTAATAATAAATTCTACAAGACATTTAAGGATCAATTGGCTCCGTTCTTGCAGAAAGTTTTTAATTCTGTGTCTTCCTCGTGTCCCTTTGCACCTCAGTCCCTTGAGGCTCATATTACCCTTTTACCAAAACCGGGCAAGGGTCCGACGTCGTGCGCAAATTTCCGACCAATATCATTGATAAATGTAGACGTTAAGATTTTTGCGAAGTTGCTGGCCTCTCGACTCTCGCCTTTCTTACACGATCTGGGCACAGATGACCAGGTGGGTTTTGTGCGTGGTAGGGAAGCGCGGGACAACACTAACAAGACCCTCCTTTTAACATCATACTGCCAATCCCATAAGATACCGATGTGTTTACTCTCGGTCGATGCTGAAAAAGCTTTTGACAGGGTACATTGGGTGTTTCTCCGCAGTGTCCTGACACAGGTTGGCCTTGGCGCCACTATGGTGGATAGGATTATGGCATTATATCATGGGCCTACGGCCCGGGTTCGAGTTAATGGTTTGTTATCTGACTCTTTGTCTATTACTAATGGCACGAGACAGGGGTGCCCACTCTCACCTTTACTCTATGTTTTGGTCATGGAACACCTGGCAGTGGCACTGCGGAACAACCCTAATGTTAATGGCATCTGTGTTGGCGCGAAACATCACAAACTAGCATTGTATGCCGATGATCTCCTTGTGTACATTACGACTCCCATGGTTTCCTTGCCATCTTTGACCGGGGAATTTGAGCGATTTGGTCATTTGAGTAATTTTAAAGTCAACTATTCTAAATCGGAGGCATTGAATATATCTCTCGATACTGCTCTAGCCACCCATCTCGCTCGTGTTTTCCCGTTCAAATTGCAATCTAAATCTCTAAAATATCTGGGGGTGCATATTCCCACACAACAGTCGGATTTGTTCGCTTTGAATTACACACACATTCTGCAGCGCACCTTGAAGGATTTAATCTCATATGGTGGGAACCGCATATCGTGGTTTGGGCGCATTAACGCGGTTAAAATGGACATTCGGCCCAAATTCCTATACATATTCCAAACCGTCCCTATCATAATTCCAACGAGCTTCTTTCAAACATTGCATAGGGCCATAACTAAATTTGTTTGGGGCTCCTCTAAGCCTCGTGTTCGTTTTGCTGTCCTTAGTCGGCCGAAAGTGGTGGGGGGGGCAGGATTGCCGGATTTTAAACGCTAACACCAAGCTGCGGTCCTCATGCATTTAGTAGACTGGTTCCGCTCAGGTGCGGGTAAGCAATGGGTGCGCATTGAGAAGGCTATGTCTCCCCTAGCACTGTCGTCTCTGCCTTGGTTGTCTGCTCTTCAGCGACCTTCATCTTCTCTGCCTTCCCTCAAACGTCAGGGAGCGGATCATTACTACGATGGACATTGTTCACCGTCCAGGTCCTCTAACTCCTCTTTTTGATGATCCTTCCTTCCCTCCGGCGGTGGGTGTGGACACATTTCTCTGTTGGGAGAGACAGGACGGTGGTTTCTTGGCTAAGACTCTTACACCTGAGGGTACAATCTTGTCACAGTCTGTTGTCTCTGAGGCCTGCCCGGGGGTTTGGTGGTCCTATTTTCCGTTGCGCTCCTATTTTTCTTCCATGGGCGACCGTCTTGTATTGCTGCAGGATAAGACTCCTCTGGAGCACTATTTGTTGTTGACTACTGCCTCCTCTCATGTGTTGTCCTATTTACACGGGATCCTTCCACCCAAATACGATTACTCTCAGCTGACATTCACTACCGCATGGGATGAGGAATTGGGGACTCGACACTCTGCTGAGGAGTGGGGCACATCTTTCTTCCTGGCACATAAGCTACCGACCTCGTGCTTCGCCCAGGAAAAAAATTATAAGATTCTCAACCATGCTGCACATTTGGTGGGATTGTCCCAAGCTTCGTCCCTTTTGGGAAAAATTTTTTGATCTTGGTAACAAACTTTTTCATACTGAGGTTCAGACGTCGGCCTCCATTGGCTTACTTTCCATGGTTCCTGGATCACTCCCACGCCTCAAAAAGAGTGTCTTTCGGCATTTTTTGACCGCAGCAAGAACAGTGATTCCTCGTCATTGGAAGTCCAGCACTGTACCTTCATTGAAGGAATGGGAGACGGAGGTGAACGGAATTAGGAGGATGGAGGAGTTGATGTCTGCTGATCAGGGTAAAGCTGAGCTCTTTGTCCGCACTTGGGCAGTGTGGTCTGGATTCCGGGGTGGTAATGATCTACCTCTCTGGCTGGATGGCCTCTTTTGAACGCCTATATAAGCCTACCTTTTGCGTGCTAGGTCTGTATGTGTTTCCCCTTGTTGTCTTGTGTCTGTGTTAGTCTGACGTATAATGTGCACTTATATGCGATAATTTATATCCAACTGTGGGGACTGGCTTCCCTAAATAATGCACTATCTTTGCTGCACTTATGGTATTGTTATTCTCATTGCATTTTTATTTAGTTTTTGCTTACTGATTAGGAGGTTACCTCCTACTGTTGTTTCTATGTCTTTGTGTATTTTATGCGATATTGAAGTGGGTATATTGCACTGCGTGTGAATTTTGCAAATTTATGAAACTATGTGTATGCTGTTATGTTTTGTATATTTTCAAAATAAAAATCTTTGATAAAGAAAAAAAATAAAATAAAACTAGAGTCTTCTTTAAAAATTTCCTCTAACTGTATGAGCCATGATTGCTCACGGACTCTAAAGTCTATTGGATGTTGAGAGTCGGTTGCTGTGAAAGACACAGAATAAATTAGAATCAATATATAGGCTCCAAACAGAGTTGTAACAAGGGCTGGGAGCTGTTTACACCACAACTGTCCCCCCATATCATCTAGGCAGCTCCATGATAATCCATATACCACAAAGAAACAAATAAAAGCCTTTAACGCCAATGTATATATAAAAGTTTAAATCTTTATTACACAAACACTATAAATAATTAAAATAACATAAAGAGACAACTCTAGTATAATAAGCGGAGACCGCACCAAATATTGTTACTACCTATCATCCAGGGGTAGCTACATGACTATTTCAGTAAGCATCTAATTCCAAAACATCATAGCAGTAGTACACCATTCCTCAAAAGTAAGAGAAAAGAGAACAATGTCTCCATAGGTAACAAGTTGTAAGTAGGGAGAGGTGCAATACATATCATAGCAGATAGTGATTTAATCAGAACATTACTGCTAGGTCACAAGCTTACCCATAGGTGGAATCAGATAAGTATAGACAGGTGGTGTCCGCTCCGCTGCATAGACCCCGACACGCGTTTCGCCACGTAGTGCTTCCTCAGGGGGATGTATACTGAGGTGTGCCCTATCTTTGCCCTTATATAATGCCCAGACCATAAGATTGTAATGCTGTTCAGCGGCGCATCCACGCCGGGACCGCCGGAAGCAAGGCAATCCCCCACATCCGGCTCCCGGCACGGCAGCACGTGTCCGGATTCCCGACGCGTAACGGGAGTTCCGGACATGCGCAGTGCGCCGAAGGAGGCGGAGAGCATCGCTGACAGCCGCCACAGCGGGCATGCGCACAACAGCACCATAATCTGAGTATAGAACCCTACACCAATGCATTACGTCAATCGATCCCCTTATCCTCACACTATAGATTGTATTGACAATGTACTTGTTAGTGAACCCAGTAGCTATAGCTATAGATATAGTAAAAAAATGCCTCTTAATTTTTCTATGTGTATCTGTTATACAGAGGGCTATGAATGTGTTTGCAGTGAAAAGATTATTTAATATACAGGGTCCCCATATGGGGACCATGAGTAGGGGTAATGGAATCTGTATTATAAAATTTATTCAGGGACTCTGTATGACCGCCAGCATTTACACGGTATTGGGGTTATGTATATACAGGGTGGGCCATTTATATGGATACACCAAAATAAAATGGGAATGGTTGGTGATATTAACTTCCTGTTTGTGGCACATTAGTATATGGGAGGGGGGAAACTTTTCAAGCTGGGTGTTGACCATGGCGGCCATTTTGAAGTCGGCTATTTTGTATCCAACTTTAGTTTTTTCAATGGGAAGAGGGTCATGTGACACATCAAACTTATCGAGAATTTCACAAGAAAAACAATGGTGGGCTTGGTTTTAACGTTACTTTATTCTTTCATTAGTTATTTATGTCATTATGGGTGTCAGGTCCGAGCATTCCTAGATGAACAGTTTCCTGGAAAGTGGATTGGTCTTCGTGGGCCAGTTGAATGGCCCCCTAGGTCTCCCGATCTGACCCCCTTAGACTTTTATCTTTGGGGTCATCTGAAGGCAATTGTCTATGCTGTGAAGATACGAGATGTGCAGCAACTGAAACTACTGATACTGGAAGCCTGTGCTAGCATTTCTTCTGCGGTGTTGCTATCAGTGTGTGAAGAGTGGGAGAAGAGGGTTGCATTGACAATCCAACACAATGGGCAGCACTTTGAACACATTTTATAAGTGGTCAGAAACTTGTAAATAACTCATGAAAGAATAAAGTAACGTTAAAACCAAGCACACCATTGTTTTTCTTGTGAAATTCTCGATAAGTTTGATGTGTCACATGACCCTCTTCCCATTGAAAAAACTAAAGTTGGATACAAAATGGCTGACTTCAAAATGGCCACCATGGTCAACACCCAGCTTGAAAAGTTTCCCCCCTCCCATACACTAATGTGCCACAAGCAGGAAGTTAATATCACCAAGCATTCCCATTTTATTTACGTGTATCCATATAAATGGCCCACCCTGTATATTAACCAGTATATATGTATGTTAATGTGAAAAAATGGAGTGCGGGTCAGTACGATTCCGGCAATACCTAATTTATAGCACTTTTTTATGTTTTACAACTTTTTGCACAATAAAATTACTTTTGTAAAAAGAATGTATTTTTTCTGTCGCCAAGTTGTGAGAACCATAACTTTTACATTTTTTTGTCGACGGAGGTGTATGAGGGCTTGTTTTTTGCGGGACGAGCTATAGTTTTTATAGGTAACATTTTTGGATACGTGCGACTTTTTGATCACTTTTTATTCTAATATTTGTAGGGCAAAGTGACCAAAAAACAGAAACTCTGGTAAAGTTTTTTACGTTTTTTTTTTACACTGTTCACTGCGTGTAATAAATAATATAATATTTTGATACCTCAGGTCGTTACGGTCGTGGCGATACCAAATACATATCTTTTATTGTAGAGAAGAAATGATCCAGCGCTGATAATGAATTAAAAGGGAAAACGAAGTCCCATGTTTATTGAAAAAAGAGTAAAACAGAAGGGAGACGCAGTCCCAAGGTGTAAGTAGTCAGGGCTTGAACCTGAGCCAACGCGTTTCGAACGCAGTCTGCGTTCTTAGTCATGGCAAATGAGTTAATGACCGTGTGTCTGAGATATCCTTGTATGCTAATCAATCAGCTGGTGAGGCCAATATGCAAATGTTGGTAATTGGTAGATACGCGTAGGCTCAGGTTCAAGCCCTGACTACTTACACCTTGGGACTGCGTCTCCCTTCTGTTTTACTCTTTTTTCAATAAACATGGGACTTCGTTTTCCCTTTTAATTCATTATCAGCGCTGGATCATTCTTCTCTACAAGTGCTGTTTTACACCGCGGGCCGTCGCGGGGATCCGACTGACGCTGCTAGGAGACGCACACCGGTGAGCTGGAGGTTCTCTCCCTTTTCTATATTCAACATTACGGCATAGCCTCCGTGCACACCGGCCTACAGTTTGCACAGCCTTCATTTCAACGTTTATTCTATTTGGAGCCATAATTTATCTGCAATATATGCTAAACACAATTTTTATGCATATCATCTGGCATCCCATACCATTGGATTTCAGTGATTATAACGTTATTCTGATTTGGCATTCAGAGCTGTTTTGAACAACTTCTTCCTGTTCCAGGACTCCACTTCAGCTTGTGCAACAGCTTATATTCCCAAGGCATACATATTTTGCAATTAACGAATGTGTTGCTACTGTCATGCTTCTCATGTGATATGTTTTTAACCAAGACTTGAAGAATATTTTCATATCCATTCTGTATTTTTTAGATCAAGAATCTATCCCATAATTTATTGGTATCTGTTACTATTATATCATAATATCACTATTACCAACATGTCGTTTTCCCAAATACCTCAGCGTTCAAGAGCCGAAATGGCAGCACTGGTTTTTGGAGACTCAAATCACGCTGATTTATCTTATTCCAATTCATCTTTACATAACAGATTCAAGGAATTAGAAAAATTATCAGTCACTGAAACCAAAGTGTGGTGGGATCTAACCACACTGCAGAACTACATCTCAAAAAACATGATCCCTCGGGGTCTGAGATTAAGAAAAATGCCTAGACACAACTATTCGGATGAATTTTCAAAGGAATGGAATAACATCTTGACGGATTGTTCACTCAATCTCATGCGGCTTATTACAAAGCAAGAGAATATTAAACTAGTGGAATTACAAAAGGACATCAGTAAAGTAAGGGATGAGATCAATCCATTTTCCAGCTCACCAGACTTCGCTATGTTGCAGAAACGCACTGAAGATCACCTGGAGCAATTGGAGAAATCAATTGCTGAAACTAAAAAATCAGTTTCATAGAGATACCCAGGATTATAGCAACAATGAAGTCTATACATGGCATCGTGCCAATTACAACAGATTTAAGACCAAATCCATTTTGAGGAATAGACGGTCTCCACACAATCATTCTTTCAACTCCCACAAAGTCAGTTTCAGCTCCACTGAACCTGAAACTACAGATGGGGCAGAAGGAGAATCAGACACGGACACGTCCAGATATAACCAACGATCAAGATCCAACTATAAACGCACTCGAGATGTTTCAAAAAACGAGGGGGGGCCAAAAGCATCAATCCAGCCGACATCATATTGCCCCGCAGACTGAGGAACCAGAGATACTAAGAACTCTTGATGTTGTCAATCTTTCATCAGTGTCATTAACTCAAGCTCAGATTCATGTTCTCTCACTGGGACTAAATTTCGTACCCAATTCAAATTTTGATCTATTCCACACTTTGCTTGATATCAACAAGTTTGTACGCAATCTTACCGTTAAGAGACACTTCTCAACCTCTCAAGAGTCTTCAACTATCTCCCCACTAGAAACACTGTCAACAGCCTCACCAGTCAATGTATATAGGAAATTATCGTTTCAAGAACAAACCACACTTCTACATCTGGAAGATTTAGCTGGACATTATACCAATTCATCTCCTCTTTCTGCATCCAAATTCGAAACCAAGAACCCAGGATTCTACCCCATTGATTCTCGCACAGAGTCTATGGACACATTCCAGCAAATTGTAGAACGCGAGCTGCATAAAATTCAAGAAACAGTCAAAAATGACATCTCCTCACACAACCTTACATTACTTGATAAACAGGCAATTAAATCCTTACATGACAACCAGGATATAGTCATTCGCATGGCTGATAAGGGAGGTAGTGTCACGGTGTGAGACAAGGATATGTACATCAACCAAATCATGTTGTTGTTAAATGACACAGATACGTACACCAAGCTGCAACAAAATCCAACTGACATGTTTCACAACACTTTAAAACAGATATTAGATAAAGGTTTAAATCTGGGCATTTTTACAACTAAAGAACTTAAATACCTGTCAGTAGAACACCCGATAGTTCCTATCCTTCATGCACTTCCCAAAACACATAAGGGTTTGAATCCCCCTCCCATGCGACCCATCGTCTCGGGTATAGGCTCTATTACAGAAAAGATTTCTGAATGGTTAGATACTTTTCTCCAGCCTTTGGTTATCAGAACTCCGGGATATCAGGCATTCCATAAGAAAACTTGGCATCGTGATTTCACCTGGCTTACCTGTGACGTCGTTGCCCTTTACACTAGCATTCCTCGAGATGTTGCCCTAGAGGCCCTCAGGCATCACCTCCACAAATACAGTGGATACGACCCAAACATGCAATCATTCCTGATACAAATAACTCAGTATCTTATGACGCACAATTATTTTAGTTTTATTAATCAATTTTATCTACAGAAATGTGGAGTTTCCATGGGGGCCAATTTATTTATTTATTTCAGTTACTTATATAGCGCCAACATATTACGCAGCGCTGTACAGAGGTCCACTTTTTTACTGTCCCCATTGGGGCTCACAATCTAAATTCCCTATGGGTATGTTTTTGGGGTGTGGGAGGAAACCAGAGTACCCGGAGGAAACCCACGCAAACACGGGGAGAACATACAAACTCCATGCAGATGTTGTCCTTGGTTGGATTTGAACCCAGGACCCCAGTGCTGCAAGGCAATAGTGCTAACCACTGAGCCACCGTGCTGCCCTTGCTGCCTGCTGCCGTGCTGCCAAATTCTCCCCCTCCATTGCCAATCTCACCATGGCATGGTGGGAGGAACATCACATCTATTCTCCTACCAACCCATTTCTTGACTCCAATCATTGGTATGGCAGATACATTGATGACCTCCTACTCATATGGGAGGGAGATGTTTCTGCCATACCGTTGTTCATATCATTTATGAACAACAACAGATCCAATCTCAAATTTACTTCTCATTTCAACTCCACGTGCATTAACTTTTTAGACCTGAGTTTTACATGCAAAATTGGTGACACCATCCAGTCTAACATCTACTGCAAACCAATATCAGGAAACACTATATTGCATGCACTAAGCTGCCATCCCATGCACACGGTTTCTGCCATTCCCATAGGTGAACTAACACGCGCCAAACGCAATTGCAGTTCCCATATGAGTTATACCAAAGAAGAGTCTATCATCTGTAAAAGGTTAAAAGCAAGAGGCTATAAGGACTGGACCCTATCAAGGGCTAAAAACAAAGTCGCAACCAAAAATAGAGATTCTCTCATATTAATGGATAGAACCCAAACTATTCCAATTCAAAGTCAAAACACTCCAACTCTCGTATTACAATATAGCAAGCAGTTCAACACCATCAAAAATATGGTGTTGAAATACATCCCCTTACTGTACGAAGATCCAAAATTAGAGAACCTCTTAAAAGATGGATGTAGAATAGTATCCCGCAGAGCACAAACCCTGGGCAACATATTGTCTCCATCATTACTACCAACCAACAACCCCAAACCTACATGGCTAACATATAAGGGATTTTACAAGTGTGGGGTTAATCCCTGCAAAGTTTGCACTTTTGCTAAAACCAACAAACAATACTCTAACTCTTCAGAAACCACCACTTTCACAATCAAATCATACATGAACTGCAACAGTGACCATGTAGTGTATATCATCGAATGTACAATATGCAAACTCAAATATGTAGGCTGCACTACCAGGAAATTCAAAATTCGCATATTGGAACATCTCAGTTATATACGAAATCCATCTATTGTCAACATTTCCAATGCAGCCAGACATTTTGTGACTTGCCACAATAGAAACGTTAGCTCTTTTTCCACATATGCTATTGAAAAAGTAAGGGGTACAAAAAGAGGGGGAGATTTGAAACAGCGTTTACTCACAAGGGAGGCATTTTGGATTTACAGTTTGGAGACTCGCTTCCCAAAAGGACTCAACCTCAGGAAGGATCTCATGTTTCATTATTGAAATATTGAAATATACATGAACTAGATTATAGAATCCAATACTTATTGTTGACGATAACAAGCATATATACAAACATATATACAACAACATCTATTAGACCCAAATTAATCATTAATTTTTGCTCACTAATACATGACTTTGTCTTCCCTCGTATAACTCTTTCTTAATCGGGTACCCATAATCACATTACCAATAGGGTTTGCATAGACAGTAATTGAGTTCCATTATTTGTTTTTCTTCTAACAATATACTATTTTTAATCTCTGCATGGTTATTTTCCTTTCAGTCAAGTACTGTTGACTGTCATTATCCATGTTGGCTCTATTTTGGATAATTTCAACATTTTAATTTACTAACTGAGGGCAACATTTTCATGCTCATATCACTACATTGCTACCATTAGCCTTATATATCCATAAAACTCCTGTTTGACATTTCACACCATCATCCAGACACATTTGTTACTTACCTGTTGTGGTTGGGTTTCCTGGCTCTGGTCGTGGGGTGCATCTCTGTGCGGCTTGGTCTTTATGCGTTTTCGGCCTCGTTTCTGAGTTGGAAATTTTTTTTCCTACATGGCATTCACTGTAGTCTTGATTGTATCGTGCCATTTCACATCAATTTTATTATATACAAGGAGACTACATACTTACAATTTGTCATATGTACTAAGGTTAATTTAATCTGCCATATATTTACTGGTCATATTTGGTCATTATTAATACGCACCCACGCCACTATATTGATTATATGTTTTTCTATGAGGATTAAGATCATATATATACTCTTTACTTTTATTTTGACATCGTGTCATTTTTTCTCATATTGATATTATTATCCATCAATAATTGGCTTTATTTATCTTTATTTTGTGTCTTCCTCACCAGAAAAAGCATCTCATTTATATATATTATTATTGAACTACAATCACACTTACTATGACATGTTAATGCTTACCTTTCTGAACAGCATTACATACTATCACATGAATTTGAGATAGTTTGATACGCATCCAATGGCATTATAAGACCGCACACTCTATTTTGATAACGAATTTATGGCATACTTCTTGTGATTTTAAACTTACATTCTCTATTCTTGACATTAGGTTACTTTCCCTTATAATAACATCATTATCACCAACTAATAGCCGGTTTTATCTATTTTGAATTAATGTTTCCTATATCATTCTATGCATTCCATTTATTCATATATATCATCGGAACATACTCATATTTATTGAGTTACGTTAATGTTTAATTCCTTTTTTGTCAACAGCCTCTTATTTCATAATATGAATTTACGACAATATAACAATGTTATTTGCACATGTTTTTTTATAGTTATATATACAACTATCGTTCATTCGTTTATAGGGGCTCTCTTGGTATGCAATTAGCAATATTTATCATTACACTGATTTGTGACAATGTGACATGCATCGACTGGCTACAAAACGCAACTTAGTATATTGAGTCATGTCATCGAACTCACTGAATGTCTTTTCGTGAAGGTTTAATTCACATTTTTCATTCTTTTATTCGGATATTCTGTTATTTTCCTTTATAACATTACCACCATTAACTATCAGCTGGTTTTATCAGATTTAATTTGATGCTCCCTCCATTAGCAAATACAGTTCAATCTTTTGCATACATTATTAGACCATATTCACACCCATTGAGTTGCGTTAATGTGCATTTTCTCAATAGCTCTTTATCACTTGCGGTTTGTTCAACTACAGAGGTGCTCCTCTGTGATACCAACAGGCTTTCTGATGTACATTTGGGCTTATATTTTTGAGCCATACGCAATTCTTGATACTCTTACTATTTATCATAACTAACTTACCCAATATAATGTGCATCGGTCTCATAATGATAGATTTCTTGAACAACTATTAAGATAGGTTTTTTGAATTACCACAGACCATGAGTAGTCTATTATACTACATTATAAATACAGTACTATCGATCTTTTCTTCATTTCTTTTTTAATCCGTTTATATCTTCTCACACTTTTAATGTTTTGATTTGTCAACATGTTATGTTTGCTTTTCATGTATGCATAAGTACCAACAAGGCCGTGTGTCTCAGTTTTTTCCGTATGCACTCATTTATGACAAACGGGCTCATTACCCACTATCATCAACGCTGTTGTTATACTTATACTTTTCATTTTTTATATCAAACTGCACCAACAATGTATATACAATATATATATGATGGCAAAGTTTTGATTTACATCTATCCATACTGTGATCGCAATTTGAGTCACGTTACGCCTTGATCTCCATGCAGGTTCAAATCAGGTGGGGGGGGGGGTGCGAGCTCGGAGAAGCAACAGATACACTGAGACGTTTCTCAAGGTAAAAATCCTTCTGACTTTATTTAACCGTTGTGGTCGCTTTTATAGCATCAGAACAAAAACATTCCATAACATATGAGTCATCTGTATATTCAATAAAACCCATTGGTGGAACACAAGGTATTCCCTTTTATGCTTAGGGGGGTTGGTCAAGTGATTGACCGCCATCTGTTCGTAATTTCAAGAGACAGCAGAGCAGCTGCAAACTATTTCCTCTCTTAACCTTTCTAAAATACCCATTCTATTGTAACACATGTTCTCCTCTATAACATTTCACTCCTTGGGGCCCCAGATACATTATACATATATTTATACCATAACAATCCCTCCTTTTGTGATTTTACCAACACCTAAATTCCAATGCTACTTCTATCTCCTGATAGCAAGGCTTCGATCCATTTCTTCACTTGATTCACACAGGTATGTAGGTGGGGTAATCTCACAACACTCTTTCATCATAATGTATAGGCCTCTGTTTGAATGCTTCCCTTATTTTGCAAAATGTATAACAATTGAAACATGTAAGCAATATAAACAATATTATGAAACATATCAAGGGTTGGAATAACACATGCAATATCTTAGTGGCAGTGGGGGAAAATCCTGTAAATATGTCATACCAGTGATGGGCACTAGCATCTTTTATTGCTGACGATAAATTTATTACTTCCCTAGCTGCTACTGTAGCCAATACTTTCACTTTACTTAGAGTTACATTATGGGCTGCTATCAATTTCTTTACATCTTTAGACTTTTGTAACACTTGTTTTAACTCTTCCAGTGGCAAACTAAAATTTCCATAGGGCAAAGGTTCAGGTACCCATACAGTGGACATTATTTCTTCTAAAGTAGGCAGGAACACTATAGTTTGGTTCCCCCAAGTCAAATGCGTCACATTGTATAGACATCCTGAAAATGGTCCTATGAGATTAAACTGGCTAAGGGTCTGCTTGTCGTTAGTTATTAAACATACATGCTGTGGACCTACTTCAATATAAACCTGTAGGTTAGCTTCTGGGATTATAGTGAGTGCGCATACATTATCCTGGTGCTGCATTAGACAGGGTTCATATATCCCTGACTGTTCATTACATACATATCCTTGCTCTGTTAATTGGCACAAATCTATATTCCTTGTCTTATTTTGAGAATCTATGTGTGTTCCTTTCATTTCTGGCATCCAATATTGTCCTAATAATGTCACCGGATCAATCATTACCATTGGCATCAGGGCCGCCATCAGGAATTTCAGGGCCCCCTACAGCTAAATTTTCTGGGCCCCCCTACCGTGGCACCGCCTGTTAACGGTACTCCGTCCAGCACCATATCATGGTACCCAGGGCCGCCATCAGGGGGGGTATTATGGGTACTGATGTGAGAGGCCCGGCCAAACCTAATTGAAAGGGGGGCCCGGCAACTGCCGCGACTTGCCTTTGGTAGAAAAAAAAAACAGGCCCCTGCAATGGGGCTTGTTTTTTTCACCAAAAGAATGTCGTGAGCTGCGGGCCCCCCTTTCAATTAGGTTTGGCCGGGCCTCTCACATCAGTACCCATAATACCCCCCCTGATGGCGGCCCTGGGTAGCATGGGGGTCGTCATGGGGGCCGTCAAACACTGCCGCCCGTGCGACCGATCGCGCGCACCCGCAAACTCCCGCGCATGCGCACCCGCGAACTGCGCACCGAATTTTGAGGCAGATTTTGATCTGCCCACACTATCTTGCCGCGTTTTTTGCTGCGTTTTTTGCCCGCGGCGATTGAGGACAGCAGACAAAAAACGCAGGGAAAAATGCATTTTCTGCCTCCCATTGATTTCGATGGCAGGTCAGAGGCGGAACCGCGGCAAGAAAGGACGTGCTGCTTTTTCTTTTTTCCACGACTGGCTCCCATTGATTTCAGATTAAATCAATGGGAGGCGGTTTTGGAAGTTGTTTGGTGCTGATTCTGACGCAGCGTCCGAGTCAATATCAAGGCCCAAAAACTCTGTGAACTGGGCCTTATTGTTAGGGCTTATTCAGATGAACGTGTAATACATCCGTGCAACGTGCGTGATTTTCACGCGCCTTGCACGGACCTATGTTACTCTATGGGGCCGTGCGGACTGTCAGTGATTTTCACGCAGCGTGTGTCCGTGTGTCCGCTGCGTAAAACTCACGACATGTCCTATATCTGTGCATTGTTCACGCATCACGCACCCATTGAAGTCAATGGGTGCGTGAAAATCACGCCCAGCACTTCCGCAGCAGTATAAACTATGAATGAAAACAGAAAAGCACCACGTTCTACAAACATACAAACAGAGTGTCATAATGATGGCGGCTGCGCGAAAATCACGCAGCCGCGCATCCTACGCTGCTGACACACGGAGCTGTTAAGGACCTTTTGCATGCGCAAAACGCCACGCAAAAAGCACACGCTCGTGTAAATCCGGCCTTAGGGTAGGAACACACTAGGTATGAACACTGCGGATTTTATGCAACACATTTTATTGTGGAAAATCCGCAGCGTATCACAGTCGCAGCCGAGTGAAAATCACTGACAGTCGGCACGGCCCCATAGAGTAACATAGGTCCGTGCGAGGCGCGTGAAAATCACGCGCGTTGCACGGATGTATTACACGTTCGTCTGAATAAGCCCTAACAATAAGGCCCAGTTCACAGAGTATTTGGGCCTTGATATTGACTCGGACACTGCGTCAGAATCAGCACCAAAAAACTTCCAAAACCGCCTCCCATTGATTTAATCTGAAATCAATGGGAGCCAGTCGCGGAAAAAATAAAAAGCAGCACGTCCTTTCTTGCCGCGGTTCCGCCTCTGACCTCCCATCGAAATCAATTGGAGGCAGAAAATGCATTTTTCGCTGCGTTTTTTGTCTGCTGTCCTCAATCGCAGCGGGCAAAAAACGCAGCAAAAAACGCGGCAAGATAGTGTGGGCAGGTCAAAATCTGCCTCAAAATTCTTTAAGGAATTTTGAGGCAGATTTTTTCGGCCTGCAAAATACTCTGTGTGAACAGGGCCATACATAAACAGCACTTTGAGACACTTTACTCACCGTGTCAGAAGAGCTGCTCCCACTCCAGTCCTCTTCAGGCGATGTCTTCGGTCCAGATGTCGTCCTCGACCTCCAGGCTCCAGAAAATGGCGGGGATCGTAGAACTCCTGCCGCCGCGCAACAACTAGACTCCTCCCCCTCTCCTTACGCAGCTACGCTCTGGAGAAGGAGGACGAGGCGGAGTCGGACGAGGAGGACGACGAGGAGGCGGAGTCGGATGAGGAGGCGGAGGACGCGGAGTCGGAGGCGGGCCAGCAGGTAAGTAAACTGTGCGCCGCTGTCCCTGTGTGGCTGTCCTTCCCCGTAGATCGGACTTGTGTTGCGGGCGCACCGCCTCCCTCTCAGCGGCGCGCCTGGTCGTTCGCGCGTGGGCGCGGTCATGCGCGCGCGGGTGCAAGCTTGCGGTCGTTCACGCGCGCGCGCAAGCGGTGTTTCGCGGCGGTGATGAGAGGGGGGCCCGCAGCTCACGCCGGTGTTTGACGAGAGGGGGGCCCGCAGCTCACGACATTGTTTTGGTGAAAAGAACAGGCCCCATTGCAGGGGCCTGTTTTTTTCTACCAAAGGCAAGTCACGGCAGTTGCCGGGCCCCCCTTTCAATTAAGTTTGGCCGTGCCCCCTACACTAGTACCCCTAATACCCCCCTGATGGCGGCCCTGTGTAGCGCAAATCACGCGCGTCACCCGGAAGTGCTTCCGTGTGCCGTGCACGATTTGCACGCACCCAATGACTTCAATGGGTGTGTGCTGCGCGAAACACGGGCAAGTATATGACATGTCGTGAGTTTTACACAGCGCACACACGCTGCGTGAAATTCACTGACAGTCTGAACGGCCCCATTCACTAACATAAGTCCGTGCGACGTAATAAGTATCACGGACGTATAACACGTTCGTTTGAATAAGGCCTTATATTGTCATTTGTAGTGAATTTTCAGTGCACAATCCGCACCAAAAATAGGAGGCAAGTAAGTGGCTTATTCAGATGTCCATGTTCGGTCTGTGATATAAGGACCGTGTATCGGCCATATTTCCCGGACCGACCACAGTTCAGGGAGCCGGGTTTCTAGAATCACAGTTATCTATGATCATAGTCCCTCCCTTCCCGTGGGAATACTGTCCCCGGACCCGTACTGAAAGCATCATTACAGTATGGGACAGTATTCCCGCAGAGAGGCAGGGACTCCCAGCAACACTGATAACTATGATGCTAGGAGTCCGGCTCCATGAATTGTGGTCAGCCTGTGAGATACAGCCGATACACGCTCCGTATGTCACGGACCGAATGCGGCCGTCTGAATAAGGCCTTAGTCTAGTTACACAGTGCGGTCAAATCCCATTTTTTTGCCACAATTTTTGCAAAAAAACGTGACTTGACCGCACTGTGAGAACATAGCCTAACAGCACTTTTCATGTTTTGTATCTTTTTTTTATGCAATTTTCGTAATTGCGGCACAAATCACGCGGTTTTGCCGCGATTTTTATATAATCGCGGCAAAACTGCGCCATTTTTGCCGCGATTACGAAAATCGCGGCAAAAAAGCGCTAGGAAAATGAAAAAATACCAAAAAACTTTTTAACCAACTTTATACAATCTACAAATGGGGTCAGGGGGATGGGAATCCGAATGGATAGGGGAACATACTCACCAGCCTGCAGGTCCGGTCGGCAGTGTAGAGGAGCTGGGGGGCGGGATCTCCACACGCAGCTTCAACACATGCTGCATCTTCCCCTCCAGTGAAGCTACAACAGGTATGCAGAAGCTGCCGCGAGTGTTGCTAGGGGAGTGTCGCTAGGGGGGTGTCGCTAGGGGGGTGCCGCGGGCGTTGCGAGGGGGGCCCGTGAGCGTTGCGAGGGGGGGGGGCAACAGTCCGAGGGGGGGGGCGACGGCAGCCCGGCGGGCCCCTTTTACTTCATCCATGTGGCCGGGCCCCTGACGGGAGTACCAGTAATACCCCCCTGATGGCGGCCCTGATTGGCATAACAATAAATTTGCATAATAGAGTAGGATTTTTCACATTGAATGCTATTAGTCTTCCTGCACACCATTTAGGTGTACACTCAGTATACTCAGGCTGGAACAATAACCACGTATCATTTCTCTCTCCTACGGGCAGAATGTCTGTCCATTGCCTAACATGACTACTAAACAATTTATTCTTACAATTATTCATCTGTTCTTGTTGCCACATCGTTTTAAGCGTACATACTGTCCAATTTACAAAAGTTGATACATTCTGTAATGTTCTATATTCGGTTAGCATACTTTCATTAAAAACATTTAAAAACAGTTCATCTATAGTTAACCCTTTCTGTTGTATGGCAAAGGTAGTAGGTAACCATGAGGCACCTATCCTTAATGCAGTAGATGTGTCGTCTCCCACTGAGTTTAATTTGTTCATAACTGTTTCTAACTGTATACCATTCAATACTCCTAATCCCGTTCCTGCCCCTCCTAATAGCGTGTCATACCATTCTCTCTTTTGTCTATGACAGCTGGGGGATTCAGGGAAGGAAATATTGAAGTGTACATTCTTTCTCTGCTGTTGGGTTACAGCGCTCTTACAAGTGTGTGCGATTCTTTCCAGACTTTGTACTGTTATATGTGGCTTAAAACTATCTCTTAAAATTGTTATCAAGAATACAAAATATATTCTATTTCTTATTTGGCTATTATTCATACATAATATCATCCCATCAGTTTCTTTTATTACAATCGTAGAGTTGAGCCTCTCCTTGTTGCATCTTTCATAAGTCTTATTTATCATTTCGTTTCTATTTTTACTGGTTGTATATTTCTATAGATACTGTAAATCTGGTTCATAACAACAAAACAACAGCCGTCTCTTCTTGTATGCTAATGTTGGCTGTTTTGTCTATGTGAAGGTACACAGTCCCTCCATGTGGTCCTTTTCTCCAAGTCCCTTCGGTTGTAGTCACATTTGTAGTATAACATTCCAGTGATTCTGTACTGATTACGTGTACAGGAGTAGCAGTTCTGCCTTTTTGTATAAGAGCACACGCAACAACCGCCGCAACAACCGCAAAGATCTTCATTCTTCTGGCTGAAGAACCTTTTTACAATGACTGGCGTGAATCCAGCTTGCCTTTCCTTTGAGCTTCACTGAGGTGCTTGTAACGAGTAGGACTTGAAAAGGACCATCAAATCTTGGGTCTAGATAATCTGTTAGTCTACCATACTGCATTTGGAGCACCTGTGGAAAATAACATCCTAATCTGGGAGCCGACCCAAATAAGATCTCATATGGGTTGAGACCTGTTCTTTTTGTGGGCGTGTATCTTACTGAGAACAAGGCTAATGGTAGACACTCGGTCCATGGTTTCCCGGTTTCTACCATTGCTTTTTGGATTTTCAATTTGAGAGTCCCATTTAGTCTCTCAACCTTCCCACTACTTTGTGGATGGTATGGTGTATGTAGGGCTTGACTTATGCCTAGAGCTGACAACACATAGTTCATGATTTCACCCGTAAAATGAGTTCCTCTGTCGCTCTCGATCACCTCTGGAACTCCATATCTGCACACCACCTCGTTGATCAGTTTCTTGGCTGTGGCTACGGCTGTAGCTTTGGTTACTGGAAAAGCTTCTGGCCATCCTGAAAAGAGATCAATACAAACAAGCACATACTCATAGGTACCGACTTTTGGTAATTGAATATAGTCTATCTGCAGTCTCTGGAACGGATATATAGGTCTGGGTGTGTGCTTCTGTGGTACTTTTACAGTTCTTCCAATATTATGTGTTGCACAGATCATGCATCCTTGTGTAAAACTGCTGGCCATCACACTAAACCCTGGGGCATACCAGGTTTTGTTAACCAAGTCCATCGTTGCCGTTTTTGACTGGTGTGTCTCTCCATGTGTTATCTGGGCCATCATTGGGAACATTGTCTTAGGCAGGCACAGTTTATTCTGGCACTGCCAGAGGCCATCTTTTCGTAGCGTTGCTCCTTGGGCCGTCCACTTGTCTTTTTCTTCTTTTGTTGCTTGTCCTTGAAGTTTTTGCAGTAGTTCCGGGCTTACAGCTGGTCTTGTTTCCTCTGGATCTTTTATCTGACATACGGCTGCTAACACGGGTAGTTTCTGTGCTGCTTGCTTTTGCGGCTTGGTCTGCCAAAGCATTTCCTTTTGTCTCTGGTGAACTCACCTTAGTGTGAGCTTTAATTTTTACTACTGCTACTTCTGTGGGTAACATCAGGGTCTCCATCAAGTATTTTACAAAGTCTGCATTCTTTACAGGTGTACCTGCAGAGGTCAAAAACTGTCTAGCCTTCCATATGGGGCCATAATCGTGTGCAATCCCAAAAGCATATCGAGAGTCAGTGTATATATTTGCTGTCTTTCCTTCTGCATGTTGGCATGCTGCTGCCAGGGCCTTAAGCTCCGCTTCTTGTGCTGAGCGGGACGCTGGTAAGGAGGCTGCTTCTAGGACTACATCTTCGGTGGTTACTGCATATCCTGTAAGAAAAGATCCTTCTACACAATACCTTGAACCATCCACAAAGAGTCTGGGTTTTGGAGTGGGGTATCTTTTACATGTGCGAACCCCACTGTTTCCTGGGCCATAAGGGCCATACAATCATGTTCATCAGTTTCAGGCAAAAATTGTGACCATACTTTACCTACGTCTTCTCCCCCTTGCTCCAAAGGCAGTAAGGTAGCTGGGTTCAATGTAGTACAGCGGTGTAAAGTAACCTGCTCAGGAAGAAGAAGAGCACAGGTTAATCTCAAATGTCTTGCAGTGGACAAATGCTTAGGTTGTACTTGAGTTAGAATAGCAGTAATATCATGTGGTGGAAATGCCAGGACCAAATCTGAGGCCTTGTTTAGCATTGAATTTACAGCAATAATAACTTTCACACATGATGGGGAACCTCGGGCCACAGGGTCTAGTCTAGCTGAATAACATGCTACCGGGCGCTGCTGTGGTCCATGACTTTGTGTGAGAACCGCAGTGTCATGTCCATTTTGTTCAGTACAGTACAAAGTATATGCTTGCGTAGAGGTACTCCATGGATTGGTGTCACAAGCCGCTACCAAACACAACTCCTCCTCATTCAGCTGATAATCCAGAATACTTTGAGAATCTCACTTTTATCAGGTTCTGCAAATACTTGATTAATACAAAAACAAATAAAAATAAAACATTCCCAAAAACTTTACATCAAATTAACAATGTCCAGACAAGTTTTGTTTTGCCTTCCCCCTCATCTAAATCCATAAAGACTCGTGTGAGTGATGTCACATCACCTCCTGTGTAACTTTGCTGGAGGGGGATGGTCTCTTACACATAAACCACAATTGTACCTGATCAGTTCCTTCACCCTTCCCCCCTTTGTGGACTCTGCGAGAGTGATGTAGCAGAGTTCAAAACTACATCTCAACATAACACTAATTTAACCCCCTGTAATGTACAACAGCCTGAAACAAAAATGCCTTTTTCCTGACAAACATTTGATCTTTACAATGACATAATTTCTATGTGAAATCAAAAATAGAACAATTGTAGTTAGTTATTCAATAAAACAGAAAATATTATCTCTGATAACATTAATTACTGCAAACCAATAAACAGTATAACGGTGGGGGCACATACATTTTCAAAACCCCGTGTCTCACAGTATCTGTAGTTTAATACATCTGAATTATCAAAACACATGAAATCTGATCACATCATAACACATAAAGATCGTAACTTTTATAACCAACAGCGCTTGCGCAAAAGAGAAGAAATTTATTTCGGTTTGTAGACATTACTGACATATATATATATATATATATATATATCTCAGCAGTGCATATTGAGATCCCTTTGTCTCATCAGCCCTGCAGACTGCACCCAGTCAGCCCCCCTCCTCCTCCTCCCAAACACAGCACACTTTAGAGGGGAGGGAGGGGGGTCACAAACTCACAGCTTCTCACAATCTTAACACTTTCAATGCCGGCAAAACAACATACGTATCTGCAATCATTCATCACACCATTGTATAGGAATTATCTATGTTAATGTTTAACCGTACAATCTGTCGGCCACCATCTCTATCTTATAATTACGTGTTGTTTCATCAGTGAACTAGACTGGAACTTCTGTAAAATAGAAAAAACACTACAAATAACAAAATTAACAAGGTGATTATTTCATACTGATTTGAATGGGCCGGGCGTGGCCACATCAGTGGCAGGGGGTTTCCCACCCACAATGAGGACACACTCAACATGAGGTACGGACGCCATTACCGGGCGTCGGCTGGTCCTGTTTTCTAATACATACAATATGACACAAAGTCATACAAAATATCTATATCAGCATTTAATATTGTGTCCATTCATTTCAAGAACAAGATTACATTTCTTATCTCACTAGCAGCTGTTCTCCACCTCCCCCTTCTCTTATCACACAAGTTGATTCTAAATTATACCATATGGGAATTTACTATAAGGTCACTTGCAACTTTAAAACAGCTACTACTTCTATCTTTTTCCTTTGCTTTAAACTTTACTTTATAAAATATGAATTTCCTCTGACAACTTCCTGCACTTTTACTTCAGTGTATTAACATTACATACATTTGTAGGCTCTTTATTGCTTTCTAAAAGATGCTACAATCCATCTACTCCAATCTGCTTTGTCATTTGACTCTGTGATTCTGGATTTACAATCCCCTAGTAAACTTACACCATTTTAACAGGTGCTTGCTCACCCATATGCCATACCTATTGGCTGTTAGGGAAAGTCCCACACTACCTACGTACACTCTGTATACACTATCCAACTGAGCCAAATTACAACCAACTAAACAATGATCCCACAAAGGATCTGCTCATTATATCATCTATATTTTTCCAGATCTAATCTTCCCGCTTTTCCCATTCCACATGCCTTCATTAACTGATTCGTTCCTTGCGTTGCCTTTTTACCTTCTCTTTCTGCTACTACCTGTTTGGCTGTCAGTCCTTGTGGGTGCTCATCTCGTAATAGGAACACCAAGTTCCCCATTGTCTAGTTATAAGTGGTCGCCTATGGGCAGACCCTAAGTTACGTAGGGGGTAATTTTCCTGATAGGTGAATTTTTTTCTCACCTATTTTAGACAGTTACTTATCCCCTCGAAACTCCTTAATAGGAACACCAAGTTCCTCATGTGACTGTAAGTGGTGGCCTTTTTTGGCACACCCTAAGTAATTCAAGGGGTAAGTTTCCTGATAGGCAAATTTCTTTCTTGCCTATTTTCGACAGTTACTTATCCACTTGATACTTCTTATTTTGTTACAGATTTTAGCTACTGACAGATGAATTTCTTTCTCATCTATTTTAGACAGTTCTAGTTTCCGTACTTCTTCTACTCTGGCCAGAGGATCTTTCCCTTTCACAGTCCTTTTATAACTTTCCTCGTCTGAGACACCACTCAAGGAGATATCCTCCACACCATAAGAGTAATATGACAAATATTCCTAATCCAAATAACAAGGCAAACGTAAAATCAAGCTGTTCATTTGACATGCCGGATTATCAGATTGCAGAAAATTCTGGAATTTTGAGCTGAAAATCAGTGCATGATAATCTCCGCAAGTACCTCAATGCTGTACACACATTTTCGTTATTTTGCCGGATTATCAGATTGCACAAAATTTTCGATTTCCGGGCTAAAATTTAGCCTATCATAATCCCCGTAGTCACCTGAAGCATGTACACATGTTTCTGGTAATTTGCCGGATTATCGGAAGTTTTTTCCAAAAACAATTTCCTTATTCTAAAATGCATTTGTGACACAAAACTGGGTTTCTACAACATTCATACAAATACTGTCATGGAGATCAGGCACTTTATCCTGAGGGTAGGATTACATATAGACTTGACCAGATTTTTACACTAAAAATACCCTCATGTGGCCCCTCTATCCCTCAGGAGTACTACCGGGAAGGTGACCTACCAGACAGGAAGGTGCAGAGCAGAGTTTGTAAGAATTAAGTCTTCTTACCTTGCTGCAGCAGTGGTCTGCACGTTCCTTCGTCCGGGTGGTCGCCATTCAAGTCCCGGGAGATCCCCTAGGTGGGGTGCCGTCCTTCTGGTCAAGTCCCTGGTTCGGGCGCCAATTTCTGTGATCGCAATTTGAGTCACGTTACGCCTTGATCTCCATGCAGGTTCAAATCAGGTGGGGGGGGTGCGAGCTCGGAGAAGCAACAGATACACTGAGACGTTTCTCAAGGTAAAAATCCTTCTGACTTTATTTAACCGTTGTGGTCGCTTTTATAGCATCAGAACAAAAACATTCCATAACATATGAGTCATCTGTATATTCAATAAAACCCATTGGTGGAACACAAGGTATTCCCTTTTATGCTTAGGGGGGTTGGTCAAGTGATTGACCGCCATCTGTTCGTAATTTCAAGAGACAGCAGAGCAGCTGCAAACTATTTCCTCTCTTAACCTTTCTAAAATACCCATTCTATTGTAACACATGTTCTCCTCTATAACATTTCACTCCTTGGGGCCCCAGATACATTATACATATATTTATACCATAACAATACTATATTCATTATCCACTCCTCAATTAACGGTATCTACCAATTACCAACATTTGCATATTGGCCTCACCAGCTGATTGATTAGCATACAAGGATATCTCAGACACACGGTCATTAACTAATTTGCCATGACTAAGAACGCAGACTGCGTTCGAAACGCGTAGGCTCAGGTTCAAGCCCTGACTACTTACACCTTGGGACTGCATCTCCCTTCTGTTTTACTCTTTTTTCAATAAACATGGGACTTCGTTTTCTCTTTTAATTCATTATCAGCGCTGGATCATTTCTTCTCTACAATTGCTGTTTTACACCGCGGGCCGTCGCGGGGATCCGACTGACGCTGCTAGGAGACGCACACCGGTGAGCTGGAGGTTCTCTCCCTTTTCTACATATGGTTTATTATTATTTTTCAATAATAAAGGACTTGATAAAAGGGGGATTGTGTTTTATTTGATTACTTGAAACTTTTATTGTTTTCAAACTTTTATTTTTTGCACTTTTTTTTACACTTTTTTTCAAGTCCCACTAGGGGACTTGAAGGTCCAACGGTCAGATTTTTTTTTTTCTAATACATTGCACTACCTATGTAGTGCAATGTATTAGATCAGTCAGTCATTCACTGACAGCAAGCCGATCAGGCTTCGCCTCCCGGCGGGGCCTAAATCGGCTTCCGTAATGGCAGAGCAGGAGACCATTGTATCTCCTGTTGCCATAACAGCAGTCGCCAGTCCTGATTGCCTGTCAGGGCTGGCGATCTGCTAGTAACCGCTACGATGCAGCAATCACTTTCGATTGCTGCATCGAAGGGGTTAATGGCAGGGATCTAAGCTAGCTCCGGTTCCTGCCGTTACAGGTGGATGTCAGCTGTACAGTACAGCTGACTTCAACCGCTGATGACGCCGTATCAGCTCCTGACCCGGCGCCATCTTGCCGGCAGCTACGGAAGCCGATCAGGCTCCGCCACCGGGCGGATCTTGACCGGCTTCGGTGCTAGGCAGACCGGGAGGCCAGTATTAGGCCTCCGGTTGCCATTGCAGCCACCGGAACCCTGGCAATTTCATTGCTGGGGTTCCGATGAGCTGCATACACCTTAAGTGCAGCGATCGCGTTTGAGCGCTGCACTTAAGGGGTTAATGGCGGGGATCGAAGCTAATTTCGGTCCCCGCCGTTACAGCCGGATGTCAGCTGTAAGATACAGCTGAGATCCGGTGATGATGGCACCGGCTCAGCTTCTGAGCCGGTCCCAAACAGTCGGCGTATGGGTACGGCAAGATGCGGGAAGTCAATGCTTTCCATGACGTACCCATACGGCAAATGTCGGGAAGGGGTTAACTCATATTACAGGGACTCCTTTGTATCTGAAGGAGTCCCGCAATAGGTTTTTGTTTTAGTGGCGCATAGGCCCGTGATGTTTAAACTGTATCTAATCCTATCATGTGTGATACTGTCTGCTGAGCCACTGTATCTAATCCTATCCATAGCTACAGGGTCATAGTACTACAAATATGCCGTCTCCGATATAGAATTATATATATATATATATATATATATATACACACACACATCGCGTTCCAAATTATTAAGCAAATGTTATTTTTTGCTGATTTTCCTAAATAGTCGATGCAAATGACAGTCAGTATAATCTTCAAGCCATCAACCGTTGGAGTATAATGCAAATTTTATTGAACAAATCTCCTAATGATAACAGGTTTTTTTTTAGACGTAAAAAACTGAAAATGCACTGTTTCAAATTATT
Organism: Rhinoderma darwinii; assembly: GCF_050947455.1. Classification (NCBI taxonomy): domain Eukaryota; kingdom Metazoa; phylum Chordata; class Amphibia; order Anura; family Rhinodermatidae; genus Rhinoderma; species Rhinoderma darwinii. The sequence continues at coordinate 324,355,004 of NC_134688.1, read as the reverse complement.
ATGCACAACAGAGATCAAAACATTTTAAAGGTTGTAAAGAGAACTAAAATGGTAATTTGTTGAATTTGCAGCATCAGGAGGTCATATTTACAGAAATCAAAAGCTCTTTCAATAAAAAAAAACTTAACAGGCCAAGTTACATGTTAACATAGGACTCCTTCTTTGATATCACCTTCACAATTCTTGCATCCATTGAATTTGTGAGTTTTTGGACAGTTTCTGCTTGAATATCTTTGCAGGATGTCAGAATAGCCTCCCAGAGCTTCTGTTTTGATGTGAACTGCCTCCCACCCTTATAGATATTTTGCTTGAGGATGCTCCAAAGGTTCTCAATAGGGTTGAGGTCAGGGGAACATGGGAGCCACACCATGAGTTTCTCTCCTTTTATGCCCATAGCAGCCAATGACACAGAGGTATTCTTTGCAACATGAGATGGTGCATTGTCATAACGCAAGGCACGGTTCTTTTTGTACCACGGAAGAAAGTGGTCAGTCATAAACTCTACGTACTTTGCAGAGGTCATTTTTACACTGTCAGGGACCCTAAAGGGGCCTACCAGCTCTCTCCCCATGATTCCAGCCCAAAACACGACTCCGCCACCTCTTTGCTGACGTTGCAGCCTTGTTGGGACATGGTGGCCATTCACCAACCATCCACTACTCCATCCATCTGGACCATCCAGGGTTGCACGGCACTCATCAGTAAACAAGACGGTTTCAAAATTAGTCTTCATGTATTTCTGAGCCCACTGCAACCGTTTCTGCTTGTGAGCATTGTTTAGGGGTGGCCGTATAATAGCTTTATGCACACTTGCAAACCTCTGGAGGATCCTACACCTTGAAGTTTGCGAGACTCCAGAGGCACCAGCGGCTTCAAATACCTGTTTGCTGCTTTGCAATGGCATTTTAGCAGCTGCTCACCTAATCCTATTAATTTGTCTGGCAGAAATTTTCCTCATTATGCCTTTATCTGAACGAACCCGTCTGTGCTCTGAATCAGCCACAAATCTTTTCACAGTACGATGATCACGCCTAAGTTTTCTTGAACTATCCAATGTTTTCATACCTTGTCCAAGGTATTGCACTATTTCACGCTTTTCGGCAGCAGAGAGATCCTTTTTCTTTCCCATATTGCTTGAAACCTGTGACCTGCTTAATAATGTGGGACGTCCTTCTTAAGTAGTTTTCCTTTGATTGGGCACACCTGGCAAACTGATTATCACAGGTGTCTGAGATTGATTACCGTGATCCAAAGAGCCCTAAGACACAATACCATCCATGAGTTTAATTGAAAAACTAATAATTAAATGTTTATGACACTTAAATCCTATGTTCATAATAATTTGTAACACGGTGTATGTGTATATATATATATATATATATATATATATATACATACACACAGTGAAGGAAATAAGTATCTGATCCCTTGCTGAATTTGGAAGTTTGCCCACTGTCAAAGACATGAACAGTCTAGAATTTTTAGGCTAGGTTAATTTTACCAGTGAGAGATAGATTATATTTTTAAAAAAAACTGAAAATCACATTGTCAAAATTATATATATTTATTTGCATTGTGCACAGAGAAATAAGTATTTGATCCCTTTGGAAAACAAGACTTAATACTTGGTGGAAAAACCCTTGTTGGCAAGCACAGCAGTCAGACGTTTATTTGTAGTTGATGATGAGGTTTGCACACATGTTAGATGGAATTTTGGCCCACTCCTCTTTGCAGATCATCTGTAAATCATTAAGATTTCGAGGCTGTCGCTTGGCAACTCGGATTTTCAGCTTCCTCCATAAGTTTTCGATAGGATTAAGGTTTGGAGACTGGCTAGGCCACTCCATGACCTTAATGTGCTGCTTTTTGAGCCACTCCTTTGTTGCCTTGGCTGTATGTTTTGGGTCATTGTCGTGCTGAAAGACCCAGCCACTAGCCATTTTTAATATCCTGGTGGAGGGAAGGAGGTTGTCACTCAGGATTTGACGGTACATGGCTCCATCCATTCTCCCATTGATGCGGTGAAGTAGTCCTGTGCCCTTAGCAGAGAAACACCCCCAAAACATAATGTTTCCACCTCCATGCTTGACAGTGGGGATGGTGTTCGTTGGGTCATAGGCAGCATTTCTCTTCCTCCAAACACGGCGAGTTGAGTTAATGCCAAATAGCTCAATTTTAGTCTCATCTGACCACAGCACCTTCTCCCAATCACTCTCAGAATCATCCAGATGTTCATTTGCAAACTTCAGACGGGCCTGTACATGTGCCTTCTTGAGCAGGGGGACCTTGCGGGCACTGCAGGATTTTAATCCATTACGGCGTAATGTGTTACCAATGGTTTTCTTGGTGACTGTGGTCCCAGCTGCCTTGAGATCATTAACAAGTTCCCCCCGTGTAGTTTTCGGCTGAGCTCTCACCTTCCTCAGGATCAAGGATACCCCACGAGGTGAGATTTTGCATGGAGCCCCAGATCGATGTCGATTGACAGTCATTTTGTATGTTTTCCATTTTCTTACTATTGCACCAACAGTTGTCTCCTCCTCACCCAGCGTCATACTTATGGTTTTGTAGCCCATTCCAGCCTTGTGCAGGTCTATGATCTTGTCCCTGACATCCTTAGAAAGCTCTTTGGTCTTGCCCATGTTGTAGAGGTTAGAGTCAGACTGATTAATTGAGTCTGTGGACAGGAGTCTTTTATACAGGTGACCATTTAAGACAGCTGTCTTTAATGCAAGCACTAAGTTGATTTGGAGCGTGTAACTGGTCTGGAGGAGGCTGAACTCTTAATGGTTGGTAGGGGATCAAATACTTATTTCTCTGTGCACAATGCAAATAAATATATAGAATTTTGACTATGTGATTTTCTTTTTTTTTTTTTATATAATCTATCGCTCACTGGTAAAATTAACCTAGCCTAAAAATTCTAGACTGTTCATGTCTTTGACAGTGGGCAAACTTACAAAATCAGCAAGGGATCAAATACTTATTTCATTCACTGCATATACACACCAGAACAGGGAATAGGAGCAGCACTGTGTAGATAGCCAAGAAATGGTTGGTGCTACCTTCAAAATTTAAGGAGTGACGTGCTCCTCATGCATATATCCAAGAAAAGAGACTAGAAGCAGCACTCAGCAAAAAATAGTGAATTTATTCACCCAACATAATAAATTCACTATTTTTTGCTGAGTGCTGCCTCTAGTCTCTTTTCTTGGATATATATATATATATATATATATATATATATATATATATATATATATACATACATATACACACACATAATTTTTTTTATGGGGGGCATATATATTGAGGCTATTGCCCCTGATGTTTCAAGACCTTAACGATGCCCCTGAGACCCACCAATTCAGCTGAAAGCTGGGGGCCGTCAGCCATGAAAAGAACAGGGGGGGGAGGCCATGAAGTACTTTTTCACCGGGGCCCATGAGCCTTTAGCTACGCCCCTGTGTATATGTATATGTGAGTGTGTGTGTATATGTGTATGTGTGTGTGTGTGTGTGTGTGTGTGTGTGTGTGTGTGTGTGTGTGTGTGTGTGTGTATATATGAGTGTGTATATGTGTGTATATATGAGTGTTTATATGTGTGCGTGTGTGTGTGTGTGTGTGTGTGTATTAGGATTCAAAAAAGGGAAATCAGCAGCACATCACAGCCCCAGAGAGCATTCCCAGGGGGCGTCTGAACAGGAGAAAGTTTAAATCGGTGCAGGCAGTGTCGAGTCGTAGACAATTCAACTCCAAAACACACACAAAAGTGTAGAGAAACCGCAGCACACACGTTATCCAGGTATCAGAAAAAGGTGTCTTTATTCACCATAAATAGCGAAGCTTCGACCCAAGTGAGGGTTTTTTTTAAGCCTAGCATCCCTATTTATGGTGAAATAACATTGGGTTAATGTGTGAGGTACATGATGGGGTTAATGTCTATTAATGTGAGGCACATGGAGGTTTAATTCATCACACCTCGTGCCTTACATGAATAGGTGAAAGAAGTTTTAATTCTATTTTTTATAGTGTACACATCATAAATGACGCAAAAAAATTGTTGTGCAGGTTATTACGGCCGCACCAATAACGAATATGTGTATATTTTATGTATTGAGACTTATTTTAATGTTTAATTGTAAAAAATGTGTTTTATTTTATTTAACATTACTTTGTTTTTACTTTTTTATTTTTAAACTTTAACCCCTTACCTCTGCTTGCATTCTGGGCACTAATGACCAAGCCATTTTTTACGTTTTCCATCGTCACATTCGAAGAGCTATAACTTTTTTATTTTTGCGTCGACATAGCTGTACAAGGTCTTGTTTTTTGCGGGACAAGTTGTATTTTTTAATAGCACCATTTTGTGGTACATATAATTTATTGATTAACTTTTATTAACTTTTTTGGGCGGGTAGAAGAAAACCTGAAATTTCACCCCACTTTTTTGCATCCTTAATCTACGCCATTTACCGTGTGGTATAAATAACACAATAACTTTATTCAGCGGGTTGTTACGATTGCAACGATACCAAATTTGTATAGATTTTGTATGTTTTACTACTTACAGTAAAAACACTTTTTTTTCAAAATTATTTGTTTTTGTGTCTCCATATTTGAAGAGCCATAACTTTTTTATTGTTCCGCCGATGCAGTTATAGGAGGGCTTGTTTTTTGTGGGACGACTTATAGTTTTTATTGGTACCATTTTGGAGTAGATGCAACTTTTTGATCACTTTTTATCACTTTTTTTTAAGTCAGGATTCACAGAAAACAGCAATTTTTCCATAGTTTTTTATTTTATTTTTTACGGCGTTTCCCGTACGGGTTAAATAATGTAACAGCTTTATAGTCGGGGTCGTTACGGACGCGGCGAAACTAAATATGTGTAACTTTTCCTTTATTTATTTATTTTTAATAGTAAAGCATTTTGTAAGGGAAAAAGTGTGTTTTTAATATTTATTTTTTTCACTTTTTTTTATTTTATTTTTATTTTTTTTTACTTGTCCTACTAGGGGATTTTTATATGCGAGCATCCGATCGCTTTTATAATACACTGGAATACTTTTGTATTGCAGTGCATTACTGCCTGTCTGTTTAAAACGTACAGGCATCTGCAAGGTCATGCCTCTGGCATGACCTAGCAGGAATTCACTCTAGGCAGACCTGGGGGCCTTTATTAGGCCCTTCGGCTGCCATAGAAGACACAGACACTTGGCGATCTTATCGCCGGGTGTCAGTGGGATGAGAGGGAGCTCCCTCCCTCTCTCAAAAACCACTCAGATGCGGCGCACGCTATTTAGCGCCGCATCTGAGGGGGTTAAATGGATGAGATCGATATTAATATCGATCTCACACGTTCGAGTAGGGATGACCTCTGGCACCTGAGAGCAGGGAGATTTAACGGCTCCCTGCTCTGTTTATTTATCCTGATGCAGCGCCGTGAAACGCCTATTGCATCAGAATAAAGCCCACTAATGACCGCCGTGAAAAGGCTAATCGGCGGTCATTAAGGGTTTAATGTACTGGCATACATCTATATGCCAGTACAATATCCTGTGTACGGAAATGTGTGCGCCATGTTCTGTCTTCAGTGTCCCCACACATTAGTGCAGCGCTGGTCGCATCACCTCATGCTGACCGCGAACACTTGTCAGGACTCAGGAGCGCGGCAATGGCTGTATCACACAGCCGCAGCCCTGCTCCCATACATTAATGTGTTCCAATGCTAAGCTGTGCAGCGGCACAGCTCAGTATCGAAATACATGACGTAACGGTATCGAACCGACTCTCCCTGCAGATAGCGCCACACACTTCCCCTGCAGATAGCACCACCCCCTGCAGATAGCGCCACATCCCCTGCAGATAGCGCCACATGCAGCCCCTGTAGATAGCGTCACACACATCCCCATGTAGATAGCACCACAGACCCCCTTTAGATAGCATCACACACAGCCCCCTGTAGATAGAGCCACACAGCCCTCCCCCTCTTGTAAATAGCGCCACACAGCCCTCTCCCTCTTGTAAATAGCGCCACACAGCCCCCTTGTATATAGTGCTACACAGCAATCCCCCCTTAGATATAGTGATACACAGCGCTCCCTCCTTCTATATAGTGCGATAAAGCAATCCCCCCTTGTGTGTATATAGTGCCACACAGCGCCACACCCCTTGTATATAGTGCTACACAGCGCCCCCTCAGACCTGCAGCTCTTTTAATTGCTCAGTATAATGTCCCCCATAGCTGCCCCCACAGTATATTGCCATCCATAGCTGCCCTATACAGTATAATGCCCACCATAGCTGCCCAACATACAGTATAATGCCCCCCATAGCTGCCACATACAGTAAAATGCCCCCCATACAGGATAATGCCCCATAGCTGCCACACACAGTATAATGCCCCCCATAGCTGCTCCATAAAGTATAATGCCCCCCATAGCTGCCCCATACTGTATAATGCCCAACATAGTTTAATGCCCCCCATAGCTGCCACATACAGTATAATGCCCTCATAACTGCCCCATACTGTATAATGCCCCCCCATAGAGTATAATGAGGTTATTATGATGAGACAAACACTTTAAATTAATGTTTTTATATCTACAGGACTTAAAAAGAGGCTCTGTCACCAGATTTTGCAACCCCTATCTGCTATTGCAGCAGATCGGCGCTGCAATGTAGATTACAGTAACGTTTTTATTTTTAAAAAACTAGCATTTTTGGCCAAGTTATGACCATTTTTGTATTTATGCAAATGAGGCTTGCAAAAGTACAACTGGGCGTGTTGAAAAGTAAAAGTACAACTGGGCGTGTATTATGTGCGTACATCGGGGCGTGTTTACTACTTTTACTAGCTGGGCGTTGTGTATAGAAGTATCATCCACTTCTCTTCAGAACGCCCAGCTTCTGGCAGTGCAGACACAGCCGTGTTCTCGAGAGATCACGCTGTGACGTCACTTCCACAGGTCCTGCATCGTGTCACACGAGCGAGGACACATCGGCACCAGAGGCTACAGATGATTCTGCAGCAGCATCGGCGTTTGCAGGTAAATCGATGTAGCTACTTACCTGCAAACGCTGATGCTGCTGCAGAATCAACTGTAGCCTCTAGTGCCGATGTGGCCGACACGATGCAGGACCTGTGAGTGACGTCACAGCGTGATCTGGCAGAAGTGGATGATACTTCTCATCAGAACGCCCAGCTAGTAAAAGTAGTAAACACGCCCCGATGTAAGCACATAATACACGCCCAGTTGTACTTTTACTTTTCAACACGCCCAGTTGTACTTTTGCAAGCCTCATTTGCATAAATACAAAAATGGCCATAAATGCTCGTTTTTTAAAAATAAAAACGTTACTGTAATCTACATTGCAGCGCCTATCTGCTGCAATAGCAGATAGGGGTTGCAAAATCTGGTGACAGAGCCTCTTTAAGCAGGAAGCAGTGGAAGGAGTCAGGATATCACCACATATAGAGCGTCCACAAGTCATGCAGCACATGATGAGGTACGTCCAGGACCGGCCTTATGGGTGTGCGACCTGTCCGAGTGCACAGGGCGCTGCACCCTCCCAGCATGTAGGGGGCGCCACTGGGCTCTGCTCTGTGCTCTGCTCTTAATTACAAACACGAAGTAAATAACAGCAAATGGTGCTATGAAAAACGACAACGTACCTTCAGCTATGAAAAAAACATTAAAAAAATGTACAAACATTATGTACCAAAGGTTTCGTTTTTTTGATGGATTAAAGTTGGAAGGTGACTGGACACAGCAGTTGTTCAACCACAGTGCTCAAAAAAAATAAAAGAAAACACTTAACCATCACAGTAAATCTCTAAGGCCATAAAACTTCAGGAATTCATTTTGATCCAAAAGTGTTTGCCCACCTGCCATGACAAGGCGTCCTCCATAGGTGGGACCCACTCTGCACATACACCCAGAACTGGGACTAAGCCTACATATATCTGGGGATGGTAAGAACCAGCATTAAACAAATTAAAATCACCCAGTGCAGAATGGGAGGAGTGCAAGAACGAAAAATGGAGGCAGTCACTAACACCACATATATGAATCACATAAACAACACAAAAGTTTACGGGGAACACAGTCCACACCACCTGACACCAGGACCGGACTGTGCACCAGGCAGCAATGCTGAGTCTAAATTTCACTATGAGCGGCATTTACATCTATCAGTTGTGTCACTGATAACAATTATTTTTATATCACAATTGCAGAGCAACGATAAACAAAGGTTTTATCATTGATCTTCTCCTTTCTTAAGGGGAGATTCACACGAACGTTGCGTTTTTGCGCGCGCAAACAACGCAGCGTTTTGCGAGCGCAAAAACCATTTGACAGCTGCGTGTGTCATGCGTGTCTGATGCGCGGCTGCGTGATTTTCGCGCAGCCGGCATCATAGAGATGAGGCTTGTCAACGCCCGTCACTGTCCAAGGTGCTGAAAGAGCTAAATCTTTCAGCACCCTCGACAGTGAATGCCGAACACAACAGCGAAAAACCTGTAAAAAAAAAAGATAAAGTTCCTACTTACCGAGAACTTCCCGGCCGTTGCCTTGGTGACGCGTCCTTGGTGACGCGTCCTTGGTGACGCGCCTCTCTTGACATCGGGCCCCACCTCCCTGGATGACGCAGCAGTCCAAGTGACCGCTGCAGCCTGTGATTGGCTGCAGCCTGTGCTTGGCCTGTGATTGGCTGGAGCTGTCACTTGAACTGAAGTGTCATCCCGGGAGGTCGGACTGCAGGAAGGAGACAGGAGTAATCGGTAAGTTAGAACTTCGGTTTTTTTTTACAGGTTAATGTATTTTGGGATCGCAAGTCACTGTCCATGGTGCTGAAACAGTTTAACTCTTTCAGCACCATGGACAGTGACTATCTCCTGACGTCGCGTACCGATAATTTTTTTGCCGGGATCGGCCAAAACGAGTTTGGCCGAACCCGGTGAAGTTCGGTACGCTTGTCCGGCTTCGCTCATCGCAAAGACACTCCGTTTGGATGTTCGGAAACAGAAAAGCACGTGGTGCTTTTCGGTTTTCATTCATCCTTTTCACTGCTGTTGCGCGAATCACGCTCGTCCCACGGAAGTGCTTCCGTGTGGTGCGCGTGATTTTCACGCACCCATTGACTTCAATGGGTGCGTGATGCGCGAAATACGCAGAGTTATTGAACCTGTCGCGCTTTTTGCGCAGCAGACAAACGCTGCGCAAAAAGCACGGACTGTCTGTACTGCCCCATAGACTTGTATTGGTCCATGCGTGCCGCGTGAAAACCACGCGGCCCGCACGGACCGAATATACGCTCGTGTGAATCCCCCCTAACACTGACCAAATATCAGTATAATTGGTCAGAAAATAGGGGATGGGGATAACATTTCTGCTCACAGAGTTACATAAACTAGAATTATTTTGCCACTGACTTCTTTTCTACTGCTGCACAAAAAAAACACGTAGCTCATCGGCTAATCCAAAGGGTCCAGGGGAACCTGCAAATCAAAAAAACAAAAACCAGAAAGGCAGTATGAGGAAAAAAACATATCCTTACCTACAGCAATCTTTTGTCTTCTCCCTTGCACCTGCAATTGAAACTAGAGGTCAATGAACTGTAGTTACTATTGTGGCGGAAGTCAGGAGATTGTACACACGCTGCTGTTTTTGTTTTTTTTTTATTGCTATAAATCGTATAGTGGAGAGGTCCTGGATCACTGATAGTAAAACAAGAGCCATGTTCCCTACTATAAACACCACTAAAATAACAGATACACCTGCCGACCGTCCGACGAGCGAATCCGCAGGCAAGTGAGTCCCGCTAATCCACTGGTGCCGCCGCTGCTACTGGGAGCGAAATCTTACACTCCAAAAGACAAATGGCACTCCCTCACTTCTGAACCCTACAGTGTACGCAAACAGCAGTTTACGTCCACATATATGGCATCGCTATACCCGGGAGAACCCGCTTAACATTTAATGAGGTATTTGTCTTTGGTGGCACAAACTGGGCACAACATATTGTGCACTAAAATGGCATATCAGTGGCAAATTTAAATTTTCATTTTGAACCATCCGTTGCGCATTAAATTTCTAATTAAAAAACACCTGTGGGGGTCAAAATGCTCACTACACCCCTTAAAATGCCTTAAGGGCTCTGCTCAATTGGAACGAGATTTAGAGGAGAGAGTATCAGCTGCGGAAGCACAATACATTACTGACCCTGCTAGTGCCCATAAAGTTAACTGGTTAAGTTTAATGCAGCAATATAATTTTCTCTAAATGTTGGTGTTTTTCACAAATGAACCAGGGGCGTAGCTAGGGGTGGGGCCAGGCGGGGCATGTGCCCCGGGCGCAACTGATATAGGGAAGGGGGGGTGCCGCAGTGCAGCTGGGCAAAGGGAGGGAGAGAGAGAGGGCAAAGGGAGGAAGGGAGGGAAGGCAAAGGGAGGAAGGGAGGGAAGGCAAAGGGAGGGCAAATCGAGGGCGGGAGGGGGCATGTAGAATTAGGTAGCAAAAATGAAAAAAATATGTTGTTTTTGCTCCCAATGTTTTATTTTCACAATAGGAGAAAAAACACCACACATGCCAAAACATATTCCCACATAGAGCATAATGCATAGCTTCCCCCATACAGTATAATGCCCTCTTAGCTGCCCCTAATGCCAGTGCCCTTGTAGATACTGACAGTGTCCATGCAGATAGTGCCCATGTACAAAGCGCCATAGTGTCCCCTGTAGATAGTGCCCCACAATAGTAAAAAAAATGTTTTATTGAAATAAAAATTCCTCAACACAACCCTCTTTCACCATTATATTAAATAAATAATTTTAAAAAACACGTAGTTCATCTAAATAGTCCAACGAATCTACAACGTAGTCCAAACGGTCCAGCCAAACCTACAAAATAAACAAAAATAGTTTGCAGTATGAAAATAAAAAACGTATGCTCACTTACAGCAATCTTCTGTCTTCTTTCTTTTCCCCTGTGCAGCAATAGAAAACAGGTCAATGGCAAAATAATTCTAGTTTATGTAACTCTTGTCAGCAGAAAAGTTATCCCGTCCCCTATTTTCTGACCAATTATACTGATCTTTCTAAATGTATCTGCTTGTAAAACAGATAGCAATACCACACAAAATAGTTATTAATTAACATTTCCCATATGTCTACTTTATGTTGGCATCGTTTTTTGAACATCCTTTTATTTTTTTAGGACGTTACAAGGCTTAGAACTTCAGCAGCAATTTCTCAAATTTTCAAGAGAATTTCCAAAACCTATTTTTATAGGTACCAGTTCACTTCTGAAGTGGCTTTGAGGGCCTTATATAATAGAAACCCCAATAAGTCACCCAATTTTAAAAACTGCACCCCTCAAAGTTTTAAAAACAGCATTTAGAAAGTTTCTTAACCCTTTAGGTGTTTCACAGGAATTAAAGCAAAGTAGAGGGGAAATTTACAAATTTCTTTTTTTTGTCAGAAAATCCATTTTAATAAAAAAAATTCTGTAACACAAAAAGGTTTTACCAGAGAAACGCAACTCAATATTTATTGCCCAGATTCTGCAGTTTTTAGAAATATCCCATATGTGGCCCTAGTGTGGTAATGGACTGAAACACAAGAGCAAACGAGCAACTAGAGGATTTTGGGGCCTAATTTTTATTAGAATATATTTTAGGCACCATGTCAGGTTTGAAGAGGTCTTGTGGGGCCAAAATAGTGGAAACACCCTCAAAAAGACACCATTTGGCAAACTACACCCCTCAAGGAATTTATCAAGGGGTACAGAGCATTTTAACCCCACAGGTTTTTGCTGAATTTAGTGGATTCCGTACGTGCAAATGAAAATCAAAACTTTTTCCAATAAAACGTAGAAATGATACATTTTTACAAGGAAGAAAGAAGAAAAAGCACCCCAAGATTTGTAAATCAATTTCTCCTGATTACGGCAAATGGCTGTTTGGACACATGGCAGGACGCAGAAGGAAAGGAGCGCCATTTGGCTTTTGGAGCTCAAGTTTGCTGGATTGGTTTTTAGGTGTCATGTCGCATATGCAAAGCCCCTGCGGGACCAAATCAGTGGACATCCCCCAGAATTGACCCCATTTAGATAGTAATCCTGTATATCGGTGACCAATGGTGCAGAGCGGTTCATAGAGCCGGCTCACGTGTGCCTTTCGCGTCAAGAGCCCATATGTGACATTTGTTTTGTCATTGTCTGAAGGGTATTTTAGGAATTGGGAAAATTAAACATGCTACAGAAGCAACCCTATTTAGATGTACGAATTGGATTTTCAGTTGCAGAAATTTAGCCAGGAGTGAATAGACCATTAAAGAATCTAAGGGTGCGTTCACATCACTCAACTGAGCTATTGATTCAGTCAAAAAACGGAAACCTTACAGAACGGAGTCTAACTGAAACCATTAGCAAAGGAAGCCTTACCATTGAAATCAGTGGTAATGCAAACTGAAGCTATGCTTTCCATTTTCCTTTCCATTGATGGGTTCCTCCGGGGAGAGCTCCAACGGAACGCATCAACAGAAAGCGAACGCTGATGTGAACAGGCCCTTGTACATTTTTATTAGATGGGAACACATGAAAACAAAAGAAAACATTGAGATGCAAACTCGTTCTGGTAGACTGAAATCACAAATAACCGACTTACATTGAAAGACCATCCACATATGGGCCGTTATCAGGGTGTTCACATACCTTCAGCTATGATAAAAAAAATAAAAAATGTACAAACATTATGTACAGAAGGATTAGTTTTTTTGATGGCATTAAGGTTGGAAGGTGACTGGACACAGCAGTTGTTCAACCATACTGCTAAAAAAAAAACTAAACTCTTAACCATCACAGTAAATCCCTAAGTCCATAAAACTTCAGGAATTCATTTTGATCAAAAAGTGTTTGCCCACCTGCCATGACAAGGCGTCCTCCATAGGTGGGGACCTACTCTGCCCATACACCCAGAAATGGGACTAAGCCTACATATATCTGGGGATGGTAGGAACCAGCATTAAACTAATTAAAATCACCCAGTGCAGAATGGGAGGAGTGAAAGAACAAAAAATGGAGGCAGTCACTAACACCACATATATGAATCACATAAACAACACAAAAGTTTATGGGGAACACAGTCCACACCACCTGACACCAGGACCGGACTGTGCACTAGGCAGCAATGCTGAGTGTAAATTTCACTATGAGCGGCATTTACATCTATCAATTGTGTCACTGATAACAATTATTTTTATATCACAATTGCAGAGCAACGATAAACAAAGCTTTTATCATTGATCTTCTCCTTTGTTCACACTGACCAAATATCAGTATAATTGGTCAGAAAATAGGGGATGGGGATAACTTTTCTGCTGACAAAGTTACATAAAGTAGAATTATTTTGTCATTGACCTGTTTTATATTGCTGCACAGTGGAGAAGAAAGAAGACAGAAGATTGCTGTAGGCAGGTGCGTAACTAGGAAAGACTGGGCCCCATAGCAAACTTTTGACTGGGGCCCCCCTCCCCTGGGTGTCACACAACCCCCCCTTGTAGATAGTGCCTTTTTTACAGCCCCCCCTGTAGATAACGCCATACAGCCCCCCTATAGATAACGCCATACAGCCCCCTCTGTAGATGACACCATACATCCCCCTCTGTAGAGAACACCATACATCCCCCTGTAGATAACGCCATACAGAGTCCCCCCTGTAGATAACGCCATACAGAGTCCCCCCTGTAGATAACGCCATACAGAGCCCCTGTAGATAACGCCATACAGCCCCCTCTGTAGATAACGCCATACCAGAGGCGTAGCTAGGTTCTCCAGCACCCGGGGCAAAGATTCAGTTTGGCGCCCCCCCTCCCAACCTCTTTCCCGACATCTCCTTCCCCTCGCCGTGTTTGTTTTCCCTACCAATCGACGTGTCATTTCTTTTCCTCATTTCTTTTTATGTAACGCGAGCATAAAAACATTTGTACATTTTACAAGCAATATGGTTCTATACACAACACCAGAACCAAGCTCAGTACATATATACAGCACCAGCACAAATACAGCTCAATTTAGTGCAACCCCTTCCGTATAGGTATGTACGGCGTAAAACTACAGCTCCCAGCATGGCCCGAACAATGATAAGGATATGCTGGGAGATGCTGTTTCACAAAAATAAATCCTATCAATCATACCACCATCTTGCTGCAGATCATACAGTGACTACAGTGCTGATTAGAGGCAGAATGAACATTTACATTAGGTGACTCACCGGTGACGTCTCAGATTCTAGTTCTTTTTCTCCATCCGGTCCAGACCTCTATGATGACTCCTCCCTGTCACAGCCCATTTCTGCAGTTTGCCGCGCACATGTCTTCAGCTTCTCACTTTTCCACTTTCCATTTCTGCACCTATAAATAAAGATAAAGTTCTCATTATACCACACACTACGCCCCTAAATATAATAGCGATATAAACACTGCACCTCTAATTATAATTGCTGCGGACCCCGTAGCAGCCGCTACGGCTGCTACGGCGGTAGTTACGCCACTGGCTGTAGGTGAGTATACGTTTTCAATTTTCATACAGCTAACTTTTTGTGTAGGTTTCGCTGGACCCTTAGGACTACATGTATGTACTGTATGCTGAGACGGTGTAGCTATAGGATCCTTAGTCTTAGACGAGCGTGTGAGTTTTGCGCGCGCAAAAAACGCAGCGTTTTGCCTGCGCAAAAGGTACATAACAGCTCTGTGTGTCAGCAGCGTATGATGCGTGGCTGCATGATTTTCGCGCAGCCGCCATCATTATGAGACTGTTTGTAAACAGAAAAGCACGTGGTGCTTTTCCGTTTTCATTCATAGTTTTTACTGCCGTTGCGCGAATCACACGCGTCACACGGAAGTGCTTCCGTGTACTGCGCGTGATTTTCACGCACCCATTGAAGTCAAACGGGTGCGTGATGCGCGAAAAACGCACAAATATAGGACACACGCTGCGTTAAATCACGGACTGTCTGAACAGCCTCATTGACTAACATAAATCACGCGCGTTGCACGGACGTATATCACGTTTGTCTGAATAAGCCCTTAGGGATATGCTATCACCGATATGTATCTAAAAGTTTATTTATTTTTCAGGGGGTAAATATATGTCTCAGGGCTTGTGACCCTAATCTTTTAAGACCCTAGCAGCACCCCTTGGCCTAACTAATATATGGGGGGACAAAGTAGACCAAAAAATATATAGGGACACAAGGGGCGCCTTACTAATATATAGGGACACAACTAATATATGGGGGTACGAAAGAGAACAACTATTCTTTAGGGGCAAAAATTGGATATTACTACTGTGTGGGAGCACATAGGGAGGTGTTACTGTGTAGGGAGTAGAAAGGTGACACTGAAACAGAACCATAACTATTTTCTTAAAGGTCAGCTTTTTTTGGGGGTTGGTGCCCTGTAAGGGACAGTATAGGTGGTATTGGTAGGGTCAGTTTATCAACATCACGTTTACCTCCAATTCCTCCAGTTACTGAAACACTCAAGCCTACAGATACCAGGTCTTCCGGAAATCACAACCTCCATGTAACAGGTACATCAAGATTCACACAGAAACTGCACTATTTGGATTCATTGGCCCATGACTTACATGTGAATGGTAAGTGATCCATGTTGCATCCTTCTGGCATTATATTTCTGCTTTTATACTGCCGCCACTCAAGTTGCACCGCAAAGGGGCCCACTAAGGTTCTGTCGCCCAAGGGTCCACATAAACCTGGAGCCAGCCCTGGTAAAAACCACAACAAATTGCAAATCAGAAAAAAAAACATTAAATTTTTTTTGTTTAACCCCTTCCCGACATCCGCCGTATATATACGCCGCACGCCGGCTGGGGGCATACGGGTCACACCACTACGTTACTGAAATATGGTTAAGCACACTATGGAGGTTCTGTCGGGTCTTATATATATTTATTACATTGGTTATGCTTATTTGGTGTAAGCTCCTATTTGAGCCCTTCACTTGTCCTGACATATACCTATCCACATGGATACATCCCTGAATGGGGATATAATATAGATGTGATTTCTCATGTTACGTATTGTTTGTACATATTCTGACAAAGTGTACATTTGCTTTGATCCAGTCATAAGACTTGTTTTAGATTCTCATGTTGGATTAATAATAAAGATTTTCTATTTTCTCAAAATTCTGATATTTATGGACTCCTTTTCTCCTGTTTATATAATACATTAGTATTGCAGTATATCGTGCAAGCGATCTAACGATTGCTGGTTAAAGTCCCCTGGGGGGACAAGTAAAAAAAGTAAAAAACAGTAAAATAAAGTTTTTTTTAACAAAGAAAAAAATGAAAAAAAATTAAAAGCTAAAAAAAAAAAAACCTTTTCCCATTTTCCCTCAAGCACAATGTAAAAAAAAAAAAAAGCTAACATAACTGGTATCGACGTGTCCGTAAACGTCTGAACTATTACAATATATCATTATTTAGTCCGCCGTAAAAAAAACAAAACATTAAAAACATCAGAATTGCTGTTTTTTGGTCCCTTCTTCTCCCACAAAAATGAAATAAAAAGTGATCAGAAAGTCTCACGTTTTCCAAAATGGTATTAATATAAACTTCAGCTCGCCCCGCAAAAAATAAGCCCTCACACGGCCAAATTGACATAAAAATAAAAACGTTATGGCTCTCAGAATGTGGCGACAAAACTCAGATTTTATTTTTAACAATCAGTTTTTCCTTGTATAAGTAGTAAAACATAAAGAAAACTATATAAATTTGGTATCGCTGTAATCGTATTGACCCGCAGAATAAAATTAACATGCCGTTTTTACCGTGTGGTGAACGCCGTAAAAACAAAACCACCCAAAATTTTGAGGAATCGCAGTTTTTTTCCTATGCCACACCACATATATTTTTTTCCTGTTTCCCACTACATTATATGGTAGAAAAAATGGTGCTTTGAAAATCTACAACTGGTCCTGCAAAAAACAAGCCCCCATACGGCAGTATTGACGGAAAAATAAAAGAGTTATGGCTTTTGGAAGGTGGGGAGGAAAAAACAAAAGTGAAAATACGAAAAATGGCTGCGGAGGGAAGGGGTTAAAATGTAATAAAAAGCTCCTAATCACCCCTCGTGTGTTGTGATAGCGACACGTTACTCTGTTCTCTGGCCTTCTTGGATGACATTTCATCCCATGTGACTGCTGCAGCGTCATCCCAGGAGGCCGGGCTGGACGGAGAACAGGAACGCGTCGCTATGACAACACCCGAAGGGGTAAGTGTTAACTTTTTTTTTCATAAGATGGCTGCAGATGGAGGGGCATGTGATGAGACGCTTCATTCACCCTCCATAGTAACACACTGTGCAGAGTAAACTAGCGCAAGTGCAGTGGAGGATGAATTAAGTCACATGCCCGTCCATCTGCAGCCATCCTATGGACCGGAGTGTCGTCTTGATGGGATAGAAGGCATGCGGGGGCGTGACCGCAGAAAGATAGAAAATTGGACACGGCTTAAGGTTGTTAAGCTGTCCATTCATTCTGTTTCTGGGGATGGTATCCGAATGGGGGCCATTTTGGTCTAAAAGCGCAAATTTGCTGCTCTGGAGACTGGAAAAACCAGACAGTGAAAACCCCAATGGTAACTGAAATAGCAGCATATTGGTTGTCACACAGTTTTTCCAGATAATGAAAACCTAAAAATATAAATTCAGAACTTTTCGGTTATCTAATGTATATTGTTGGGCTTCAAGGCACTTTACTTTTTGGGGGGGTCTCCAGACAATCACTACATTTTAGAAAGGGTCCCTTGACGTTAAGCTGATTACAAAGTGTTCCCCTGAAGGGACCCCCAGCGATCAGCTGTGATCATGAAAAACACTAGAAACAGAAGGAGTCATGCACTATTGTAATACAATTTGCCAATGGCATAGAAAAATAATTTTTATTGGACAATACAAAATACATAGAGTTAAAAAAGACTACAAATCTGAAGACTGTACACCTCCCAAGTGGTGAGGATGAACCTAAAGGAACCACTCCTTATATTGGCAGTTGCAGGAGGAAAGAGCTTAACTGACAGATAGCAAATACTAACTAGGACTAAGGCAGAAAATACAATAAAGTAGTACTAGGCATAGAAGTCAGGGTATGTAAATATAAGTAAGTACCAACATACATACAGCCAGAGTCACAAAGTAAACGAAGGTAAATATTGTGAATGGATTCCAAACTGAGCAAAAAAATGCTCACAAAGAATCCTCACAAAATAGACAGTCTTCCCAGAATATTATCGCCACAAGAAAGGAGCAAGTAAATATGTAATGCACAGCATAGAGTGTTACTAACCCATATGGTTCCTGCAGTTCAGTATCTTCCCGAGTACAGAGAGACCCCGACGCGCGTTTCGCGTGGATGGCTTTTTCAAAAGGGGTATACTAACTTCAACTAAAGCCTTCCACTTTAAATATGCTTGAGTAATCCGATCAGCTGTTAAAATTTGACCAATGGGATCTCCCCGGCCGTGCCTGTCAGGCTAAGACACCGCGAGACTCACGCACCTGAGAGCCGAGCTCCCACTGCGCACGCGCGGCTCCGGAAACCACGCATGCGCAGAAGAGAACAAACGGCAGACAGAGCCAAAGCCAGCGGTGACGCGCCTGACAGGCAGGGCCGGTACAAACACTCATAGAATGAGACACCCAGGGTAAGTTCCAAATTGAAACAGATTTTAATGCTCCGAAAAAATAAATAGAATAAATAAAAGATAATCTGTTATATACATTTCTAGTGGGACACAATTAAGGAAGACTATGTAATATATCAAAAACCCCGAAGGGGGGAAGGGAATAGTGACAAGTGACAACCATATATGCAGTGATAAACAAATACAATATATAATCAAATACATAAATAAACATTTATCATTTCATATACATAAATGAATAAGCTGAAAGTGCACAGAA
The DNA here is from genome assembly GCF_050947455.1 of Rhinoderma darwinii. Lineage (NCBI taxonomy): Eukaryota > Metazoa > Chordata > Amphibia > Anura > Rhinodermatidae > Rhinoderma > Rhinoderma darwinii. The sequence goes on along the minus strand of NC_134688.1, from coordinate 324,336,014 downwards.
ATAAATCCCTAATAAACTGACATAATAATATTATGTTATCAGCATACAATGCTGAAAAACAACAACAGTGAAAGACGCCCCCACCGCGAGGAGGGGGATATATTATAACTGACTAAACAGTGACATTATATGTTTACTCCAAAAAATATATCAATCCTACGACATTTGGATAAAACATACATAATGTGATTATTTGTAATAACAGTGAGTGAAAAATAAAAATAAAATAAAAAAATAAAAAAATAAAAAAATATAATAGTAAAAAATAAAAAACGATATTGTAAAGTGTAATAAAATGTCCCACAGCGTATAGAGACGTTTAGTACGACTCCAAACAGATCCGTACAACAAAAATTGGAGTCCCGCAAAACTCTTGACAGATGCCTCAAATATCGATCTCAGGTCAGTATAAATGTATATGATCAGACACGGCAAAAGTGGAAGACTAGAAGAGGAAAAATTAAAAATTAATAGACATACAGTATAAAAACACAAAATTTAAAAAAATGGTAGGAGAATTATAGGAAGGACGCAAAGCTAAGTGTCTCATTCAGACCAACAGGGGCCATTGTTCCAAGGGTGACAATCCACTTGCACTCCCTCTGAGCTAACAATTTCTTGACGTCCCCACCTCTGATACCTCTTGATTTGTGGTATCAGAGGTGGGGACGTCAAGAAATTGTTAGCTCAGAGGGAGTGCAAGTGGATTGTCACCCTTGGAACAATGGCCCCTGTTGGTCTGAATGAGACACTTAGCTTTGCGTCCTTCCTATAATTCTCCTACCATTTTTTTAAATTTTGTGTTTTTATACTGTATGTCTATTAATTTTTAATTTTTCCTCTTCTAGTCTTCCACTTTTGCCGTGTCTGATCATATACATTTATACTGACCTGAGATCGATATTTGAGGCATCTGTCAAGAGTTTTGCGGGACTCCAATTTTTGTTGTACGGATCTGTTTGGAGTCGTACTAAACGTCTCTATACGCTGTGGGACATTTTATTACACTTTACAATATCGTTTTTTATTTTTTACTATTATATTTTTTTATTTTTTTATTTTTTATTTTTTTATTTTATTTTTATTTTTCACTCACTGTTATTACAAATAATCACATTATGTATGTTTTATCCAAATGTCGTAGGATTGATATATTTTTTGGAGTAAACATATAATGTCACTGTTTAGTCAGTTATAATATATCCCCCTCCTCGCGGTGGGGGCGTCTTTCACTGTTGTTGTTTTTCAGCATTGTATGCTGATCACATAATATTATTATGTCAGTTTATTAGGGATTTATTTCTGTGCACTTTCAGCTTATTCATTTATGTATATGAAATGATAAATGTTTATTTATGTATTTGATTATATATTGTATTTGTTTATCACTGCATATATGGTTGTCACTTGTCACTATTCCCTTCCCCCCTTCGGGGTTTTTGATATATTACATAGTCTTCCTTAATTGTGTCCCACTAGAAATGTATATAACAGATTATCTTTTATTTATTCTATTTATTTTTTCGGAGCATTAAAATCTGTTTCAATTTGGAACTTACCCTGGGTGTCTCATTCTATGAGTGTTTGTACCGGCCCTGCCTGTCAGGCGCGTCACCGCTGGCTTTGGCTCTGTCTGCCGTTTGTTCTCTTCTGCGCATGCGTGGTTTCCGGAGCCGCGCGTGCGCAGTGGGAGCTCGGCTCTCAGGTGCGTGAGTCTCGCGGTGTCTTAGCCTGACAGGCACGGCCGGGGAGATCCCATTGGTCAAATTTTAACAGCTGATCGGATTACTCAAGCATATTTAAAGTGGAAGGCTTTAGTTGAAGTTAGTATACCCCTTTTGAAAAAGCCATCCACGCGAAACGCGCGTCGGGGTCTCTCTGTACTCGGGAAGATACTGAACTGCAGGAACCATATGGGTTAGTAACACTCTATGCTGTGCATTACATATTTACTTGCTCCTTTCTTGTGGCGATAATATTCTGGGAAGACTGTCTATTTTGTGAGGATTCTTTGTGAGCATTTTTTTGCTCAGTTTGGAATCCATTCACAATATTTACCTTCGTTTACTTTGTGACTCTGGCTGTATGTATGTTGGTACTTACTTATATTTACATACCCTGACTTCTATGCCTAGTACTACTTTATTGTATTTTCTGCCTTAGTCCTAGTTAGTATTTGCTATCTGTCAGTTAAGCTCTTTCCTCCTGCAACTGCCAATATAAGGAGTGGTTCCTTTAGGTTCATCCTCACCACTTGGGAGGTGTACAGTCTTCAGATTTGTAGTCTTTTTTAACTCTATGTATTTTGTATTGTCCAATAAAAATTATTTTTCTATGCCATTGGCAAATTGTATTACAATAGTGCATGACTCCTTCTGTTTCTAGTGTTTTTCATCATTATTTTGGAGTTTCTATTCTGACAAAGGGAGGTTTAAATCCGCACATGCTGGTGACCTAGCCCTCATAACCATTTTCCTGTTGAGACATATGTTTATAAAGATCAGCTGTGATCAGTAGTGAATCCTTGGAGTAAGTGTTCAATTTCCCTGCAGCGCCACCACAGGAGAAATTAGGCATTACAAAGTGTCCATTCATAGCAATGTGGTGTGGTGTCTGTGTAATACAGGACAGGTCCACCAAAAAGAGAGAGATGTTCTTTGTAACCGCTCTCCACTCTGGCCGAGAGATGAACCTGAACAAGGGACACACTTTATTAACTCAGAATTCCCTTATAGGATGTATGAAAATGTTTTTTTTCTAAACTAGACAACTCCTTTAAACGGGTCACGAAGGGTTTAAAGGTATTGTCCGGTTTCAGCCGATACTACATTATCTGTACTGAGAACGTTGTCACTGTGTGTTATCTATGCTGTTACATAGGACTGCAGGTAACACTACTACATAATCTATACTCTGAGAGTTATCACTGTTTTATCTGTGATGTTACATAGGACTGCAGGTAACATATACTACATTATCTGTACTCAGAACGTTATCACTGTGTGTTATCTGTGGTGTTACATAAGACTGCAGTTAACATCTACTACATTATCTGTACTCAGAACGTTATCACTGTGTCATCTATGCTGTTACATAGGACTGCAGGTAACACTACTACATTATCTTTACTCAGAGAGTTATCCCTGACTTATCTATGGTTTTACATAGGACTCATGTGAAATCTACTACCATGTACACGTGTGATCGGGGGTCTATGGATCCATTTATCGAATGCGTCAGGATCTTTCCCACCACATACAGTAAACTGATAGAAATACCTTGGTGTGAAAGAAGCCTTAGAAGCTTCCACTGCAGGTCCAATTTTTTTTTAACCAAAACAGTGCAGTATGCTGTGCTATTGTGTCCGGTAAAATGCCGGGCAGCAAGTGGTAGGGATACTATGGGGAACAAAAAGTGGCTGGGGGGGTCTCATGAGGTGCAGGGGACACTGATGAGGATTTTGAGCCTTTAGGCCTTATTCACACGAGCGTATTTCACATCCGTGTAACGCGCGTGAAAACAACGCACGTCACACGGACCTATGCAAGTCAATGGGGACATTCAGTGTTTTTCACTCAACGTGTGTCCACTGCGTGAAATTCACTGCATGTCCTATACTTGTGCGTAGTTTGCGCATCATGCACCCATTGAAGTCAATGAGTGCGTGAAAATCACGGAAAGCACAAGGACGCACATCCATGTGCTGTCCGTAATTCACGCAACAGTTGCTAAAGAAATGATGAGAAAAAGAAAAACACTTCAGTTGTTTTTGGTGACGTGAAAAACGCGTGACATACGGATGAGATACGCATGTTAAAAATGCAGACACGCACCATATACGGATGTCACATGGAACTGCAAAGCAGGAAAAATGCTGCGTTTTTTACATGCGCAAAATGGACACGTTCGTGTGAATAAGGCCTTATTTGTGGTGGGGACAAAGATGGTGGCAGAGGCTCTGTGGGAGGAGGAGGAGGGTGACAGGGGCATAAAAGGAGGCAGAGGTTAAGTGGGGGGCCAGGGGGGAGAGTGTAGGCGAAAGGTGGGCCGTATTTAGAGTTGACGCTACCCTAGGCACTTTTAGTCCTGATGCTCCCTATCACTCCTGAAGTTACGGAAACAGCGCATCCGATCCCACAGATGCTCGATCGGATTGAGATCGGGAGTAGTTGGAGGCAAAAGTCAACACCTTGAACTCGGTCATGTTCCTCAGACCATTTCCTGAACACCCCCCCCCCCCCCCAAAAAAAAAGTAAAGTGACTTGAAGCCAAGGCATATACATTGGATACCGAAAAGTTCTGAATTTATATTTTTAGGTTTTCAGTATCTGGAAAAACTGTGTGACCACCAATATGCTGCTATTTCAGTTACCATTGGGGTTTTCACTGTCTGGTTTTCCCAGGCTCCAGAGCAGCAAATTTGCCCTTTTAGGCCAAAATGTCCACCATTCGGCTACCATCCCCAGAAACAGACTGAAGCCGTGTCCCATTTTCTATATTTCTGCGGTCACATCCCTTTTATCCCATCAAGACGACATAGTATGGCTGCAGATGGAGGGGCATGTGACTTAATTCATCCTCCACTGCACTTGCGCTAGTTTACTCTGCACAGTGTGTTACTATGGAGGGTGAATAAAGCATCTCATCACATGCGCCTCCATCTGCAGCCATCTTATGAAAGAAAAAAGTTAACACTTACCCCCTCGGGTGTTGTCATAGTGACGCGTTCCTGTTCTCCCTCCAGCCCGGCCTCCTGGGATGACGCTGCAGCAGTCACATGGGATGAAATGTCATCCAGGAAGGCCTTAGAACAGAGTAATGTGTCGTTATGACAACACCCGGGGGGTAATTAGGAGCTTTTTATTACATTTTAAACAGAAAAAATGTAATGTTTTTTTCTGATTTGCTATTTGTTATGGGTTTTACCAGGGCCGGCTCCAGGTTTATTTTTCCAACCAGCTCGGTTAGGCAGGGATGTATTAAATGAAAATATCGTTCAAAATCGAGCTTATCTCTATGGAATTTTTTCTTTTTACTTTCAGATATTTTCTTCAATTCTATCTCCACTTCTCTTTTCAGGGTAGTATTGAATTTGGCAAATTCAGAATGGGATTTAAATTTCGTCTAGTTTACAGACACTTTGAGTTATTTAGATGTCAAGAGTCTTTAATTGCTCACTTTCTTCCTCAATTATGAGGGTCATAAGGCGTTTAATATGAAGAGAGGAAGGGAGAGTGAGGCGAGAAAAGCAGCAGACAGAGAGAGATACTGAGGACGGTGTGTTCTATTAATAGCACAGAGATTAGCGTGATCTCAAGTGAAGGAGAGAGGGCTGTGATTGGACTGGTGCCTGTGTGAGGCACAGACAGTGCCGCACCTGCCATGAGGCCAGGTGAGCCGACAGCCTCAGGCGGCACTACCTACCCAAATTTGGGGGGCAGCATTTTCAGCCCGGGACAGACTGGACCGGGGGGAGGGACCATGCAGACGTGACGTGAGTATACTGCAAGGGGGGGTCTGGGAATTTTACCGACAGCAAAGGGCTCTATGGGGCTGGAATAATCCACCCCATAGAGCCCTCACATCACTATAATGGAAGGATTAGTGTGGGTGGGGGAGGGTCTGAGCGTCTGTCTGACTTACTGCAGAGATCTCTATAGGTTGGGGATTCTGCCCCCCCCCCCCCTTTAGAGCAGTCAGTGAGATGCTCAGACCCCCCTAACCTTTCAGTATAGTAACTAGTCAGGGCTCTATGGTGGGGGGATAATTCCCCCCTATAGAGCCCTCTGCTGTCAGTAAAACGCCCAGACCCACCCCCTTGCAGTATACTCCTGGCAGGGGCAGGAAGCTGAGCGCAGTATAAGGGCTTTGTAGCTTTCCTGTGCTTAATTAGCGTGGGAAAGCTACAAGCGGGGCTGTGACTGGTGAGTCTCACAGTCACTCTCAGCGCACACTGCATGCGGCAGCCAGTCTGACTGTGAGTCTCTGACCAGTCACCACCCACATGCAGCAGACAGGATAGACTGATAAACCCTCAACTACTACAGATTCACAAGCATTGACAATGCCGGCTTCTGTAGTGTAGTGGTCAGCTTGTCTGCCTTACATAGTTACATAGTTAGTACGGCTGAAAAAAGACACATGTCCATCAAGTTCAACCAAGGGAAGGGAAAAGGGAAGGAAAAATTTCTACACATAGGAGCTAATATTTTTTTGTTCTAGGAAATTATCTAACCCTTTTTTAAAGCCATCTACTGTCCCTGCTGTGACCAGCTCCTGCGGTAGACTATTCCATAGATTCACAGTTCTCAATGTAAAGAAGCCTTGTCGCCTCTGCAGCTTGAACCTTTTTTTCTCCAGACGGAGGGAGTGCCCCCTTGTTTTTTGAGGGGGTATTACAAGGAACAGGATTTCACCATATTTTTTGTATGCGCCATTAATATATTTATATAAGTTAATCATGTCCCCCCTTAGTCGTCTTTTTTCAAGGCTAAATAGGTTTAATTCTTTCAATCTTTCCTCATAACTTAAAGGCAATGTGTTGCCAGAAAAACATGTTGTTTTTTTTTTAATTAAACATTTAGTGTGTAGGTGATTAAACATTGTTCAAATTTTTTTTATTTTTTTCACGAGTCAGGAAATATTATAAATTAATTCTAATTTATAGTATTTCCCATTTCTGGTCACTAGATGGAGCTATTCCCAAAATTGCAGCATTGAAAAATTGGGTAAAAAGCCCTCGCTCTAGTGAGCTCTCAGCATCCCCCCCTCCTTTATCCTGGCTAGTGCCGGGATAAACGAGGGGTTTGAACGGTCTAACCTCCTACACTGTGTGTGTCGCCATTTTTTGAGCTAACACACAGTGTAGTAGGTTTACATACAGTAGTAAACACACACAAACACGAACATACATTGAAATCTCTTACCTGCTCCTGCCGCCGCGGCTCCCTCCGGCCCGTCCGCTCCGTCTGCTGCCGCTGGTCCAAGTGCACAAGTCCGGAAGCCGCGACCGGAAGTAGTATTACTGTCCGGCCGCGACTTCCGGTCCACAGGAAAATGGCGCCGGACGGCGCCAATTTCAAGTTGGACTGTGTGGGAGCGGCGCATGCGCAGTTCCCACACAGACGCCGTACACACAAGTGAATGGGACGGGAGCCGTTCGTCGTCCCTATGGGACTGTGGCTGCCGTATTCCATGTCTGTATGTGTCGTTAATCGACACACACAGAAATGGAACAAAAAATGGCAGCCCCCATAGGGAAGAAAAAGTGTAAAAATAAGAAAAAGTAAAACACAAACACACAAATAAATATAAACGTTTTTAATAAAGCACTAACATCTTGAACATATGAAAAAATTTTCTGTGATGACACTGTTCCTTTAAATTCTCCATGCCCCTAATTAGCTTCGTTGCTCTTCTTTGTATTTTTTCCAACTCCAGGGCATCCTTTCTATGAACTGGAGCCCAGAACTGGACTGCATATTCTAGATGAGGCCTTACATATGGAAGGTTGCTGGTTCAAATCCCAGATGGTTTTGTTTGTTTTTTTTAAAAATATTAATATCTTACTTGTATTGGGCTTTCTTCACACTAGCATTCATATACGTTAACCTCTGTTCCGTCAGAGGAAGAGAGGATTGATACGTTAAATGGAAAGCAACGGTTCCATTAGAATTACCATTGCTTTCAATGGTAATTCTTTTGTATCAATTGCTTTCCGTTTGTCTCCGTTCGCTAGGTTTCCGTTCTTTTGAATGGAAATAAAAGTTCTGCAGACTGCACTTTTGTTTCCTTTAAAAAAAACGGAAACTTAGCGAACGGAGACAAACGGAAAGCAACTGATACAAAAGAATTACCATTGAAAGCAATGGTAATTCTAATGGAGCCATTGCTTTCCGTTTAACGTATCGATCCTCTCTTCCTCTGACGGAAGAGAGGTAAACGTATATTACTGCTAGTGTGAAAGAAGCCTTAGGGCCTGTTCACATCAGCGTTGGCTTTCCGTTCTGGGGTTCCGTCGGAGGTAACCCCGCAACGGAAAGTCAAACTGAAACCACAGCTTCCGTTACCCTCACAATTAGCGCAGTCGACTGCGCTATTGATTCCGTCACAAAAACAGAAATCTGCCGGAATGGTGACGAACGGAAACCATTAGCAATGTTTCCGTCACCATTGATTTCAATGGTGACTGAAACGGAAGCTGTGGTTTCAGTTTGACTTTCCGTTTGGGGGTTGTACCCGACGGAAACCTCCCACGGAACCCCGGAATGGAAAGCCAACGCTGATGTGAACAGGCCCTAATCCTTCCCCATAAACCTGCCCCCGTTATTTAAAATAAATATATTATATAATGTATATAGCGCTGTATCCAGTATCCGTCAGGTCAGCGGGACTGACTGATTCAGTGTCAGCGAGTCCTGCAGGATCTAGCTGTTACCGATCACATCTAAGTTCATAACTTAGATGTGATCGGTAATGGACGACCTAATGGATTCAGGTCTCAGCGCTATATACAGCTGCTCTGTATACAGGATACAAAGCAGCTGTATCTCAAAAAGTGCAAATCATTTTCAATAAAAAGTAATTAAAACTTGCACCAATCGCATTAATAGATATCTTTATATATCATAGTGACATGTCCGAAGTTTTCATTGGTGGGGGACCGAGCACTGAGGCCCCCATCGATCGCTAAAACGAAGCAGCAGAAGTGCTCGGGTGAGCGCTGTGCCGCTTCATTTATGATCGAGTTTCAGCTGAGTGAGCGGTGTACGGACTCCTAGACTTTATATTGAGCCCGTACACTGCTCCAAGGAAAGCCAAACAGAATTGAAGCGGCACACCGCTCACCCGAGCACTTCTGCTGCTTCGTTTTAGCGACTAGTGGGGGGTCTCAGTGTTCGGACCCCACTGATCAAAACTTCTGACATGTCAAAAGTTTTTAAAAAAGTTGTTACACTTTAAAGAGAACCTTTCACCTGCCCACAGATTTGCATTTGAGTGCAGCATGTAATGGTCAGGGCTTCACAAACTCTGGGGCACTTTATATATTTTTTCCTACCCTCTTTCCTTACTTAGATATCGGTGCTGTAATATTTGGCGCCCGATATTTAAATAACCCCATGAACTGCCAATGGGGCGGTAATTGGCAAGGGGACGTGTAACATCGCTGTGACACTGCCCAATTCGCTACGGACAATGTCAACAGCAAGAGCTGGAGAGAGGAGATCATGTGCGCACGCACGCTCTCACTCTTCAGCTCTCGGCAGGAAAGTACAAGACTGTGATCTCAGGTGAGAGATCAGTCTTGTCGTCCTTGTCTGCCGAGAGCTAAAGAGTGAGAGCGTGCGTGCGCGCACAGCTCCAATGCCATGGAACAGAAGAAGAAGAATTCACACTCTTCTTCTCCTCTTGTGTTCCTTAGTGGTGGCGGAGCTGCTGCGCTGCTCTCTCCAGCTCTTGCTGTAACGCTGACCGTAGCTGATTGGACAGTGTCACAGCGATATTACACGCTCCCTTGCCAATTACCTCCCCATTGACAGTTCATGGGGTTATTTAAATATCGGGCGCCAAATATTACAGAACCGATATCTAAATAACGAAGGCTAAGAAAGAAAAAAATGTCAAGTGCCCCAGAGTTTGTGGAGCCCTCCCCATTACATGCTGCACTCAGCTGCACATGTATGGGGAGGTGAAAGGTTCTCTTTAAAAGAAAGGTGTTCTAATTATTATTTTTTTATTTGATATGTTTTATTTTATGGGCCTAATTTTTCTAATTATTTTAATATGTTTCCGAAGGTAGCTATTTATTCATTCATATGTTTGTACGTCTGTTGGGGCAGCCAACTTTATTTTTCATACTGCTAATTTTTGTTTTGCAGGTTCCGCTGAACCATTTGGACTACGTCGTAGATTCGTTGGACTACTTCGCTGATTTAAGCTTTATTTCTTTTTTTTTTATAAAATGGTTAAAGTGGATTGTGTGGAAGAGTTGTCATTTCAATAACATAAATTTCTTTGTCTGTTTTTTAATACTTCATTACCGCCTTAGTAATGGCTGCTGTCTGATTGAGAGCGTCCATTACTAAGAAGGGGCTTAGTGTTAGCCAGTAATAAGGCTAGCACTAACCCCTATTATTACCCATGTATCCACCGCCACCAGGAGTACCGGGAACAGCTGGGTACGATCCAGCACCCGACCGTCTGAAGAGAAGGGCGGGTACTGGGGTGGCCGCAGACTGGTAATATCAGACTGGGAATGGCCAAAAACCATGGCCCTTCCCACCCTGGTAATGCAAGGCTGCTGCTGCTGCTTTATTGCATATGGCAGGTTATGAAAAATGGAGGGGATCTCACGTAATTTTTTTTTCTATTATTTATTTTTTAAAAAGACGTGGGGTTCTAGCTATTTTTCATAACCAGCAAGATACAATAAAGCAGCTGCAGCCTAGCATCCCCAGGGTGGGAAGGGCCACGTTTTTTATCCCTTCCCAGCCTGGTAAAACCAGCCTGTGGCCGCCCTGCTGCCTTACCGTCGCTTCAGATGGTCGGGTACTGGATCGTTCTCCACTCGCGGCAGTGAGAACCGGGGTAATAATAGGAGTTAGTGATAGCCTTTTTACTGGCTAACACTAAGCCCCTTCTTAGTAATAGACGCTCTCAATCAGACAGCAGCCATTACTAAGGCCATAATAAAGTATTAAAAGTAACAGACATAGAAAAACTTTTATTGAAATCTAAACTCCCCCATGCAACCCTCTTTCACCATTTTATTTTTTTTTTAAAAGTAGATCGGAGTAGTCCAATGAATCTACGACGTAGTCCAAACGCTCCAGCGGAACCTACCAAAAAAAAGCAGTATAAAAATTTAAAAAAATTTAATTTGCCAAAATAGTCACTCGATATAACTATACTGTAATCACTTATATGGTCTGCAGATATCTTGTGTATAACTGGCATCTACCTCTATAAGGTCACTATATGGTGGTAATATTGGTCTATATATAGTGGGATTTATTCACTAACATTATGGTGGGTTTTTTCTGACACTAAGTTGTAGTAATATTCAGTAACCGTATGGGGGTATTATTCGGTAACAGTATGGAGGTATTATTCAGTAACAGTATGAAGGTATTATTCAGTAACAGTATGGAGGTATTATTCTGTAACAGTATGGAGGTATTATTCAGTAACAGTATGGGGATATTATTCAGTAACAGTTTGGGGGTATTTGTTCAGTAACAGTATGGAGGTATTATTCAGTAACAGTATGGGGGTATTATTCAGTAACAGTATGGGGGTATTATTCAGTAACAGTATGGGAGTATTATTCAATAACAGTATGGGGTAATTATTCAGTAACATTATGGGGGTATTATTTGTAATGTTGGTGTTACAATCTATGTAAATGACTGTGGTGGTTGCTGTGGGGAAGTGTGAGTGTGGCAGCAGATGATCAGGCTAAGAGACAGTCTGCAGAGTGGCATGTGATGTACTTTGACTTACGTGTGGGATGTGGGCCCATAACTTGTGCACAGCCCAGGGCCTAAGATCATAATAATCCACCACTGGCATCAAGCCAGCACAGGCAGACCACAACAATACAGCAGGAAGAGCAAAGAAACCGGCCCAGGATGTGCCGCTTCAAAACAGCGCTAAGTGCGATCCGTCCTGGACTGGCCTGAATGTAATTGCAGAGAGTGACGCCGCAAATGAGACTGGCTGCCGCGGAGAGATATTGGGCAGTGCAGACTGTACTCTTTGCACTGCACTGATTGGCAGTAAGAATAATTCTTTAAACATTTGCCATACTTCAAACAGCACTTTAAGGCTATGTTCACACTAAGTTTTTTGCAGGAGGAAAATTCTGCCTCAAAATTCTGTTTGGGATTTTGAGGCAGATTTTTTCCTTCCTGCACGTAGTTTGCCGCGATTTTCACCGCGTTTTTCGATTGCGCCCATTGAGTGCTACGGGAAAAAACTCAGCGAAATACCCTTTCTCTGCCTCCCATTGATGTCAATAGGAGGTCAGAGGCGTAAACGTGCGAAGATAGGGCATGTCCCTTCTTTCTCGGGAGGCATTTTTGGCCGTTTTTTGACGAGTTTTGCGGAGCGGTTTCCGCGCCCAAAAACTCGTCAAAATACTCAGTGTAAACAGGGCCTAACAAATAAACATCAAATGTTTTCATATTTAAAAAATGTATTAATTGCGTGTTTGATGTGTAAAGCTAGGAATGAGAAAACTCCGATAGATTTGGGGGGGCGCCTTTTTATAGTTCGCCTCAGGCGGCAGACAGGCTAGGTTCACCCCTGAGCACAGAGCAGAAGATAAGTTAACACTGGGAAGTGAAGCTAGGGCTTGGAACAGCCTGGAAGTAGTGTTAACCCTGTGTTGTCTTCTGAGTCGCCCCACCAGAAGATCGCTTGCAAGTGTGGCATATGTTGAATTAAAGCAGTGACTTGCTATTGAAGACTGTGTTAAAGGAAAGTGGCGTGTCAAGGAACAGAGACACGTGAAACGAACTAATGACCAGACACCAGCAACGGACCAACAGTGAGTACCGCATTCCCCTTCTAGTGGTAATTTCGCAGGGTAGTGGGTAGCTCCCATGTCGACCCGCGAAGGCGCAGAGCGAACCAAATATCAACCTCCCGCTGCAGCCAAGGGTGACGGGGCATAGCCTCCAGTCTTGGGGAGTCCGCGAAGGGTAGTGCGTACCGCCGCACCGTGACCCGCGGAGGTGGCCTTGTAACCTGCCATACCAGGTTTATAGGGAGGTTGAGGCGCAGCCACTAGGAGAAAGACCCTCTCGAGACTCCCCCCAACCATAAAGCCGGAAGTTCGTCTGCACCCATAGCATCCAAGCCTTGTTGGATGCTATCCAGTGATGCAGAAAGTTGAAGTTATACTTGTTTTACCGTAAACCTTTAAGTAAACGCATTAGCAACAACTTCAAGTGGTGTCAGTGTTTATTTGCGGACCCCGCTACAGGCCCCCTTCTCCGTTCCTTTTCTACTTGTTAGTCCAGCGGGGAGCAAGGGCTCTTGTAAAAAAAAAAAAATTATATTAAAATGTTATTACTCATTGCTGAGTCGCCGGGCCCGAGTGGCACAAACAAAAGAAGGGAGCCAGTGCATCGCCCCCTTCCATCTGCTTGTAACAAGATCTCTGCTTGTTGTCAGTGAATAAGATTGTCCTGACCTAGTCTGGCTCACACAGCTGAGAGCCTTTTACAGTATATTTTTGTAGAGCAGTGATTCTCAATTGAAGGCTTCCGCTAGTTGTGTGTGGGTGAGGGCAGAAGTGATTGGTGCAGGCGACACTGTGCCGCAAATAATCTCTGGTTTAGCAATGTAATCGACAAATTTTGTGCTTTAAATTGGGACACTAGCGCCAAACTCCAAACCTAAATCCCACTGGTAATGTGGATGTATATCATACTGCCTAATATGTTCCATAAAGTAACTATTTATTCATATGTTTGTACGTCTGTGGGGGCAGCCATCTTTCTTTTTATTTTTCATACTGCTAATTTTTATTTTGCAGGTTCCGCTGGACCATTTGGACTATGTCGTAAATTCATTGGACTACTTCGCTGATTTAAGCTTTGTTTCAATAAAAATGTTAAAGTGGATTGTGTGGAAGAATTGTTATTTCGATAAAACAATTTTTTTTTATGTCTCTGTTTTTTAATACTTCATTACTGCCTTAGTAATGGCAGTTGTCTGATTGAGAGCGTTCATTACTAAGAAGGGGCTTAGTGTTAGCCAGTAAAAAGGCTAGCACTAACTCCCTATTATTACCCTGGTACCAACCGCCACCATGTACCAGGAAGAGTCGGGTACGATCCAGTACCTGACCATCTGAAGTGAAGTTTGGGTACTGGGGTGGCCGCAGGCTGGTACCATCAGGTTAGGAAGGGCCAAAAACCGTGGCGCTTCCCACCCTGGTAATTCTAGGCTGCTGCTGCTTTATTGTATCTGGCTGGTTATGAAAAATAGAGGGGATCTCACATAATTTTTTTCAATTATTTATTTTTAAAAAATGACGTGGGGTTCCCCTTATTTTTCATAACCAGCCAGATACAATAAAGCAGCTGCAGCCTAGCATTACCAGGATGGGAAGGTCCACGGTTTTTGGCCCTTCCCAGCCTGATAATACCAGCCTGCGGCTGCCCTGCTTCCTAACCGTCGTTTTAGATGGTCGGGTACTGGATCGTACTCGGCTCTCCCCAGTATCCCTGGCAGCAGTGTTATGGTAATTATGGCAATAATGAACATGCTGTGGGTTATAAAATCCTTGGCATGGGCATTATTGCGAACTGATTTTATTTTTCAGGCATATTTTAATTGGCCTTAAAAAACCAAACATTTACATAAGGAATGCTTGCAGATTTAGGAGAGGAATCTGCACCCTAAGGCCTTATTCCCATGAACGTGTTATACGTCCGTGATACGCGCGTCGCACGGACCTATGTTAGTGAAAGGGGCCGTTCAGACCGTCAGTGATTTTCACTCAGCGTATGTGCACTGCGTAAAACTCACGACATGTACTATACTTGCCTGTGTTTCACGCAGCACGCACCCATTGAAGTCAATGGGTGCGTGCAAATCGCGCACGGCACACGGAAGCACTTCCGGGTGACACGTGTGAGTTGCGCTACAGCTGGTAAAGAAGAGAAGGGAAACGTAAAATCCCTTCCTTATTTACTGTGTCGTCACATAAAAAGGTAGTGTCATAATGATGCCGGCAGCGCGAAAATCACGCAGCCACGCACCATATACACGTCACACTGAACTTTTACGCGCGCAAAACGCATTTTTTGCACGCGCAAAACGGACACGTTCGTTGTTTTTTTTTCCCGCTGATTTTGACGCGGAAACCACGTCATCATTTGTGTCAATAAAACGTCCGAAACCACATGCCATTGATTTCAATGGGAGGTGGAGGCGTTTTTTTCCCAAGCAGCTTTTAGCCACTCGAGGGGAAAAAAAGTGTCATGTCCTTTCTTGCCGCGGTTCCGCCCCTGACCGCCCATTGAAATCTATGGGTGGCAGAAAGTGTTTTTCACTGCATTATTTGCGAAAAATGCAGCAAGAAAGTACAGGCAGGTCAAAATCAGCCTTAAATGTCCTGAAGGAAGATTGAGGTAGATTTTATTCTGCAGCGCATCCTGTGTGTGGGAGCATACCTTTAAAAGGTATATTCACATTCAGCAGATTTTGGAAAAATTAAAATGTGTTCCAAAAATCTCAGAGGTTTTTTTTCACATTCATTTCTCAAAGCCACATTTAGTTGAAAGGGACAATTGCAGAAATTTCTGCAAAAAATCCCTGTACAGAAAAAGAAGCTTAGGGTATGTTCACACGCAGTGTTTTCCGGCATATTTCGGGGCTTTTACGCCTCGAAAAATGCCTGAAAAAACGGAAGCTGAACGCCTACAAACATCTGGCCATTGAAATCAATGGGAAAAACAGCATTTAGTTCATACGTGGCGCCTTTTTACGCCGCTGTTTTAAAAAAAACGGAGCGTAAAAAGACGCTCTGTAAAAAGTGCATGTCACTTCTTGAGGCGTTTTTTGGAGTGAATTTTCCATTGAACCCTATGAAAAACGCCTCAAAAAACGCCTCAAAAGAAGACTGAAAAGAAGCCTCAAAAGAAGCTCCAAATTAAAAGAAGCTTCATTTTCAGCTTAAGAAATGCCTGAAAATCAGGAGCTGTTCTCTCTGAAAACAGCTCCATAATTTTCAGCCGTTTTTGACTCATCGTGTGCACATACCTATGTTCACACGGAGTATTTTGGGGGAGAAATATCTGCCTCAAAGTTCCAAACGGAACTCCAAAATACTCCGTGTGAAGAGCAATTATCGCGCCGTTTTTCGCCCGCGGCCATTGAGCGCCGCGGGCATAAAACACGCTTTCTCCTGCCTCCCATTGAAGTCAATGGGAGGTCGGAGGCGGAAGCGCCCGAAGATAGGGCATGTCGCTTCTTTTTCCCGCGAGGCAGTTTTACTGCTCGCGGGAAAAAGACGCCGACGCCTCCCATTGAAATCAATGGGAGGCGTTCTCGGGCCGTTTCTGCCGAGTTTTGCGACGCGGTTTCCGCGTCAAAAAACTCGGCAAAAGACCCCGTGTGAACATAGCCCAAGGGAATGTTCACACGCAGTGGTTTCAGACATAATTCGGGCCATTTACGCCTCGAATTACGCCTGAAAAAATGGCACCATTACGCCTCCAAAAATCTGCCCATTGCTTGAAATGGGATTTACATGTCCCTGATGTTTGTTGGTCGCGGATTGGAGGTGGTGTCTCCTGGCATGAGACAGCGGGAGGGCAAGGCAGGTCCAGCGGACCAGTCAGCGGACTCTATAACATCCAGTACAGGTGGGCCTAGATCAGGTGTTGTCGCCAGACCGCCAGATGCTGCGGAAGGAGGGACAGCAGGAACGGTGCCTGAAGGGGTGCAGGCTCCAGGGAGGGCCGTGTGTATATATCCGATGGGTCCACACCCCGCATCGTGACAGTGTGCTTCTGATGTCTACCGCTGTACTGCGCATGCTCTGTGGCATGCACAGTTCAGTGTGACTCAGCATAGAAGCTTATTTGTAAGGGGAAAGCCGCACTGCAGGTAAGGTGTGTGTGCGCGTGCGGGGGTGCTTTGCATGTTTAGGGGGTTTGTGTGTGGTGTAGTTGCATGTTTAAGGGGGTTTGTGCGCCGCTGATCATTCATAGCCGCCTGTCAGCTGTTTTGTATGAACAGCGTCGAGCACCGATGCTCCGTCATTTCTTGCTCCTACTGTGAATCGCCCTCTAGTGGCAGTTAACAGTATTGCAGCCTTCTCGTCACTTGAATGGGAGAAAGCTGTAATACTGTGAACCGCCGCTACAAGGCGATTCACAGTAGGAGCAAGGAATGAAGTAGAAGCAGCGTACTAGAGCCGCTGATCTTTCAAAGATGCCGATCAGCTGTTTTGAAGGATCAGCGTCGCTCATACGCCGCTGCTCCTTCATTCCTTACTCCTTCGGTGAACAGCTGCTGTTTTATTTTATTTAGCTGGTTATAAAAATGGGGGGGACCCAACGTAGTTTTTTTTTAAAAAATGAAGAATTAATTGCCGAAAACGATGTGGGGTCCCCCCTTTTTCATAAACTGCCAGACACAATAAAACAGCCGCAGCCTAGCATTACCAGGATGGGAAGGGCCACTGTTTTTGGCCCTTCCCAGCTTAATGATACCAGCCTGCGCCCCGCCCCGGTGCCTGACCATCACTACAGATGGTCGGGTACTGGATCGGACCCGGTTCTTCCCGATACCCCTGTAGGTTTTTGCCATAATCAGATTTTATTAACACATTTTCAATTACAAAAAAATAGACACATATATGCACATTACAAGATATACTAAATACTTACAGTAGTAACAAGTATAAGTACGCAGTAAAATAGTCTAAACAATGCAGCTCACAGCATGGGAAAATCAGATATAAATTATAGATCATATAACAGGTACAAAAGAATGGGGTAAGAATACATAAGTAATAATAATAAAGTCGATGTAGCTACTTACCTGCAAACGCTGATGCTGCTGCAGAATCAACTGTAGCCTCTGGTGCCGATGTGTCCTCGCTCGTCCGACACGATGCAGGACCTGGGGCAGGAAGTGAGTGACGTCACAGCGTGATCTCTCGAGAACACGCTGTGTCTGTGCACTGCCAGAAGCTGGGTGTTAAAGAAGAGAAGTGGATGATGCTGATTCGTCAGCATCATACACTCCCATTCACAACGCCCAGCTAGTAAAAGAAGTAAAAACGCCCAGATGTACGCACATAATACACGCCCAGTTGTACTTTTACTTTAAACACGCCCAGTTGTACTTTAGAAAGCCTCATTTGCATAAATATAAAAATGGTCATAACTTGGCCAAAAATGCTCGTTTAAAAAAAAAAAACACGTTACTCTTATCTACATTGCAGCGCCGATCTGCTGCAATAGGAGATAGGGGTTGCAAAATCTGGTGACAGAGCCTCTTTAAGGCTTTGCATTGAACTGGGAGAGGAGTGGATTCTAACATGGTGATCAAGAAAGTCACCAATGGAGTGCTTGATAGCAACCTGACAAACTGGATCCCTTAATAGATTCGGATCCAACCTCCAATGCCACTCTCTCGGAGTAGTTTCTGGAAGAGTATGGAATAGAAAGAAAGAAAGAAAGACTGGTGCATAGTCCGCCCAAATCATTGTGCCAATCTGGGACTCCGAGGTCCATGAGAGTAAATGATGACTAATGAGGAACAGATCAATTCTACTGTACATATCATGTACTGGAGAAC
Organism: Rhinoderma darwinii; assembly: GCF_050947455.1. Lineage (NCBI taxonomy): Eukaryota > Metazoa > Chordata > Amphibia > Anura > Rhinodermatidae > Rhinoderma > Rhinoderma darwinii. The sequence goes on along the minus strand of NC_134688.1, from coordinate 324,317,687 downwards.
AAAAGGCATAATCTCTCCCCTGAGGATTAAGAATCCTCCAAACATCCTGTAAAGAAAAAAGCTTAGCTTTGGGAGCCCGTGAGAGGCCGTGACCGAGGACCTGCCCGAGGAGGAGTCCAAGACCCGTAGTAAAATTAAAATCTCATGCAGTAATCAGAAAGCCCTCAGCAAATTCAGACAACTCAGTGAGATAACCCCTGCAAACGCGTGCTTGATCATGGTTGAGTAAGTATAAATTAGCAACAGTATAGAGCTTCCCAGAGATACAGAACTTCAGAAACCAAAAGCTCCCCTGAGGATCACAATGCGTTGTTACATTAGAGACTGGAAGGGATTTATGGAGTGCAATGTTCACTCCCCTAGACTTCGCATCCGGGTTAGTATTATGAAACCACTGTGTGAAATATCTATGGTTCATGACTGGGACATGATCTGCCCTAAAGTGGGTCTCATGTAAGAGTAGAATGTGAACGCGTTGTTTGTGCACATGGTACAGAACCTGAGAGCGTTTCTCTGGTGTGTTAAAACCACACGCGTTTAACGAGCAAGGATGCCAAATGGGAAAGGGAGCAAGGAGGGGGGGGGATAGGAAAAAGGAAAGAGACTCGAAATAGAATGGAATCACCACAGACAATGTTCCCTGCCCCATTACTACTAAGTTCAGGGGAAAGAAAAGAACAATACCAAGTGTTCGTAGGAACACGTCCTAAATGTGGGGTCGACTGGACAATGGAAGAAGGATAATCCTAACCCACTTCCATGAGCCCAATGGAACAGGACCTACTTCTAGCACTCAGGGAAAAAGATATTCCTTAGGCATGAGGCCTAAGGAATATCTTTTTCCCTGAGTGCTAGAAGTAGGGGTCTCAACGCCCTCCGTTTAGCCAATGTAGTACGGGAAAGATCAGCCAAGAGCTGTACAGGTGGCCCATCGAAGTCCAGCACGCCTTTATTGTGGGCTTGTTGCATGATATTTTCTTTAACTTGGAAGTAATGTACTCTGCAGACATCACGTGGTCTAGCGAGATCTGTGCTCTGTAGACCAAGGGAGCGGTGGGCCCTGTCAAGTTCAAAAGTGGAATCAGCAGACTTATCCAACAATGTATTGAATATGCCTGTCAGTGTTGGTATGAGATCATGGGCTCCTGTGGCTTCTGGAATGCCCCTGACTGATATTATTCCTCCTATTTCGGTTTTCTGCATCATCAGACATAATATATAGCATATGAAAGAGTTGCTGTGTGGCCTGTTGTTGCTGAAGTTCTTGAGTCTTAGGGTATGTTCACATGCAAACTCAAAAACGTCTGAAAATACGCAGCGGCGTTTTTCGCGGCGTTTTTTATGGCCGTTTTTGGAGCCGTTTTCAATAGTCTATCAAAAACGGCTCCAAAAACGTCCCAAGAAGTGACCTGCATTTCTTTTTCGCGGCCGTTTTTTTACGTAGCCATTTTTCAAAATGTAAATAAACGGCCTGTCGGAACAGAATGCCGTTTTTCCCATTGACATCAATGGGCAGATGTTTGGAGGCGTTCGGCCTCCGATTTTTCGGCCGTGTGAGCATACCCTCAGAGTCTTTAACCCACACACTAGCCTGTAAGAGAGATATCTTCCTTCAGGGAGCGAATCTGTTTTGCACACTTCCTCAAGGCGGGAAATGTAAGGGCCAGTTCACACCGAGTTTTTTTTTACAAGGAAACCGCATCAAAAATGGCCGAAAATGTCTCCCATTGATTTCAATGGGTGGCGGAGGCGTTTTTTTCCCGCGAGCTAAGCAACATGCCCTACCTTCGGGCGTTTACGTCTCTGACCTGCCATTGACATTAATGGTAGGCAGAGAAAGTGTATTTTGCAGCGTTTTTTGCCTGTGGCGCCCAATGGCCGCGGGCGAAAAATGCAGGGAAAGACGTGGCAAACAGCGTGCTGGCAGATCAAAATCTGCCTCAAAATTCTAGACAGATAAAAAACTCAGTGTGAACGTACCCTAAGGCTGGGTTCACACTGAGCTTTTTGAAGGAGGAAAATCGGCCTGCACGCCGATTTCGCTGCGTTTTTCACCTCCCATTGATAACGCCCCTGCAAAGAATAGAATGTTACTTCTTGGAAAATTTTTGGAGCTGATTTTCATTGACTCTATAGAAAAACAGCACCAAAAACGTCCGTAAAAAACGCTGTGAAAAAACCCGAGTTTGATTAAAAAACGGCTGAAAATCAGGAGCTGTTTTCCCTTGAAAACAGCTCCGTATTTTCAGACTTTTTTTGTTAAGCGTGTGAACATACCCTTAGTGGAGATAGACACCATCTGTTTAGTCAGCGCCACTAACTCTGGTCCCAACTCCGCTGCTGGGGAGAGGGCAGTAGGAGACTCACCCCATAGAAGTAAAGGAGGAAAGTCCTGAGATTGCGTTGGGGAGATCCTCACTAATGAATGCCTGTTAGCCGACGAGACGCTCCGGTCCGCCATGTTGGATTGCTGGGTGTGAGAATGAGGGGAGAAGGAATCTGTGCGGGATTCCACTCCTCGTCCTGTTGTTGTCACTTCTCACAGGTGTCCTGGGTCTGATATGTTATCGCCTTCGCATTAGAACGATGTGAAGGCAATGTAGATGCTATTAATCGGGCTGGAAAAAGGTCAGGAAGCAGGAGCTCTCAGACCACGCGTCTCACGAGCGCCATAGCCAGGCCACGCCACCTTCCTGGCGCTGATTTTGATGCGGAAACCGCATCGGAATCAGCGCCATAAAACCCCCGAAATTGCCCAGCATTGATTTCAATGGGAGGCAGAGGCGTTTTTTTCCCGGGTGGCTTTTGACCGCTCGTGGGGAAAAAAAAGCGGTGCTTCCACCTCTGACCTCCCCTTGAAATCTTTTCCGAGTGTTTTTCGTGGCGTTTTTGGCAATAGTTCTTGCATTAGCTTCAATGGCCGCGGGCGATACTGCTGCGAAAACAGCAGAATAAAAATGCAGGCAGTTTAAAATCTGCTTCAAACTTCCTGAAGGAATTCTGAGGCAGATTTTATTTGTGCCTGCAAAAAACTGTGTGTAAACAGGGCCTAAGGATGCATTCACACAGTGCGGTTTTGCCGCGTTTTTCCTGTGTGGCCGAAAACGATTTAAAAATGCATGGGTTTTTACCACAATTTTTCAATGCGGTTTTCGGCCGTGTGGCAAAAAATGTGGCAAAAAATGTGGCAAAACCACAGTGTGAATACACCCCAAGAAAATAGTCTTTTATTCAAATAAAAACTCCAGTTTTGTCCTGCGTATTTACGAAGTAGATCAAACAGTCCAGTGGAACCTGCAAAACAAAAAACATAAGTTAGTAATATGAAAAATAAAAATCTTCTCACCTACAGAAGAATTCTGTCTTCTCTCCTGCGCCGCAATATAAGGGGCCAATGAAAAATAATTGCCTTAGGGCATGTTCACATGCCACTCATAAAAACTCGACGTGTAGACATGTAAAAAACACTAGCGTTTCTTGTGAAGTGCATTTTAAAATACAGGCGTTTTTCACATGTTTTTTTTTACACGTTTTGTGCGCGTTTTTTAACGTTTTTTGGAGTGTAATTAGGACTCCCTTTAAACTATGGGAACATTTGGCGTGCTTTACGTGCCAAAGAATTGACCAGACGCTTCTTTTTTTCACAACATGTTTTTTAACAACGCTTAGAAAAAAAGAGAGTGTTGTATGTACTAACGAAAAGCAAAAGGAAGACCCCTAGTGGCTGGCAGGGATAAATGAACAATGAGGAAAAATGTGCCGAGGCACAGAGGTCCCAATTTCCCAGCCACCATAAGATTGGTGTCAGTAGTAGCAGTTAAAATATAACTTTTATTAATGAATCAAACAGACAGACAACAACAAAAAGTTAAAATTGTATCAAAAGATGGCTAGTATGTATCGTGAAGATCAAAGTGCATGCACCCAGCATATCGCTGGACGCAATGAGAGAGACTGATTAGGCAGCTGCAGACTGCCGTGCGTAGGATCAGTCCCACACAATTAGAGAAAGTAACTGAGCCGTCAGTGATTATTAAGATGGCGATAGCCCCCCCGACATGTTTCGCTGCAGAAGCAACGTCCTCAGGGGATAACACGGGGCTAATGAGCGCGCGTGTGAATTCCTGCTCCTTATATAGACTCGTATGCCTGACGTATGTGTGACGTGTGTCGGCAACGGCTCTCCTATCTGCCAATCAGGCAGTCATAAATGACGAGCCCCCACGCCGAGAAGAGTGGCATGGCAGGGAGCCAATAGAACACCGTGATATTGTATCAAATCATAACGGGAGCTGCGCGCGTGCGCACAACAGCCGAAACGGGTGATTGTTATCCATGGAGCTCTATATGCGGAAAGAGTGACAAAAGGGGCAGCCAATAGAGAGTCCAGAACGGCGCCCAATTGAGGTGCACTAATCCAAACGAGTGGATGACGCCGGGATCCTCAATAAGTGGTGGCAATAAATGCCACAAAGGAATAGCGCATAAATTACGTATTAATTACAATATGAACGGCACAATATCCGCAGAGAGAGCAAAGATGCAATCACGAAATGTCGCACATAAGATCAATGTACACGAGTGCACAATAAAAAATGTTCACAAAGGAGTCTAATAAACAGAACTAAATAGTAGGAAAGAGCAGGGAACGGATGAAGTTGTCTGTTATGTCAATGACAACAATCAATAGTAATACCTACCGAACATTAATGTAGTATAACTAGATATGCATCAAGACTATATAAGTAGTAGTCAGTGTGTCTCATGAACTGTCAAACCGACAGAAGTATCACATGAAAAAAAGAAGAGGGATATTCAGCAAGAAAGGTATATTCAGCAAGAAAGGTTTATTTCAAGGGAAGAAGATGGTTTGGTATTTCTTACAGGAAGGCCATAAAAGTAAAACCCTCATTAAGGCCATTGGGGCTCAAAGAGCCGAGCCTATGTATCCATCGAGCCTCCTCCTGCAGTAGTCTCTTATCTAGGTTGCCAGCCCTAGGGCCAAGTTTTAATTGCGTAATGCCCCTGAATTGAAGGACCTTAGAATCGCCCCCATGAACAGATCTCACATGTCTAGAAATGGAGGTATCCCCTTTCATATTAACACTACTGAAATGTCTGGAGATCCTTCTCCTGAGTTGCTGAGTGGTCTTGCCAACATACAATTTGGGGCACGGGCATCTGGCAACATATACAACGCCAGTGGTTTGGCAATTGATAAAGTGTCTGATGGTAAATTGACAACCATTTAGGGGGTTGGTAAAACACTTGGTCTTAGACATGTATGTACAGAAGGAACATCTGCCACAGGGGAAGGATCCCACTGTGGGAGATGAAAGCCATGTATCACGAGGGATGATTGGTCTGGAGTAATGACTCCGCGTTAGAAATTCACGAAGATTTCTACCACGTCTAAAGGTCACATTCGGAATGTCGGAAATAGCGTCCGCTAAGTCCGGATCAGACCGTAAAATAGCCCAATGCTTCTTTAGAATCTCAGAGACCTGAGTGGAACAGGTGTCAAAATTACCAATACACCTGATGTTGGAAGTTTCAGATCTTTCCTCTATATTAGTTTTTCTGCCATAGAGCAGTTCCTCTCTAGGAGTGGCCTTAGCTTTAGCATAGGCTCGATGTAGAATTTTTTTGGGGTAGCCTCTTGCCAAAAATTTATGTAAGAGGGTATCACATTCTGATTTAAAAGTGTGTTCCTCGGAACAGTTCCTTCTGGCCCTGAGGTACTGACCAATGGGTATTCCCCTCTTAAGTGCTGGTGGATGAAAGCTGCCATATTGTAAAAAGCTATTGGTAGCGGTCTTTTTTCTAAAGATACTAGTGTGGACACCGCCACCAGAATCCAGAGAGATCTGAAGATCAAGAAAGTCAATGGTGTTTTTGTTTATGTGGTGAGTGAATTTCATGCCAATGTCATTGTGATCAAGTATATCCATAAAATCAAGAAAGAGTGTAGTGTCACCATCCCAGAAGATCAGTATATCATCAATATACCTCCCCCAGAATAGTATGTGACATGTGAAACCACATGGGAGAAAAAGGAGATAGTGCACTACCTTTTGGAAACTGCAAATTCCACGACTTTATTCCATACTTACAAAAATGGATATAGATAAAAGCATAAGATAAGCTCTTGTAACACGCCAAATAATGCAACCCGACCCTGGGTTTCGCCCTTCTGTAAGTATGGAATAAAGTCGTGGAATTTGCAGTTTCCAAAAGGTAGTGCACTATCTCCTTTTTCTCCCTTGTTGGAGATTTAGAACATCACGTACGAGGATATACACAGCAAGCAGTTGCATTTCTGCAGTTTCACTTCTGTGTGGAACCACAAGTACCAGCGAGATAGACACACCAGTGGAAATTTGGATCATTCTTTCTGCATGCTAGCTGAGGGGAAGGACAAACCCTTGATGGACACTTCAGACTGTACATCTACAACCGTCTGAGCGGTAAAAAAAAACTATCATTTTGTCTCTGTTTTTTGTGGTGTTGAGGATTTCACCTCTTTTTTTACCTGCTCAGGTTGTTCATCTCCTTGTTGAGATATTTCAGTGAGTAGAGAGCTGAGTTGCATATTTGGTTACTCTTGACTTGACCCTGGTACCTCTCTGGAACAAGAGTGCACCAGCACCAACAGAGGATGCGTCCACCTCCAACGAGAACTGCAGAGAGACATCCGGATGATGGAGGATAGAGGCTGACATGAAGGCACTCTTCAGGCTATTGATTGCGGACTCTGCCTCGGGAGTCTACACCTTGGCGTTCATACCCTTCTTAGTAAGGTTAGAGATAGGAGAAGTCAGTGAGAAGAAATTCGGAATAAACTGCCTGTAAAAATTAGCGAATCCCAGAAAGCGCTGTATGGCCCTCAAGCCTAGAGGACGTGGCCATTCCAGAACAGACTTTGCCTTCTCAAGATCCATCTCGAGACCTCGATTCGAGACGATGTAGCCCAGGAAGGGTAGCGCATCTGTCAAACACACACTTCTCCAGCTTGGCGTACAGACGATTCTCCCTTAATCGTAGCAGAACTTGACGGACATGTCTCTGGTGCGTTATAGGATCTGGAGAAAAAAAAGATGTCATTGAGGTAAACTACTACACAAACATAGAGGTCTCGGAAAAGGTCATTCACAAACTCCTGGAAGACTGCGGGAGCATTACACAGGCCGAAGGGCATTACTAGATACTCATAATGTCCATCACTGGTGTTAAATGCAGTCCATTCATCACCCTGGCGAATCCGGATTAGGTTGTAAGCCCCACACAGGTCTAGTTTAGAAAAAATCCTGGCACCACGTATGCATCATATATATCACAGTTCAGAGATCAGTGGCAACGGATATTTATTCTTTACCGTGATCTGGTTGAGACCTCTGTAGTCAATACATGGACGAAGAGAGCCATCTTTCTTTTTGAAAAAGAAGAACCCGGGAGGAAGACTTTCGTATGAAGCCGCTCTCCAAATTCTCCTTCACATAGGTGGAAATGGACATAGTCTCTGGCAAGGAGAGAGGATATACCCTACCACGGGGAAGGGATGCACCAGGAATCAGTTCAATAGAGCAATCATACGCCCGAAGTGGAGGCATCGTCTCCGCCTCCCTCTTGCTGAAGACGTCCGAAAATGCAGCATAATGGCTCGGAAATCCTGCCAATGACCGAGGTAGTGAAGGCTGAGCTGAACGAATCTGCACCAGGCCACGACCTTGACACTCAGGGCCCCACTGGAGAACCTCTCCAGAATTCCAGTTCAGTACTGGGGCATGCAGTCGAAGCCATGGCAGGCCCAGCAAAACAGGGTTAACAGCTTTGGACAGTACATAGAAAGACAGAAGTTCGGAGTGAAGGGCTCCCACTTGGAGCCTTAGCGGCTTGGTCACAGCTATAACAGGATCTGGCAGAGGTAGTCCATTCACTGAGGCAACTGTCAATGGGCTCTCCAGAGGGGTAGTGGTCAATTGCAGAAGGTCCACCAGATCTCTGCGGATGACATTAGCAGCGGATCCAGAGTCCAGATACGCAGACCTGATGCGTTTTCTCGCCGGACACTATGGTCACAGGTATGGACAATTTAGAAGAAAGTCCATCTTTACCCAAGGTTGTCACTCCTAGCAACCCTAGTGTAAAGAATCTGCCAGGCACAACTTCTGTGTATACGCCCATAGGTAATCAGTCTGCACCTGAGTCTATGTCTCTGAGACTGACTCCATCTTCCACCACTCAGGATGGCAGGCTTAGGAGTGGGAGAGCCTATCGCAGCCTGGCCAGACGGAGCTAGCTCCGCCCTCTGTCTATTTATACCTGCCTTTCCTGTTCCTCCTTTGCTTGTGATTCTTCTCGTGTGGTTTCCTGGCCCAGCTACAGCTTCTAACTATTTGATCCTGCTCCATACTGACCCTGGCTTACTGACTACTCTCCTGCTCTGCGTTTGGTACCTCGTACACTCCTGGTTTGACTCTGCTCGTTCACCTCTCTTGTTGCTCACGGTGTTGCCGTGGGCAACTGCCCCATTTCCCTTAGCTTTGTGTACCCTTGTCTGTTTGTCTCGTGCACTTACTGAGCGTAGGGACCGCCGCCCAGTTATACCCCGTCGCCTAGGGCGGGTCGTTGCAAGTAGGCAGGGACAGAGTGGCGGGTAGATTAGGGCTCACTTGTCCGTTTCCCTACCCCCATCATTACATAATCACAAGCCCATATACCTAGTCTACCCTGCTCCCTGACACTACTATGGACCCCCTTGAGACCCTGGCCCAGCAAATGCAGGGTCTCTCCCTACAGGTCCAGGCCATGGCTCAGAGGGTCAACCAGCCTGATGCTACCATGGTAGTGCCCCTCACCTCACCTCTTGAACCCCACCTCAAATTGCCTGACCGGTTCTCAAGGGACCGGAGGACTTTTCTCTCCTTTCGGGAGAGTTGTAGGCTCTACTTTCGCTTAAAGCCTCACTCCTCAGGTTCTGAGAGCCAGCGGGTGGGTATAATTATGTCCCAGCTCCAGGAAGGGCCCCAAGAGTGGGCCTTCTCCTTGGCTCCTGACGCCCCTGAACTTTCCTCCGTTGATCGTTTCTTTTCTGCTCTCGGACTCATTTATGACGAGACTGACAGGACTGCCTTTGCCGAGAGTCAGCTGGTGACCTTACATCAGGGTAAGAGACCTGTTGAGGAGTATTGTTCTGACTTTAGGAAGTGGTGCGTAGCTTCTCGGTGGAATGACCCTGCCTTAAGGTGCCAGTTTAGGTTGGGTCTGTCGAACGCCCTGAAAGACCTGCTAGTTAGCTATCCCTCTTCTGACTAACTAGACCAGGTTATGGCTTTAGCGGTACGACTTGACCGACGTCTCAGGGAACGACAACTTGAACGTTTTTGTGTTTTCCCCTCTGACTCCCCCATGATGCCTCCCGAGGTCCCGTTGCTTCGCTCTTCCACGGAAGACTCGGAGGTACCTATGCAACTCGGGGCCTCCGTGTCCCCCCGACAACGTAGAGAGTTCCGCAGGAAGAATGGTCTCTGCTTCTATTGTGGGGATGACAAGCATCAAGTGAACACCTGTCCTAGGCATAAGAATAAGCAGCCGGAAAACTTCCGCGCCTAAGTGATCATCGGGGAGGTCACTTGGGCGTACAGGTATTTCCCGTAAATATGAAACGTAATAAAATCTTGCTTCCCTTTCAGGTCTCTTTTGGTGGTAGGTCTGCTACCGGCAGTGCCTTCGTGGATTCAGGGTCTTCTGCTAATATCATGTCTGTGGAATTTGCTATGTCTCTAGCTATGCCTTTGATTGATTTGCCTAAACCTGTTCCGGTAGTGGGTATCGACTCCACTCCTCTTGCTAATGGTTATTTTACACACCATACCCCTGTTTTTGAACTCCTTGTTGGCTCCATGCATTTGGAGCAGTGCTGTGTACTGTTGATGCAGGGATTATCGTCCAATTTGGTTCTAGGCCTTCCCTGGTTGCAGTTGCATAATCCCACGTTTGACTGGAATACTGGGGAGCTTACCAAATGGGGTAATGAATGTTTGACGACATGTTTTTCTGTTAATTCTATTTCTCCCCCTGAGGAGGTGAACACGCTACCTGAGTTTGTTCAGGACTTCGCTGATGTTTTCTCTAAGGTGGCCTCCGAAGTGTTACCTCCTCATAGAGAATACGATTGTGCTATCGAATTGGTACCAGGAGCTAAGTTCCCTAAGGGTAGGATATTTAATCTTTCTTGTCCCGAACGTGAAGCCATGAGAGAGTATATCCAGGAATGCCTGGCCAAGGGTTACATTCGCCCCTCTACTTCTCCGGTAGGTGCTGGCTTCTTCTTCGTAGGGAAGAAGGATGGTGGTCTTAGGCCATGCATTGACTACCGTAACTTGAATAAGGTCACTGTAAGGAACCAGTATCCCCTTCCTTTGATTCCTGATCTCTTTAATCAGGTTCAGGGGGCCCAATGGTTCTCTAAGTTTGATCTACGGGGGGCGTATAACCTTATCCGCATCAAAGAGGGGGATGAGTGGAAGACTGCGTTTAACACGCCCGAAGGTCATTTCGAATACCTCGTCATGCCCTTTGGGTTGTGTAATGATCCTGCGGTCTTCCAGAATTTCATAAATGAGATTTTAAGAGATTACCTGGGGGTATTTCTTGTAGTGTACCTTGATGACATACTGGTGTTTTCCAAGGACCTGTCCTCCCACATTGAGCATGTCAGGAAGGTGCTCCAGGTCCTTCGGGAAAACAAACTGTTTGCGAAAACCGAAAAATGTGTGTTTGGGGTACAGGAGATACCATTTTTGGGTCAAATCCTCACTCCTCATGAATTCCGCATGGACCCCGCCAAGGTCCAGGCTGTGGCGGAATGGGTCCAACCTGCCTCCCTGAAGGCGTTACAGTGTTTCTTGGGGTTCGCTAATTATTACAGGAGATTTATTGCTAACTTCTCGGTCATCGCTAAGCCTCTTACGGACCTCGCTCGCAAAGGTGCTGATCTCCTCCACTGGCCTCCTGAGGCTGTCCAGGCTTTTGAGGTCCTTAAGAAGTGGTTTATCTCGGCCCCGGTGCTGGTTCAGCCCAACCAAATGAAGCCATTTATCGTGGAAGTTGACGCATCCGAGGTGGGAGTGGGGGCTGTCTTGTCCCAGGGTACCAGGTCCCTCACCCATCTTCGTCCCTGTGCCTACTTCTCCAGGAAGTTTTCGCCCACTGAGAGTAACTATGATATTGGCAACCGCAAACTCTTAGCCATTAAATGGGCATTTGAAGAGTGGCACCACTTCCTGGAGGGGGCTAGGCACCAGGTAACGGTCCTTACAGACCACAAGAATCTGGTTTTCCTAGAATCTGCCCGGAGGCTAAACCCGAGACAAACTCGATGGGCGCTATTTTTTACCAGATTCAACTTTTTGGTTACCTATAGGGCTGGGTCTAAAAATATTAAGGCCGATGCACTGTCGCGTAGCTTCATGGCCAGCCCTCCTTTGGAGGATGATCCTGCTTGTATTTTACCTCCTGGTATAATCATTTCTTCTATTGATTCTGATTTAGTCTCTGAAATTGCGGCTGATCAAGGTTCAGCTCCCGGGAACCTTCCTGAGGACAACCTGTTTGTTCCCCTGCAATCCCGGCTAAGGGTACTTAGGGAAAATCATGACTCCGCACTATCTGGTCATCCAGGCATCCTGGGTACCAAACACCTCATTGCCAGGAACTATTGGTGGCCTGTGTTGCCTAAAGACGTTAAGGCCTACGTCGCCGCTTGTGAGGTTTGTGCTAGGTCCAAAACTCCCAGGTCCCGACCAGCGGGCTTACTACGTTCTTTGCCCATTCCAAAGAGACCTTGGACCCATATCTCCATGGATTTTATCACCGATTTGCCTCCATCTCAAGGCAAGTCGGTGGTGTGGGTTGTAGTAGACCGCTTCAGTAAGATGTGCCACTTTGTGCCCCTCAAGAAACTACCCAATGCCAAGACGTTAGCTACCTTGTTTGTCAAACACATCCTGCGTCTCCATGGGGTCCCTGTCAATTTTGTTTTGGACAGAGGGGTACAATTTGTTTCATTGTTTTGGAGAGCCTTCTGTAAAAAGTTGGAGATTGATCTGTCCTTCTCCTCTGCCTTCCATCCTGAAACTAATGGCCAAACTGAGAGGACTAATCAATCTCTAGAACAATATTTAAGGTGTTTTATCTCTGACTGTCAATATGATTGGGTCTCATTCATTCCCCTCGCCGAATTTTTCCTTAATAACCGGGTCAGTAACTCGTCAGGGGTCTCCCCCTTTTTCTGTAATTTTGGGTTTAATCCATGGTTCTCCTCCGTTTCACCTGGTAGTTCCAACAATCCCGAGTTAAAGGTCGTTCATCCGGAACTGTGCACAGTCTGGGCCCAGGTTCAGAAGAACCTAGAGGCGTCCCAGAGCGTACAAAAAACTCAGGCTGATAGAAGACGTTCTACTAACCCCTTGTTTATGGTCGGGGATCTGGTGTGGTTATCGTCTAGGAACTTGAGCCTTAAGGTCCCGTCCAAGGAGTTTGCTCCCCGGTTTATTGGGCCGTATAAGGTCATTGAAGTCCTCAATCCTGTCTCCTTCCGACTGGAATTGCCCCCATCTTTTCGAATACACGACGTGTCTCATGCCTCCCTCCTTAAACGCTGCTCCCCGTCCTTGGCTCCCTCGAGGAAACCTATTGTTCCCGTTCTCACCCCTGAGGGGGTGGAATTAGAGGTGGCCAAGATTGTGGACAGCAAGATGGTCCAAGGCTCCCTCCAGTACCTGGTCCATTGGAGAGGATACGGGCCCGAGGAGAGGACTTGGGTACCCGCCTGGTATGTTCACGCTGGGGTATTGGTCAGGAAGTTCCACCTTCGTTTCCCCAATAAACCAGGTCCACTTAGAAAGGGTCCGGTGGCCCCTCATAAAAGGGGGGTACTGTAAAGGATCTGCCAGGCACAACTTCTGTGTATACGCCCATAGGTAATCAGTCTGCACCTGAGTCTATGTCTCTGAGACTGACTCCATCTTCCATCACTCAGGATGGCAGGCTTAGGAGTGGGAGAGCCTATCGCAGCGTGGCCAGACGGAGCTAGCTCCGCCCTCTGTCTATTTATACCTGCCTTTCCTGTTCCTCCTTTGCTTGTGATTCTTCTCGTGTGGTTTCCTGGCCCAGCTACAGCTTCTAACTATTTGATCCTGCTCCATACTGACCCTGGCTTACTGACTACTCTCCTGCTCTGCGTTTGGTACCTCGTACACTCCTGGTTTGACTCTGCTCGTTCACCTCTCTTGTTGCTCACGGTGTTGCCGTGGGCAACTGCCCCATTTCCCTTAGCTTTGTGTACCCTTATCTGTTTGTCTCGTGCACTTACTGAGCGTAGGGACCGCCGCCCAGTTGTACCCCGTCGCCTAGGGCGGGTCGTTACAAGTAGGCAGGGACAGAGTGGCGGGTAGATTAGGGCTCACTTGTCCGTTTCCCTACCCCCATCATTACACCTAGGTTTTGGGATCTTTGGGTACACAGGCGCACAAGATGGCCATCGAGACCGCAATAAAGACAGAGTCCAGATGTGTGTCTGCGTGTCTTCTCCTGGATGGATAACTTATACTGCTCCATTATCCCAGACTCTTTAGGAGGATTGACATCTGAGAACAGCAGGGGTTGCTGCAAAGTAGCAGCCAAACTGTAGCGGGCTCCCTCCCGTCGAACCTCTTAGAGGCGTTCCCAGATCCGTATATCAATCTGGGCTGACAGAAGGATGAGGTCGTCCGGGGTAGATGGCAGATCTCGGGCAGCAAGTTCGTCCTTAATTCTGGGAACCAGTCCATGCCAGAATGCCGTCACCAAAGCCTCATCATTCCATAACAGTTCTCCCGCCAGGGTGCGGGGGTGGATGGCGTACTCACTCACGGTGTCTCCTTGGCGTAGGTCAATCAAAGATGCTGCTGCAGATGAGACTTGTACAGGCTTCTCAAACACCATGCGAAAATTCCGGAGGAAGGCTTGGAAGTCACGGGTCTCTGGCGACCCTTACGCCATCAGATGAAAATGCCTTACTATACAGGCTAAAGTGGATCTGGCACTGGTTCAAAAATCCACGACAGGTACTTGCTTCTCCATTATAGCGATCAGGAAGTGGCAAAGAAACACGCGGGTCAACACTGCCAAGAGGTGTAGTAGGAGGAACAGCAGCTTTTGCCTCCTGCCGACGTGAAAGGATGTTAAGCGCCTGGAGAAGTTGGTCCTGTAGAGACCTGAGTTCCAGCATATCCGCTCGAATCTCCTGTGACGTCGTCATAGTCTTGAATCGACCAGCGGGGTCCATGGCCTGAGCGTACGGTCACAAAGGGTCTGTGGACCCACTGGGCTGTACTTTCTTGTCGGTAAGGCAGTTGGCCAACAGGGAGCAGGTGAGAGTCTATAGTTCTATAGGTACTTGTGACAACTCAGACAGCAGCAGGGCAGCCTCAGCTGGGACTAGATAGCAGGCGGAAGTCAGGCGAGGTGAAGCAGGTCAGATGTGGATGCAGCACGGCACAACTTTGGCACAGCTCAGTGATAGACCAGGAAGGCATGGAATGTTAGGAACAGGAACAGGTAACACACTAGGAGGCAATCACATAGACAAACTAGGGAACACAACAACGCTCAGGCATCGAACTAGGGGGCTGGACCCCTCTTATAGTCCAGGGTACTCACGGGTCAAAGTTCATCCACAATGTCCGGTGCGCGTGCTGCCCCTTAAAGAGCGGGCACGAGCGTGCGCGCGCACCCTTCGGGATCCGGCTGAGGTGAGTGGACGCGAGCGCTGGTGTCTCCTGAGGAGGCTGGGGCCAGTGCTTGCCGACTCATGGCTGCGGCTGTCAGGATGGGAAAGGAGCAGACAGCCCGCAGCCACAGACATTACATTGACATTCCCAAGAAGCTCTGCATTATTAGAAATTACCAGATCCAAAGGAACTTGACCTATAGTCGGGTCTTCCACAAACTGGGCCATAATATGTTCCTGCAACAGGTGAGGAAATTCCTACCCTTCGTAGTTGTAGCCAAACCATGACAACAATTAATACCCCGGTAATTTTAAATCTCCCATTATAACTACAATACCCCGCTGTGCAGCCCGCTCCATCTGTTTATATAGCTGACCTTCCATCTCCCCAGTTATATTGGGGGGGGTGGGTCTATAGATTCCACCAAAAATATTTATTTCAGTGTTCACCTCCCTTTGTAATTCCACTCACAAGGTTTCAACCTCCTCACAATCTTCACCCACTATTGTCTCTTCCACTCACCTTCATATCACTTCTCACATACAGACATAGACCACTGCCTTTTCTATTTGCCCTGTCTTTCCAAAACAATGTAAAACCATGTAGATTTACAGCCCAGTCACGTGAATAGTCTAGCCAAGTTTCAACAACACCAACTACTGTATATCTATATATTCCTCCAGTACCAAGGCCTAAAGCTCCCCCAGTTTGCTTGCTAGACTTCTGGCATTTATCAACATACACTTTAACCCCTTCCCGACATTTGCCGTAAATGTACGTCATGGAAAGCATTGACTTCCCGCATCTTGCCGTACATATACGCCGAATGTTTGGGACCGGCTCAGAAGCTGAGCCGGTGCCATCATCACCGGATCTCAGCTGTATCTTACAGCTGACAACTGGCTGTAATGGCGGGGACCGAAATTAGCTTCGATCCCCGCCATTAACCCCTTAAGTGCAGCGCTCAAACGCGATCACTGCACTTAAGGTGTTTGCAGCTCATCGGAACCCCAGTAATGAAATTGCCGGGGTTCCGGTGGCTGCAATAGCAACCGGAGGCCTAATACTGGCCTCCCGGTCTGCCTAGCACCGAAGCCGGTCAAGATCCGCCCGGCGGCGGAGCCTGATCGGCTTCCGTAGCTGCCGGCAAGATGGCGTCAGGTCAGGAGCTGATCCGGCGTCATCAGCGGTGGAAGTCAGCTGTACTGTACAGCCGACATCCACCTGTAACGGCAGGAACCGGAGATAGCTCCGATCCCTGCCATTAACCCCTTCGATGCAGCAATCGAAAGCGATTGCTTCATCGTAGCGGTTAGTAGCAGATCGCCAGCCCTGACAGGCAATCAGGACTGGCGACTGCTGTTATGGCAACAGGAGACACAATGGTCTTCTGCTCTGCCATTACGGAAGCCGATTTAGGCCCCGCCGGGAGGTGAAGCCTAATCGGCTTGCTGTCAGTGAATGACTGACAGATCTAATACATTGAACTACATAGGTAGTGCAATGTATTAAAAAAAAAAAATCTGACCGTTGGACCTTCAAGTCCCCTAGTGGGACTTGAGAAAAAGTGTAAAAAAAAAGTATAAAAAAGTGTAAAAAAAAGTGCAAATAATAAAAGTTTGAAAACAATAAAAGTTTCAAGTAATCAAATAAAACACAATCCTTCTTTTACTTTTATCAAGTCCTTTATTATTGAAAAATAATAATAAACCATATGTATTTGGTATCGCCGCGACCGTAACGACCAGAGGTATCAAAATATTATATTATTTATTGCACGCGGTGAACAGCGTAAAAAAAAACGTAAAAAACTTTACCAGAGTTTCTGTTTTTTAGTCACTTTTCCCTACAAATGTTAGAATAAAAAGTGATCAAAAAGTTGCACGTATCCAACAATGGTACCTATAAAAACTATAGCTCATCCCGCAAAAAACAAGCCCTCATACACCTCCGTCGACAAAAAAATTAAAAAGTTATGGTTCTCACAACTTGGCGACAGAAAAAATACATTCTTTTTACAAAAGTAATTTTATTGTGCAAAAAGTTGTAAAACATAAAAAAGTCCTATAAAATAGGTATCGCCGGAATCGGACTGACCCGCAGAATAAAGTTAACATGTCATTTATAACGCATGGTGAACGCTGTATAAAAAAAAAACGAAAAAAGCTGTGCCAGAATTGCGTTTTTTTGTTTACCTGGCATCCCAAAAAATAGGATAAAAGGTGATCAAAAAGTTGCATGTACCCCAAAATGGTACCAATAATAACTACAGCTCGTCCCGCAACAAATCAGCCCTCATACCGCTACGTCTATGAAAAATAAAATTAGTTATGGCTCCAATAAGTCAGGAAATAAAAAAATATGCAGTTGTGCCCGAGGGGAACATTTCTTCTGTTTAAAGAGGCGATTTATCAAGGACCTAAAATTAGGGAACCAGGAAAGGGAGGGCCCAAACATATCCGCTGGAAGCGATGGTGCCCGTATTATACCAGGACAACACTTCCTAGCAAAATTCCCCAAACTACAAAGGCGCGGAGTGTGGATCAAAAGGGGGATAATAAAGGACGCCATATATTAGTGCGACACCGGCCTGTGCAGAAATGATTGTGTCACAGCGTAACACACATCTATGGATCATTTTATTGTTTTTTTTTACCCCATTATACCACCTGACTATGCCCCTTATATACTCCGCCCGGCTTACATATGCCCTACATTATAAACGGAAACACCAGTAAGACTCCAAACAAAACTACTACCAAGCAAAATCCACGCTTCAAAAGCCAAATGGCGTTTCCTCCCATCTGAACCCTACAGCGTCCCCAAACAGAAGTTTCCTTCCACATATATGGCACCGTCATACTCGGGAGAACCCTTTTAGCAATTTTTGGGGTGTGTGTCTCCAGTTGCATAAGCTGGGCACGATATATTTGCCACTGAATGGCATATCTAGGGAAAAATATAAATTTTTAATTTGCACCATCCACAGCGCATTAATTTATGGAAAAGACCTGTGGGGTGAAAATGCTCACTACACCCCTTAATAAATGCCTTGAGGGGTGCAGTTTCCATAATGGGGTCACTTCTGGGGGGTTTCCACTGTTTTGGGCCCACAGGCGCCCAGAAACCAATCCAGCAACATCTGCACTCCAAATGGCAGTCCTTCCCTTCTGAGCCCTGCCGTGTGCCTGCCCAAACAGCAGTTTATGACCACATATGGGGTATTGCCGTACTCGAGAGAAATTGCTTTACAAATGTTGGGTTCTTTTTTTTCCTTTATTTGTTGCGAAAATTAAAAAATTTGCGCTAAAGCTACGTCTTATTGAAGAAAAAGGATTGTTTTTATTTTCACTGCCCAATTCTAATAAATTCTATGAAACATCTGTGGGGTCAAAATGCTCACTACGCCCCTAGTTGAATTCCTCAAAAGGTGTAGTTTCCTAAATGGTGTCACTTTTTGGGCGTTTTCATTGTTTTTTCCCCTCAGGGGCTTTGCAAATGTGACATGGCCGCCGCAAACCATTCCTGCTCAATGTGATCTCCAAAAGCCAAATAGCGCTCTTTCCCTTCTCAGCCCTGCCGTGTCTCCAAACAACCGTTTATTACCACATGTGGGGTATTGTTTTACTCGGGAGAAATTTCTTTCCAAATTTTACAGTGCTTTTTCTCCTTCAGTCCTTGTGGAAATGAGAAAAAATTAGCTAAACCTACATTTTCTTTGAAAAAATGTCGATTTTAATTTTCACGTCCTACTTCCAATAATTTCTGTAAAAAACCTGTGCGGTCAAAATGCTCACTGTACCCCTAGATAATTTCCTTGAGGTGTGTAGTTTCCCAGATGGGGTCACTTTTGGGGGCTTTTGACTGTTTTGGCACCGCAAGAGCCCTTGAAACCTGACATGGTGCCTAAAATTTATTCTAACAAAAATAAGGCCCCAAAATCCACTAGGTGTTCCTTTGCTTCTGAGGACGATGCTTCAGTCCAGTAGCACGCTACAGCCACATGTGGGATATTTCCTAAAACTGCAGAAACTGGGCAACAAATATTGAGTTGCATTTCTCTGGTAAAACCTTCTGTGTTATAAAAAAAATTGTACTAAAAATTAATTTCTGCAAAAAAATATGAAATTTGTACATTTCACCTCTACTTTGCTTTAATTCCTGTGACATGTGTAAAGGGTTAAGACATTTTCTAAATGCTGTTTTGAATACTTTGAGGGGTGAAGATTTTAAAATGGGGTGACTTTTTGGGTTTTTTAATATATAAGGCCCTCAAAGCCACTTCACAACTGAACTGGCCCCTGTAAAAATGGCCTTTTGAAATTTTCTTGAAAATGTGAGAAATTGCTGCTAAAGTTCTAAGCCTTGTGATGTCATAGAAAAATAAAAGGATGTTCAAAAAACAATGCCAATCTAAAGTAGACATATGGGGGATGTTAATTAGCAACAATTTTGTGTGTTATAACTGCCTGTCTTACAAGCAGATACATTTAAATTGAGAAAAATGCTAATTTGTGCAATTTTTCGCTAAATTTTGGTGTTTTTCACAATTAAATACTGAACATATCGAGCAAATTTTGCCAGTAACTTAAAGTCCAATGTGTCACGAGAAAACAATCTCAGAATCGCTGAAAGCATTCCGGAGTTATTACCACATAAAGTGACACATGTCAGATTTGAAAAATGAGGCTCGGTCAGGAAGGTCAAAAGTGGCTAAAGAGGGAAGGGGTTAAAGAGGCTCTGTCACCAGATTATCAAATCCCTATCTCCTATTGAATGTGATCGGTGCTGCAATGTAGATAACAGCAAATGTTGTTTTGTTTTTGTTTTTTAAAAACGATAATTTTTACCCAAGTTTTGAGCAGTTTTATATTTATGCAAATGAGCTTTTCAATGGACAACTGGGCGTGTTTTCTCGTTTTAACAACTGGGCATGTATTGTGTTTTTACCAACTGGGAGTGTATTGTGTTTTTCCCTGGCACCAGGGAGACAGCAAACCGTTCGGTTGAGGCGGTCTTGGTGACAAATTATTCTATCCGTCCTCATGATTATAGAATCCCCTACAACTGCTAAATGTATTGCCTTACCTGCATTGCCATCCCGCCGACTAATAGCTGGGCTGTTCGGCATTGTTTTTCATTTTTTACGGCATTCGCCGTACAGGTTAAATAATGTAATCATTTTATAGTTGGGGGTCGTTATGGACGTGGCGATACCAAATATGTTAAACCTTTTTTTCATTTAGCATTTTGTAAGGGGAAAATATGGGTTTTAACTTTTTTTTTGGGACTTGGGATATTTATTTATTATTAACTTTTACTCCCACTAGGGGACTTCACTATCCAGTCATTTGATCGCCTTTGTTAGGCCCCCCGATGGCCACAGAAACCATCGGCACCCTGCGATCACATCGCGGGTGTGCAGATTGGTTGAAAGAGAAAGCTCCTTCCCTCTAAAAACACTCAGATGTGGCGTTAAACGGGTGTGATCGGTAGCTGAGAGCAGGGAAATTTAACTGCTCGAAGTGGCGCTGCTTTTTTCGGATGCAACGCCGTAAAAAAAACAACGACGTTACTGTATCAGAATAAAGCCAGTTAGTGAAAAGGCTTATTGGCGGTCACTAACGGGTTAATTGCAAAAAAACATGACCGTTCCTTCTCTTTCTTTACTATCTGGCACCTGTGGTGAACCTTTGGGTACGCAACAAAGTTTTCTTCTTTACGTTAATACCTATCAGAGCTCTACAAAACTCGCCCTTAGCTTCCACCCCTTCTTTGTTTTTTCTTCTCCATTAACTTTATTTTTAAAATTCTTTCCGTTAAAGGAGTTATCCAGTTTTTATTTGTTCATTCATTGGAAGAACAGGAAATCATATTTTTTTTAATAAACTTGTATTAGAAATTGTGCTCACAGTGGGCTTCCGGTTGATCATGTGAGAGGGCGTGTTCCATGAGCTCTCTCTCATCTCTCCTCTTCTCAACTGTTCAGAGCATGGTGTTTGCTGAAGGTATGCGTTGAGGTTCGGCAGAACTTAGTATGCACAGGCAAGATTGTTGTGGGACTCTGGTGGCTGTTTGATGGGGCTGGAGTATACTGGAAATGTATGCTAAGTGGGACACTACTGAGATCTACCTGCTTCCTTATTAAAGGGAATGTGTTGCCAGCAAAACATGTTTTGTTTTTTTTAATTAAACATTTAGTGTGTAGGTGTTTAAACATTGTTCAAATTTTTTTTATTTTTTTCACGAGTCAGGAAATATTATAAATTAGATTCTAATTTATAATATTTCCCATTGCTGGTCACTAGATAGAGCTATTCCCAAAATTTCAGCATTGCATGTGGTAAAGCAACCACATTGCTTTTTGCTGCAAAATTGGGTAAAAAGCACTCGCTCTAGTGAGCTCTGAGAATCCCCCCCTCCTTTATCCTGGCTAGTGCCGGGATAAACGAGGGGTTTGAACGGTCTAACCTCCTACACTGTGTGTCGCCATTTTTTGAGCTAACACACAGTGTAGTAGGTTTACATACAGTAGTAAACACACACAAACACGAACATACATAGAAATCTCTTGCCTGCTCCTGCCACCGCGGCTCCCTCCGGCCCGTCCGCTCCGTCTGCTACCGCTGGTCCAAGTGCACAAGTCCGGAAGCCGCGACCGGAAGTAGTAATCTTACTGTCCGGCCGCGACTTCCGGTCCACAGGAAAATGGCGCCGGACGGCGCGCATTTCAAATTGGACTGTGTGGGAGCGGCGCATGCGCAGTTCCCACACAGACGGCGTACACAGAAGTGGATGGGACGGGACCCGTTCGCAGTCCCTATGGGACTGTGGCTGCCGTATTCCATGTCTGTATGTGTCGTTAATCGACACATACAGAAATGGAAAAAAAAATGGCAGCCTCCATAGGGAAGAAAAAGTGTAAAAATAAGAAAAAGTAACACACAAACACACAAATTAATCCAAACGTTTTTAATAAAGCACTAACATCTTTAACATATTAAAAAAAAAATTGTGGTAACAATGTTCCTTTAACTGCGGTGCTTGCTTAAGATTCCTAGGTGTTTCTTATGGTAATCTCATTGTAAAGCATTCACTCATCACCATTTGTGTGCTCCTGAGCTCCTTCTTTGCTGCAGAGTGCCTCCACTGTTGCTGGTTTCTTTCATTGGCTGCGGAGTTCCTCCACTGCTGCAGAGTTCCTCCACTGCTGCAGAGTCCCTACGTTGCTGCTGAGTCCTGATAGAGGAATTTATGTACTTATCAAGGAGATTCAAGGAGTCATCTGAATAGAGATGCTGCACATCTTTTATTCTTATCGATAAGGAGACATTCAGGATAGAGGCAGACATTTTTCCACACTGACTGAATTTTTATACATATTCTGAGAATAACATGTCTGGACTAGTTCTTGTCACATTTTGCTTCATATATCACAATAGACAACTAATTAAACTAATTAGAAGTTAAACCTTTGTTTGGAAATTCTAATGTCCCTTTTTTGGAATTCAGCTACCCCCTCCTCATATATAATATCAGTTATCTTAACAATAAAACATATTAGACATTTTGTTAGTCAAGGCTTTACAGATACACAGTTTTAGACTTCATTAGATAAAGTAATCATAAATGTAAAACTTTCCTAACAGTCCCTCCACTGCTGCAGAGTTCCTCCACTGCTGAGTTGCTCAGTTCCTTCATCGTTGCTCAGTTCCTCCATCGTTGCTCAGTTCCTCCACCATTGCTCATTTCCTCCACTGGTGATGAATTCCTCCATCGTTGCCGAGTTCCTCCATCGTTGCCGAGTTCCTCCACTGCTGCGGAGTTCCTTCACCGTTGCGGAGTTCCCCTATGGGTGCTGAGTTCCTCTATGGCTCCTGAGTTCCTCCATCGTTGCCAAGTTCCCCTATGGCTGCTAATCTCCTCCATTACTGTTGAGATACTCTACTGTTGTTAAGGTCCCTCATGGCTGCGGAGCACCTCCATTGCTGCCGGTTCTTTTTGTGTTTTTTCCATCGCATTTGGAGGCCTCCATTTGCGGAGATCTTCTATTGCTATTGAGTTTCTCCATGTTTGCCGATTTATTTTTTTCAATTTTTCCATTGTTGCTAGGTTCCTTCAATGCAGATGCGTTTCTCCATTGATGCGGAGTTTCTCTATGGCTGCCGAGCTCCTCCATTGCTGTTGGGTTCCCTCATTTCTGTTGGGTTCCTCCAATGCTGCGGAGTTCCTCCATTGCCACAGATTTCCTCTATTGCTGTGGTGTTCCTCCGCTGCTGCCGAGCTCCTCCAATGCTGCTGAGTTCCTCCCCTGCCATTGAGTTCCTCTACTGTTGCTGAGCTCTTTCATCGCGGCTGAGTTCCTCGAGTGCAGCTTTGTGCCGCCATCGCCGGTGATCCCATTCACCGTTGTCAAGACCCTCCATGGCTGCAGAATTCCTCCAATGCAGCTGAGCTCCTTCATTGCTATGGAGCTCTTCTATTGATGCGGAGTTCCTCCTTTCCTGTTAAGTCTCTTCATTGTTGCCGAGTTCTGCCACGGCTGCTGAACTGTTGCACTGGTGCGGAGTTCCTCCATTGCTGCTGAGCTGCTCCTGAGTTCCTCTATTGCTGCTGAGTTTTTATATAGCGAAGACAAACGACCTGAATATGCCGGCTAAAAAAACAGCCCGAAAAGGGCAATTCTCAATGCGGATCGGGAAATTGTCTACTAGTATCCCAGAAAGAGAAAAGCTCCCAAAATTTTGATAAATTCCTTAGCTCCCCGCTGGCATAATAACAAATAAAACTTTGCCTGCTTTAACACCTAAGCAATAATATAAAAGGTACTATTTCAATACGCTCTTTAGGAGAAGTGGTCTCACCTATTATTGTGGACACCTAAGATACCAATCCAGGGTCTCAAACTGAACCCCAATGGTTGGATAACCCTATGCTAGTTCAGGAGATACAAAGTACAGTTAAAGGAACGGACTGTAAAGTTACTGACTTGCATCTTCAGTTGGATGGGATAAAACTCGATATTTCATCAATAAAGTTGGATGTGTCGGTAATTCGCAATAGAATTGATGAGGGCAGAATTTCCCTCCTTGAGGACTCTATAGCTGTACTATCAAAGGTTAAACAAGATGTCACACTCCAACAAAATAAGCTTGCCGATATGGAGGATAGAGCTAGGAGATACAACCTGAAATTTGTGGGATTCCTTGAAGGGGTGGAAAATAAAGACTGTGAAAAATTGATGCAGGAATGGATTCTGGAACAGATAGGACCAGAGTCTATTTCTACATTTTTTTGTGTAGTGGCTCCAGTTCAAATCTAGATCAGCGGGTGTTTCCTCTAGGCCTATTTTGTTATAATTATTATGTTATCTGGATTGGAATGCGATTATGCGGGAAAATAGGAAAAAGGGAGGTTTTTAATGAGGCCCGGATTTCTATCTATTTATCCTGACCTCTATAGCAACAAATAAGCTCAGGCTGGGCTTTCTTGAGGCCTAAAGAACAATTTTAAAGGCAAATATTCACTTATATATCCAGCAAAATGAAAAATCTCCCATAAAAGGAACTATGATGTTTTTTCAATCAGCAATGGAGGTCGTATCTCTGGCTGGACTCTAAAGGGTTCCAAATATAAATCCATAGTTTACTGTCACTATGGGTGCTTAGTGGGGGTCGGCAGCAATGGCCAAACTTTAAACTTTTTCTTTTTTGTGTTCTCACCATTATTATTGGCATACTGAGTCCCCTAGTGATGTCCTAATTTATCTGCCTTTTTTTGCAGGGCGAGTGAGATGGTTGAGACAGATGATAGATGAGGAGTTTTCTGGTGCACTGGTAGTTGGTGCAATAGCGAACCATGGGGGAGGGTGTCGGTGGGAGATAGAGGATCTTTCTTTTTTTTTTTCCCTCTGTTGGGCATTTATAAAGAAGGACCATGCAGAAAATAGTGGCATGGTATATAAGGGGGGCCGCTGCAAGACTAAACAGGTACGCTATCGTTAATTTAATTAGGAATTACGTCTCCGCCATTATTCAGGAGACCCATTTGGTCAAAGATAAAATTAGCAGCTTTCAGGGAGACTGGATAGCCAAGTCTTACCATTCGGTATACACGTCTTTTTCCAGGGAAGTTTCCATATTAATACATAGGAAAGTAGACACTGAGATTTAGGACACCCTTATCAATACAGAAGGAAGGTATATCATCCTTTATGGATGTTTTGATGGTGTAACCTGTGTTCTTACAGCGATATACATCCCCCCTTTTTCATCATGTGTGATCAAGGTGGTCTCGCATTATTTGATATCGAAACCAAAATGCCCCTTCTTAATAATTGGAGCTTTCAATGAAGTCATGGATGGACAGTTAGACCGATTTTAGAGTCCATTGCCGTGGACCGTCGGGTTTACTCACCCCCCGGCGGCCGCAGGCATGGATCTGAGCGCTAGCTCGCATCTCCTTCCCAGGAGACGACAGCGCTCACCTACGCTTTGGTCCGCTGTGTCCCGTAGGGTATGCATGCACGCTCGTGACCAGCCTTAAAGAGCCAGCGCTCTCACAAATGGAATCATAATCAATTGCCCGTGATTTCCTGGACTATAAGAAGGGCCCTACCCCTTTGCTCATTACCTGAGTGTTGTTAGTATTCCTATGTCAGTCTTGCAAATGGTCCCTTAGTGTTATCCTGTTCCCGTTGTTTCCCAGTGCCATGCCACCTGTATCCTGTGCTCTGGTTCGGAGCTTGTTAGTGTTGGAGTTTTGTCCTACTGCACCTGCTGTCGTCAGCCACGTCCAGTGTCATCCACCACGTCCAGTGTCATCCGCCACGTCTGGCGCAACCTGCTGCACCCACCTCCACCCGTGCTGAAGCCTTGGCCACTGTCTGGACTATTTCAGGTACCCTCGTGCTACGAACTGCTAAAGACTCTTACATAGACTGTGACTAGACCAGCGGCCTCTCCGCTATGCCGGAGCGGCCTAGTGGGTCCACATACCCTCTGATCGTTACAGTACGCCCAGGCCATGGAACCCGCTGACCAGCCCAAGACCACAGTTCAAAAGATACAGATGAAGATGCATGATCTACGGACATGTGAGGATCAACTCCTTGAGGCTGTAAATTCTATCATGGCACGTTTGGATCAACTCACTGTTCCACATCCGGTTCTTCCTCTAGAGGCTGTTGCGGTTCCACTGCCCATTACTCTCCCTGTTTGTTCCGGATTCACAGTTTCACTGCCTCTTCCTCCTCGCTATGACGGTGATCCAAGAGCCTGTAGAGGGTTCATCAAACAATGCACGGTTCATTTTAGGCTACGAGCTCATCTATTCCTCTCAGAGGAGGCCAAAGTAGCGTTAATCATCTCCCTCCTCGCTGGCAAAGCCCTCGCATTGGGCGAACCAAATCTTGGAACAACAAGGACCTGTATCTTCGGATCTAGCCGTGTTCCGGCAGACATTCTGTGCCCTGTTCAAGGAGCCGGGCCGAACATCTTCTGCCGCAGCCACTGTTAACCCGCAAGCAAGAGGGTTCCATAGTAGGACAGAATGCTATCTCCTTCCGTACCCTGGCAGCAGAATTGGCATGGAACAATGAGGCATTGGTGGCGACCTTTTGGCAGGGACTGTCCTCGCACATCAAGGACGAGCTTGCAGCCCACAACCTTCCTTCTACCTTGGATGCCCTCATCCTGTCGGCCACTCGTGTTGACATGAGTGTCACGTAGGGTTCGTGGACCCACTGGGCCGTACCGCCTTGGCGGTATGGCAGCTGGCCAACAGGGTGCAGGTCAGAGTCTATAGTTTGTATAGGGTACCTGTGGCAGCTCGGACAGTAGCAAGGCAGGCTCGGCTGGGACTAAGCAGCAGGTAGACGTCAAGCATGGAGTAGCAGGACAGGCATAGCATACAGCACAGCACGGCACTTGACCAGGATAGCACAGGACACAGGAACAGGGAACACTGGGAGCTGGAAAACACTAGGAGACCATTTGCAAGAAAAAATTAAGATTAAGGCATCGAAGCAAGGGGCTGGGTCCTTCTTATAGTCCAGGGCACTCATGGGCTGATTACACATGAAAGTCCGGTGCGCGTGCTGCCCCTATAAGAGCGGGCACGAGCGTGTGCAAACACCCTATGGGACCGGGCCGAGGTGAGTGGATGTGAGCACTGGCGTCTCCCGAGGAGACTGGGGCCAGCGCTCGCAGACACATGGCTGCGGCCGTCAGGAGGTGAGTGAACCTGACAGCCTGCAGCCAAGTAAATGACAGTATCCCCCCCCCCTCTTACGCTCCCCTCTTCTTCGGACCAGAGCGAGAGAAAAACTTCTTCAGAAGGGTAGGAGATGTCAGTGAAGAGAAGTTTGGACTGAACGGTCTGAAAAAATTGGCGAATCCCAGAAAGCGATGTATGGCCCTTAAAGAGGCTCTGTCACCAGATTTTGCAACCCCTATCTGCTATTGCAGCAGATAGGCGCTGCAATGTAGATTACAGTAACGTTTTTATTTTTAAAAAACGAGCATTTTTGGCCAAGTTATGACCATTTTGTATTTATGTAAATGAGGCTTGCTAAAGTCCAACTGGACGTGTTTAAAGTAAAAGTCCAACTGGGCGTGTATTATATGTGTTACATCTGGGCGTGTTTACTTCTTTTACTAGCTGGGCGTTCTGACGAGAAGTATCATCCACTTCTCTTCAGAACGCCCAGCTTCTGGCAGTGCAGACACACAGCGTGTTCTCGAGAGATCACGCTGTGTCGTCACTCACTTCCTGCCCCAGGTCCTGCATCGTGTCGGACGAGCGAGGACACATCGGCACCAGAGGCTACAGTTGATTCTGCAGCAGCATCAGCGTTTGCAGGTAAGTCGATGTAGCTACTTACCTGCAAACGCTGATGCTGCTGCAGAATCAACTGTAGCCTCTGGTGCCGATGTGGCCGACACGATGCAGGACCTGGGGCAGGAAGTGAGTGACATCACAGCGTGATCTCTCGAGAACACGCTGTGTGTCTGCACTGCCAGAAGCTGGGTTTTAACGAACAGAAGTGGATGATGCTGATTCGTCAGCATCATACACTCCCATTCCTAACGCCCAGCTAGTAAAAGAAGTAAAAATGCCCCGATGTGCACACATAATACACGCCCAGTTGTACTTTTACTGTAAACACGCCCAGTTGTACTTTTGCAAGCCTCATTTGCATAAATACAAAAATGGTCATAACGTGGCCAAAAATGCTCGTTTTTTTTTAATAAAAACGTTACTCTTATCTACATTGCAGCGCCTATCTGCTGCAATAGCAGATAGGGGTTGCAAAATCTGGTGACAGAGCCTCTTTAAGCCTTGAGGACGTGGCCATTCCAGGACGGACTTTACCTTTTCAGGATCCATCTTGAGACCTCTATTCGAGACGATATAGCCCAGGAAGGGTAGAGAGTCTTTCTCAAACACGCACTTCTCTAGCTTGGCGTACAGAAGATTCTCCCTTAACCGCAGCAGAACTTGACAGACATATCAACAAAAATTTATCCTAAGCATACACTATTCAACCAGATATAACTATCAATTATCAAACTCCCAGAAATATACCTGATACAAAAATTACATCAATTCACAATTGAGTAAAAAATTTAAATCTTTATTGTCCCATTAGGGAAAAATTACCCACAAAATACATACAATTAAAATAACAAATGATTAAAAAACACCCCGGATTGGAGTGTCCACCATAATCCATAGTAATAACCATGAAATTGCATGCCGAATATTGCAGAATATTGCAGAGTATCGCACAGAGATTAGGAATCTAGAATCTGATCTTCATATGGCATGAGTATACTGCATACCACATGTACATAAATACTAAGTTATACAAATAGTATGAGCATCAATGATAATTTTATTTACCTGTGGTGGACATAATGACAAATTTCCTATCCGAGGAACACCTCGACGCGCGTTTCGATTCCTTCGTCAGGAAGTGGCTGTGCTAGTTGTTTCCCATCTTAAATACTGACCCTAATGTGATGATGTTCACTGGCACATGTCAAATCATACCCATCTCCATACGTCAGAAGATCCGTGTCACGGCCGGAAGTTGGCACCAGAAATCCAGGCCTCGTTCTCAAACCATACATTGACAACTTCCGGTCTGACGTAAAAGAGATCATGTGACCTCCACGCGCACCCATCATATACCAGGTAAGTGAAACAAAGAGTATCAATTGATATAAGAAAGATATCATCTACAATATCAAGTACAAAGAACCAATAAATTGTTTACATGGATAGAAAATAACAGCCATTTATGCATAAATATAAGTATAAAGTTTATGCGTATAAATATAATGTACATCAATCACTGACATATCATGTCTGAGTTTATACATATATCCCTAATAACAGTCAGACGTTCCAATACGTTTGTGCTTAAAAGTATGTATAATTCCATATATAATTAAAACCAAAATAATTAAGAGGACCGTGAAAAAGCCAGACCATACCCCCACCCACTTATAAACCAATGTAATTATATATAAGTAAGTAGTGCAAAAAATTGTGGATACATGGATTCGTGGATGATCACACCACTCATAAGACCGGCCCGGGACACCAAAACCCGCAGGGCACATCAGTGTCCTGCAAGATGAGTGGCCAGGGACACCCAGGTTCCAGCCGGCATGAGCCTCCCGAATCCATATATTGAGTGAGGAAATATATATTGTATATAGGAGTATTAAAATATATAAGGAAGTGTAATATATATATATATATATATATATATATATATATATATATATATATATATATATATAAAACGAAAGAAAGCCCACAGCACTCCGATGGTTCCAAAAAGTATGTGATTTATTCAGTCAACAGCTGCAACGTTTCCATCCTATAGGACCTTTTTCAAGCATAGTGACACAGCACTACATGCAGGTATATAAGACATGTGCCTCATTACCATAATGAGGAATCATTAACATAGTGCACAGACAAAATATTGTACAGGATATAGGTAATCATATAAAAAACATATGCTACAATTGTAAACTGTGTGTAGGGGCAGAGCTATCAGGCCACTCACCAATCGCTGACCCTGTATGCAAATCAGATATGCTAATTCGTGTTCATGCCAGACTCATGTGTAGTCTGACTATATGGCATCTTCTAAACAGCACTGCGCATGCTTGTGTCGTCATTCCGGAAGTGCCATGTTGCATAGCAACTACACGATGCATAGTTTACTGCGCAGGCGTAAGAGGTCAATGGCAAACGTCTACAAACTAGATGACGTATAACAACTAGAAAAGAAGGGCCATTCCTATAGGTAACCATTAGCAACAAGTCTGCACGTCAACAAAGTGGACAAAAGTCCAAGGGACATGTGTACAGCAAAATATGCTAAATACATCAAAGTGAATCATTAGTGCACAGACATTCCATTATTATATAAATTAATATGAGCAAATATTAATTATTTTTATTTATTGTCACGCACACAGGTTATGTGTCACGGACACAGGGTATGTGGACCCACTAGGCCGCTCCGCCGTAGCGGGGAGGCAGCTGACCAGGTCACAGTCTATACGAAAGTCAATGGCAGACAGTAACGCTTGGGTACCTGAAATAGTCCGGATGGTGGCTGTGGCTTCAGCACGGATGGAGGATGGTGCGGCAGGTGGCGCCAGACGTGGCGGGCAGTATCCCATCAAGCAGACGACACTGGACGTGGCAGAAGACATTGGACGTGGCAGATGACACTACTCCAATGCAGGTAGGCACAGGAACTAGAACAATACGGAATACAGGAACGGGTAACAGGGCACGGGTAACAGCTGGAACGGGAAACACTAAGGGACCATTTGCGAGACAGACTGGGATAGACTAACAACGCTCAGGCAAGGATCAGAAGGCCTGGGGCCTTCTTATAGACCAGGGCAGTTGATGATGATGACGAATAATTTGTGCGCGCGCTGGCCCTTTAAGGCCGTGCGCGAGCGCGCGCACCCTACAGGACACAGCAGGACGGAGCGGAAGTGAGCGCTAGGAAGGAGACAGGGACCAGCGCTCACGGATCCATGGCTGCGGGCGTCGGGAGGTGAGTAAACCCGACGGCCCGCGGCCATGGACGTTACATTTATATTTATATATTTTTTACTATTCTGTTGCTGTTAATTGATTATATAAATATAAATAATTAATATTTGCTCATATTAATTTATACATGAGTCTGGCATGAACACAGATTAGAATATCTGATTTGCATACAAGGTCAGCGATTGGTGAGTGGCCTGATAGCTCTGCCCCTACACGACTCTGGCATGAACACGGATTAGCATATGTGATTTGCATACAAGGTCAGCGATTGGTGAGTGGCCTGATAGGTCTGCCCCTACACATGAGTCTGACATGAACACGGATTAGCATATCTAATTTGAAACCTCTGCTCCTACACATATGGTCACATTTTTAATTAATATGATAATCAGGTTACAATAAGCTTGTTTTTAAAAGTATGTTTATTTTTACACTGGATTTTATCACTGTACACACAATTTACAATTGTAGCATATGTTTTTTATATGATTATCTATATCCTGTACAATATTTTGTCTGTGCACTATGTTAATGATTCCTCATTATGGTAATGAGGCACATGTCTTATATACCTGCATGTAGTGCTGTGTCACTATGCTTGAAAAAGGTCCTATAGCAGGACGGAAACATTGCAGCTATTGACTAAATAAATCACATACTTTTTGGAACCATCGGAGTGCTGTGGGATTGCTTTAATTTATGTTTTATAATCCACGGATCTGGATTACCTGCTTGCACCCATTACCGTGTTGGAATCTGTAGCAGAGTGATGCTTATCTCTCTCATATATATATATATAAAATAGTTTTATTTATAAATATAAAATAAATATTAATATATTTAATTACTTTAATATGTGCCTATACCGCTGTGTGTACCAAATAAGTGATAAATTATAAGGTTATAATAAAATATTATATATATAAAAAAAACGACGTTTATTAATAAGAACAAAATCAATACATATATATATATATATATATATATATATATATATATATAAAATATGTTCACATAAATATGCAATATCATGAAAAAAATTTAACATTACATTAAATAAGGTATCAAATAACTGTACCCAGAAAGGATAAATATTATAATACATGTATTCTGAAATCATCCAATATCTGTATATATCAATGTTTTTGTTCATATTCAGACATAATAAAATTATTACATCATTCCATATACATACAAGAATATAGGATTAGTACTATTGTTCAGTCTTTACTCTTCATATCATCCTGCATGTGTTGTTTTAGCTCTGTTCAGTATGACATCAATCATTTCAGTGTTCGCATTATAGGAAGGTCCGATCTTGCGACACTAGCAACAAATAGAACGACATTAGTCATAAACCAATGACTATAAAAAAAGATGCAAAACTTTGTGATTCGTTTAAGCCCCTTGGTGACAGTGTCTCTAACGTTATAATCCACTTAATTTCCTTTCTTAAAGGAACAGTGTCATCACAATTTTTTTTTAAATATGTTAAAGATGTTAGTGCTTTATTAAAAACGTTTATATTTATTTGTGTGTTTGTGTTTTACTTTTTCTTATTTTTACACTTTTTCTTCCCTATGGGGGCTGCCATTTTTTTTTCCATTTCTGTATGTGTCGATTAACGGCACATACAGACATGGAATACGGCAGCCACAGTCCCATAGGGACTGCGAACGGGGCCCGTTCCATCCACTAACATGTACGCCGTCTGTGTGGGAACTGCGCATGCGCCGCTCCCACACAATCCAATTTGAAATGCGCGCCATCCGGCGCCATTTTCCTGTGGACCGGAAGTCGCGGCCGGACAGTAAGATTACTACTTCCGGTCGCGGCTTCCGGACTTGTGCACTTGGACCAGCGGCAGCAGACGGAGCGGACGGGCCGGAGGGAGCCGCGGCGGCAGGAGCAGGTAAGAGATTTCTATGTATGTTCGTGTTTGTGTACGTTTACTACTGTATGTAAACCTACTACACTGTGTGTTAGCTCAAAAAATGGTGACACAGTGTAGGAGGTTAGACCGTTCAAACCCCTCGTTTATCCCGGCACTAGCCAGGATAAAGGAGGGGGGGATGCTGAGAGCTCACTAGAGCGAGGGCTTTTTACCCAATTTTGCAATGCTGCAATTTTGGGAATAGCTCCATCTAGTGACCAGCAATGGGAAATATTATAAATTAGAATTAATTTATAATATTTCCTGACTCGTGAAAAAAATAAAATAAATTTGAACACTGTTTAATCACCTACACACTAAATGTTTAATTAAAAAAACAAAAACATGTTTTTCTGGCAACACATTCCCTTTGAGAGGTTTTTTGCACTGTCCCCTCCCCCCTGAGGTGCCCTGCGGGTTTTGGTGTCCCGGGCCGGTCTTATGAGTGGTGTGATCATCCACGAATCCATGTATCCACAATTTTTTGCACTACTTATTTATATATAAT
Organism: Rhinoderma darwinii; assembly: GCF_050947455.1. NCBI lineage: Eukaryota > Metazoa > Chordata > Amphibia > Anura > Rhinodermatidae > Rhinoderma > Rhinoderma darwinii. The sequence continues at coordinate 324,284,374 of NC_134688.1, read as the reverse complement.
TACATTGGTTCAGTTCATAAGTGTGTGTGTGTGTGTGTGTGTGGGGGGGGGGGGGGTATGGTCCGGCTTTTTCACCGTCCTCTTAATTATTTTGGTTTTAAATATATATGGAATTATACATACTTTTAAGCACAACAGTATTGGAACGTCTGACTGCTATTAGGGATATATGTATAAACTCAGACATGATATGTCAGTGATTGATGTACATTATATTTGTACGCATAAACTTTATACTTTTATTTATGCATAAATGGCTGTTATTTTCTGTCCATGTAAACAATTTATTGGTTCTTTGTACTTGATATTGTAGATGACATCTTTCTTATAAATCGATTGATACTATTTGTTTCACTTACCTGGTATATGATGGGTGCGCGTGGAGGTCACATGATCTCTTTTACGTCGGACCGGAAGTTGTCAAAGTATGGTTTGAGAACGAGGCCTGGTTTTCTGGTGCCAACTTCAGGCCGTGACACGGATGGTCTGACGTATGGAGATGGGTGTGATCTGACATGCGCCAGTGAACATCATCACATTATGGTCAGTATATAAGATGGGAAACAACTAGCACAGCCACCTCATGACGAAAGAAGCGAAACGCGCGTCGAGGTGTTCCTCGGATAGGAAATTTGTCATCATGTCCACCACAGGTAAATAAAATTATCATTGATACTCGTACATAAATATGAAGTTATACAAATAGTATATGTGTTATGTAGTATACTCATTCCATATGAAGGAGATCAGATTCTAGATTCCTGATCTCTGTGCGCTACTCTGCAATATCCTGCAGTATTCTGCATGCAATTTCATGGGTATTACTATGGATTATGGTGGACACTCCAATCTGGGGTGTTTTTAAATTATTTGTTATTTTAATTTTATGTACTTTGTGGGTAATTTTTCCCTAATGGGACAATAAAGATTAAAATTTTTTACTCAATTGTGAATTGATGTAATTTTTGTATCAGATATATTTCTGGGAGTTTGAACTTGACGGACATGTCTCTGATGAGTCATAGGATCTGGGGAAAAAAATCAAGATATTATCAAGATAGACTACTACACAAACATAGAGGAGGTCACGGAAGATGTCATTAACGAACTCCTGGAAGACAGTGGGGGCATTACTAGATATTCATAGTGTCCATCACGGGTGTTAAATGCACTCTCCCATTCGTCACCCCGGCGAATCCAGATAAGGTTGTAAGCCCCACGCAGGTCTAGTTTTGAAAAATTTTGGCACCACGTATACGGTCAAATCGTTTTGAGATCAATGGCAACGAATACTTATTTTTCACCGTGATCTGGTTGAGACCCCGGTAGTCGATACAGGGACGCAGAGAACCATCTTTCTTCTTGACGAAGAACCCGGCTCCTGCCGGGGCGGAAGACTTCTGTATGAAAGCCCCGCTCCAAGTTCTCTTTAACATAGGCGGACATGGACAGAGTCTCTGGTAAGGAGAGAGGATATACCCTGCCACGGGGAAGGGATGCACCAGGAATTCGCTCGATAGGAAAGTCAAACGCCCGGTTTGGGGGCAGCATCTCCGCCTCCTTCTTGCGGAAGACGTCCGAAAATGCAGCATAATGACCTGGCAATCCTGCCAAGGACTGAGGCAGAGCCGAACTAATCTGTCTCAGGCAACGGTTGTGACACTCAGGGCCCCACTGGAGAGTCCAGGACTGGGGCATGTAGTCGGAGCCAAGGCAGGCCCAGGAGCACTAGGTTAATGGCCTTGGACAAGACAAAAATCTATAGCAACTCGGAGTGGAGAGCTCCCACTTGGAGCCTCAGTGGCTTGGTCACAGCTATAACTGGGTCCGGCAGAGGAAGTCCATTTACCGATGCAACGATCAACGGCCTCTCCAGAGGGGTAGTGGGTAATTGAAGAAGATCCACCAGGTCTCTACAAATGAAATTAGCAGCGATCCAGAGTCCAAATACGCAGAGACACGATGTGTTTTCTCACCGGACACTATGGTCACGGGTAAGGACAATTTAGACGGAAGTCCTTTCTTACCAAAGGTTGTCTCTCCTACCAACTCTAGGCTTTGGGGCTTTTGGGGACACAAACGCACAGGATAGCCTCCGAGGCCGCAATATAGACAGAGTCCCGAAGTGCGTCTGCGTTGTTTCTCCCGGGTAGATAGCTTACACCGGTCCAACCTCACAGACTCCTTAGGAGGATCGGCATGAGGACAGCAGAGGTTGCTGCAAGGTAGGGACCGGACTAGGAAGGCCTCCCTCCCGACGAGCTTCGTGGAGCTGTTCTCGGATCCTCATATCAATCCAGGCGGACAGAAGGACGAGGTCATCCAGAGAAGACGGTAGATCTTGGGCGGCAAGTTCGTCGTTAATCCTAGGAGACAGTCCCTGCCAGAATGTAGCCACCACGGCCTCATTGTTCCACAATAGTTCTGCCGCCAGGGTGCGGAAGTAAATGGCGTACTCGCTCACGGAGGAGAGTACTTGGCGTAGGTTTAGCAAGGAAACCGCTGCAGAAGAGACTCGTCCAGGCTCCTCAAACACCATGCGAAAAGTCCAGAGGAAGCCCTGGAATTCACGGGTCTCTGGTCCTGGTCTCTCCCAGATAGGATTCACCCATGCAAGGGCCTTGCCAGTGAGGAGAGAGATAACGAAAGCGACCTTTGCGCAATCAGACAAAAAATGCACTTGTATACAGACTGAAGTGGATCTGGCACTGGTTCAAGAATCCACGAAAGGTCCTCGCGTCTCCATCATAGTGGTCAGGAAGTGGCAAAGAAAAACGAGCGTCCACACTGCCAGGAGGTGTAGTCTGAGGATTAACACTGCCAGGAGGTGTAGTAGGAGGAACGACAGCTTGTGCCTCCTGCCGACGTGTGAGAATGTTCAAGGCCTGGAGGAATTGGTCCTGTCGAGACCGGAGGTTTAGCATATCCGCCCGCATAACTTGTGACTTCGTCATGGTCTTGGATCAACCAGCGGGGTCCATGGCCTGAATGTACTGTCACGTAGGGTTCGTGGACCCACTGGGCTGTACCGCCTTGGCAGTATTGCAGCTGGCCACCAGGGCGAAGGTCAGAGTCTATAGTTCGTATAGGGTACATGTGGCAGCTCGGAAAGTAGCAAGGCAGGCTCGGCTGGGACTAGACAGCAGGTAGAAGTCAGGTGTGGAGTAGCGGGACTGGCGTAGCATACAGCACAGCATGACTACAGCACAGCATGGCACTTGACCAGGATAGCACGGGATACAGGAACAAGGAACACTGGCAGCTGGAAAACATAGACCATTTGCAAGACAAACTTAGGGTATGACAACACTCAGGCATCGAAGCAAGGGGCTGCTTATAGTCCAGGGCACTCATGGGCTGATTACACCCGAGGTGAGTGTACGTGAGCGCTCGCATCTCCTGAGGAGGAGACTGGGGCCAGCGCTCGCAGGCCCATGGCTGCGGTCGTCAGAATGTGAGTGAACCGGACGGCCCGCAGCCATGGACATGACAATGAGGATCCGGGAGCGCACTCGGGAGGTTCGACAGGAGAGCCGGGGTCACAGACCAGTACCCTCAGTCCAGAGACCACTATTGTCTTCCCCTAGTGCACTACCTGAAGAACCCATGCAGGTAGACAGAGTCCGATTGTCCGAACAAGAGAAACAGCACAGACACTCTTCTGGATTAGGTCTGTATTGAGGCCTTAAAGGGAACCTGTCACCAGCATTTCACCTATTGAACTTTACTTATCCCTCACTGCCTGCTGCTATCAAAAGTTCATTGCCGTTATCCCCTCTCCTAATCTCCTCCGACTGTAAATAACGGTCTGCAAACATTTTGCGCCTTTTATCGTAAATAATCCGGTGGCCCATTGTACGCACACACCAGAAGAGGACATCAATGCATAAGCGCGGGATTTAGTGCGCTGGGGAAAGGTGAGGAGCGGTCAATCAAAAGTAAGGAGGCGGGGTAAACCCGGAAAGACTTGAGGAATGAAGATCTGACTCTTTTCAAAACGAAGATTTGACTCTTTTCAAACGAAGATATGACTCTTTTATGCTCATTAGCATACGGTGTGGAGACACTAAAAAACTGAATACTAAAGCAACAGAGCCGACTAAGAAGACAATTATAGGTTATATGGAAATTATTTTTCACCCACTACCACCTGGTATTGCTGGTTTAATAGGTGAAATGCTGGTGACAGGTTCCCTTTTAAGGGTCATTTTGTGCACCAATGCCCACAGAAATCGGGAAACTCCAGCACCTAGGGTTGGTTAGAGAGGCAACTCTAGGTGGGATGTCTCCGAACGTCAAAACCTCTTCCAAACTATCGATTCCTGTGATCATCTGCAGAGAGACATCACATTCCTCCTCTGCCTATCTGGACTCCGGAGCAGCTGCAAATTTAATTCAGCAGGATCTAGTGGATCGCTTACATCTATCCACAGTTCTCCTGGAGACCTCTGGCTGTTGCTTCTGTGAATGGCCTACCATTGCCTGATCCAATTGTGTTCATCATGGAACCATTGCCACTGCCAAGGCTTCGCCCACACGCTCCGGTTCCTGACTGGAGTTCAAGAGAAGTTCTCCAATGGGGTCCCAGATCCCAATATCATTGCCTGTCAGAAGTCCGCCCTATTTTTCTCCCACTGCCTAAGTCACTCTCCGATCTACCATCTCAGTATGCTAGTTTTGCGGATGTCTTCAGCAAGCGAGAGCCTGAGACGCTGCTTCCACAGCGGAATTATGACTGCCCCATTGAACTGGTTCCAAATGCTTCTCTTCCCCGTGGACGGGTATATCCTCTCTCCTTGCCAGAGACTCTGTCCATGTCGGCGTATATCAAGGAGAAATTGGAGAGGGATTACATACAGAAGTTTTCCTCCCTGGCCAAGGCCGGGTTCTTCTTCGTTAAAGAGGCTCTGTCACCAGATTTTGCAACCCCTATCTCCTATTGCAGCAGATCGGCGCTGCAATGGAGATAAGAGTAACGTTTTTTGTTTTTTTTTAAACTAGCATTTTTGGCCAAGTTATGACCATTTTTATATTTATGTAAATGAGGCTTTCTAAAGTACAACTGGGCGTGTTTACAGTTAAAGTACAACTGGGCGTGTATTATGTGTGTTACATCTGGGCGTGTTTACTTCTTTTACTAGCTGGGCGTTGAGAAGAGAAGTATCATCCACTTGTCTTCACAACGCCCAGCTTCTGGCAGTGCAGACAAAAGCGTGTTCTCGAGAGATCACGCTGTGATGTCACTCACTTCCTGCCCCAGGTCCTGCATCATGTCGGCCACATCGGCACCAGAGGCTACAGTTGATTCTGCAGCAGCATCAGCGTTTGCAGGTAAGTAGCTACATCATCTTACCTGCAAACGCCGATGCTGCTGCAGAATCAACTGTAGCCTCTGGTGCCGATGTGTCCTCGCTCGTCCGACACGATGCAGGACTTGGGGCAGGAAGTGAGTGACGACACAGCGTGATCTCTCGAGAACACGCTGTGTGTCTGCACTGCCAGAAGCTGGGCGTTCTGAAGAGAAGTGGATGATACTTCTCGTCAGAACGCCCAGCTAGTAAAAGAAGTAAACACGCCCAGATGTAACACACATAATACACGCCCAGTTGGACTTTTACTGTAAACACGCCCAGTTGTACTTTAGAAAGCCTCATTTACATAAATATATAAATGGCCATAACTTGGCCAAAAATGCTCGTTTTTAAAAGAAAACAAACAGTTACTCTTATCTCCATTACCGCGCCGATCTGCTGCAATAGGAGATAGGGGTTGCAAAATCTGGTGACAGAGCCTCTTTAAGTAAAAAAAAAAGACGTAACTCTTTGACCCTGCATTGACTACCGTGGTCTCAACCAAATCACGGTCAAGAACAAGTACCCGTTGCCACTTATATCTGAACTGTTTGACCATATACGAGCAGCCAGGATTTTTTAAAAATTAGACATACATGGAGCTAATAATTTGATCCGTACCCATCAAGGGGACGAGTGGAAGACGGGGTTCAACACCCGATATGGGCACTACAAATATCTGGTAATGCCATTCGGACTGTGTAACGCTCCAGCGGTCGGAGATCTCCTCTATGTCTGTGTTGTAGTTTATCTCAATTATATTTTGATTTTCTCCCCAGATCAGATGACTCATCGGAGGAATGTCTGTGAGGCTCTACTGTGATTAAGGGAGAATCGTTTATATGCCAAGCTGGAGAAGTGCATCTTTGAAAAAAATTTAGCCTCAAGAAAGCCTTCACTTCAGCCACGATCCTCCATCATCCAGATGTATTTCGGAAGTTCTCATTGGAGGTCGACACTTCTTCTGTTAGTGCAGATGCACCTTAGTACTTTAGAGCGCTGGAAAAGGGATCATGTGAGTATGTAAAGTTTTCTTCTTTTTTTTTTTTTATAATAAATCTGTGAGTGGCATTATCTACAGGGGGGTCTATATGTTGGGATGTGGAGCACTATATACAGGGGGAGATATATCAGGGACACTATATACAGGGGTGAGCTATATGTGGAGCACAATCTACAGGGGGGCTATATTTAGGGCACGGTCTACAGGGATGAGCTATATGTGGGATACTATATACAGGGGGAGCTATATGTGAGGCACTATCTACAGAGGTGGGCTATATGTGATGCACTATCTATAGGGAAAGCTATATGTAGACGAGGGTTGTGGCGCTATCTACAGGGGGCTGTGTGTGTCGTAATCGACTAAGAGGGGGCTGTGTGGCGCTATATACAGGGGGGCTTTATGGTGATATCTACAAGGGGGCTCTATGGCACTATCTACAAGGGGGCTCTATGGCACTATCTACAAGGAGGAGGTGGGGGCGCTATCTACAAGTGGGGTGTGACTGTCTACAGGGGGGCTGTATAGCACGGTCTACAGAAGGGCCATATGGCACAATCTACAGGTGTCACTATCTATAAGGGGGGCTGTGGTGACACCTCGGGGGGCTAGTCAAAAGCTTGCTACAGGGCCCAGTCCTTCCTAGGTACGCCCTGGTTGCAAATAATACTATTTTGAAGCTAGCAAATCAAGGTAATTGATTGTACGTAACTAACGGCTTTCTAATTCTGTTTACTCTATTAGGAATACAAAGGGGCAACTTGTTCACGATGCTAGGGAAGTAGTAGAATAATTCAGAGGATTCTAGCAAGTCCTGTACCGCTGTAAATTAAGACACTGAGGATAGAATATAGTTATCTGGATGGAATGGAATTCCCTAATATTGATAACGAACAAAGATCAATGTTAGGGTATGTTCACACGGCCTATTTTCAGCTGTTTTTCATAAAACACCCGAAAAATCGGAAGCAGAACGCCTCCAAACATCTGCCCAGTGATTTGAATGGGAAAACGGCATTCTGTTCCGACTAAGCGTTTTTCGCGGCGTTTTTTTACGAGTAAAAAAACGGCCGCAAAAAAGAAATGCAGGACACTTCTTGGGACGTTTTTGGAGCAGTTTTCCATAGACTATTGAAAAAAGCTCCAAAAACGGACGTAAAAAACGCAGCGAAAGACGCAGCGAAAAACGCGAGTGGCACAAAAAACGTCTGAAAATCAGGAGCCATTTTCTCTTGAAAACAGCTCCGTATTTTTTAGATGTTTTTGACTGTGCGTGTGAACATATCCTCAGATCACCCGATAACATCGGAGGAATTGAGAGCATCCTTGCTGGAAACGCCAAGAAACAAAGATGTGGAGGTAGACGGAATTCCATTTGAACTATAGAAGTTATACTGGGATAAATGAATCCCTATTCTAGTGGAAACAGCAATTTTTTTTCTATGTTAGAAGGTAGACTTCCTGAAACTATGGAGGCCACAGAAATTATTGTGATCCCTAAAAAAAATAAGGAATCGTATTGGCCTATTTCACTGTTGAATATGGACGTCAAGCTGTTGGCCGGCAGACCGATGAAGATAATGAATAGTATAATTCACCCGGACCAGACCAGGTTTATTCCGGGCAGGGTTATGGTAAAGAATGTCCGCTGAGTCTTTTCTAATTTACAATACGGGAAAGTGTACGCTAAGAAGGGTGCTATTCTCTCAATCGATGCTATGAAAACGTTCGATACAGTCGAATGGCGTTTTCCTTTTAGGATTTTGGGGTCTTTTGGTATCGGGGAAAAATTCATAAATTATATTAAATTACTGTATAGGCAACCACAGGCCAGAGTAGGCATAAATGGTCAGAAATCAGCTTACTTTAACTTAGAAAGGAGAGTGCGGGTGGTCCTCTATTCCCTCTCTTATTTACTTTAGTAATTGAGGTTTTGGCAATGAAGATAAGAACCTCTGAGAATATAGTGGGTTTTAAAATGGGTACTAAGTGTAAAGGATCTGCCAGACACAGCTTCTGTGTCGACACCTGTGGTTAATCAGTCTGCATCTGCTCCTAGGTCTGTTAGAGTGACTCGATCTGCTACAACTCAGGCTGGTAGGCTGAGGAGTGGGAGGACCTGTCACAGCCTGGCCAGACGGTTCTAGCTCCCACCGTCGGTCTATGTATACCTTCATTTGCTTCTTCTCTTTGACTGTGATTCTCTCTGGTTTCCTGGCTCTGCTGTTCCAGCTTTTACTATTGACCTCAGCTTCATTTTGACCCTGGCTTTACGGACTACGCTCCTGCTTTGTGTTTGGTACCTCGTACACTCCTGGTTTGACTCGGCTCGTTCACTACTCTTGTTGCTCACGGTGTTGCCGTGGGCAACTGCCCCATTTCCCTTAGCTTCTGTGTACCCATGTCTTTGTCTCTCGTGCACGTATTGAGCGTAGGGACCGTCGCCCAGTTGTACGCCGTCGCCTAGGACGGGTCGTGCAAGTAGGCAGGGACAGAGTGGCGGGTAGATTAGGGCTCACCTATCTGTCTTCTTACCCCGTCATTACATAATCACAGGCCAGTATACCTTTTCTACACTGGTTCTTACAACAATGGACCCCCTTGAGACCCTGGCTCAGCAAATGCAGGGTCTTTCCATACAGGTCAAAGCCCTGGCTCAGAGGTGCGACCAGCGTGATGCTAACCAGCTAGTGCCCTCCATCTCACCTCTTGAACCCCATCTCAAGTTGCCTGACCGGTTCTCTGGGGACCGGAAGACTTTTTTCTCCTTTCTGGAGAGTTGTAGGCTCCATTTCCGTCTAAGGCCCCACTCCTCAGGTTCTGAGAGCCAGCGAGTGGGTATAATTATGTCCCGGCTCCAGGACGGCCCCCAAGAATGGGCCTTCTCCTTGGCTCCTGATGCCCCTGAACTTTCCTCTGTTGACCTTTTTTATTCCGCTCTCGGGCTCATCTATGACGAGACTGACAAGACTGCCTTTGCCGAGAGTCAGCTGGTGACCTTACGTCAGGGTAAGAGACCCGTTGAAGAGTACTGTTCTGACTTTAGGAAGTGGTGTGTAGCTTCCTGCTGGAATGACCCTGGCTTGAGGTGCCAGTTTAGATTGGGTCTGTCGAACGCCCTGAAAGACCTGTTAGCTATCCCTCTTCTGACTCTCTAGATCAGGTTATGGCTTTAGTGGTACGTCTTGACCGACGTCTCAGGGAACAACGACTTGAACGTTTTTGTGCCTTCTCCTCTGGCTCCCTCATGATGGCTCCCGAGGTTCCGTTGCTTCGTTCTTCCACGGAAAACTTGAATAAACCAATGCAACTCGGGGCCTCCGTGTCTCCCCAACAACATAGAGAGCTCCACAGGAAGAATGGTCTCTGCTTCTACTGTGGGGATGACAAGCATCAAGTGAACAACTGTCCTAGGCGTAAGAATAAGCAGCCGGAAAACTTCCGCGCCTAAGTGACCATCGGGGAGGTCGCTTGGGCGCACAGGTATTTCCCGTAAATATGAAACCTAATAAGATCTTGCTTCCCTTTCAGGTCTCTTTTGAGGGTAGGTCTGCCACCGGCAATGCCTTCGTGGATTAAGGATCTTCTGCTAATATTATGTCTGTGGAATTTGCTATTTCTCTAGCTATGCCATTGATTGATTTGCCTAAACCTGTCCCGGTAGTGGGTATCGACTCCACTCGCTAATGGTTATTTTACGCAGCATACCCTTGTTTTTGAACTCATTGTTGGCTCCATTCATTTGGAGCAGTGTTCTGTAATGGTGATGCAGGGATTATCGTCCGATTTGGTTTTAGGCCTTCCCTGGTTGCAGATGCATAATCCCACGTTTAACTAGAGTACTGGGGATCTTACTAAATGGGGTAATGCATGCATGACGTCCTGTTTTTCTGTTAATTGTATTTCTCTCCCTGAGGAGGTGAACACTCTACCGGAGTTTATTCAGGACTTCGCTGATGTTTTTTCTAAAAAGGCCTCCGAAGTGTTACCTCGTCATAGAGAATACGATTGCGCAATCGATTTGGTGCCAGGAGCTAAACTCCTTAAGGGTAGGATATTTAATCTATCTTGTCCCGAACGTGAGGCCATGAGAGAATATATGCAGGAAAGCCTGGCCAAGGGTTACATTCGCTTCTCTACTTCTCCGGTAGGTGCAGGCTTCTTCGTAGGGAAGAAGGATGTTGGTATTAGGCCGTGCATCGATTACTGAAACTTGAATAAGGTCACTGTAAGGAACCGGTATCCCCTTCCTTTGATTCCTGATCTCTTCAATCAGGTTCAGGGGGCCCAATGATTCTCTAAGTTTGATCTTCGGGGGGCTTATAACCTTATCCGAGTCAAAGAAGGGGATGAGTGGAAGACTACGTTTAACACTCGCGAAGGTCATTTCGAATACCTCGTCATGCCCTTTGGGTTGTGTATTGCTCCAGCGGTCTTCCAGAATTTCATAAATGAGATTTTAAGAGACTACCTGGGGGTATTTCTTGTAGTGTACCTTGATGACATACTTGTGTTTTCCAAGGACTGGTACTCCCACATTGAGCATGTCAGGAAGGTGCTCCAGGCCCTTCGGGAAAACAAACTCTTTGCTAAATCCGAAAAATGTGTGTTTGGGGTGCAGGAGATACCATTTTTGGGTCAAATCCTCGCTCCTAATGAATTCCGCATGGACCCTGCCAAGGTTCAGGCTGTGGCTGAATGGGTCCAACCTGCCTCCCTGAAGGAGTTACAGTGCTTCCTGGGGTTTGCTAATTATTACAGGAGATTCATTGCTAACTTCTCGGTCATCGCTAAGCCTCTTACGGATCTTACTCGCAAAGGTGCTGATCTCCTCCACTGGCCCCTGGAGGCGGTCCAGGCTTTTGAGATCCTTAAGAAGTGCTTTATCTCTGCCCCAGTGCTGATTCAGCCTAACCAAATGGAGCCATTCATCGTGGAGGTTGACGCCTCCGAGGTGGGAGTGGGTGCGGTCTTGTCCCAGGGTACCAAGTCTCTCACCCATCTCCGTCTCTGTGCCTACTTCTCCAGGAAGTTCTCGTCCACTGAGAGTAACTATGACGTGGGCAACCGTGAACTCTTAGCCATTAAATGGGCATTTGAAGAGTGGTGCCACTTCTTGGAGGGGACTAAGCACCAGGTAACGGTCCTTACCGACCACAAGAATCTGGTCTTTCTAGAATCTGCCCGGAGGCTAAACCCGAGACAAGCTCGATGGGCGTTTATTTTTTACTAGATTCAACTTTGTGGTCACCTATAGCGCTGGGTCTAAAAATATTAAAGCTGATGCACTGTTGCGTAGCTTCATGGCCAGCCCTCCTTCGGAGGAAGATCCTGCTTGTGTTTTGCCCCCAGGTATAATAATATCCTTTAATAATAAACTAGAGAAAAAGAGTCCATATATATCCACATATGAAAAAATTACACATCTTTATTAATAGCATCAGATACATAAAATTACAAGAACAGAGAATCTAAAATTAAATCCTATAAGCGAAACGCGCGTCGGGGCGCACTTCTATACTCTGGGTCACACGATTCTCCTCAAAACATGGGTAAGTGCATTTGCTGGACTCATATGGACACTATGTCATTTTTCTAAGGACACTAGTCTCTTTAGGCAAACGCGGGTCTATATACTTTTCAACATTACTCAGTCTGGGTCTGTTGTACCTTCTGTATTTGCATTTATTTATGTAGATGTACCCTGTGTAGGAGGAATTTTGAACATTAATAAAGTTTATATACTTAATTGTAATTCAATATACTCTGTTCAATATAGGTACTTGTGATTCAGTCAAGGATTTAATTTTAGATTCTCTGTTCTTGTAATTTTATGTATCTTGATGCTATTAATAAAGATGTGTAATTTTTTCATATGTGGATATATATGGACTCTTTTTCTCTAGTTTATTATATATTGTTAGAGTCTTTATCTCTAATAGTGTTCATGGGTGGTTGAGATTTGTCTCCCACCTTTATACTTATATGTCCTGTGAGACTTCGTGTCTAATTATAATAATATCCTTTGTTGATTCTGACTTAGTCTCTGAAATTGCGGCTGATCAAGGTTCAGCTCCCGGGAACCTTCCTGAGAACAAGCTGTTTGTTCCCCTGCAATTCCGGCTAAGGGTACTCTGGGAAAATCATGACTCTGCACTATCTGGCCATCCAGGCATCCTGGGTACCAAGCACCTCTTTGCTAGAAACTATTGGTGGCCTGGGTTGCCTAAAGACGTTAAGGCCTACGTCGCCGCTTGTCAAATTTGTGCCAGGTCCAAGACTCCCAGGTCCCGACCAGCGGGCTTACTATGTTCTTTGCCCATTCCCCAGAGATCTTGGACCCACATCTCCATGGATTTTATCACCGATCTGCCTCCATCTCAAGACAAGTCGGTGGTGTGGGTTGTAGTAGACCGCTTTAGTAAGATGTGTCACTTTGTGCCCCTCAAGAAACTACCCAATGCCAAGACTTTAGCTACCTTGTTCGTCAAACACATCCTGCGTCTCCATGGGGTTCCTGTCAATATTGTTTCTGACAGAGGGGTACAATTTGTTTCATTGTTTTGGAGAGCCTTCTGCAAGAAGTTGGAGATTGATCTGTCCTTCTCCTCGGCCTTCTATCCTGAAACTAATGGCAAAACTGGGAGGATTAATCAGTCTCTAGAACAATATTTAAGGTGTTTTACCTCTGACTGTCAATATGATTGGGTCTCCTTCATTCCCCTCGCCGAATTTTCCCTTAATAACCGGGTCAGTAACTCGTCAGGGGTTTCCCCCTTTTTCTGTAATTTTGGGTTTAATCCACGGTTCTCCTCCGTTTCACCTGGTGGTTCCAACAATCCCGAAGTAGAGGTCGCTCATCGAGAACTGTGCACAGTCTGGGCCCAGGTTCAGAAGAACCTAGAGGCGTCCCAGAGCATACAAAAGACTCAGGCAGATAGAAGATGTTCTGCTAACCCCTTGTTTGTGGTCGGGGATCTGGTGTGGCTCTCTTCAAAAAAATTTGCGCCTTAAGGTTCCGTCCAAAATATTTGCTCCCCGGTTTATAGGGCCGTACAAGGTCATTGAGGTCCTTAACCCGGTCTCCTTTCGGTTGGAGTTATCCCCGTCTTTTCAAATACACAGCGTGTTTTATGCCTCCCTCCTGAAACGCTGCTCCCCGTCCTTGGTTACCTCGAGGAAACCTCCGGTCCCTGTTCTCACCCCTGAAGGGGTAGAATTCGAGGTGGCCAAGATTGTGGACAGCAGGATGGTCCAAGGTTCCCTCCAGTACCTGATCCATTGGAGAGGATACAGGACTGAGGAGAGGACTTGGGTACCTGTCCGGGATGTTCACGCTGGGGTATTGCTCAGGATGTTCCATCTTCGGTTCCCCAATAAGCCAGGTCCACCTAGGAAGGGTCCAGTGGCCCCTCATAAATGGGGGGGGGGGTACTGTAAAGGATCTGCCAGACACAGCTTCTGTGTCGACGCCCGTGGTTAATCAGTCTGCATCTGCTCCTAGGTCTGTTAGAGTGACTCGATCTGCTACCACTCAGGCTGGTAGGCTGAGGAGTGGGAGAACCTATCACAGCCTGGCCAGACGGTTCTAGCTCTCGCCTTCAGTCTATGTATACCTTAATTTGCTTCTTGTCTTTGCCTGTGATTCTCCCTTGTTTCCTGGCTCTGCTGTTCTAGCTATTACTATTGACCTCAGCTTCTTTTTTACCCTGGCTTTACTGACTACGCTCCTGCTCTGTTTTTGGTACCTCGTACAGTCCTGGTTTGACTCGGCTCGTTCACTACTCTTGTTACTCACGGTGTTGCCGTGGGCAACTGCCCCATTTCCCTTAGCTTCTGTGTACCCTTGTCTGTTTGTCTCTCGTGCACGTATTGAGCGTAGGGACCGTCGCCTAGGACGGGTCGTGCAAGTAGGCAGGGACTGAGTGGCGGGTAGATTAGGGCTCACCTGTCTTTCTTCTTACCCCGTCATTACAATAAAGGTCAAAAAAATCTTATACGCAGACTATGATCTTCTGTTTATAGGGGATATATCTTCGGTCGACCATGTAATTTGAGTTTGGTGAGCGGGCTGGCCTTCAAATTGTCAAAAATCTAGTTTGTTAAATATCTCGTCTGAGGTTAACCCCAATCAGATTTCCTCCTTGAAATCTGTTGGTGTTTGAATATTTACGCATAAAAATTTCTAGGGACCCCACTGATTATATTACACTTAACCCCTATCCGCACCAGGACGTAACTGTCCGTCCTCGCGGGAGGTTACTTCCCGCACGAGGACGTACAGTTACTGAGTTAATCTCGATGCACACTGTCGGCGACAATTGTGCACCGGGAACCGAGAGGTCAGCTGTCGCCGACAGCTGACACTCCCCTCTTGCCGGCCAGCGGTCCTTTGCCGCTGATTTCGGCACATTAACCCCTTAAATTCGGCGATCGGGTGCAATTGCCGAATTTTAGGGGTTTCTAACATATCGGCAGACCCCCGTCCGAAATCGCGGGGTCTGCCAATAGTTAGTATGGCAAACGGAAGCCAAACAATGGCTTCCGGGTCTGCCATGGACGGAAGCCCATCAGGACAGACCTTCGGCTGGTCCTGATAGGCTTCCTGTCAGAGTGACAGGAAGTCACTGTGTCGTTCCCGATGCACACTGTCGGCGACAGTGTGCATCGGGAACTTGGAGACCAGCTGTCCCCGACAGCTGACACTCTCCAGTGTTGCCGATCAGCGGCTCATCGCCGCTGATTTAGGCAATTAACCCGTTACATGCGGGGCTCGATTGCGATCTCCGCATGTAGCGGGTTTGTAGCGCATCAGCAGCCCCCATGCAATCGTGGGGGCTTCTGATGCTTGTGATGGCACCCGGGGGCCAGACAACGGCCCCCAAGTCTGCCATGTATGTCAGCCTATGAGGATCAGCCTCTGCTGATCCTCGTAGACCAACTGTCAGAGTAAGGGGGGATTCACACGAGCGTGTATTCGGTCCGTGCGGGCCGCGTAGTTTTCACGCGGCACGCATGGACCAATACAAGTCTATGGGGCAGTACAGACAGTCTGTGCTTTTTGCGCAGCGTTTGTCTGCTGCGCAAAAAGCGCGACAGGTTCAATAACTCTGCGTATTTCGCGCATCACGCACCCATTGAAGTCAATGGGTGCGTGAAAATCACGCGCACCACACGGAAGCACTTCCGTGGGACGAGCGTGATTCGCGCAACAGCAGTGAAAAGGATGAATGAAAACAGAAAAGCACCACGTGCTTTTCTGTTTCCGAACATCCAAACGGAGTGTCTTTGCGATGAGCGAAGCCGGACAAGCGAACCGAACTTCACCGGGTTCGGCCTAACTCGTTTTGGCCGAACCCGGCAAAAAAATTATCGGTACGCGACGTCAGGAGATAGTCACTGTCCATGGTGCTGAAAGAGTTAAACTGTTTCAGCACCATGGACCGTGACTTCCGATCCCAATATACATGAACCTGTAGAAAAAAAAACGAAGTTCTGACTTACCGCTAACTCCCTGCTTCTTCCTCCAGTCTGACCTCCCGGGATGACAATTGAGTCCAAGTGACAGCTCCAGCCAATCACAGGCCAAGCACAGGCTGCAGCGGTCACATGGACTGGCGCGTCATCCAGGGAGGTGGGGCCCGATGTCGAGAGGCGCGTCACCAAGGACGCGTCACCAAGGACGCGTCACCAAGGCAACGGCCGGGAAGTTCTCGGTAAGTACGAACTTTTTCTTTTTTTTCTACAGGTTTTGCGATATTGTGTTCGGCATTCACTGTCGAGGGTGCTGAAAGAGTTAGCTCTTTCAGCACCTTGGACAGTGACGGGCGTCGACTAGCCTCATCTCTATGATGGCGGCTGCGCGAAAATCACGCAGCCGCGCATCAGACACGGATGACACACGCAGCTGTCAAATGGTTTTTGCGCGTGCAAAACGCACCGTTGTTTGCGCGCGCAAAAGCGCAACGTTCGTGTGTATCTGCCCTGACTGTGACGTCACACTGACAGTTGGAAAACTTTACACTACCTAGGTAGTGTAATGTATTCTAGCAGCGATCAGAGCTGCAGGTCAAAAAAAGAAAGTGTAAAAAGTAAAAGAAAAGTTAATAAACAAAACTATAAAGTGTAAAAAGTAAAAAAAGTTAATAAAAATGTTTTATAAAAGTGTAAAAATAAAAGGTTTTGTTTTCCTATAATAAGTCATTTATTATAGGGAAAAAATGAAAACGTTAAAAAAAAGTACACATATTTGGTATCGCCGCGTTCGTAACGACCCAATCTATGAAACTATAATGTTAATTTTTCCGCACGGTGAACGCCGCAAACAAAATAAACCGAAGACTGTCAGCATCGCTATTTTTTGGTCACCACCCCTCCCAAGATATAGAATAAAAAGTGATCAAAAAGTCGCATTTACCCCAAAATGGTACCAATAACTACAACCCGCAAAAAACAAGACCTCCCACAGCTTTTTTGATGAAAAAATAAAAAAGTTACGGCTCAGAATAGCGTGTCCCAGAAAATAAATTATTTTACAGAAACTTAATTTTATTGTGCAAACGCTGCAAAACGTAAAAAAAAACTATACACATATGGTATCAGCGTAATCGTACCGACCGGCAGAATAGATTAAAACGTAATTTATTGCGCACGGTGAACGCTGTGTTTAAATAAAGAATTTAAAGCGCAAAAATTGCTGTTTTTTGGTCACCTTAGCTCTAAAAAAGATACTGAGGGGCCAAAATGCTCACTATACCCCTAGAAAAATTCCTTGAGGGGTGTAGATTCCAAAATGGGGTCACTTTTGGGGGGTTTCCACTCTTTTGGTCGCTCCGGGGCGTTGCAAACCCGACATGGCACTGAAAACCAATCCAGCAAAATCTGCGCTCCAAAATCCAAAAGGCGCTCCCTCCCTTCTGAGCCCTGCCGTGGGTCCAAACATCAGTTTACGACCACATATGGGGTATTGCCGTAATCGGGAGAAATTGCTTTACAAATTTTGCGGTGCTTTTTCTCCTTTATTCCTTGTAAAAATGAAAAAATTCTGTTTCCACAGAAAAATAGGTGATTTTCATCTTCACAGACTAATTCTACTAAATTCTGCAAAAAAACTGTGGGGTCAATATGCTAACTATACCCCTAGAAAAATGCCTTGAGGGGTGTAGTTTCCAAAATGGGGTCACTTTGGGGGGGTTTCGACTGTTTAGGTACCACAAGACCTCCTCAAACCTGACATGGTGCCTAAAATATATTCCTAAAAAAAGGAGGCCCCAAAATCCACTAGTGGCTCCTTTGCTTCTGAGGCCTGTGTTTCAGTCCATTAGGACACTAGGGCCACATGTTGGATATTTCTAAAATCTGCAGAATCTGGGCAATAAATATTGAGTTGCGTTTCCCTGGTAAAACCTTCTGTGTTACAGATTTTTTTTTATTACAAATGAATTTCGGCAAAAAAAATGAAATTTGTAAATTTCACCTCTAATTTGCCTTAATTCCTGTGAAACGCCTAAAGGGTTAAAATATTTTCTGAATGTGGTTTTGAATACCTTGAGGGGTACAGTTTTCAAAATGTGGTGATTTATGGGGACTTTCTAATATATAAGGCCCTCAAAGCCACTTCAGAACTGAACTGGTCCCTGAAAAAATAGCCTTTTGAAATTTTATTGAAAATATGAGAAATTGCTGCTAAAGTTCTAAGCCTCGTAACGTCCTAGAAAAATAAAAGTACGTTTAAAAAAATGATGCAAACATAAAGTAGACATATGGGGGACGTTAACTAGTAACTATTTTGTGTGGTATTACTATCTGTTTCACAAGCAAATACATTTAAATTTAGAAAAATGCAAATTTTTGCTAAAATTTGAAGTTTTTCACAAATAAATATTGAATTTATCGACCAAATTATTTCACTAACATAAAGTACAATATGTCACGAGAAAACAATCTCAGAATCGCTTGGATAGGTAAAAGCGTTCCGGAGTTATTACCACATAAAGTGACACGTCAGATTTGAAAAAATCATCTGTGTCCACAAGGCCAAAACAGGCTGTGTCCTAAAGGGGTTAATATAATTCCTCTGTTTGCATTTTTGAGGGGGAAAGTTAAAGCATGGAATAAGTTACCATTGATGCAAAAATTGCACTGATCAAAATGTTTTTTTCACCTAAAATATTAAAAAATTTTCTCCAACTGTTACAGGGAAATTTTATTAAAAACTCTAGATGCTTTCTCTAATGACCTAATTTGGAACAGGGAAAAAAAGAAATAAATTGAAAAAAAAAAAAAAAAAAATCGCATTAAATACTCTGTTTTTACTTTACTTAGAGGAAGTACTTTTTGGCTTCTCAGTTCCAACAGTTCCGGGCCTGGGAGCGAACAGATTTTTGTTGAAAACACTAGGGGACAGATGGTCTAATATATTTGAAGCTCCAGAAGTCGGGGGTTCTGAATTTCCCTGATTTGGGACTTGGGCCTATTTATGATAACCAGCAGCGGGTCCGGGATGCTGTCAAAATCATTGGCAAAATTAAAACCTTTATTGAAGTCACTCCTCGATGGGACAATAGGAATATTGGGGAGTTTGACGGCCTCCCTGATGGACTCTGTTTTGGAAAAAAAATGAATTTCTATGTTTGATTGCATAAATTTGCGTCATCTATGCTAAAGATAAATACAGCCTGAAATAGGATCGCTAAAATCACTTTACTCATGTTAAATTAAGAATGCTGTTATACAAGGGGGCATGATATATACACTGAATTGTGTATTAGCTGCCCCTGCTGTGAATGAATATACATCTCTGACGATACATTCAGACAAAAACAGGATGTTGAAACGCGTTGGGTGTCTTATAAAATATAACAGCAGAGAAATCACATTATCAACAACTAGTCCAGGCAGGGTACAGCTGTATTTGCTCTGTGAACTTAGGTTAGGGAGATATATTGCAGCAGTTTACCTTGTAGCTACCTGATCTCTGCCAACGCTCTACCTAGATTGTTCCCTGCTTGGTTAGCCTGATACTTGTATATTTGGCTAGGTTAGCCCAATTTTTAATTTAACATAATTAAAGTGATTTTAGCGATCCTAATTCAGGCGGTATTTATCCTGTTTTGGAAAAAGCATCACATCACAAGGATATCACAATGATATACAGTGAAGGAAATAAGTATTTGATCCCTTGCTGATTTTGTAAGTTTGCCCACTGTCAAAGACATGAACAGTCTAGAATTTTTAGGCTAGGTTAATTTTAGCAGTGAGAGATAGATTATATTTTAAAAAAAATACAGAAAATCACGTAGTCAAAATTATATATATTTATTTGCATTGTGTACAGAGAAATAAGTATTTGATCCCCTACCAACCATTAAGAGTTCAGCCTCCTCCAGACCAGTTACACGCTCCAAATCAACTTGGTGCCCGCATTAAAGACAGCTGTCTTACATGGTCACCTGTATAAGAGACTCCTGTCCACAGACTCAAATAATCAGTCTGACTCTAACCTCTACAACATGGGCAAGACCAAAGAGCTTTCTAAGGATGTCAGGGACAAGATCATAGACTTGCACAAGGCTGGAATGGGCTACAAAACCATAAGTAAGACGCTGGGTGAGAAGGAGACAACTGTTGGTGCAATAGTAAGAAAATGGAAGACATACAAAATGACTGTCAATCGACATCGATCTGGGGCTCCATGCAAAATCTCACCTCGTGGGGTATCCTTGATCCTAAGGAAGGTGAGAGCTCAGCCGAAAACTACACGGGGGAAACTTGTTAATGATCTCAAGGCAGCTGGGACCACAGTCACCAAGAAAACCATTGGTAACACATTACGCCATAATGGATTAATATCCCGCAGTGCCCGCAAGGTCCCCCTGCTCATGAAGGCACATGTACAGGCCCGTCTGAAGTTTGCAAATGAACATCTGGATGATTCTGAGAGTGATTGGGAGAAGGTGCTGTGGTCAGATGAGACTAAAATTGAGCTCTTTGGCATTAACTCAACTCGCCGTGTTTGGAGGAAGAGAAATGCTGCCTATGACCCAAAGAACACCGTCCCCACTGTCAAGCATGGAGGTGGAAACATTATGTTTTGGGGATGTTTCTCTGCTAAGAGCACAGGACTACTTCACCGCATCAATGGGAGAATGGATGGAGCCATGTACCATCAAATCCTGAGTCACAACCTCCTTCCCTCCACCAGGACATTAAAAATGGCTCGTGGCTGGGTCTTCCAGCACGACAATGACCCAAAACATACAGCCAAGGCAACAAAGGAGTGGCTCAAAAAGAAGCACATTAAGGTCATGGAGTGGCCTAGCCAGTCTCCAGACCTTAATCCCATCGAAAACTTATGGAGGGAGCTGAAGATCCGAGTTGCCAAGCGACAGCCTCGAAATCTTAATGATTTACAGATGATCTGCAAAGAGGAGTGGGCCAAAATTCCATCTAACATGTGTGCAAACCTCATCATCAGCTACAAAAAACGTCTGACTGCTGTGCTTGCCAACAAGGGTTTTGCCACCAAGTATTAAGTCTTGTTTGCCAAAGGGATCAAATACTTATTTCTCTGTGCACAATGCAAATAAATATATATAATTTTGACAATGTGATTTTCTGTTTTTTTTTTTAAATATAATCTATCTCTCACTGGTAAAATTAACCTAGCCTAAAAATTCTAGACTGTTCATGTCTTTGACAGTGGGCAAACGTACAAAATCAGCAAGGGATCAAATACTTATTTCCTTCACTGTAACCCCTTCCCGCACCTTGACGTAACTGCACCTCAAGGTGAGCAGTAACTTTGCACACCTTGACGTGCAGATACGTTTGTACTTTGACAGTTGAGCACTACAGCGGCAGTTAAAGAGGCTCTGTCACCAGATTTTGCAACCCCTATCTGCTATTGCAGCAGATAGGCGCTGCAATGTAGATTACAGTAACGTTTTTATTTTTAAAAAACGAGCATTTTTGGCCAAGTTATGACCATTTTTGTAGTTATGCAAATGAGCCTTGCAAAAGTCCAAGTGGGTGTGTTTAAAAGTAAAAGTCCAAGTGGGCGTGTATTATGTGCGTACATCGGGGGGTTTTTAATACTTTTACTAGCTGGGCGCTCTGACGAGAAGTATCATCCACTTCTCTTCAGAACGCCCAGCTTCTGCCAGATCACGCTGTGACGTCACTCACAGGTCCTGCATCGTGTCAGACGAGCGAGGACACATCGGCACCAGAGGCTTCAGTTGATTCTGCAGCAGCATCGGCGTTAGCAGGTAAGTCGATGTAGCTACTTACCTGCAAACGCCGATGCTCCTGCAGAATCAACTGTAGCCTCTGGTGCCGATGTGTCCTCGCTCGTCTGACACGATGCAGGACCTGTGAGTGACGTCACAGCGTGATCTGGCAGAAGCTGGGCGTTCTGAAGAGAAGTGGATGATACTTCTCATCAGAACGCCCAGCTAGTAAAAGTATTAAAAACGCCCCGATGTACGCACATAATACACGCCCACTTGGACTTTTACTTTTAAACACACCCACTTGGACTTTTGCAAGCCTCATTTGCATAACTACAAAAATGGTCATAACTTGGCCAAAAATGCTTGTTTTTTAAAAATAAAAACGTTACTGTAATCTACATTGCAGCGCCTATCTGCTGCAATAGCAGATAGGGGTTGCAAAATCTGGTGACAGAGCCTCTTTAACTGTGCAGGGTGTCTCCCCTGCATTCCTTGTTGCCGATCAGCGGCCCATCGCCGCTGATTTCAGCAGTTAACCCCTTAAATGCGGCGGTCGATTGCGATCGCCGCATTTAAGGAGTTTGGAGCAGATCGGCATCCCCCACATGAAATCACGGGGGCTGGCGATGGTTGCCATGGCAACCGGAAGCCAGACAATGGCCTCCGGGCTGCTATGTATAGAAGCCTATGAGGTCCAGCCTCATAGGCTTCCTGTCAGAGTGACTGTCACGTCACAATGAAAGTTAGAATACATTACACTATGCAGGTAGTGTAATGAATAATAGAAGCGATCAGAGCTGCAAGTAAAAAAAAAAAAAAAAGTATGAATAAGTTAATAGAAATGTTTTATAAAAGTTTGTTACATAAACAAAAAATGCTTTTTTTCCTATAAGAAGTCTTTTACTATAGGGAAAAAATAAAACACGTTAAAAAATGTACACATATTTGGTATCGCCGCGTTTGTAACGACCCAAACTATAATGTTATTTTTCCTGCACGGTGAACACTGCAAAAAAAAACAAAAAAAAAAAAAAAACAGTAAAAAACAATGCCAGAATCACTATTTTTTGGTCACACCCTCCCAAAATATATAATAAAAAGTGATCAAAAAGTCACATCTACCCCAAAATAGTACCAATAGAAACTACAACCCGTCCCACAAAAAACAAGCCTTTACACAGCTTTTTTGACTGAAAAATAAAAAAAAAGTTATGGCTCCCAGTATATGGCGACATAAAAAAATAATTATTTTATAAAAAAAAGTGATTTTCTTGCACGAACGCTGCAAAACATAAAAAACTATATACATATATGGTATCGCTGTAAATGTATCGACCTACAGAATAAAGTAAAATTGTTATTTATAAAAAAAACGCACATACCCTAAAATGGTACTAATGAAAACGACAGATTGTCCCGCAACAAATAAGCTCTCACACAGCTTCGTTGGATAAAAAATAAAAAAGTTATGACTACCAGACTATGGTGCTGCAAAATATGCAGTGTTCCAAAAGCGGATAACATCTGGCACCATTTATCAGTGCGACACTGGCCACATATCTGCAATTAATTATTTACCCCATTATTATACCCTCTTATTATGCACTGATGTACTCCACACAGATTACATATGCCCTCACATTACTACCAAGATAAATCTGTGCTTCAAAAGTCAAATGGCGCTCCCTCTCTTATGAGCCCCACAGCGTGCCCAAACAGCATGTTACGTCCACAGATATGGCATCGCCATACCCGGGAGAACCCCGATTAATATTTTATGAGGTATTAGTCTTCCGTGGCACAAACTGGGCACAACATATTGTGCACTAAGGCCCCATGCACACGACAGTATTTTTCATCAGTAATTAAGGACAGCAATTACAGACCGATTAATTTCTATTGGCCACGGACACCTTTCAGTATTTTTACTGATGGGTGTCCGTGCTGAGAAAATTATAGAACCTGTCCTATTCTTGTCAGTAATTACGGCAAGGACTCTCCCATAGAAGTCTATGGGATCTTTCGTAAATACGGACGGCTACTGATGTGCATCCGTAAACCGTCCGTATTTACGGAAGCATTGCTAGGAAACATGTTGATGACATAATTTGCAACCTCCCTCTTCTTGTACAGATCCATACATACGGATGGAATACGAATGCAATACGGACCGTATTTACGGACACCCTTCCGTAAATACGGATGAATTTTGGATATCTACTGATCAACCTTACGGACAGTATTTTGGGATAGATGAAAATACGGTCATTTGCAAGGGGCCTAAAATGGCACATCAGTGGAAAATTAAAATTTTCACTCCGCACCATCCGTTGCGCATTAACCCCTTCATGCACCACTACTTAATAGCATGGTGTGTGTGTGTGTGTGTGTGCCATACGTTGCGGGTGTCAGCTGTGTATTACAGCTGACATCCGGGACTAACGGACAGGAACAGCGATCACGCTGTTACAGGAGCCTGTAAAAATGACAATATACTGCAATACATTAGTATTGCAGTGTATTGTACCACTGATCTAATGATCGCTGGTTCAAGTCCCCTAATAAAATGTGTAAAAAATAAAATAAAGTTATTAGTGAAAAAAATATTTAAAGAGGCTCTGTCACCAAAAAAAAAACCCCCACAAAATTGGTATCACTGCGTCCATAAAAATCCGAACTATTACAATATACCATTATTTAACTCGAACTGTAAACGCCATAAATAATTTAAAATGCCAAAATCGCAGTTTTTTTTGGTCACCTTAGCTCTAACAACTTTTTGAGCACTTTTTATTAAAAAATGTTTATGTACCAAAAAACTACCAATAAAAACGATAGCTCGTTCCGCAAAAAATAAGCCCTCACACCTCTCAATCAAATAAAAAAAAAGTGATGCCTCTCGAAATGTGGTGTAACAAAACAATTTATTTTTTAACAAATCGTTATTACATTGCAAAAGTAATAAAATATAAAAAAATATATATCAGTTTGGTATCACCGTAATTGTATTGAGTCGCAGAAAAAATGTAATTTGTCGTTTTTACTGCACGGTGAAAGCACTAAAATCAAAACCCAAAAAACAATGGAGGAATCGCAGTTTTCCCAGTTTTAGCCTGTAAAGCATTTTATTTCAGTTTCCCAGTACATTAAATGGTACTTTAAATGGTGTCAATAGAAAATACAACCCCTCCCGCAAGAAATAAGCCCCCACACCACTCTATTGATGGAAAAAAAAAAAAAAAAAGTTATGGCTCTTGGAAGGTGGGAAGTGAAA
The DNA here is from genome assembly GCF_050947455.1 of Rhinoderma darwinii. Classification (NCBI taxonomy): domain Eukaryota; kingdom Metazoa; phylum Chordata; class Amphibia; order Anura; family Rhinodermatidae; genus Rhinoderma; species Rhinoderma darwinii. The sequence continues at coordinate 324,259,513 of NC_134688.1, read as the reverse complement.
AATGGAAAGAAAAAAATTGATCATTTCAGAAAGGGTTAATTAATTTCTAATAAAAAATACATTTGTGACCACATGTGAGGTATGGCCGTACTTGGGAGAATTTGCTTTACAAATGTTGGGGTGCTTTTTCCTCCTTTATTCTTTGTGAAAATTAAAAAAATTCAACATTTTAGTGGAAATAATGTAGATATTAATTTACACGGCCTAATTCTAATAAATTCTGCAAAAGACCTATGGGATCAAAATGCTCATTATACCCCTAGATAGATCCCTTAAGTGGTGTAGTTTCCTAAATGGGGTAATTTTTGGGGGGTTTCCACTGTTTTGGTCCGTCGGGGTCTTTGCAAATGCGACATAGCACCCGAAAACCATTTCAGCTGAATTTGAGCTCCAAAAGTCAAATAGCTCTCCTTCCCTTTTAAGCCCTGCTGTGGGTCCAAACAGCAGTTTATAACCACATATGGGGTATTTCCGTAATCGGGAGAAATTGCTTTTCAAATGTTGGGGTGTTTTTTCTCCTTTATTCCATGTAAAAATGTTCAATTTATACGTTTTTCCAGAAAAAAAAAAAAGTAGATTTTCATCTTCACAGACTAATTCAAATACATTTAGCAAAAAAAAAACCTGTGGGGTCAAAATGCTAAATATACCCCTACATAAATTCCTTGAGGGTTGTAGTTTCCAAAATGAGGTCACTTTTGGGGGTTTCCACGGTTTTGGTCCCTCTAGTTCATTACAAACGCAACATGGCACTGAAAACTAATCCAGCAAAATGACGCTCCTTCTTTTCTGAGCCCTGCTGTGGGTCGAAACAGCAGTTTATTACCACGTCTGGGGTATTGCCGTAATCGGGTGAAATTGCTTTACTAAATTCATTGAGGGGTGTAGCTTCCAAAATGGGGTCACTTTTTTTTTTTTTTTACTGTTTTGGCCCCACAAGACCTCTTCAAACCTGACATGGTGACTAAAAAACTACTTTAACCCCTTAGTGACCAGCTGTGCGGTGTAAATAACACATTACCTTTATTCTAAGGGTCGGTACGATTACGACGATACCACATATGTAGAGTTTTTTATATTTTTTACAAATTTTGCACAATAAAAAGACTTTTGAACTGAAGTTATTTGTTTTTTTCCAAGAGCCGTAATGATTTTTATTTTTCCATCAATGTAGTGATGTTTTGAGCTTGTTTTTTGCGGGACGAGACGTAGTTTTGATTGGTATTTTTTTGGGGTATGTGGGACTTATTGATTGATTTTTATTTAGTAGCAATTTCGCCGTTGTTTTTTGCGTTTCTTTTACGGTGTTCACCTTGCGGTTAAAATTACATATTAACTTTATTAATTGAGTCATTATGGTCGTGGCGATATCATACATGTGTACTTTTATTTATTATTTACACTTTTACTACATAAAACCACTTTTTATGGAAAAAAATTGTTTTTTTTACTGTCATTTTTATTAAAAAGATTTTATTAATAATCTTTATTTATAATGTGAACATTAATTACTTATTTTTTTAGTCCCACTGGGGGACTTTACTATGCGATCTTCAGATCGCTGCTATAATGCTTTGGTATACCAGAGCATTATTGCCTGTCAGAGGCACGTCCTAATAGGCATATGCCCAGGGCAGACCTGGGGGCCTTGGTCAGGCCCCCGGCTGCCATGACACCCCATCAGAGACCCGCGATTGCATTTGCGGACCGCCGATGGGTGAGAGAGGGTGTTCACTCCAACTGTAAACAAGTTAAATGCCGCGGTCGCTATTGACGGCGGCATTTAACGAGTTAAACGGCCGCGATAGAAGTAAACTTCTATCGCAGGCGTTGGAGCAGGAGCCCAGCTGTCATCAGACACCCGAGCCCCAGCCTGCACGGGATACCCATGCAGGACAGACTGGGACACCGTGAAAAGGCGGCGGCCTAGCCTAAGGCCCCTTAGTGAACGCCGTGAAAGGGCGTATTGGTGGTCACTAAGGGGTTAAAAAAAAAAAAAGGAGGCCCCAAAATCCACTAGGTGCTTCTTTGCTTCTGAGGCCTGTGTTTCAGACCATTAGGGCCACATGTGGGATATTTCTAAAAACTGCACAATCTGGGCAATATATATTGAGTTGCATTTCTCGTGTAGAACCTTCTGTGTTACAGAAAACATTGTATTACTACTGAATTTTGGAAAAAACTAATGACATTTGTAAATCTCACCTCTACTTTGCGTTAATTCCTGAGAAACGTCTACGGGGTTAAAACATTTTCTGAATGCTGCTTTGGATACTTTGAGGGGTGCAGTTTTCAAAATAGGGTGATTTATGGGGACTTACAGTGGAGGAAATAAGTATTTGATCCCTTGCTGATTTTGTAAGTTTGTCCACTGTCAAAGTCATGAACAGTCTAGAATTTTTAGGCTTGGTTAATTTTACCAGTGAGAGATAGATTATATAAAAAAAAAATTAAAAAAAAAATCACATAGTCAAAATTATATATATTTATTTGCATTGTGCACAGAGAAATAAGTATTTGATCCCCTACCAACCATTAAGAGTTCAGCCTCCTCCAGACCAGTTACACGCTCCAAATCAACTTGGTGCCTGCATTAAAGACACCTGTCTTAAATGGTCACTAGTATAAAAGACTCCTGTCCACAGACTCAATTAGTCAGTCTGACTCTAACCTCTACAACATGGGCAAGACCAAAGAGCTTTCTAAGGATGTCAGGGACAAGATCATAGACCTGCACAAGGCTGGAATAGGCTACAAAAACCATACGTAAGACGCTGGGTGAGAAGGAGACAACTGTTGGTGCAATAGTAAGAAAATGGAAGACATACAAAATGACTGTCAATCGACATCGATCTGGGGCTCCATGCAAAATCTCACATCGTGGGGTATCCTTGATCCTAAGGAAGGTGAGAGCTCAGCCGAAAACTACACAGGGGAAACTTGTTAATGATCTCAAGGCAGCTGGGACCACAGTCACCAAGAAAACCATTGGTAACACATTACGCCATAATGGATTAATATCCTGCAGTGCCCGCAAGGTCCCCATGCTCAAGAAGGCACATGTACAGGCCCGTCTGAAGTTTGCAAATGAACATCTGGATGATTCTGAGAGTGATTGGGAGAAGGTGCTGTGGTCAGATGAGACTAAAATGGAGCTCTTTGGCATTAACTCAACTCGCCGTGTTTGGAGGAAGAGAAATGCTGCCTATGACCCAAAGAACACCGTCCCCACTGTCAAGCATGGAGGTGGAAACATTATGTTTTGGGGGTGTTTCTCTGCTAAGGGCACAGGACTACTTCACCGCATCAATGGGAGAATGGATGGAGCCATGTACCGTCAAATCCTGAGTGACAACCTCCTTCCCTCCACCAGGACATTAAAAATGGCTCGTGGCTGGGTCTTCCAGCACGACAATGACCCGAAACATACAGCCAAGGCAACAAAGGAGTGGCTCAAAAAGAAGCACATTAAGGTCATGGAGTGGCCTAGCCAGTCTCCAGACCTTAATCCCATCGAAAACTTATGGAGGGAGCTGAAGATCCGAGTTGCCAAGCGACAGCCTCGAAATCTTAATGATTTACAGATGATCTGCAAAGAGGAGTGGGCCAAAATTCCATCTAACATGTGTGCAAACCTCATCATCAACTACTAAAAACGTCTGACTGCTGTGCTTGCCAACAAGGGTTTTGCCACCAAGTATTAAGTCTTGTTTGCCAAAGGGATCAAATACTTATTGCCCTGTGCACAATGCAAATAAATATATATAATTTTGACAATGTGATTTTCAGTTTGTTTTTTTTATATAATCTATCTCTCACTGGTAAAATTAACCTAGCCTAAAAATTCTAGACTGTTCATGTCTTTGACAGTGGGCAAACTTACAAAATCAGCAAGGGATCAAATACTTATTTCCTTCACTGTATATGTGTATATATATATATATATATATATATATAAAGGCCCTCAAAGCCACTTCAGAACTAAACTGGTACCTGAAAAAAAGGCTTTTTGAAATTTTCTTGAAAATATGAGAAATTGCTTCTAAAGTTCTAAGCCTTGTAACGTCCTGGAAAAAGAAAAGAATGATCAAAAAAAACGATGCAAACATAAAGTACACATATGGGATATATGAAATAGTAACTATTTTGTGTGGTATTACTGTCTGCCTTACATGCAGATACATTTAAATTTCGAAAAATGCAAATTCAAATAAATAAACAATATGTCACGAGAAAACAATCTCAGAATCACTTGGATAGGTAAAAGCATTCCTAAGTTATTACTACATAAGGTAACACGTGTCAGATTTTAAAAAATCAGCTTCGTCTCTACGGCCAAAACTGAATGCACAACTTAAAAATTTTACGGAACTGCAGAGACTGTACAAGGTCCCTGATTACGGTCAGTTTAGATATTTTTAAATTAAACACGCCTTTTTGGCCATTAAATATAAGTCACGGTCTCTTACACCTTTTCAATCAATCGAATGTTTAAAAAGTCAGGACTTTTGTCCTCACTATAAAAAAAAAATTCTACCTAAATTGCACCAAACTGGCGTTAACTAAGTAAGAGGTGGTTTTAGGAAAAGTGTCTAGCATACCCCAAATTCATCATACAGCATAAACTACTTTGATAAATTTAGTGCATTTTAGGACTCCCTTGTCTAAGTTTACACTGTCTAAAACTTAGTATAAGGCCTCATGCACACGACCGTAGCCGTGTGCACGGCCGTGATTTTCGGGTCGGCCGGCTGCGGACTGTCAGCGGACTGTCAGCCGCAGGCCGCCCGCACATGCACATGGCCGCGGCCATTGTTTTCAATGAGCCCGGACCGCAGAACCGGGCCGTAATAAGACATGGCCGTTCTTTCTGCGGTCCGGGCTCCCGGGCCGTGCACGGACCGCAAAAACTACGGTCGTGTGCACGGCCCCATAGAAAAGAATGGGGCCGCAATTCTCCCGTGGATTTTCGGGGGAATTGCGGCCGCAAAAACACGGTCGTGTGCATGAGGCCTTAGGCCTTAGGCCTCATGCACACGACCGTGTTTTTGCGGCCGCAATTCACCCGAAAATCCACGGGAGAATTGCGGCCCCATTCTTTTCTATGGGGCCGTGCACACGACCGTAGTTTTTGCGGTCCGTGCACGGCCCGGGAGCCCGGACCGCAGAAAGAACGGCCATGTCTTATTACGGCCCGGTTCTGCGGTCCGGGCTCATTGAAAACAATGGCCGCGGCCATGTGCATGTGCGGGCGGCCTGCGGCTGACAGTCCGCTGACAGTCCGCAGCCGGCCGACCCGAAAATCACGGCCGTGCACACGGCTACGGTCGTGTGCATGAGGCCTAAGGCTTCATTCACATATCAGTTAGAGATCTATTCTGACGTTCCGTCTGTGGTTTCCATGAGACTAGAGCCCTGACTGACACAAACGGAAACCATAGGTTTCCGTTTGCATCACCATTAATTTCAATGGCGATGGATCTGGTCCTAATGGTTTCCATTTGTCTAAGTTGTGCAAGGGTTCCGTCGTTTTGATGGAATTAATAGCATAGTCAACTACACTATTGATTCCATCAAAGCAACGGAACACTTGCACAACAGAGACAAACGGAAACCATTGGAACTGTATTCGGCACAATTAAAATCAATGGTGATGGAAACAGAAATCTATGGTTTCCGTTTGTGTCAGTCAGGGCTCTATTCTGATGGAAACCACAGACAGAACGCCAGAATACAGCCCTAACGGATTGTTAACGCAATCATGGGCCAAAATATATTAGACTGAAATTTGTAATGGGTATGTCAACCGATACCCTCCCTCCAGTGATTTATCCAGTTTCCAAATCATAGGTAATAGATATATATATCTGAGAGAAAAGATGACACAAGAGACCATGCTTGTATGCTCAAAATCCTTCTCTGCTCTTTATTGATCCAAACAAGTATATAAGTATAATGACAGGAAAGGTGTAGGCTTTGGTTTCAGCAAATCATCTACAATATGATAATGACTCTGATTCAGCCAATGAAAATATTTCAATGCACTATAATAATTCTTCACCATCCAAGCCCCAGGTGGCCTGAACCTTGTCCCATGGGAAGACACACATTTCAGAGACACAAGTTAATTTGTCTCCTTCTTATCTCACTAGAGAATGGAGACTGCAGATAAGTTTAAATCATTTAAACAGAGGGCTGAATCCCCTTCCCTCATGGTAAACAATGTCATTGTTCATTCGGCCAAGGCTATTTGATCTGCTCCTTACAAGAGTAATAAAACATTCAATTCAAGAACACAACATAGAATTGCTACATAACGTCAAAAAGGTCTATATCATGGCAACAGGCTGTATCAACTACTTGGCACATGCACATCCCCCTTGGGCAGCATTCAGAACATCAAACACATAATCTGTAACAGTGTCCAATCTGTCGCCCACTTTCTCTATATTATGAGCATTTTTTACTGTCAAACCTACTAATATTGGCAATAATCCAAACTTCTCCTCTACGGTACTTGTATTGGTCATAATTGTCACACTGTCACTTACTGTCCAAATGGGACTTTTACCCCTGCAGATATAACAGGTCATGGGCAGCATCTTCCTCAAACCTAAAGACACCCGGGTAACATAACCTCCGGGCTCTAATTGCTGCCATGCACTTCTTACATATGAGTGACAACAACCAGTGACCTTCACCTCACATCTCCACATAAAACACCTCAAGTTGTTATTCACAGTACCGTGGCATATTTACACACATTATAATTATAAACCTCAGACAATATAAACAATAGGGCCTCAACTTATAAAATAATATAATGCTATCACCAATCTCATGCTATCACCCCTCAGGTTTTGGATCCGATCAGTTCATTGCAAGTCCTGTACATCATCGTCGTCTTCTTCCTCTGTCTTCTGCTACTGATGAAGGATTCACTCAGGTCTTTGCTGATGTCATCAGGACTTGGTTTGGTCCTTCTCATCTGTCAGACACCATCTCTTTTAGTTTACGTCACCGGGCTGTACATAGCACCTCATGCTGTGAGCCTGGAGTGAGAGCCCACGTAGACGGATTAGTGGAGTTTTATTGTGACTACCACAAACCCTCCGTATCTGTCCTCTTCCTCCGGTAAGTTACTTGTCTGGGCGGCTGCTTAGAATTGTGACACTGCCGTCAGTTCATGACAAACGCGTTGTATTGGCTCAGGCTGCACCTGCCGCATCTCAGTGATGGAGTTCATCATATTAAAAGTCTTCTAGTTCATGTTTACTGGCACTTGCTGGGGACCCCCAACCCTCGTCAATTGTTAAAATAAATGCTAATCTGGTGATAACATCATCCGCATACACTATAAACTTTGTTCTAAGTACATACAATAATAATGACAGGCCCTTAAACTACATCAAACCAACACCTTTATGTAAGAAAAACTTCTCTGTTCCACTGGACAGTTACTGGGTACATTTCATTTGCACTTGGTGTTTACACTTTTCAGCAGGATTTATACCATATTCTGAGCTGATTACTTTTAACAGCTCCTACTCACATAAATATTCACAGATACCATACGTTTTATCTGACGAGTGTCTCAAACCAATTTTTTCCTGCTCTGGTTTGTTTGACTTGGAAGGCCTCTCAAGATCTGTTCTCTTCGTGGGAGGCGGGTATGATAAGGTTGGCACCGGTCTGCCAGGACTGTTCTGTAGGCAAATCAAACAGCTCTAACAGAATTTAGCAGCAACAGCTGTAAAACCTGGGACATACCAATTAGATCTTACCAAATCGATCCTTTCAGTCTTGGGGCATATGTGAGGTCATACCCCATCAATACAAGGGCCATCAAGAATGTCTTGGATGCTACCGTTTTACCTTCCTTTATCTGTCCACATTCTGTTAGAAACTGTTTTTCACGCATTCCGCTCCCAGTTGGACTCTTCCTGTGGAGAACAATCTTTTTCATCACATAATCATTAATTGATCTTAATCAGATAATTCAGTTGAAGAAAAACATTAGCAATGGCAGATTTATGTTAAACGTTCACACTGGGCAGTAACTAAAACTGATACATACAAACTGATTCTTCTTCTTTATATATTTTTACTGCACAGAATCCTTTCACAACAAAAATATTTTCAAATGGGAATCTACTTGCACTAAGTAGTTATCATTTACACAAACATAATACTGACGCATGCCTCCAATAGTCCAATGCTAAGGCACGCTGGTCCAGAACTTTACATAAAACTTAACCTCAGTATTTAATATTCCCACAACACTTCTTGAATACCCTTATTAAACAAACTAACTTTGGAATAACATATAGAGAACTGATGACATCTTATCATTCTACAAACACCAGTTCAATACTTGGGAGAACACTATTCCCCTGTCACTACACACAACGTCTGCAGTGGGGAAGATAAAGGCCGTGCTTCAGGCCCCCCTGAGAACAGGTCTACACATACGAGCACATTTTCATACACCTCTACCTCGGGTAGTTGTATGTTCTGCAGTTGCTGGGACGGGTAATCTGGCCGGGCTGCACTTTTCACAGGTACCTTTGCTGTTTTACCTATGTCATGCCGTGCGCACATCATGCCGGCTGCTACAAACCTAGTGGTGGCATTATTGTATCCAGGGACAAGCCAATTTACTGTTACCTGGCTGCACATACTCTATTTGTCAGGTCTTTCATCTCTTACGCTCTCAATTGGTTTACCCCATGATCCAATAAAGTTCCTACTACCAATGGGCCCATAATTGTGGGCGATGCCAAAAGCGTACCTAGAGTCAGTGTAAATGTCGGTCGTCTTACCTTCTGCCAGGTTACAAGCCTCAGAGAGCACCTCCAGCTCTGCTCCTTGAGATGAACAAGAAGGCGAGAGTGGTTTCTGGATGATTTACCTTGTGCCTTGTATCCTGTCTTGTACATACTGTATATGATCAAGTATCTCTACATTACAAATTTACATGAAAAAAACCCATGTCACATATAGATAGAACATTTCAAAGGGGTGGCGTCTTAATTCTCAAAAATAAAAACAAATGTTATGCACTGCTCCACACTCATCTGATAATCCAGAACACTTGAGAATCCCACCCCCATCAGATCCTATAGATACCTGATTAATACCACAATAAAAATATTTTTGCAAAAAATCTGGCATAAAATTTCACCTCCTTCCCAACTAAATCTGTAAAGACTCATCTCTGAGTGACGTCACCTCGCCTTCTGTGTAAATTTGCTGGAGGGGAATGGTCACTTACACAATACCTTATATTGAGTGGAGACTACAGCACAGAATACCCAGTGCCAGATTTACCGTTCTGGAAATATCTACACAAAAAAACCTCAACATTTAGGTTACTCTCATACACATTTAATGTGGATTACTCATTGGGGTCTCATACACATTTTGTAGACCTCCTCAAACCAAATTCATTAATTCCAAACAAAATAAAATTGTACCTGATCAGTCACCTCACTACTCCCTCCTTTTTGGACTCTGCGAAAGTAACATAGCAGGGTTCAAAACTACATATCTTAACCTAATAAGGTTGGGCACTCTATCTGTGTGGCACTCGTTTGGCCCCCTATAATACACAATGGCCTAAAACAAAAGTGACTTTCTCCTGGCAAAACAGCATGTTCTTTTAGATATCTTGCAACCATTTACTTTTAAAACCTCATACATTTTCAAAAATTACATTTAGGCAGCACTATAGCACTTCCTATGTATATGTAAAAACAAAAACTATAATTTTTTATCCAATAAAACAGAAAATAATATATCTGCTAATATTAATTACTGCAAACCAATAAACCATATGTGAGTGTAGGGAACAGTAGGGACACATACATCTTCAAAACCCCATGTCTCACAATATCTGTATTTTAATTCATTTGAATTAAGTTCAAAACATTACGACATTAAATCTTATCACATCATAACACATAAATATGCAGCGTAACTTTTATCTTTTATGCAAATTCTGAAATAATATTTGACACACTCGGTACTTACGGACAACAGCGCATGCGCAAAGATAAGAAACATTCCTAACCACTGCAACCAGCGAGCGGCCTTCTCCTGTCTCACACACATAACCCCCCTTTCCTTCAGACCAATTCTTTTCTAAAATGACTCCAATTTAACCCTATATACAAAATACTAAGTACTGCTATTAAAAATGTGAACATACAATATAGATCTAAAATCAGTGCAATATTGTAATCACTTGTCTCATCAGTCCATGCTCTATATATAAGCTTATATCAGTCTGCTTTTCAGACTTCACACTGCACACGTTATATCACACACACAGCCCCTCTCCCCATCACAATCTATATTAATCATCAATTCCTTATATGCAGCACTCCGGATTCATTTTCTGTCTCTGTCTATTCACAAACAGCCATTTATTAACATCCACCTACATTTTTGAACAATCAGCTCATTTGATCACATATCTCATCCTCCCCACTCAGCCATTCACTCTGTGGGCTGTAGTCCAGGGATTTGCTACGTATGTTGGTGATTATTTCTTTAAGGGCCTCGGGTGTGCGCCAATACCAATGTCCTTCACTGTAATTGTGTAGGTAGTTATACTACTACGACACATGTGGGTCGTTCTTTGCTTTGAACACAGATTGTTATGTTACAACGGTATTAGTTTCCAGCGGTCTCATATTAATATAGACTGACTGACTTGGATGTTATACTACATCAAAAGTCCATACCAGATTATCAAATGCGTGCTAGAAATCAGTCTGTACTGATCCCCACTTTATGCCAGTCTGACAATGAATACAACTGGTTCTTGTTAAGGACCCTTACACATAATATTACAAGCTGGCAGTGTGCTAAAAGTGTATCAATGATTATTCAAAACAACATTCAAAAAGTTTTCCCTATGGGGGGCGGAGCCTGACCGCGGAGAGTGATGGCAGCATAGTTTCTCGGCTCCTCACATACATGATCCAGGATCACTGACATCGCAAGGCACAAACCTGAAAATGGTGAAGATCGGTAAACCTGACACTAGAGATCATTCCGGGACGCCAAAAATCCACAAAGGTCAGGCAGACCTAGACAAATTTTTGAAAATGAAGCCGTCCCAGAAAACCAAGATGGCGCCGCCGGTGACTATAGAACCCAGACAGGACGATGGCTCGGAGGATGATAGCGACCGTGAGTCTGTGGCTGCCTCCACATCCTCACGTCAGGAGAAAGCTCCGATCTCCCGAGCATACTTAAAGAAAACTATAGTACAAGCTCTAACGCCAATGATGAAGGAGCTTGCAGACATCAAGGCGGACGTCCGCCATATTGGAAGCCGCGTGGAGCACCTAGAGTCTGTGGTCACTGACTCGGTTAACTACTGTGACTCACTAGGCCACAAAGTGCAGCAACAAGAGACCCAGTTAAACAAAGTTATGACACTGCTGGAGGATCAGGAAAATCGGAGCAGGAGGAAGAACGTGAGATTTAAAGGTATACCTGAATCAGTGACATCAGAGGCATTGCAAGCGGTGGCTAGGAACATATTTGCTGATTTACTGGGCCAGGAACGCGCTTCTGTAATTGTTATAGAACGGATCCACAGGGCACTGCGCCCGGCACCGAGGGCATCTGAACCCCCAAGAGATGTGGTATGTGGCTTACTCAGCTTTGTAGACACCGCGGCTATTCTACAGGCTAACAGAGCACGCGTAGATATCGTGCTAGATGGCACGAAAATCCAGCTCTTTCAGGACATTGCAGCCTCTACACTGGCAAAGCGTAGAATGATGCGGCCTCTCCTGCTAAAATTGCAAGACATGCGGCTCACATACAACTGGATGTATCCCTTCGGCCTGGCCATATTGAAAAATGGTAAACGCATCATCATCCACACTCCTGAGGATTTACAAGACACCTGGGAAAAATTGGGAATCGCTCCGATAGATATACCTTCCTGGATGCCGGCTCATACGGACTTACATCTGCCGAGCCTACCACAGCTAACACCATGGGCGACGTCGGGAAAAGCGAGATCTCCCAGGTCCAAGAAAAATCAAGCAAGAAGAGAAGATGGAGATTTTACCTGAATGTGAACTCCCACCAGCGACCCCACATGGGGTTCGTATGTTATGAATGCCTTTGTTATACTATACACGGGAATAGTGAGTACGTTATGACAGGTTTGCTGAGTTTCCGTTATGTTTCATACTGATGTTTAGGGCTATTATACAAGAGTGCCTTACATTAATGAGAATATCTATATTGCTATAGTGATCCGGGATCAAGTATCGGCTCAGGGTTGATACTTCTCTGTACCCCAGGCTTTAAGATGAGATGCGGCGCTCCTAATGTAACGCTGGGACTGTGTTTCATTATGATATTGGGTGCTGCATCTTCTTCGAGCTATGTTTATCAGGATGCCCCAGGGGGCAAGGGTCGTGAGTTCCCTCAGGGGGACCTGATCCTTGATCTCTGGCTACATTCATTTTCATTGTTTATTCAATGTTTACCTCTTCTGTATGTCTCCTATGTTACCTCTACCCCTCATCCTGATCCTTACAAGATAAATGTGATATCATTACAGCTCACTAAGACACAAAGATACTCGGACATCTCATGGCGTTAACTAACATACTCACCTACAATGTAAAGGGCTTCAACTCTCCTAATAAACGGAATCAGGTCTTGATGCTGCTAAAACAGGAGAAAGCTTCTATAGTTTTCCTGCAGGAAACACATTTCAAAGAGGGAAAGATACCTAGACTACCAACCCGTTATTTTAATAAGTGGTTCCATGCTGGTTCATCCAGTTCAGCAGCGAGAGGAGTGTCTATTGCACTTCATAAAGACCTCCCCTTTGAGCTGGTAGCACAACACAGTACAGCAGATGGCAGAGCATTGTTTCTGAAGGGACATATTGGAAATTCTATCTATACTATTGCAAATTTATATGGCCCAAATAAATTGCAGGCAGACTGGTTTGATAAGATCTTAGACGCGCTAACTGTTTTTGCGGAGGGACCTATAATTGTGGGAGGAGATTTCAATGTCACGCTGAACCCCCTTCAAGATTCCTCCACCAAAAGATCCGCCTTAACCTTCGCTGCCCTAGGGAAAATAAAACGGAAATTACAGGGCCTACAACTGATAGATGCATGGAGGGCTGTACATCCATCTACTCGGGACTTTACATTTTATTCTAAAGCGCACAAGTCACATCAGAGATTGGATTATCTCTTCATTCATGAAAGTTTGCTTCCAGCCCTAAAGTCAGCTCAGATAGGTCAAATGACTGTTTCGGATCATTCCCCGGTCAGTATTACATTGCCTTTGGTGGGGTTGCCCATCAGAGAGTGGTCATGGCGACTAAATGACACCCTCTTAGACAGTGAATCACACGTAAAATATTTAACTGAACAAATGACATTCTATTTTGACACCAACACCTCTCCTGATGTAACGGCAACGTGCACATGGGAAGCACATAAGGTTTACATGAGGGGCTTGTTAATCTCCCTAGGATCTAGGGTTAAAAAAGAAAAATCGAAACAAATTAACTCTCTACTGACCCGAATTGCTGCACTAGAAAAAGTACATAAAAAATCAGCGGCACAAGAGGCTCAAGTCGAGCTTGGCACCCTGAGAGCAAAATTAAAAGATTTATTGAATTTGAAACTGGCCAAAAATCTGATGTACTATAGGCAGAAGATATATGCACATGGAGACAAGGGAGGTAGGCTCATGACGGCACTTATTAAAAAGCAAAAAGAAAAATCTTTCATTTCAAGGATTAGGGGAGCTGATGGGAAAATGCATACCTCCACGTCTGAGATAGCCAAAGAATTTATGTCATTCTATTCCTCCCTTTATAACATAAGGGAAGATGAAACCGGAACTCAGTCTGAACAGAGGGACACACGGGTTCTTGACTTTTTAGGATCACTCAAATTGCCCACTCTCTCCTCAGAAGAAGCTGACACTCTTATACAACCTATTACGGTTGAGGAGGTGAGGAGTGTAATTTATTCTTTTCCAACTGGTAAAAGCCCAGGCCCAGATGGCTTCTCACTCACCTATTATAGAAAATTTTTAGACTATCTGTTACCACACCTGACTCACATGTGTAACGCACTTCTAAATGGCATCCCCTTCTCGAAACAATCTTTAGAAGCATATATCACCATAATACCGAAGGAGGGGAAAGATACATCCCTTTGTGCTAGTTACAGGCCTATATCCTTGTTGAATATTGACTTGAAGATATGGGCCAAACTCTTAGCGCTGAGAATTGTAACTCTACTGCCTAAACTGGTGGATCCAGACCAGATGGGGTTTGTAAGGGGAAGGGAGGGTAAACACAACGCGAGAAGACTGATAAACTCTATTCATTATGCTAAACAGTTTAAACTACCTCTAATTCTTATGGGCACCGACGCCGAAAAAGCGTTCGATAGAGTGGCCTGGGATTTCATGAAACAAGTGCTGGCTAAATTCTTATTCCCAACTCAATTTATTGCAGCAATTTTCTCACTTTATACAGAACCGCATGCTCGGATACGTGTTAATGGGGTCCTCTCACCGTCCTTTTCCATCATGAACGGCACTAGACAGGGATGCCCATTGTCCCCCACTCTTTTCATCTTGACTTTGGAGACCCTCCTGCAAAAAATTAGATCAGACTCTCTGATAAGGGGGTTACAGATAAGAGAACGTACACATCTGATAGCGGCCTTCGCAGACGACATACTACTCATGGTTACTAACCCACAACAAGCGCTGCCACGGCTACAACATATTTTTGATGAGTACGGAGGGGTCTCCAACTTCAAGATTAACTATAATAAATCTGAAATACTAAATATTTCCCTCCCTCCCTCTTTGGCACAGGAAATACAACGCGACTCGCTCTTTTCTTGGCCTCCTCACTATATCACATACTTGGGTGTCCAAATACCGAACCAATTACAAGACCTATATAAACTTAACTACCAACCACTATTAAAGAAAGTGTCGACACACCTCTCCTCTTATCACATACCCTTCATGTCCTGGATGGGTCGCAAAAATCTCTTGCAGACATACATAACGCCGATACTATTATATGTTATGAACATGGTCCCAATATATCTTCCAAAGACATTTTTTACGCTTGTGAGACGTATATTTTCCTCTTTTCTGTGGAATCAGCGTAGGCCCCGTCTGTCCTATAAATTATTGTCGCTAAAACGGGATAGAGGAGGTTTGGGGCTACCGGACGTGGAGGTGTACTATAAGGCGATTCACTTACAAAGATGGATGGATTTGGTATCGCCGGGGTCAATGGATTGGTGTATAGAACCGGAGACAGCACCCTTAGGTAGAAATTCTTTGAGATTGCTATGGTTACCCGACCAGAGAGTTCTAAAAACCATCACAAATCCTCTCCTGAAGGGAACACTCTCGGTGTGGATATCGCACAAAGCCGTGAGCATACCTCCCAGGTCGCCTTCGCCGATTATGCCTGCCTCTTTATTGCCTTACATTGTTGAATATCAGGATCCCCCACCAGATGATGTATGGGACTTGTTTTCACATATCAATATTTCAGATTTGCTGGAAGCTAATATGGTCCCCTCAACAGCCAAGATTAGATCATTGGTTTCACCGGGCTCTCTGAGTTTCCTTCAGATCAATCATGTGCAACACGTTTGCAAGACCTTCCTAGCCTCTCAAAAAAGCAGTAGAGAATTGGGGGATTTAGAGAAAATGCTCCTTGTTAAGGAGGTAACTAAATGCAAATTATCTAGAATATACCCTATGCTTCTGGGCTTAGGCACACCTGGGACCCCAACTTTCCTAATGTCCTGGGAAATGGAATTGAACAAGAAATTCACTGAACAGGAACAGAAATGGGTATTGAGACACTCTCATGGTTTTTCCAGGTGTGTAAAACTTCAGGAAAGCCATTACAAACTATTAACAAGGTGGTACAAGACGCCGGAGCGATTGCACCATCTGGGCTTAGCGGCCTCTAAGTCATGCTGGCGCTGTCAAAGAGATGTGGGGACACTGTCTCACATCTGGTGGTATTGCCCGCTGGTCACAGGCTTCTGGAAAGAGATTTCAATGGAGATTAACAAAAACTGTAACTCAGACATACCCCTCTCTATAGAATTAGTAGCTTTGGCACTGCCCTCAAAAACATTCAAACCCACTAAAGTACACCTAGCCTCACACTTGATAGCTGCGGCTAAATACTTAATTCCTATTTACTGGCTGCAAACTGCCTCCCCATCCAAAACACAATGGTTGGATAAGGTTCAGCAGATTTGTAGTTTGGAGGAGTTGACCAGCTGGCAAGAACACACTCATGAAAAATGTTTAAACACTTGGAGACCATGGCTACATTACAGAAAGAGCACACATTGATGGTGTATAAACTTAGGTATGAGATGCACAGTAAACTGAAAATTTTTGTATTAAAATTAGTTTGAAAAGAGCTGTAATGACAAATACCTGTAAGCTGTATAATCTTGTTAACTTCACCCCCCCCCCCCCACCTTTACCCTGGTTTTTCTCACCTCCCCTATTGTACCATGATTTCTTTAAATTTGTATTTATGTCTTAATGGGCTTGAAATGCTTGTCTCTTTGATCTTACCTATTGGGACAATGTACAAATTACATGAAGCTGATGGCCTGTATGTATGTTTCTAATCCCATGTTGCACATGGGCACAGATATGTTATTTGCTTTTATGTTTGTTTTACTCTTTTGAAAAATAAAAAACAGATTTGATAAAAAAAAAAAAGTTTTCCCTATTGCACTGGGTAATGGTACATACACTCTTATCACACATCTCACATGCACTTTCATATATATTCATTTGACTACTACAATCCTGACAAAGAACCTATTATTACAGAACCCCTTTTAGTTGTTATAGCGTTTTCATCCCCTGTTTGTCACAATAATCTTTGGCTGTATATCACACTACGGAGCTTCCCCTGTTGCTCTGCTCTCCAAGTTCTCCATTATCAGGACTTAACCACAGAAGTCCTAATGATACTACTGGATATCACCTCTGAATATCCAACTTTTCTGTCCCAGACTCTCTGCTATAAACGCGCAGTCTGTCTATCCGCGACTCTCTGCTATACTCGCGCAGTCTGTCTATGTTCGCAACTCTCTGCTATAAACTCGTAGTCTGTCTATTCGGACAGTTGCCAAGTCAGGCGTCCCTGATACTCGGCTCCCTCAGAACAACCAGGCAACAGGAAAACATTCCCCTTTGATCCTTAAAGGACATGTGTTGGCAGCAAAACATGTTTTTTTTTTTTTAGTTAAACAGTTAGTGTAAAGGTGATTAAACATTGTTCTAATTTTATTTCTTTCTTTCACGAGTCAGGAAATATTATAAATTGGATTCAATTTATAATATTTCCCAGCACTGGTCACTAGATGGAGCCATTCCCAAAATTGCAGCATTGCATGTGGTAAAGCAACCACATTGCTTTATGCTGCAAAATTGGGTAAAAATCCCTCGCTCTAGTGAGCTCTCAGAATCCCCCCCTCCTTTATCCTGGCTAGTGCCGGGAGAAACGAGGGGTTTGAACGGTCTAACCTCCTACACTGTGTGTCGCCATTTTTTGAGCTAACACACAGTGTAGAAGGTTAACATACAGTAGTAAACACACTGAAACACGAACATACATAGAAATAACTTACCTGCTCCAGTCGCCGCCGCTCCCTCCGGTCCATCCGCTCCGTCTGCTGCCGCTGCTCCATGTGCACAAGTCCGGAAGCCGCGACCGGAAGTAGTAATCTTACTGTCCGGCCGCGACTTCCGGTCCACAGGAAAATGGCGCCGGACGGTGCGCATTTCAAATTGAACTGTGTGGGAGCGGCGCATGCGCCGTTCCCACACAGCGGCGTACACGATAGTGGATGGAACGGGCCCCGTTCGCAGTCCCTATGGGACTGGAGCTGCCGTATTCCATGTCTGTATGTGTCGTTAATCGACACATACAGAAATGGAAAAAAAAATGGCAGCCCCCATAGGGAAGAAAAAGTGTAAAAATAAAAAAAAGTAACACACAAACACACAAATTAATCCAAACGTTTTTAATAAAGCACTAACATCTTTAACATATTAAAAAAAAAATTGGGGTGACACTGTTCCTTTAACAGTTTCTACACAACAGCCAAATAATAAATACAATTTTCAACAGACCTATAACAATACACAGTTCATTGCAAGTTCACTACACCACATTCAGCTTCCTCATCTTGCACAGACAGATGTACGCCATGGATTCACACTACTTCTACACAAGTTTCTCTCTATTTTTTGTCCTACGTCATCACATTCCACATGAGGGGGTCACGCACTCACTCCTTACAGCTTCCGTTCTTACAATCGTAACAATTTCAATATTCAATGCCGGCAAAAATGTTCTCATAGTCACACATCTGTACAACAACTCAAGATAACGTACGTATCTGCAATCATTCATCACACTAAAAGCGTTCAACATACCTGCTGGATAAACACTGCGTATCAGGAGATGTGACGTCATGACCGCTAATTCCGGCCTCGGCAATGAATGAGTGAATCATGTTTGTAAGAATAAGCTTCTTACGTACCGGCCGGTTTTTGATATTCACTGATGCAAATGCCATTAGGCCTCCAGCGACAGCGTATCAGACAAGCAATCTCCCGCGTTTTCGGCACCAAAAACTGTTAACGCAATCATGGGCCAAAATATATTAGACTGAAATTTGTAATGGGTATGTCGACCGATACCCGCCCTCCAGTGATTTACCCAGTTTCCAAATCATAGGTAATAGATATATATATCTGAGAGAAAAGATGACACAAGAGACCATGCTTGTATGCTCAAAATCCTTCTCTGCTCTTTATTGATCCAAACAAGTATATAAGTATAATGACAGGAAAGGTGTAGGCTTTCGTTTCAGCCAATCATCTACAATATGATAATGACTCTGATTCAGCCAATGAGAATATTTCAATGCATTATAATAATTCTTCACCCTCCAAGCGCCCTGAACCTTGTCCCATGGGAAGACACACATTTCAGAGACACAAGTTAATTTGTCTCCTTCTTATCTCACTAGAGAATGGAGACTGCAGATAAGTTTAAATCATTTAAACAGAGGGCTGAATCCCCTTCCCTCATGGTAAACAATGTCATTGTTCATTCGGCCAAGGCTATTTGATCTGCTCCTTACAGGAGTAATAAAACATTCAATTCAAGAACACAACATAGAATTGCTTCAGGACATCTGCTGACATTTACTTTTTACTTATTAATCTCAAGATGGCTCCTTCAGGCCAAAAGATGGATTCCAACGATCCAAAATGGACGCCTACCATACAAGATGGAGTCCATGCAAAATGTTATCTTCTAAACATATTCTAATCACTTTCACACGGATATGTGAATGAAGCCTTAGTAAAGTAAATCTTCCCCATTGTCTGCTGTTTTTTTTTGTAGTTAGCTTTATTAATAACATGACAATACCTAGAGACAGGCAGCCATTTTATACAAGTAAATACACTGTCCGTGAAGTAGTTGTTCATCATTAGTCCTGTTCACTTAGACCAGTGTCGTCTACGTTGCCCCAACACATGTATGCCGTTGTTGCTAACTGAATGCTAGGAGCCATATGATGTGTGTGTGTAAGAGGGGGGGGGGGTCACATGACAGATGCCATATTTAGTCCTATTCATTTAGCTTACGGAAGCATAACACAGGACTAATCAGCAGGCTATACCATTCTATTGTGAAGAGACAAGCGCCTACCTAGACTGGTATAAGAAAGGTATGCGAGTAGAATTTCTAATACACGTACATTAGAAAACAGTGTGATTTCCTACTCCATAAATTTAAAAAAAAAAAAAAAAAAATGGACAATCCCTTTAACTTAGTCTCCTACTCTCTTTCCTGTTCTATCTTACAGGGTTTATCACAGGTATTAACCCCTTCCCGCTTTGGCCTTTTTTGACCTTCCTGACCGAACCTCATTTTTCAAATCGGACATGTTTCACTTTAACTGGTAACTTTGGAATGCTTTTACCTATCTAAGCGATTCTGAGAATGTTTTCTTGTGACACATTGGACTTTATGTTACTAGCAAAATTTGCTCAATACATTCAGTATTTAATTGTGAAAAACACCAAAATGAAGCGAAAATTTTTAAAAATTAGCATTTTTCTACATTTAAATCTACATGCTTGCAAGAGAGATAGTAATACCACACAAAATAGTTGCTAATTAACATTTCCCATATGTCTACTTTAGATTGGCATCGTTTTTTGAACATCCGTTTATTTTTCTAGGATGTTACAAGGCTTAGAACTTTTGCAGCAATTTCTCGCATTTTCAAAAGGCTATTTTTGCAGGGACCAGTTCAGTTCTGAAGTGGCTTTGAGGGCCTTATATATTAGAAACCCTCAATAAGTCACACCATTAAAAAACGTCACCCATCAAAATATTCAAAACAGCATTTAGAAAGTATCTTAACGCATTAGACGTTTCACAGGAATTGAAGCAAAGTAGTGGTGAAATTTACAAATTTCATTTTTTTTTTCAGAAATTACTTTTTAATCAATTTTTTTTTTGTAACGCAGAAAGTTATACCAGAGAAATGCAACTCATTATTTATTGCCCAGATTCTGTAGTTTTAGGAAATATCCCACTTGTGGCTCTAGTGTGCTTATGGACTGAAGCACAGGCCTCAGAATCAAAAGAGTACCTAGTGGATTTTGGGCCTCCTTTTTATTAGAATATATCCTGCGGTGCCAAAAAAGTGGAAATCCCCCAAAAGTTACCCCATTCGCGAAACTACACCCCTCAAGGAAATTATCTAGGGGTATAGTGAGCAATTTGAACCCACAGGTTTATTGAAGAAATTATTGAAATTAGGCTGTGAAAATTAAAATTAAAAAATTTTTTCAATGACAATGTAGGTTTAGCTAATTTCTTCTTTTTAAATTCTTTCTTTAATTTTCTTTCTTACTTCTACAAGGACTAAAGGAGAAAACGCACCGCAACATTTATTAAGCAATTTCTCCCGAGTGAAACAATA
Organism: Rhinoderma darwinii; assembly: GCF_050947455.1. NCBI lineage: Eukaryota > Metazoa > Chordata > Amphibia > Anura > Rhinodermatidae > Rhinoderma > Rhinoderma darwinii. Next base: position 324,238,412 of record NC_134688.1, on the reverse strand, counting down.
CCCCATATGTGGTCATAAACAACTGTTTGGACACACAGCAGGGCATAGAAGTGAAAGAGCGTCATTTGGCTTTTGGAGCTCAAATTTAGCAGGAATGGACATGTTGCGTTTGCAAAACCCCTGAGGGGACAAAACAGTGGAAACCCCCCACAAGTAACCCCATTTTTGAAAATATACCCCTTGAGGAAATTATCTAGGGGTATAGTGAGCAATTTGACCCCACAGGTTTTTGGCAGAAATAATTGGAAGTACGCTGTGAAACTAAAAGAATGTAGATTTTCAAAGAAAAATATAGGTTTGGCTGATTTTTTTTCATTTCCACAAGGACTAAGGGAGAAAAAGCAACATTTGTAAACCAATTTCTCCCAAGTAAAACAATATCCCCTATGTGGTCATAAACAGCTGTTTGGACACACAGCAGGGCTTAGAAAGGAAACAGCGCCATTTGGCTTTTAGAGCTCAAATTTAGCAGGAATGGTTTGCGGAGGCTATGTCGCATTTGCAAAGCTCCTGAGGGACCAAAACAGTGAAAACGGCCAAAAAGTGATTCCACTTAAGGAATTCATGTAGGGGTGTAGTGAGCATTTTGACCCCACAGGGGTTTCATAGATATTATTAGAGTTGGGCAGTGAAAATAAAAAAAATCATTTTTCTTCAATAAGACGTAGCATTAGCTCAAAATTTTTTAGAGTGGTGTGAGGACTTATTTCTTGCGGGAGGGGTGTAGTGAGCATGTTAACCCCGCAGGTGTTTTGCAGAAATTAGCGTGCACTCGATGTTGCAGAGTGAAAACCTGATTTTTATAGATATGCCAATACTTGGTGCCCAGCTTGTGCCACCATAACAAGACAGCTCTAATTATTATGCGGTTTTTCCCAGTTTTAGAAACACTCTAAAACTGGCCCTAATATTTTGCCTGAACATTCGACCAGGCTCAGGAGTGAAAGAGTACCATGCGCAGTTAAAGGGAAGGTGTCGCGAAAAATTTTTTTTAATATAAATTTGCTTTTAATGTGTTATTAAAATACATTTTATTTATTTGTGTTTTTGTGTTTTACTTTTACTTCACTATGGGGGCTGCCATTTTTTGTGTCGATTAACGGCACACACAGAGATGCAATACGGAATACGGCACATACATCCCCATAGAGAATGCGAACGGGAGCCGTTCCATTCACTATAGTGTACGCCGTCTGTGTGGGAACAGCGCATGCGCCGCTCCCACACAGTCCAAAAGGAAGGTCTTCGGCAGAGCGACATCCGGCGCCATTGTCATGTGGACCGGAAGCCGCGGCCGGACAGTAAGATGACTACTTCCGGTCGCGGCTTCCGGACATATGTTCCAGGCAGCGAAGACGCGAGGAGTAGGATCGGAGGCAGCAGCGGAGGCTGGAGCAGGTAAGTTATGTTTGTGTATGTGATGTCTGTATTATGTTCGCGTTATACTGTCTGACCGATTCAGTCATTGACACGGTCACCGACAGTGTGCATTGGGAACGACACTTGCATGGGGGCTGCTGATGTGCTACAAACCCCCTAAATGCGACAATCTCAATCAAGCGCCACATCTAACGGGTTAACTGACTAAATCAGCGGCGATGAGCCGCTGATCAGCAACAGTGGAGTGTCAGCTGTCAGGGACAGCTGACATCCCGATTCAGTCATTGACACGGTCACCGACAGTGTGCATTGGGAACGACACAGTGACTTCCTGTGACAGGAAGTCTATCAGGAGGCTGGTCCTGATAGGCTTCCGTACATGGCAGACAAGGAGGCCATTACTACAGTGGAGTGTCAGCTGTCGGGGACAGCTGGCCTCCTGGTGCACGGTCGTCGCCAGTGTCGCCAGTGTGCACCGGGAACCGCGCAGTAACTGTACGTCCTAAGACACTGGCCACCCGGATGTACAATTGCGTCGTGGTGTGCCTAGGGGTTAATCCAAGGCTATACTGGACTACAGACTCTAATATAAACTGTTTTTGTTGTACTGTATATGTGATCAATGTTTTAACAGCAACTATGACAAGGCTGTGCTACGACATTCTTCAACATGCCTCTTATTAAACTGTATAGATTAAACTAATGACTCCCATGTTATATTGGATTGTAATCTTTTATTAGATAGTACAATTTTGTTATGCATTTTGTTGTAATTTTCTTAAGAAAATGAAATAAATATGGATTATACATACATAGACCCACTAAAAATTAAGTTGTTCAATACCTTATATGTACCCTAAAAAGTTACCATAAATAAAAAAAACTCATCCTGCAATATACAAGCTTTTATATGGCTACATTGATGGAAAAATAAAAAAATCATGACTTTCTAAGAAAATGAAAAAACTGTGATGCATCCTTTTTTTTCAATTGCAAAATCACAACAAAATGATTGTAAAAAAAAACAAAACAAAACAGCAGTTTAAGTATAAGGCCTCATGCACACGACCGTAGCCATGTGCACTGCCGTGATTTTTGCGTCGGCCACGGAGTGACAGCCGCGAGACGCCCGCAAAACGCAGGCCGTGCCCATTATTTTCAATGAGCCCGGACCGCAGAACATGGCCGTAATAAGGCTTGCCAGTTCTTTCTGCGGTGCGGGCTCCTGGGCCATGCACGGACCATTTGCATGGCCCCATAGGAATGAATGGGGCCGCAATTCTCCTGTGGATTTTCGGCCGCAAAAGCACGTTCGTGTGCATGAGGCCTAATTTTGTAACTATAAAAACCGCGGCACATAAAAAAAAATAAAAAAAGATAATACCACAACGAAATTACCTCATGTAAATACATTCTAAGGCCCCATGCACACGAACGTGCATTTGAGGCCGCAATTCCCCCAAAAATGCACAGGTGAATTGCGGTCCCATGCACACGACCGTGGTTTCCACGGTCCATGCATGGCCCAGGAGCCTGGACCGCAGAAAGAGCGGACATGTCTTACTACGGCCGTGTTCTGCGGTCCAGGCTCATAGTAAATAATGGACATGGCCACTTGCACAGCCCGCGATTTGCGGGCGGCTCGTGGGTGACACTCCGCGGCCAGCCGACCTGAAAATCACGGACGTGCACATTGATACGGTCATGTGCATGAGGCATTAGGGTAGGAACACACAACGTAAACACTGCGGATTTTCCACAACACATTCGCAGTGTTTACGTTGTGTGTTCCTACCCTAATGCAAAATCCGCAGCGTTTTACAGTACCAGCAGTGTGGGTGAGATTCCAACAAATCTCATCCCCACACTGAGGTAAATATCCGCCGATAACACCACACATAAATTGACCTGCGGTGCGGTTACTTCCATCGCAGCATGTCAACTAATTCTGCAGATATGCAACTCTTGTGTTGCGAGTTTACCCATTGAATTAAATGGGGTGCTTAAACCCGCAAAAAAACAAGTGTGTGTTGCGATATTTGCGGCGGAATCACCGCGATGCGCCGCAAAAATTGCAAGTTAAAAAAAGTTGTACTTACCCAGAGTTCCCTGCTTCTTCTCCAGTCCGGCCTCCTGGGATGACGTTTGCAGGCCATGTGTTCACATGGCCTGCAATGTCATCCCAGGAGGCCGGACTACGCTCAGAGAGGAGGGAGGGTGTAAGTATGAGTTTTCTTTTATTTTTCCGGCGCCGCTTCGCAGCGGAAATTCCACCGGAAAAACTAATCACAATGTGGTGCTATTTTTCGGACGGCATTCCCTGCGGTGTTCAGGGCGGATACGCTGCGCAGCCTAACGCAGTGTATCCGCACTGAATACGTCGTGTGTGTTTCTACCCTTAACCCTTTCAAGACCGAGCTCATTTTGGCCTTCAGGACCAGCCCCATTTTTGCAAATCTGACGTGTCAATTTATGTGGTAATAACTCTGGAATGCTTTTGCCTATCCAAGCGATTCTGAGATTGTTTTTTCGTGACATATTGTACTTTATGTTAGTGGAAAAATTTGGTCAATAAATTCATTGGTTATTTGTGAAAAACACCAAAATTTAGAGAAAATTTGCAAAAATTATGATTTTTCTAATTTTAAATGTATCTGCTTGTAAAACAGATAGTAACTATTTTGTGCGGTATTACTATTTCACATATTCCATATACCTACTTTATATTTGCATAGTTTTTGAACAGTATTTTATTTTTCTAGGACGTTACAAGACTTAGAACTTTAGCAGCAATATCTCACATTTTCAAGAAAATTTCAAAAGGCTATTTTTACGGGGACCAGTTCAGTTCTAAAGCGGCTTTGAGGGCCTTATGTACTAGATAGACCCCATAAATCACCCCATATTAAAAACTGCACCCCTCAAAGTATTCAAAACAGCATTCGGAAAGTTTCTTAACCCTTTAGGCGTTTCACAGGAATTAAAGCAATGTAGAGGAGAAATCGACAAATTTTTTTTTTTTTGCTGCAATTCATTTGTAATACATTTTTTTCTGTAACACAGAAGGTTTTATCGGAGAAACGCAACACAATATTTATTGCCCAGATTCTGCAGTTTTTAGAAATATCCCACATGTGGCACTAGTGTGATAATGGACTGAAATACAGGCCTCAGAAACAAAGGAGCACCTAGTGGATTTTGGGGCCTCCTTTTTTTAGAATATATTTTAGGCACCATGTCGGGTTTGAAGAGGTCTTGTAGTGCCAAAACAGTGGAAATCCCCCAAAAGTGACACGGTTTTGGAAACTACACACCTCAAGGAATTTATTTAGGGGTATAGTTAGCATCTTGACCCCACAAGTCTTCTGCTATATTTATTGGAGTTTGCCTGTGAAAGTGAAAATCTACTTTTTTTCTGACAAAATATAAAAAAATATATATATTTGCAAGGAATAAAGAATAAAAAAGCACCCCAAAACTTGTAAAGCTACTTCTACCGATTACAGCAATACCCCATATGTGGTACTAAACTACTGTTTGGACCCACGGCAGAGCTCAGAAGGGAAGGAGCGCCATTTGGATTTTGAAGCACAGATTGTGCTGGATTCGTTTTCAGTACCATGTCGCGTTTGCAACGCCCTGGAGGGAGCAAACCGGTGGAACCCCCCCAAATGTGACGCCATTTTGAAGACGACACCCCTCAAGGAATTTTTCTAGGGGTGTAGTTAGCATTTTGACCCCACAGTTTTTTTGCTGAATTTAGTGGAATTAGGCTGTGAAAATGAAAATCTACTTTTTTCTGAAAAAACATAGAAATGTTTAATTTTTACAATGAAGAAAGGAGAAAAATCACCCCAAAATTTGTAAAGCAATTTGTCCTGATTACAGCAATATGCCATATGTGGTAATAAACTGCTTTTTGGACCCACGGCAAGACTCAGAATGGAAGGAACAATATTAGGCTTTTTGAGCTCAAATTTAGCTGGAATGGTTTTCGGGTGTCATGTTGCATTTGCAAAGCCCCTGAGGTACCAAAACAGTGGAAACCTCCCAAAAGTCCCTTTAGGGGACTGGAACGAGCGATCATTAGGTCGCTGGTACAATACACTGCAATACTAATGTATTGCAGTATTATATGATTTTTACAGACTCCTGTAACAGCACGATCGCTGTTCCTGTCCATTAGTCCCGGGTGTCAGCTGTAATACACAGCTGACACCTGCAGAATATGGAGCGGGTGCAGCGCATGAGCCCGCTCCATATATAACCCCCCGCACCACGACATGCTATTAAGTCGTGGTGTGCGAAGGTGTTAATGCGCAGCGGATTGTGCAAAGTGAAAATTAAAATTTTCCACTGATATGCCATTTTAATGCACAATATGTTGTGCCCAGTTTGTGCCACTGAAGACAAATACCTCATACAATGTTGAGCGTGTTCTCCCGGATATAAAATATTATATATGTGGACGTAAGCTGGTGTTTGGGCACGCTGTGGGGCTCAGAAGGGAGGGAGCGCAATTTGGCTTTTGGAGCGCAGATTTTGCTTGGTAACTGTTCTGTTTGGGGTTTTTCTGGTATTTCAGTTTATGATGTGGGGGTATGTGTAAATTGGGCAGAGTACATCAGGACATAATAAGAGGGTATAATAATTTGGTAAATAAATAATAATCCGCAGATATGTGGCCAATGTCACACTGATAAATGGCGCCTGATCTTATCCACTTTTTTTATTTTTTCTTCACCGGAGCCATGCGAGGGCTTATTTGTTGAGGGACAATCTGTAGTTTTCAATGGTAACATTTTAGGGTACATGTGATTTTTTTTATCACTTTTTATTAGATTTTTTTTGGCAAGCAAAGTGACAAAAAAACAAATTCTGACAATGTTTGTCTTTTTTTTTTTTACACTTTTCACCGTGCCTATAAATGACATTTTACTTTATTCTGCGGGTCGATACGATTACGGCGATACCAGATGTATATCGTTTTTTTATGTTTTGTGGCGTTTGCGCAATAAAATAACTTTTCGATAAAATTATTTCTTTTTTGTGTCACCATATTCTGAGAGCCATAACTTTTATTTTTCAGTCAAAAAAGCTGTGTAAGGGCTTGTTTTTTGCGGGACGGGTTGTAGTTTTTATTGGTACTATTTTAGGATACATGCGACTTTTTGATCACTTTTTATTCTATATTTTTGGAGCGTTGATGACCAAAAAAAATAGTGATTCTGACATTGTTTTTTTATTTTTTTTGTTAGCTAGGTAGTGTAACGTATTATAAACTGTCAGTGTGACGCCGAGAGTCACACTGACAGGAAGCTTATGAGGACCGGCCTCTGGCTGGTTCTCATAGGCTGCCGTGCATGGCAGACCCAGGGGCTGTAGTATGGCCCCCGGTTTTGCAGCATCTGCAATCGGTCCCCGGGAAAGATTGTTGTAGCAACAAACTTTCCAGTTCATTGCTACAACAATCATTCCATGCGATCACATGACCGGGACCTGAACCAATTAGGTCCCGGTCATGTCTCCGGGACCAGAGGCGCCATCCGAGTGTCAGCGCTACTCTGAGACACCCGGATCGCGCTTTTAACACCCACCGTGAATTCACGTCGGCGCTGCACAGAGCCCAGCAAGCGCCGACGTGAATTTACTGTGGCCGATCGGGAAGCGGTTAAAGAAGTAGTTCCATGAAAGACATTTATAAGCTACCCATAGGATAGGGGATATACACTACCGTTCAAAAGTTTAGGGTCACTTAGAAATGTCCTTATTTTTTTAAAGAAAAGCAGTTTTTTTCAATGAAGAGAATCATTAAATTAAGCAAAAATACACTCTATACATTGCTAATGTGCTAAATGACTATTCTAGCTGCAAACGTCTGGTTTTTAATGCAATATCTACATAGGTGTATAGAGGCCCATTTCCAGCAACCATCACTCCAGTGTTCTAATGGTACATTGTGTTTGCTAACTGTGTTAGAAGGCTAATGGATGATTAGAAAACACTTGAAAACCCTTGTGCAATTATGTTAGCACCGCTGTAAACAGTTCTGCTGTTTAGAGGAGCTATAAAACTGACCTTCCTTTGAGCTAGTTGAGAATCTGGAGCATTACATTTGTGGGTTCGATTAAACTCCCAAAACGGCTAGAAAAAGAGAGCTTTCATGTGAAACTCGACAGTACATTCTTGTTCTTAGAAATGAAGGCTATTCCATGCGAGAAATTGCCAAGAAACCGAAGATCTCCTACAACGGTGTGTACTACTCCCTTCAGAGGACAGCACAAACAGGCTCTAACCAGAGTAGAAAGAGAAGTGGGAGGCCCCGCTGCACAACTGAGCAACAAGACAAGTACATTAGAGTCTCTAGTTTGAGAAATAGACGCCTCACAGGTCCTCAACTGGCAGCTTCATTAAATAGTACCCGCAAAACGCCAGTGTCAACGTCTACAGTGAAGAGGCGACTCCGGGATGCTGGCCTTCAGGGCAGAGTGGAAAAGAAAAAGCCATATCTGAGACTGGCTAATAAAAGGAAAAGATTAATATGGGCAAAAGCACACAGACATTGGACAGAGGAAGATTGGAAAAAAGTGTTATGGGCAGACAAATCGAAGTTTGAGGTGTTTGGATCACACAGAAGAACATTTGTGAGACGCAGAACAACTGAAAAGATGCTGGAAGAGTGCCTGACGCCATCTGTCAAGCATGGTGGAGGTAATGTGATGGTCTGGGGTTGCTTTGGTGCTGGTAAAGTGGGAGATTTGTACAAGGTAACAGGGATTTTGAATAAGGAAGGCTATCACTCCATTTTGCAACGCCATGCCATACCCTGTGGACAGCGCTTGATTGGAGCCAATTTCATCCTACAACAGGACAATGACCCAAAGCACACCTCCAAATGATGCAAGAACTATTTAGGGAAGAAGCAGGCAGCTGGTATTCTATCTGTAATGGAGTGGCCAGCGCAGTCACCAGATCCCAACCCCATAGAGCTGTTGTGGGAGCAGCTTGACCGTATGGTACGCAAGAAGTGCCCATCAAGCCAATCCAACTTGTGGGAGGGGCTTCTGGAAGCATGGGTTGACATTTCTCCCGATTACCTCAGCAAATTAACAGCTAGAATGCCAAAGGTCTGCAATGCTGTAATTGCTGCAAATGGAGCATTCTTTGACGAAAGCAAAGTTTGAAGGAGAAAATTATTATTTCAAATAAAAATCATTATTTCTAACCTTGTCAATGTCTTGACTATATTTTCTAGTCATTTTGCAAGCAATTTGATAAATATAAGTGTGAGTTTTCATGGAAAACACAATTGTCTGGGTGACCCCAAACTTTTGAACAGTAGTGTATGTCTGATCGCTTGGGGGACCAGCCGATCACTAGAACGGGGGTCCTGAGCAAGAGCGATGTACTCAGTCAGCCCCATAGACATTGAAAAGGAGAAGCAGGCTGCATGCGTGATCACCGCTCCTTTCCAACTCACTTCAGTCATTTGAATAGGTGATAAATGTCCTCTGTGGGAAATCCCCTTTTAGGAAAGATTATCACTGCCGCTTTTGAATCTAATGCAAGTTTTGGTTAAAAATAAATAAATAAGGCATGTCTGAACTAGCCCTTTGGGGTATTCTCATGATGGTGATAGCATATTGCAAAGATCCAATGGCACATCTGCGGCAGAAATCCAAGTGTCCTACTTTGTTGGTTCTCTGTCAGTTATCATCGATGAGCTCATGAGTACTTCCAGTGTACCTGCAATAATCAGCAGCAGAGCGGGGCCAAATACACAGCCCTGCTTCCACCGCTACTCCCGGGACCGAAGAAAACATTGATACTTGTAACTAACCCCTTCAGTGCTGCGATCAAACGTGATAGTAGCACTCTACAAATTAGTGACCTCCCCCTTCTAAACACTGGGGCTGTAGTTACCAGAAAGACATGCCAGGATCTCACAAAGGTCCCCAGGGCTGTTTCTTGTAAATGCCTTAGGGTATATTTGTAGTATGTCGTAATTAGAGTGCAGTCACATGTGGCAGATTCTGTTGAGGAAAGTTTCTGCGACTGAAAATCCGTTCCATTCATCTGAATGGAACTTGCAGAAATCCATGCACCTGCTGCAGTCGCAGACAATTTCTGCAACAAAATTTGCTGCGTGTGACTGCACACTTAGGCCGGGTTCTCATGAAGCATAAACGCAACGGAATTCTGTGCGGAAACTCCGCATTTACAGTAGAAACAAAGTGGATGAGATTTAGAAAATCTCATGCCCACGTGGTGGAAAAAAAAGCAGCGTAAACGTAAATAAATTAACCTGCGGTGCTGAATTTAAATCCGCAGCATGTCAATTTATGGTGCGTTTTCATTGCTTTTCTGTTGCGAGTTTTCCCACATTGAATTCAATGTGGATGCAAAACTCGCAACAGAAAGCCGAGTGTTGCGGCTTTTGCAGCGGAAAATCACAGCGATTCCGCCACAAAAATCCCAAATCTGGAAGAAAAAAGGTTCATACTTACTCAGAACTCCCTGCTTCTTCCTACATTGGCTGTAGCGTCATCCAGGGAGGCCGGACATCCACGGAGGGATTCGTCACCATGACAACGACCTAGGTAAGTATGGACTTTTTTTTTTTTTATTTCTACGCTGCTCACCGCAGCGGAAATTCTGTCCGAAAAACCGCACAACAGTGTGGTTTTACGGACTGAATGTGCTGCGTGTTCCAGGTCGGATACGCTGCATAGTTTTTACGCAGCATATACGACCCGTGGGAACTCGGCCTCAGGGTATGTTCACATTCAGCAGGTTTGACTGATGAAATGGATTTGTAGTCACAGAAATATCTGAAACTAATCTGCCACGTGTGAACATACTTTATGCACCTGTGCATATTTCTATGCACAGCCGCAATATGCTGGCAAGGCAAAGCACAAAACTATAGTTGAAATTTTAAGTTCATATATAGGACTAAAAGAAATTAGGAATGTAAAAGAAAAAAAATTTAAGAGACAAACAGTCAGCAATGGATGGGGTTAAAAACAGGCTGTCTCCATGGTAGCAGACTACAAACAAACTCTGTGTAGTGTAAACCTGCAGTCATATTCACTTTAATTTATACCACCATGCAGACACAGCTCTGCATAGGAGCTGTAGACACATATTGATAATAGAAAAAGTTTAAATCAAAAGGGTTATCCCCTGCCGCACTTGTCTGTTTCCGTCAAGCCCTATAGACAACAAATGGAGCAGCAAAGCGCCAGCATGATCAACGCCCGTACAGTGAGGATCAAAGGGGGGCTTGGGATCCCATTACTAATGATCATGGGGGTCCCACTGGTTGGGGCCCCAGTGTTAAAACATTTTTCACCTATCTTGTGGATAGGTTATAAAGGTTTTTTTGTAGGATAACCCCTTAAAAGCCCCCAGCACACGTAGTGAGTTTGTTGCAGACTTTAAGTTCGGATTTGTGGGTAAAAACTCCGCAGCCGAAGACTGTTGCAGGCAAGTGGATGAGATTTTAAAAAAATCTCACCCACATGCTGCTGAACATTTTCTGCATGGAAATCAGAGCATGCTGAATGGAATTTGCAAAAATCCGTGCACCTACTGCAGAAACAGCCCCATTCAGATGACTAGAACTGATTTTCACTCGCAGAAATTTCTGCAACAAATCTGCTACGTGTGACTGCACCCTAAGGCCGGGTTCCCACGGGATGGATATGCTGCGTAAACATCACGTGTCAGACCTGGAACCTGCAAAACATTCCGTTCGAAGAAAATTTCGGATGGAAATTCCGCTGCGGAAGAAAGCCGTTCATACTTACCCCCTCCCTCCTCTGACATCCGCTCCGTCCTCCCTGGATGACATTTCAGAACATGTGACGCTGCAGCCTTTGATTGGCTGCAGCGGTCACATGGTATAAACGTCATCCCAGGAGACCGGACTGCAGGAAGAAGGAGGGCGTTCTTCTGGATATGTATGATTTTTTTTTTCTTCCGTGTGATTTTTGCGGCGTAAACGCTGTGATTACACCGCAAAACCCGCAGTGCTTGGCTTTCTGTTACGGATTTTGCATCCCCATTGAATTCAATGTGGAAAACCTGCGACGGAATATAAAAAAAAAACAAAAAACATAAAATTACATGCTGCGGGTTCCCACACAGCGTGAATGCTGCAGAATTTCTGCAACAGAATTCTGTGCAGAAATTCCGCAGCATTTACAGTAGCAGCAAAGTGGATGAGATTTAGAAAATCTCATGCCCACGCTGCGGAAAAAAACGCAGCGTAAACATTAATAAATTGACCTGCGGTGTGGAATCTTATTTCGCAGCATGTCAATTTATGCTGCGTTTTCGTTGCTTTTCTATTGCGGGTTTTCCCCATTGAATTCAATGGGGAACAAAACCCTCAACAGAAAGCCAAGTGTTGCGACTTTTACAGTGGAATCGCAGCGATTGCGCAGCAAAAATCGCAATTCAGGAAAAAACAAAAAAGTATATATACCCAGAACTCCCTCTTTCCTGCAGTCCGGCCCCCTGGGATGACATTTCATCCCATGTGACCTCTGCAGCCAATCACATTGCTTTAGTATTCAGTTTTTTTGTGTTCTCACACCGTATGCTAATGAGCATAAAAGAGTCAGATCTTCATATGAAGAGTCAAATCTTCGTTTGAAAAGAGTCATATCTTCATTCCTCAAGTCTTTCCGCGTTTACCCGGCCTCCTTACTTTTGATTGACAGCTCCTCGCCTTCCCCCCGCACACAGTATCCCGTGCTTGTGCATTGATGTCCTCTTCTGGTGGTGCGCACAAAGGGACACCAGATTATTACGATAAAAGGCGCAAAATGTTTGCAGACCGTTATTTACAGTCGGGGGAGGAGTTTAGGAGAGGGGATAATGGCAATAAACTTTTGATAGCAGCGACCAGTGAGGGATAAGTAAAGTTCAATAGGTGAAATGCTGGTGACAGGTTCCCTTTAAAAAACAGATATTTAGATACTTGCTTACTAGGAAAGTTGAAAAAAACGAAACAAACCAATACTCACCGGGTCATTAACTGGTTGCCGACACAGGACGAGTATGCTCGTCCTGAGCAGCGAGCACTTCGCGCATTAGGACGAGCATACTCGTCCTGTGTGACAGCCGTCTGTGCCGTCTCTGTGTGTGCGATCGAGAGCGGGGCAACGGCTGTAATACACAGCCACGGCCCCGCTCTGACAGCGGAGAAACATCTTCTCTCCGCTGTTAACCCTTTGAACGCCGCGATGACAGCTGATCGCGGCGTTCAAGGAGAGGGGACTGCACATTGATCGCGTCACAGAAAATAACTGTGACGCGATCAAAGCCAACAACTCGTATGGCCAGACAGCCCAGGGTCCAGTGAAGGACCCCAGGGCTGTCTGAACATATTTCCTGTTGTTAGGGCATACTGAGGTATGCCCTAACAACTGCCTGTGTACGATCAGTAAGGGTATGTTCACACGGCGGGGGTCCGTAACGGCTGAAATTACGGGGATGTTTCAGCCTGAAAACATCCCCGTAATTTCAGCCGTACCGGCATGTGCAGGCGCTTGAACGCCGCGTCAATTACGGGCGTAATTAGCGCTGCTATTCATTGGAGTCAATGAATAACGGCTCTAATTACGGCCAAAGAAGTGACAGGTCACTTCTTTGACGCGGGCGTCTATTTACGCGCCGTCTTTTGACAGCGGCGCGTAAATATACGCCTCGTGTGAACAGACAAACGTCTGCCCATTGCTTTCAATGGGCAGATGTTTGTCAGCGCTATGGAGGCGCTATTTTCGGGCGTAATTCGGGTCAAAAACGCCCGATTTACGTCCGTAAATAGGCCGTGTGAACATACCCTAACAGGCTAATGTACTGGCATACAGATCTATGCCAGTACATTACAGTTACAAAATAAAAATCAAAATGATAAATCCCTTTATGGGATTAAAAAAAAAAGTTAAATGAATGTAAAAAAAAAATAATGGTAAATAAATAAATAAAAAGTAAATAAAATACACAGAAACACACATTTTTTATAATAAATAAACTTTTTAAAATATAAGTCCCAAAACATGAAATAATAGACATATTTGGTATCGCCACGACCGTAACAACCTGTACAACAAATTTATATAATTATTTATCATGATCGGTGTATGGTGTAAAAAAAAAAAATATTAAAACTGCAGCAGAACTGCTTTTTTTCTGCATTTTAATCTAATTAAAAATTTATAGAAATTAAACGATAATGTATTTTTACCAAAAAATGGTACGTACATAAAGTACAACTCGTACCGCAAAAAACAAAGTCTCATACAACTACGTCGTACAAAAAATAAAAGCGTTATGAGCGTCGGGATGCAAAGAGGGAAATTTTAAAAAAATTGCGCTGTCCTCAAGGCTAAAATTGGCCCTGTCCTTAAAGGGAATGTGTTGCCAGAAAAACATGTTGTTTTTTTTTTAATTAAACATTTAGTGTGTAGGTGATTAAACATTGTTCAAATTTTTTTTATTTTTTTCACGAGTCAGGAAATATTATAAATTAGATTCTAATTTATAATATTTCCCATTGCTGGTCACTAGATGGAGCTATTCCCAAAATTGCAGCATTGCAAAATTGGGTAAAAAGCCCTCACTCTAGTGAGCTCTCAGCATCCCCCCCCTCCTTTATCCTGGCTAGTGCCGGGATAAACGAGGGGTTTGAACGGTCTAACCTCCTACACTGTGTCGCCATTTTTTGAGCTAACACACAGTGTAGAAGGTTAACATACAATAGTAAACGTACACAAACACGAACATACATTGAAATCTCTTACCTGCTCCTGCCGCCGCGGCTCCCTCCGGCCCGTCCGCTCCGTCTGCTGCCGCTGGTCCAAGTGCACAAGTCCGGAAGCCGCGACCGGAAGTAGTAATCTTACTGTCCGGCCGCGACTTCCGGTCCACAGGAAAATGGCGCCGGACGGCGCCAATTTCAAATTGGACTGTGTGGGAGCGGCGCATGCGCAGTTCCCACACAGACGGCGTACACAGAAGTGGATGGGACGGGAGCCGTTCGCAGTCCCTATGGGACTGTGGCTGCCGTATTCCATGTCTGTATGTGTCGTTAATCGACACATACAGAAATGGAACAAAAAATGGCAGCCCCCATAGGGAAGAAAAAGTGTAAAAATAAGAAAAAGTAAAACACAAACACACAAATAAATATAAACGTTTTTAATAAAGCACTAACATCTTTAACATATGAAAAATAAATTTGTGATGACACTGTTCCTTTAAGGGGTTAACCCGCAGCCGATATCCAGTTGTCCCCACCTCCGATGTTTGTTGATTTGTTCTGCAGTGGTAATGCGCTGTTCATGCACATGACTGATGCAGCCAACGAGGGGTATCAGAGGTCTCCTGATGCTGACTAGAATCACCGATAATACCAGTGATTGGCTGCAGCAGTCACATGCATAAAGGGCACATTATTGTTGCAAGGAAGTCAAGAGAGACCAGCGGGACAAACATAATGGCGGCGACTTAAACAGGCGAGTATTGTTTTTTGTTTATCAGCTTTCCTGCTCATAGTAAACTTATGTTTAGATCCCGAACAACCCCTTTAAGACCATTTGGAAAGTTGCTTATTTTTTCATTATAGAAGCAATAGGGCAATACAAAAAAATGGTTGTAAAGTTGGACAAAGCCTTTATGGGGTTAAATCAGGGGCGTAGCTCGAGGGAGTGCAGAGGTAGAAGTTGCACTCCCCTGGAGCATGAGGGGGCCCAAAAGCCCCTCAGCCGCATAAAAAGACACAAGTATAATAAATGATATATGGTAGGTGGGGCCCGGTTATAGATTTTGCATTGGGGCCCTGGAGCATAAAGTTTCGCCTCTGGGTTAAACCAGGTAATTCTAGCCTGCTCTGTGTTAGTGCCCTGGATAACAGACTACAAGGCGGACTATTCTAGAGCCTAACATGTGCTGTAGTGCGGGCTTACAGGAGGCCCAATCAGTGAACTACCTACCGCTGTAGCAGCCATAGCGGCTGCTACAGGACCCGCGGCATGAGGGGGCTCGTGCCGCCTACAGACACGGCCCCCCTATTGCCCGGTGGCGCAGCTAGCATCCATTAAAGCTGCTACAGTGGTAGCGACGCCACTACGGGGCCCACGCCCCCTAACATTTATGGTCCGGGCAGTACGGGCCCCCTCTTGCCCGGTGGCGTCGCTATGACCGGAGGGGGCCCCGGTGCTAGCGACAGCCATATTCATTTGTATCTGCGTACTCCGGACACAGATACAATTGAATACTATAGGCTGCAGGCCACGTTATGTCTGCAGCCTATAAGGCGCTGGGAAGACTTCCTGTGCAGGCCGGCGTGAGGACATCACTGCATCACGCTGCTCTGCGCATGCGACCCATCTGGAGGTTGTGAAGCGCTCCGTCCGTTGCAGGGAGAGAGCAAGGTAAGTACAATATATATTATTTTTTTTTGGGGGGTGGGGACTAGGTTGGAACTATATACCAGGGGGGAGCAGGGTAGCATTATATAAAAGGGGGAGTAGAGTGGCACTGTATACAAGGGGGGGGGGAGCAGGGTGGCACTATATACAAGGGGGGCTGTGTGGCACTGTCTACTAGGGGGGGCTGTGTGTGGCACTGTCTACTAGGGGGGGCTGTGTGTGGCACTATCTACAGGGGGCTGTGTGTGGCACTATCTACAGGGGGCTGTGTGTGGCACTATCTACAAGGGAGGGGCGCTGTGTGGCACTATATACAAGGGGAGGGCCGTGTAACATTATATAGAAGGTGGGATGTGTGGAACTATCTACAAAGGGGGCTGTATGAAACTATTTACAAGGGGGGAGGGCATTGTGACACTACAGGGGGCTGTGTGTGGCGCAATCTACAGGGTCTGTGTGTGGCAGAATATACAAGTGAGAGGGGATGGGTAGCACTATATACAGGGGGGTGCTTTAGGTCTATAGCTACAGGGGGAGGTGGGGGTGCCAGCTACAAGTGGGGTGTGACAGTCTACCGGGGAGGCTGTATAGCACGGTCTACAGGGGGGCAGTATCTACAGGGGCACTATCTAGGTGGGCGGTGTGTGGCAGCTGGGGGGGGGGGCGGGGGGAGTCAAAAGTTTGCTATGGGGCCCGGTCTTTCCTAGTTACACCCCTGGGCACAAGCTACATTGAGTAGAAAATAGAAGTCACTGCACAGTGCTGTTATGACGGCTTCTCCATATCTGGTATAAAACCCACAGATGTTTGTGACCATGCATAGGAAATACGTAAAAACTGCAGCGAGAATTTGGGCGAGACTGCTATAGCTGCTTTAGCCCTCTAGGTGGCAACGCCCGATTAGCGCAAACAATGAGGTGCAGTAGCCTCTATGAACGGATTACATTGCGTTTTGTTAACGACGCTAGTGACAGGTTCTGCCCTCAATTCAATTGTAGCTGCCACAAAACCTAAAAATAACGAGGCAATGCGTTACAAAGGCATAGCGAAAAAATAAAAGGTCAATTGTGAGAAGCACAAATTGGCCTGGTATTAAGTTCTTCCAGTCAGAATGCCATCTCTTGTCGAATAGTTAAGTCGAAACGCGGCTGTACAAGAGAATCCCGTACCTACATCCATACACAGTCCTAAAAGCTATGGAAAAGAACCTAATGACACTGACACTGCAGAATAGATAGAGCTTCTGTTTTCTATCTCCACGTTCTTTCTCTCCGACTCCTTCGTCCCTCGTGTCTAACCGCTCCTTTGTAGTCCCTCCTCTTCTTTCTTCGTCTATCTCTCCCTCCTCCTTCCTGACGCTTCCTCACTCCCTTTACCTCCCTCCTCCCTTTCTCTCAGTACCCTCGGAGACGTAGAGGAAGGAGAAAGCGGAGGGAGTGCCCTCAGCTCCAGCACCGTTAGGACCAAAAAAAGGGGTACGCTGCCCTTCCGATTTCGGTCGGTACTGACTTGGCGTTAATCGCAGCAAAGGCTGGTCGTAGATTCCTTTCATTATTGTCATTAGTATTTGTCGCTCTCCTCACCCCATCCTATCGCTCTCTAGCGTCTGTCTTATGCTGTGTTTTTATTTTTTCCGTTTATTATTTTCTCCGTGCTTCCTTTTATCAATACTATAGTCTTCTCCACCATTTTCGATCCTTGCAA
The DNA here is from genome assembly GCF_050947455.1 of Rhinoderma darwinii. Taxonomy (NCBI): domain Eukaryota; kingdom Metazoa; phylum Chordata; class Amphibia; order Anura; family Rhinodermatidae; genus Rhinoderma; species Rhinoderma darwinii. Next base: position 324,220,884 of record NC_134688.1, on the reverse strand, counting down.
AATCTGTCTCCCCCCACAATTTTTCTCCATTTTGCCTATGTCCTTTTCTATAATACATTGCAGCCTCATTTCTCATTTATATTAGGCCACTGGTGTGCCAGCTTGGCATTTATTCCTTATTTTTCTGTATTGAAGCCTTAATACATATATGCCTGGCTTTTAATATTTCTCCTGCACTCCATCTCCCAGGAAGAGGAGGTGTAATGATGCAGAGGAAAGTGAAGCCACCCTCAGGGGTGGGTCCAGGCCGCTCTGCGGAGCTGCGTGTTTTTCGTGGCCCCTCAAGTACAGCCCATGAGTCTCGTCTACCTGGAGCACCTCTTAGACGCCAGCGATCCCTTACCAATCTTTCTGTATTGACTGATGCTGAGAAAAAATTACGCCTTTGTGGCCCTGACTGGTGTGATGACCTATCTACAGTGACGCCACCTAGGAACCATGCTGCGGGGCAGGCATCCCCTGCCATGTCTAGGGCACTATCTCGCTCTGAACACTCCCTTCTTCAACCCAGGACACCTAGCCGCATTCCCCGTGGTCCATATGCTGAGGTCAAACCACTCAGTAAAACATCAGACACAACCACTGGTGGCACTTCAGTGGAAGATTCTTCAAAGGAACCTTCTGACGACAAGAAGACATTCCTCAAAGTGGATCCTGAATTAGTGGTGACTGTTCTAGGCGATTTGGAGCAGCTGCTCTTCAGTCAGATGTTGGGTAAGAGCAAAACACAATGATGAGACCGTTAGGGTATGTGCACACACACTAATTACGTCCGTAATTGACGGATGTATTTCGGCCGCAAGTACCGGACCGAACACAGTACAGGGAGCCGGGCTCCTAGCATCATACTTATGTACGATGCTAGGAGTCCCTGCCTCTCCGTGGAACTGCTGTCCCGTACTGAAAACATGATTACAGTACGGGACAGTTGGCCTGCAGCAAGGCAGGGACTCCTAGCGTCGTACATAACTATGATTCTAGGATCTCGGCTCCCTGCACTGTGTTCGGTCCGGTACTTGCGGCCAAAATACGTCCGTCAATTACGGACGTAATTAGTGTGTGTGCACATACCCTTAGTATTCTAAAGTGAGTCAGTAGATGGGGCCCAAATGGCAGGTATTGGGATTTTAAGGGAAGCGGAGTCATACATAATGAAGTTCGGATTGGACATTTTTTAAAATGGTTCATTTAGTGGGGTAAACCATTTGGTTTATGACTTCATGTATGCAGTTGGTTTGAATAACAATATTGCTTTACTTTTTTTGGCTGTTATGTGAGATCGACTGCTTATTCTGTTCGATTACAAGAAAATGTCCCTGTGGCCTGACAAAGACAGGAACTAGTTATCTCTGCAGTTCTGACATACAGTAGTTTACGCTTGATGCTGCTAAGGGGCCACATTTTACTAGTTTATCAAGTTGGAGTGTTACGGTTAAAGAGGCTCTGTCACCAGATTCTCAAACCCCTATCTCCTATTGCTTGTGATCGGCCCTGCAATGTAGATAACCGTAACGTTTTGTTTTTTTAAAACCGTTCATTTTTGGCCAAGTTATGAGCTATTTTATATTTATCCAAATGAGCTTTGAAATGGACAACTGGGCGTTTTTTTTTCGTTATGTCCAACTGGGCGTGTATTGTGTTTTTAACTGGGTGTGGGGAACCAGCAGCATTTAAAAAAAACAGGATCCTGACCTGTCCACAGAGTTTAAGGCAGCACAGAGTATTTCAGGAGCCGCGTTCTGCTCCCGTAGGTAAACGGGGTAGCAGCACTGCGAAGACCGCACGGAGAATTCACCGGCGGTCAGGATAGAACGTAGCAGCTAGATGAGGGGAACACACCCAGCTGCTAAGTGAGACAGCAGGGCGCGCTTCCAACACAACCGTGCTGTTAGCTATAAAGCGGACGGCTGTCAGCCGTGCAGTAGGATCTTGTGCGGGGTGGTGACTTGCCAATCATGTGAAGGTGTTATTGAGGACAGGAGTGGAGGAGAGGTAACAGACTGAGAGCTACGTAATGGTAAGAGCAGAGTTCACAGCAGCACAGAATATTTCAGGAGAGGAGCGTGCACATGTTGAGGAGTGTATGACGCTGACTGGTCACTGATTGGTCAGCGTCATACACATAAACACGCCCAGTTAAAAACAGTACACGCCCAGTTGCACATAACGAAAAAAAACGCCCAGTTGTCCATTTCAAAGCTAATTTGCATATATATAAAATAGCTCATAACTTGGCCAAAAATGAACGTTTAAAAAAACAAAAAACGTTACTGTTATCTATATTGCAGTGCCGATCACATGCAATAGGAGATAAGGATTTGAGAATCTGGTGACAGAGCCTCTTTAATAGAGGAAACAGCAATTTGACTTCAGATTCATTGCGGCTGCTTCCCTGGCTGTGTCAGCAAAACGTAGCCGCTGCATGCATATAGTTACATAGGTTGAAGAAAAGCTATAAGTACTATCATCCTGCAGTGTTGATCCAGAGGAAGGCAAAACAACCCATATGATGCAGTAAGCAACTGGCCCCATTTTAACCCCTTCAGGACTGAGCCTGTTTTGGCCTTCAGGACGAAGCCGATTTTTTAAATCTGACATGTGTCACGTTATGTGGTAATAACTCCGGAATGCTTTTACCTATCCAAGCGATTCTGAGATTGTTTTCTGGTGACATATTGTATTTTATGTTAGTGAAAAAATTTGGTCGATAAATTCAATATTTATTTGTAAAAAACACCAAGATTTGCAAAAATTTGCATTTTTCTAAATTTAAATGTATCTGCTTGTAAAACAGATAGTAATACCACACAAAATAGTTACTAGTTAACAATTCCCGTATGTCTACTTTAGTTTGGCATCGTTTTTTGAACATTCTTTTATTTTTCTAGGACGTTACAAGGCTTAGAACTTTAGCAGTGATTTCTCATATTTTCAAGAAAATTTCAAAAGGCGATTTTTACAAGGACCAGTTCAGTTCTGAAGTGGCTTTGATGGCCTTATATATTAGAAAGTCCCCATAAATCACCCCATTTTGAAAACTGCACCCCTCAAAGTATTCAAAACGACATTCAGAAAGTGTATTAACACTTTAGGCGTTTCACAGGAATTAAGGCAAAGTAGAGGTGAAAGTTACAAATTTAATTTTTTTTTACAAAATTCATTTGTAATTTTTTTTCTATACCACAGAAGGTTTTACCCGAGAAATGTAACTTATTATTTATTGCCCAGATTCTGCAGTTTTTAGAAATACCCCACATGTGGCCCTAGTGCGCTAATTTACTGAAACACAGGCCTCATTAGCAAAGGAGCACCTAGTGGATTTTGGGGCCTCCTTTTTTTAGCATATATTTTAAGTACCATGTCAGGTTTGAAGAGGTCTTGTGGGGCCAAAACTGACCTCATTTTGGAAACTACACCCCCCAGGGAATTTATCTAGGGGTATAGTTAGCATTTTGAACCCACAGTTTTTTTGCTAAATTTATTTGAATTAGTTTGTGAAGATGAAAATCTACTTTTTTTTCTGAAAAAACTTAGAAGTTTTTAATTTTTTCAAGGAATAAAAGAGAAAAAAACACCCCAACATATGTAAAGCAATTTCTCCTGATTTATAGCAATACCCCATGTGTGGTAATAAACTGCTGTTTGGACCCACAGCAGGACTCAGAAGGGAAGGAGCACCATTTGGATTTTGAAATTCTGATTTTGCTGGAATAGTTTTCAGTGCCATGTCACGTTTGAAATTCACTGGAGGGAACAAAATAGTGGAAACCCCCGGAAAGTGACCCCATTTTGCAAACTACACTCATAAAGGAATTTTTCTAGGGGTAAAGTTAGCATTTTGACCCCACGGTTGTTTTGCTGAATTCATTGGAATTATTCTGTAAAGATAAAAATCAACTTTTTTTCTGAAAAAAGGGAGCCATTTTTAATATTTACAAGGAATAAAGGAGAAAAAGCACCCCAACATTTGTAAAACAATTTCTCCCGATTACGGAAATATACCATATGTGGTAATAAACTGCTGTTTGGACCCACAGCAAGGCTTAGAAGGGAAGGAGCGCTATTTGGCTTTTGGAGCTCAAATTTAGCTGAAATGGTTTTTGGGTGCCATGTCGCATTTGCAAAGCCCCTGAGAGGCCAAAACAGTGGAAACCCCCCAAAAGTGGAAATTACACCACTTAAAGAATCTATCTAGGGATATAGTGGGCATTTCGACCCCACAAGTCTTTTGCAGGATTTATTAGAATTAGGCCGTGAAAATGAATATCAACATTATTTCCACTAAAATGTTGAATTTTTTTCAATTTCACAAAGGATAAAGGAGGAAAAAGCTGCCCAACATTTGTAAAGCAATTTCTCCCGAGTACGGCAATACCCCACGTGTGGTCATAAATGGTTTTTCATTAGAAAGTAATTAACCCTTTCTGGGCTGATCCATTTTTTTCTTTTTAGTTTTTTTTCTCCCCGCGTTCCAAGAGCCATAACTTTTTTATTTTTCAGTCAATTAGAGCGGTATGAGGGCTTATTTATTGAGGGACGAGCGGTCGTTTTTATTGGTACCATTTTTTGGTACATACAACTTTTTGAGCACTTTTTAGTACATTTTTAGGTAGAGCCAAGGTGACCAAAAAAACAGCGATTTTGCAGTTTTAAATTCTTTATTTTTCACGTGAGATGCTCCATAAATCACCCCCCACACTAAGACATGCTATGTCGTGGTGTGCGAAGGGGTTAATGTGTAGCGCATGGTGCGGAGTGAAAATTACAATTTTCCACTCATGCCATTTTAGTGCACTACATGTTATGCCCAGTTTGTGCCACTGAAGACAAATACCTCATAAAATATAACCGGGTTCTCCCGGGTATGGCGATGCCATATCTGTGGACGTAAATTGATGTTTAGGCACGCTGCAGGGCTCAGAAGGGAGGGACGCCATTTGGCTTTTGGGGCGCAGATGTAGCTTGGTAGTTGTTCTGTTTTGGGGTTTTACTGGTGTTTCAGTTTATAATGTGGGGGCATATGTAATCTGTGCGGGGTACATCAGGGTATAATAAGAGGGTATAATAATGCAGTAAATAAATAATAATCCGCAGATATGTGGCCGGTGTCGCACTGATAAATGGCGCCCGATCTTATCTGCTTTTGGACACTCTAGACATTTTGCATCACCATATTCTGATAGCCAGAACTTTTTTATTTTTTTCTCCGCCGGAGCCGTGTGAGGTTTTATTCTTTGCGGGACAATCTGTAGGTTTTCATTGGTACCATTTTGGGGTACCAGAATTTTTTTTTTATCACGTTTTATTCCATTTTTGGGCAAGCAAGGTGACCAAAAACCATAAATTCTGACAATGTTTTTTATTCGTTTTTTTATGGCCTTCACCCTGGGCTATAAATGACCATTTTACTTTATTCTGCGGGTCGGTACGATTACGGCGATACCATATGTATATAATTTTTTTATGTTTTGCAGCGTTTGTGCAATAAAATCACTTATTTATAAAATAAATTATTTTTGTGTCACCATATTCTGAGAGCCATAACTTTTTTATTTTTCAGTCAAAAATGCGGTGTTAGGCTATGTTCACACGGAGTATTTTGGGGGAGGAATATCTGCCTCAAAATTCCGTTTGGAACTTTGAGGCAGATTTTCCTCTCCCTGCACGCCGATTTTCGCGCCGTTTTTCGCCCGCGGCCATTGAGCGCCGCTGGCATAAAACAGCGCGAAATACGCTTTCTCTGCCTCCCATTGAAGTCAATGGGAGGTCAGAGGCGGAAGCGCCTGAAGATAGGGCATGTCGCTTCTTTTTCCCGCGAGGCAGTTTTACTGCTCGCGGGAAAAAGACGCCGACGCCTCCCATTGAAATCAATGGGAGGCGTTCTCGGGCCGTTTTTGCCGAGTTTTGCGACACGGTTTCCGCGTCAAAAAACTCGCCATAATACTCCGTGTGAACATAGCCTAAGGGCTTGTGTTTTGCGGGACGGGATGTAGTTTGTATTGGTACAATTTTGGCGTACATGCGACTTTTTGATCACTTTTTATTGTATATTTTGGGAGGGTTGGTAACCAAAAAATTGATCTGGGCACTGTTTTTCGTTTATTTTTTTCGCGGTTTTCACCGTGCGGGAAAAATAATACTACAGTTTTATAGATGGGGTCGTTACGAACGCGGTGATACCAAATATGTGTACTTTTTTTTAACGTGTTAATTTTTTTCCTATAATAAAAGACTTATTATAGGAAAAAAAGCATTCTTTATGTAACTTCTAACTTTTATTTTTACACTTTTGAAAAAAAAAATTATCTTTTTTTTTACTTTTTTCACTTGTCCCACTAGGGGACACATAGACTTGCAGCTCTGATCGCTGCTGGAACACAATACACTACACACATAGAGTAATGTGTTCCAACTGTCATTGACGTAACTGTCACACTGACAGGAAGCATCGGAGGACCGGCCGGGGGCTGTTCCTCCGAGGCTTCCGTACATGGCAACCCGGAGGTCATTGTCTGGCCTCTGGTTGCCATGATAAGGATCGCCAGCCCCCGCAAATGCATGTGGGGGGCTGCCGGTCCGCTGTAAACCTCTTTGATGTGGTGATCGCAATCGACCACCGTATCGAAGGCGTTAACTGCCGATTTCAGCGGCGACAGGCCGCTGATCAGCAACGGGGAGAGCAGGGCAGACGCCCTGCACAGTTAACCGCCGCTGCAGTGTAGCGCCGCGCGGCGGTTAACTGTTGAAGCGCGGACGTAACTGCACGCCCAGGTGCGCGAAGTTACTGCTCACCTGGACGTGCATTTACGCCAAGATGCGGGAAGGGGTTAAGGGGAGGAAAAATCCTTTCCTAATTCAAATATAACAATTAAAATAAATTCCTGAATCAATTTAATACAGATACCTTGTAATACTAGGTCTTTCTAGAAAAATACCCAGACAGTTTTTAACCCCTTAACACTCAGTGACGTACTATTCCGTCATGGTAACCATCCTGTTCGCTCTCCATGACAGAATAGTAGGTCACTGGAGGAACGGCCATTTCGGCCGTCTTCCAGACACATACAGGAGCTGTGACAGCTGTGCAGTTGCTGCAGCTCCCATAGCGGGCACCGATCGTTGTGACCCCGCTGATTAACCCCTTAAAAGCCGCGTTCAATAGCGATCGCGGCTTTTTAGGGGTTAAACCACCATCGACGGCCCGCTACATGATAGTGGGCAGCGATGGTTGCTATGGCCACCAGACGCCTAACAATGGCGTCCGGCTATGCCATCTACGGAAGCCTAGTGGGTCCTGACAAAGTCAGGACCCACTATGCTTGCTGTCAGCGAGTAGCTGACAGCTCTAATACACTGCACTACGGATGTCACATGTGGGATATTTCTCAAAACTGCAGAATCCGGGCAATAAGTATTGAGTAAAACCGTAATACAATAAGTATTTGTTAAAACCGTCTGTTTTACAGAAAAAAAGTGGAATAAAAAGGAAATTTCACCTCTACTTTGCTTTAATTTCTGTGAAACACCTACAGGGTAGATAAACTTTCTATATGCTGTTGTGAATACTTTGAGGGGTCTAGTTTCTAAAATGGGGTGTTTGATAGGGGTTTCTAATATATAGGCCCCTCAAAGCAACTTCAGAACTGAACTGGAACCTAAAAAAATATTAAAATGAGGCAATACTTCGCTTCTTACATTATACTGATAATGAGCAGTGCCCAGCCCGAGATTACCTCAGTTTTGACAGTTTGTATAAACGGAGACCCCTGTTACACCGTTTTAGTGCCCGGTTTTCCAAAGCATACACCCCCGAGAAGAGTATTTTTATTGATGAGTCCTTGTTACATTTTAAAGAGAGGCTTCAATTCTGCCAGTACCTGCTGAGTAAGAGGGCAAGGTATGGTGTGAAGATGTATAAGCTGTGCGAGAGTGCATCAGGGTATACCTACAGATTTAGGATATTTGAAGGGAAGGACACCAGTATTCAGCCCCCAGAATTCTCCCCCTTACTGGGAATTATGCAAAAATTGTGTGGGATTTGGTGCACCCACTGCTGGACCAGGGTTACCACCTCTACCTGGATAATTTTTATACCAGCGTCCCACTCTTCAAGTGCCTCGCTTCCAGAAGTACTGCGGCATGCGGCACTGCTTGAAGAAATCTGAGAGGCCTCCCTAAGACTCTGCTTGGGCAAACACTCAGAAGGGGATAGAGCAGGGCAAAATCTAGCAGCAACATATTGTGTGACAAGTACAAGGACAAGAGAGATGTCCTTGTATTGACAACAATATATGGCCACACCAGTACCCATGTACCTTTTACGAGGTACCAGTACCGAGACCCCCAAACCAGACTGCATCCTGGACTACAATAGGTACATGGGAGGGGTGGACTTGTGAGATCAAGTCCTGAAGCTCTACAGCGCCCTGCGGTGTGGTATAAGAAGCTGGCCGTGCACATCATATAGATGGCATTGTACAATGCATAGGTTATACGTCGATGTGCAGGCCAGACGGGAACTTTCCTGGAATTTCAAGAGGGGGTTATCAAGAACCTAAACTTTAGGGACCAAGAAGGGAACTTCTCTTTCCAGGAGAAGTTCCCCAAACTGGCAAGAAGGGAAAAAGTCGAAAGAGGTGCAAAGTCTGCTATAAGAGGGGGATAAGGAAGGACACCATATATCAATGTGAAACGTGTCCCGAAAAAGCAGGGCGCTGTATGAAAGAGTGTTTTAAAATGTATCATACATCCCTTGTTTTAAAATTTACCCCAGTTTTACTTAGCCTGATGCACTCCGCACAGCTTAGGGCCTGTTCACATCAGCATTGGCTTTCCATTCCGGGGTTCCGTCGGAGGTTTCCGTCGGGTGAACCCCGCAACGGAAAGTCAAAGTGATAACACAGCTTCCGTTTCAGTCACGTCACCATTGATATCAATGGTGACGGACACTTTGCTAATGGTTTCCGTTCGTCACCATTCCGGCAGGTTTCTGTTTTAACGACGGAATCAATAGCGGATTCGACTGCGCTATTGATTCCGTCAGAAAAACGGAAACCTGCCGGAATGGTGACGAACGGAAACCATTAGCAAAGCTTCCGTCACCATTGATATCAATGGTGACTGAAACGGAAGCTGTGGTTTCAGTTTGACTTTCCGTTGCGGGGTTCACCCGACGGAACCCCGGAACGGAAAGCCAACGCTGATGTGAATAGGCCCTTATCCCCTCATCTTTCCCTTCTGAGCCCTGCTGTGTGCCCAGGCAGCTGTTAACAGCCACATGTAGGGTATTGCCATACCCGGGAGAACCCACATTACAGTTTATGGGGTGTATGTCTCCAGTCAAAATGCTCTCTATACCTCTGGATGAATGCCTTAAAGGGTGTAGTTTTTAAAATGGTCACTTCTCAGGGGTTTAAACTTTACTGGTACCTCAGGGGCTTCTGCATACATGACTTGGCACCAGAAAATCCCCAGTAGGCCAAATGGTGGTCCTTTCCTTCTGAGCCCTCCCATGGGCCCAAACGGCAGTTTTTCACCACAAATGGGGTATTGTGGCACTCAGAACAAATTGCGCACCAGAATGGGGTATTTTGTTTCTTGTGGAAATAAGACATTTTCAGCCAAAACTACATATTTGAAAAAAATAATTTTGTTTTAATTCCCAGCCCAATTCAAATAAGTTCTGTGAAAAAACTATGGGGTTTAAATGGTCACATTACCCATAAATGAATTCCTTGAGGGGTGTAGTTTCCAAAATGGAGTCACTTCTGGTAGGTTTCCATTGCTTTGATACCTCTGGGACTCTGCAAATGCGACACGGCACCCGAAAACCAAACTAGCAAAATCTGGACTTCAACAAACACATTGCGCTCCTTTCCTTCTGAGCCCTCCCATGGGCCCAAACGGCAGTTTGTCGCCATAAATGGGGTATTGCCGCACTCAGGACAAATTGGGTAACAAAATGGGGTATTTTATTACTTGTGAAAATAAGACATTTTGAAACCTAACTACATCTTATTGGAAAAAAAAAATATATTTTTTAAATTCCCAGCCCAATTCAAATAAATTCTGTGAAAAAATGGTGGGTTAGAATGGTCATAACACCCATAAATGAATTCCTTGAGGGGTGTAGTTTCCAAAATGGGGTCACTTCTGGTGGGTTTCCATTGCTTTGATACCACTGGGGTTCTGCAAATGCGACATGGCACCGAAAACCAATCCAGCAAAATCAGGACTCCAAAGAACACAGCGCTCCTTCCCTTCTGAGGCTTCCCATGGGCCTAAACTGCAGTTTATCGCCAAAAATGGGGTATTGCTGCACTCAGGAGAAATTGGGCAACAAAATGGGGTAATTTGTTCCCTGTGAAAATAACAAATTTTAATGAAAAATTACATTTTATTGGAAAAAATTGCATTTTTTTTAATTTCATAGCCCAATTCAAATACGTGCTGTGTAAAAACTGTTGGGTCAAAATGGTAACAACAATCATAAATAAATTCCTTGAGGGGAAGTTTCCAAAATGGGGTCACTATTGGGGGATTCCTACTGTTTTGGCACCTCAACACCTCTTCAAACGTTGCATGCTGCCTAAAATATATTCTAATAAAAAAGAGGCCCCAAAATGCACTAGGTGCTTCTTTGTTTCTGAGGCTTGTGTTTTAGTCCACGAGAACACTAGAGCCACATGTGGGACATTTCTAAAAACTTCAGAATCTGGACAATTCATATTTAGTATTTCTCTGGTAAAACCTTCTGTGTTACAGAAAAAAATTGAATAAATTTGAAATTCATCAAGAAAAATGAAATTTGCAAATTTCACCTTCACGGTGCATTAATTCTTGTGAAATGCATAAAGCGTTAAAAAAAACAACTTTCTAAATGCTGTTTTGAATTCTTTGAGAGGTCTAGTTTTTAAAATGGGGTGTTTTATGGGGGTTTCTAATACATAGACCTCTCAAAACCACTTCAGAACTGTACAGGTACCTTAAAAAAAAGGCTTGTGAAATTTTCTTAATAAAATAATAGAAATTGCTGTTTATGTTCTAAGCCTTGTAACGTCCACGAAAAATAAAATAATGTTCAAAACACGATGCCAATCTAAAGTAGACATATGGGAAATGTGAACTAGTAACTATTTTGGGTGGTATAACCATCTGTTTTACAAGCAGATGCATTTAAATTCAGAAAAATGCTATTTTTTCAAAATTTTCTCTTAAGTTTTGCAATTTTTCACAAATAAACACTAAATATATTGACCAAATTTTGCCACTAACATAAAGCCCAATGTCTCACGAGAAAACAGTCTCAGAATCGCTTGGATAGGTTTAAGCATTTCGTAGTTATTACCACATAAATTGAAATATGTCAGATTTGAAAAAATGGGACCTGAGCCTTAAGGCCCAAACTAGGCTGCGTCCTTAAGGGGTTAAATTCATTTTTTAGGAGTTTTCTTGTGATTGAAATGGATAAACTTTCCAAAGATATTAACCCCTTAAGGACACAGCCTGTTTTCACCTAATGGACCAGGCCATTTTTTTCAAATCTGACATGTCACTTTATATGATAATAACTTTAGAATGCTTCTGTTTTTTCAAGCGATTCTGAGATTGTTTTCTCGTGACACATTGTACTTTACGTTGGTGGTAAAATTTGGTCGATACATTCCGTATTTATTTGTGAAAAATAGCAAAATTTAGAGAAAATTAACAAAAATTTGCATTTTTCTAAATTTAAATGTATCTACTTGTAAAATAGATAGTTATACCACACAAAATAGTTACTAGTTAACATTTCCCATATGTGTGTTTTGTGTTGGCATTGTTTTTTGAACATTCTTTTATTTTTAGAATGCCTATGAAGACATATATAGACAACAATACTAGAAGTGTAAATAACCATAGTACAAGTAAAGCACTAACCAATATAAAAAAAATATCTTTATTTGGAAATTATTTAACCCCTTCCCCCTGCTTGCATTCTGGGCCCTAATGACCAAGCCATTTTTTAAGTTTTTCCATTGTCACACTCGAAGAGCTATAACTATTTTATTGTTCCGCCGATGCAGTTGTATGAGGGCTTGTTTTTTGCGGGACGACTTGTAGTTTTTATTGCTACCATTTGAGAGTAGATGCGACTTTTTGATCACTTTTTATCAAATTTTTTTTAAGTCAGGATTAACAGAAAACATACATTTTTCCATTGTTTTTTATTTTATTTTTTACAGCGTTCACCGTGCGGGTTAAATAATGTAACAGCTTTATAGTCGGGGTCGTTACGGACGCGGCGATACCAAATATGCGTAACCTTTTTGCTTTATTGTGGTTTTTTTTAATAATAAAGCAGTTTGTAAGGGGAAAAAGTGGGGTTTTCATTTTTTTTTTTCCACATTTTTTTTATTAACTTTATTCAACTTTTTTTTTTACTTGTCCTACTAGGGGACTTTCATATGCGATCATCCGATCGCATTTATAATACACTGCAATACTTTTGTATTGCAGTGTATTACTGCCTGTCCGTTTAAAGCGGACAGGCATCTGCTAGGTCATGCCTCCGGCATGATCTAGCAGGCATTTACTGCAGGTAGACCCGGGGGCCTTTATTAGGCCCCCGGCTGCCATTAGAGACACAGACACTCGGCGATATTATTGCCGGGTGTCGGTGGGAGAGAGAGGGAGCTCCCTCCCTCTCTCCAAAACCACTCAGATGCGGTGCACACTATTGTGCACCGCATCTGAGGGGTTAAACGGGTGAGATCGATACGAATATTGATCTCACCCGGCAGAGCAGGGACGTCCCCAGCCCTCAGCTGCCTCTAGCAGCTGGGAGCAGGGAGATTTCACGGCTCCCTGCTCTGTTTACTTTATTCTAATGCAGCGCCGTGGAATAGCGGCGCTGTAGAATAAAGCCCCTTAATGACCACCGTGAAAAGGCTAATCGGGGGTCATTAAGGGGTTAAAAACAGACATAGACCATCACATACAATATAAAACAACACATAATAAAAATGTGGTAGTGGTATCTAGGAGCAACAAATGTATCATATTATACATCTATGGAATCAAACAGTGTATTGTCAAGGTATTGACAATACTGTACAAGAATACCTCAACAGTTAACGGTATACTAAATATGCACACACTGGACAAAAAATACAAATGACAGTGTCAGAGAGACTGATCCAAGATATAAAAAATATATAAAGTCAGGATCAGATCTATGTGAAATACCAACCCATATTCTGCATGTCTGCCCCTAAATGCGTCAACCACAGACTACACCAAAACACCCCGATGTACGTTTCGCCGTCAGCTTTTTTAAGGGATCTTTTATTTGTACAGGACGTTACAAGGCTTAGAACTTTAGCAGCAATTTCTCACATTTTCAAGAACATTTCAAAACACTAGTTTTTCAGGGACCAGTTAAGTTCTGAAGTGACTTTGAGGGCCTTATATATTAGAAACCTCGTATAAAACACCCCATTTTAAAAACTCCACCCCTCAAAGTATTCGGAACAGCATTTAGAAAGTTTCTTAACCCTTTTGGTGTTTCACAGGAATTAACCCCTTCAGGACTGAGCCTGTTTTGGCCTTCAGGACGAAGCCGATTTTTCAAATCTGACGTGTCATTTTATGTGGTAATAACTCCGGAATGCTTTTGCCTATCCAAGTGATTCTGAGATTGTTTTCTCGTGACATATTGTACTTTATGTTAGGGAAAAAATGTGGTCGATAAATTCAATATTTATTTGTAAAAAACACCAAGATTTAGAGAAAATTAGCAAAAATTAGCATTTTTCTAAATTTAAATGTATCTACTTGTAAAACAGATAGTAATACCACACAAAATACTTACTAGTTTATATTTCCCATAGTTCTACTTTGTTTGCATCGTTTTTTGAGCATTCTTTTATTTTTCTAGGACGTTACAAGGCTTAGAACTTTAGCAGCAATTTCTCATATTTTCAAGAAAATTTCAAAAGCCTATATTTTCAGGGACCAGTTCAGTTCTGAAGTGGCTTTGAGGGCCCTATATATTAGAAAGTCCCCATAAATCACCCCATTTTGAAAACTTCACCCCTCAAAGTATTCAAAACAGCATTCAGAAAGTGTTGTAACCCTTTAGGTGTTTCACAGGAATTAAAACAAAGTAGAGGTGAAATTTACAAATTTCATTATTTTATTTTTTTTTGAAAATTGATTTCTAATACATTTTTTCTGTACCACAGAAGGTTTTACCCAAGAAATGCAACTCAATATTTATTGCCCAGATTCTGCAGTTTTTAGAAATATCCCACATGTGGCCCTATTGCGGTAATGGACTGAAACACAGGCCTCAGAAGCAAAGGAGCACCTAGTGGATTTTGGGGCCTCCTTTTTTTAGAATATATTTTAGGCACCATGTCAGGTCTGAAGAGGTCTTGTGGTACCAAAACAGTAAAGACCCCCCAAAAGTGACCCCATTTTGGAAACTATACCCCTCAAGGAATTTATCTATGGGTATAGTTAGGATTTTGAATCCACAGTTTTTTTGCTAAATTTATTTGAATTAGTATGTGAAGATGAAAATCCTGCTTTTTTTGTGAAAAAACTTAGAAATTTGTAATTTTTGCAAGGAATAAAGTAGAAAAAACACTCCAACATATGTAAAGCAATTTCTTCTGATTTATAGCAATACCCCATATGTGGTAATAAACTGCCGTTTGGACCCACAGCAGGCCTCTGAAGAGAAGGAGCACCATTTGGATTTCAGATTTTGCTGGAATAGTTTTCAGTGCCGTGTCGCGTTTGCAATGCATTGGAGGGATGAAAACCGTGGAAACCCCCCAATAGTGACCCCATTTTGGAAACTACACCCCTCAAGGAATTTTTCTAGGGGTAAAGTTAGCATTTTGACCCCAAAGTTGTTTTGCTGAATTCATTGGAATTAGTCTAAGGTAAAAATCTACTTTTTTCCTGTAAGAACTTAGACATTTTTAATTTAGTAATAAATGTAATTAATTTAATTGAATTAAGGAATAAAGGAGAAAAAGCACCCCAGCATTTGTAAAGCAATTTCTCCTGGTTACGTCAATACCCCATATGTGGTAATAAACTGCTGTTTGAACCCACACCGGGGCTTAGAAGGGAAGGAGCGCTATTTGGCTTTTGGAGCTCAAATTTAGCTGGAATAGTTTTTGGGTGTCATGTCGAATTTGCAAAGCCACTGAGAGACCGAAACAGTGGAAGCCCCCCAAAAGTAACCCCATTTGAGAAACTACACCACTTAAAGAATCTATCTAGGGGTATAGTGAGCATTTAGGCCCCACACGTCTTTTGCAGAATTTATTAGAATTAGGCCGTGAATATTAATATCAACATTATTTCCACTAAAATGTTGCATTTTTTCGATTTCACTAAGGATAAAGGAGAAAATGCACCCCAACATTTGCAAAGCAATTTCTCCCGAGTACGGCTATACCCCACATGTGGTCATAAATGTTTTTTTCATTCGAAAGTAGGGATGCACGGTGCATCGAAGTTTCGATACTGTGCATCCCTAAACGGTTCGATACCGCTATTTCCTGTATTTCGATACTGAGCTGCGCAGCCGCACAGCTCAGTATAGTAATACATGAATGTATGGGAACGCGGCTGTGTAATTCTGCCACAGCCCCGCTCCTGAGTCATGATAAGTTCGCGGGGTCAGGATGATGTTATTCGGCCGGCGCTGCACTAATGATCTGCGGCACTGAAGACAGAACATGGCGGGCGCACTGCAAAACACCCCCATGTTCTGTCTCCAGTGCCTGAACTGCCGCTCATTAGTGTAGCGCCGGCAGCACCTCCTTATGCTGACCGCGCGCGCACTTCCTGTCAGGAGCGGGGCAATGGCTGTATTACACAGCCGCAGCCCTGCTCTATAACGGCGGAGATCAGAGAAACCTCTCATCTCCGCCGTTATTCCCCTGAATGCTGCGATCACAGCTGACTGCAGCATTCAGGAGAAAATGAGAAGGGGGGGGATGCCCCTGGATGCGTCACAGGGAATTCCTGTAACGCGATAGAGGGCCATACCATATATGGGCATACAGCCCAGGGTCTATTGACGGACCCCAGGGCTGTCTTACCATATTTCCTGTTGTTAGGGCATACCCAAGTATGTCCTAACAACTTCCTGTGTGCTGTCCGTCCACAGGCTAATGTACTGGCATATATCTGATATATGTCAGTACATTAAAGTTTAAAAATAAAGTAAAAACAAAGTATTGTTAAATTTTTAAAAAAAAATACACATTCACCTTTTTTACAATAAACATTAAAATAAGTCTCAATACATAAAATATACACATTCAGTAATGGCGCGCACAAGATTTTTTTTGCATCATTTATGATGTGTGCTCTGTAAAAAAATAAAATAAAAACTGCTTTCTATCACTTATTGTGGGGCACGAGGTGCGATGATGAATTTAACCTCTAAGTGCCTCACATTAATAGTAATTAACCCCATCATGTACCTCGCACATTAACCCATTATGACCGAGAAACATGATGGGATTAATTACTATTAATGTGAGGCGCGTTCAAAATTAATCACACGTCGCGCCTCACATCAGAAAACTGAAGAATTATTTTTTTTATTACTGTTGGCAAAGTATCAAAATTGGTATCGAAATCGCAATACTACACGAAGTATCGGTATCGAAGTCCAAATTCTGGTATCGTGACATCCCTATTAGAAAGTAATTAACCCTTTCTGAACTGATCCATGTTTTTCTTTTTCGTTTTTCCTCCCCGCTTTCCGAGAGCCACAACTTTTTTATTTTTCCGTCAACAGAGCGGTGTGAGGGCTTATTTTTTGCGGGACGAGCTGTAGTTTTTATTGGTACCATTTTTTGGTACATAAGACTTTTTGAGCACTTTTTTATTAAAACTGATTTTGCCGTTTGAAATTTATTTTTCACGGCGTTCACTGTGCGAGTTCAATAATGGTATATTGTAATAGCTTGGACTTTTACGGACGCAGCGATACCAATTTTGTGTATTTTTTTTTACATTACTTTAGAGTAAAAATGTGAAAGGGGTTTCTTTTTGGACTTTAAATATTTAATTTTTTCCACTAATAATAACTATTTACTTTTGTTTTTACACATTTTATTAGTCCCCCTAGGAGGCTTGAACCAGCAATCGTTAGATCACTGGTAGAATACACGGCAATACTAATGTAACCAAAGCGTTCCAGACAGGCCCACAAAAACGGCCATTCTACAGAGTCGAAAGCCTTCATGGTGTCTAAAGAAGCAATCGCCCACTGCATATCACGTGCCCTGCCCAATTGTGTAATGGCCTGCACCTTTCTAATATTGATACTAGTAGATTTCCCTGGCATAAAGCCTGTTTGATCTGTGTGTATAATGGAAACGATGATCTCATTCAATCGTTTAGCTAATAATTTTGTCAATATTTTATAATCTACGTTGACTAACGATATAGGTCGATATGAACCACAATCTAGAGGATCCTACTAATTTATGTTTTATTGCAGAAAATCGGTTTAATTCATTTTTTTTCTGTAACACAGAAGGTTTTATTAGAGAAATGCAAATTCATGTTTATTGCCCAGATTCTGCAGTTTTTAAAAATACCCCACATGTGGCCCTAGTGTGCTACTGGAGTGAAGCACCGGCCTCAGAGACAAGGGAGCATCTAGTGGATTTTGGGGCCTCAATTTTATTAGAATATATTTTAGGCACCATGTCAGGTTTGAAGAAGTCTTGTGGTGCCAAAAGAGTGGAACCCCCCCCCCCCCCCAAAAGACACCAGTTTGCAATCTACATCCCTCAAGGAATTTTTCAAGGGGTATAGTGAGCATTTTAACCCAGCAGGTATTTTGCCGAATTTAGTGGAATTAGGATGTAAAAATGTAAATCTAAATTTTTTCCATTAAAATGTAGAAATCTTCAAAATTTACAAGGCATAAAGGAGAAAAATCACCCCAACACTTGAATAGCTATTTCTCACGTTTAGGGCAATACCCCATATCTTGTAATAAACTGCTGTTTGGACCCATGGCATGGCTCAGAAGGGAATTGGCTTTCGGAGCTCAAGTTTTGCTGGAATGGTTTTCAGTGACATGTTGCATTTGCAAATCCCCAGAGGGACCAAATCAGTTGAAACCACTGAAATGTGAGCCCATTTTGGGAAACTACACCCCTGAAGGAATTTATCAAGGGGTATAGTGAGCATTTTGACCCCACATTTTTTTTTTTTTGCTGAATTTAGTGGAATTAGTCCGTGAAAATGAAAATCGAAGTTTTTTTCTAATAAAATTTAGTTTTAGCTCAGATTTTTCCATTTTCACAATAGGTAAAGGAGAAAATACCCCAACATTTGTAAAACAAACTCTTCTGAGCACGGCAATACCCCATATGTGGTAATAAACGGCTGTTTGGACCCACGGCAGGGCTTAGAAGGGAAGGAGCACCATTTGGCTTTTGGAGCTCAATTTTAGCTGGAATGGTTTTCGGATGCCATGTCACATTTGCAAAGGCCCTGAGGGGACAAAACAGTGGAAACCACCCAAAAGTGACCCCATTTGGGAAACTACACCCCTGAAGGTATTTATTGAGGGGTATAGTGAGCATTTTGACCCCACATTTTTTTTTTTTTGCTGAATTTAGTGGAATTAGTCCGTGAAAATGAAAATCGAAGTTTTTTTCTAATAAAATTTAGTTTTAGCTCAGATTTTTCCATTTTCACAATAGGTAAAGGAGAAAATACCCCAACATTTGTAAAACAAACTCTTCTGAGCACGGCAATACCCCATATGTGGTAATAAACGGCTGTTTGGACCCACGGCAGGGCTTAGAAGGGAAGGAGCACCATTTGGCTTTTGGAGCTCAATTTTAGCTGGAATGGTTTTCGGATGCCATGTCACATTTGCAAAGGCCCTGAGGGGACAAAACAGTGGAAACCACCCAAAAGTGACCCCATTTGGGAAACTACACCCCTGAAGGTATTTATTGAGGGGTATAGTGAGCATTTTGACCCCACATTTTTTTTTTTTTGCTGAATTTAGTGGAATTAGTCCGTGAAAATGAAAATCGAAGTTTTTTTCTAATAAAATTTAGTTTTAGCTCAGATTTTTCCATTTTCACAATAGGTAAAGGAGAAAATACCCCAACATTTGTAAAACAAACTCTTCTGAGCACGGCAATACCCCATATGTGGTAATAAACGGCTGTTTGGACCCACGGCAGGGCTTAGAAGGGAAGGAGCACCATTTGGCTTTTGGAGCTCAATTTTAGCTGGAATGGTTTTCGGATGCCATGTCACATTTGCAAAGGCCCTGAGGGGACAAAACAGTGGAAACCACCCAAAAGTGACCCCATTTGGGAAACTACACCCCTGAAGGTATTTATTGAGGGGTATAGTGAGCATTTTGACCCCACAGTGTTTTTTTTTGCTGAATTTAGTGGACTTATGCTGTGAAATTTAAAAATTACTTTTCTTCTGAAAAAACTTGGAAATTTTACATTTTTACAAGAAATAAAGGAGAACAAGCACCCCAACATTTGAAAAGCAATTTTTCCCGATTTATGGCAATACCCCATATGGGGTTATAAACTGTTGTTTGGACACACGGCAAGGGTCAGAAAGAGAGGAGCGCTATTTGGCATGCAGATTTTGCTGGCTTGGTTTTTGGGCACCAATTGCAAAACCCTAAAGGTACCAAAGTACAGTGGTAGCCCCCCAGAAGTGACCCCATTTTGAAAATTACACCCCTCAAGTCATTTATCATTTACCTGGATATATGACAGGGCTCAGAAGTAAAAAGCACCTTGCGCATTTGAATTCGATTTTGGAGATTTTTACACCATTGGCACACTATTGCTGGGCTCTGAGGTCAAATAGTAAAACAAACCCCCAAGTAGTGACCCCTATTTTGGAAACTACACCCCTTAAGACATTTTAAGGGGTGTAGAGAGCATTTTGACCCAACAGGTTTTTTTTTTTATGAGAAATTAATGCACAGCATATGTTAAATTGCAATTTTCCGCTGATATGCTATTTTATCGCACAATGTTTGTGCCACCAAAGACCAAATACCTCATAAAACTTTAAGTGGGTTCTCCTGGGTATGGCGATGCCATATATGTGAACGTAAACTGATGTTTGGGTATGATGTAGGGTTCAGAAGGGAGGGAGCGCCATTTGGCTATCGGCGTGCAGATTATGTTTGGTAGTAGTTCTGTTTGGGTATTGCTGTTATTTAATTTTGTAATGTGAGGGCATATGTAATCTGTGCGGAGAAAATCAGGGTATAATAAGAGGTTATAATAATGCGGTAAATAAATAATCCGCAGATATGTGGCCCGTGTCGCACTGATAAATGGCTCCCAATCTTATCCGCTTTTGGAACACTGTACATTTTGCATCGCCATATTCTGAGAGACAGAACTTCTTTATTTTTTTCTTCACCGGAGCTGTGTTTCGGGACAATCTGTAGTTTTCATTGCTACCATTTTGGGGTGCATGCGATTGTTTGATCACTTTTTATTCCATTTTTTGGAAAGCAAGGTGACCAAAAACCAGCAATTCTGTTATGTTTTTGATACATTTTTTTTACAGCATTCACCGTGGGCTATAAATGACCATTTTACTTTATTCTGTGGGTCGATACGATTACGGCGATAACAAAATGTATATAGTTTTTTTTTTAAGTTTTGCGGCGTTTACGCAATAAAATAATTTTTTTAAAATTGTATTTATTTCTTGTGTCACCGTATTTTGAGAGCCATAGCTTTTTTTATTTTTCAATCAAAAAAGCTGTGGGACGGCTTGTTTTTTTGCGGGACTAGTTGTAGTTTTCATTGGTACCGTTTTGGGGTACAAACAACGTTTTATTCCATGTTTTGGGAGGGGTGGTGATAAAAAAATAGATTCTGTCATGCTTTTTTACTTATCTTTTTTGCGGTGTTCACCGTGTGGGAAAAATATCATTACAGTTTTATAATTGGGGTCGTTACGGACGCGGCGATACCAAATGTGTGTACCTTTTTTTTAACGTGTTAATTTTTTTCCTAGAATTAAAGGCTTATTATAGGAAAAAAGGCAAAGTTTGTTTTTATTAACTTGAAACTTTTATTTTTACACTTTTATTCAACTTATTTTTTTGTCCCACTTGGGGACTTGAGGGCCTGCACTTCTGATGTTTACTCTAATACATTGCACTACCCACGTAGTGCAATGCATTAGAGCTGTCAGTCATTCACTGACAGCAAGCCTATTAGGTCCCATCTGTGGGCGGGGCCTAATAGGCTATCGTACGTGGCAGACCAGGAGACTATTATTAGGCCACAAACCAATGCCATATCAACGATCGGCATCCTCCCGATAACATTGTGTCGATGCCCATCGCTACAAACTACTAAGATGCCGCGATCGCTTTTGATCGCGACATCTAAGGCGTGAATAGCAGGGATCAGAGCTAGCTCCGTTCCCTCCCGTTACAGCACGGTGTCAGCTGTAACATACAGCTGACACCGGCGGCTGATGTCGCTTCTGAGCCTGCACCATCTTTCTTTAGCGACCGGAAGCCTTTTAGGCCCCGCCTCCGGGCGGGACCAGCAGGCTACAGTACTTGGCAGACCGGAGGCCATTGTTAGGCTCCCGGTCTGCCAGAACTGCCATTGGAACCCAGCAATCTGCATTGCGGGGTTCCGATCTGCTAGGAAACACCATAGATGCAGCGCTCGCTTTTGAGCGCTGTGTCTAAGGGGTTAATCGGCGGATCGGAGGCTAGCTCCGGTCATGGCCATGCAGCAGGGTATCGGCTGTAATATACACCTGACACCCGCTGGCGATGAGCCCGCACCAGCAACACAACGTACACATGCGTTGTGTTGCGTTAATTCCTTAACGATAGTGACGTACCCATACGTTGGATGACGTTAAGGGGTTAAAGTAATAAAATCTTTAATGTACTTTCCTTTAGAATTCTTTAATATTCTCCTTGTCTGTGTACACACTTGTGTGCAGTAACCATATAGACGTCAATACAGCGGGCCTTATCTGGCTGGCCCTATGGACAATCAGTCACCGCGCAGGTGTAAAAACAGATGTAATGGGGCCCTCAAACAGCAGGAGTAGTGGGGGGAACGGTAAAGAATTCTAGATTTCAGTAGTTTATTGTTTTAAAGAGGCTCTGTCACCAGATTATAAGTGCCCTATCACCTACATAATCTGATCGCTGCTGTAATGTAGATAACAACAGTGGTTTTTATTTAGAAAAACAATCATTTTTGGCCAAGTTATAAATAATTTTAGATTTATGCTAATTAGTTTCTTAATAGACAACTAGGCGTGTTTTTACTTTTTACGACCTGGTCATTGTAAAGAGAAGTTTATGACGCTGACCAATCCGCATCATACACTTCTCATTGTTCCAGCCCAGCGTGATTGTGCAGTGAAAGAAGCTGGGCTGCAACAATGAGAAGTGTATGATGCGGATTGGTCAGCGTCATACACTTCTCTTCACAACGCTCAGTTGTCTATTAACCCCTTCAAGACTGTGCCTGTTTTGGCCTTAAAGAGGCTCTGTGACCACATTATAAATGCCCTATCTTGTACATAATGTGATCGGCGAGGTAATCTAGATTACAGCAGTGTTTTTTATTTAGAAAAACTATCATTTTTGATGGAGTTATGACCTATTTTAGTTTTATTCTAATGAGTTTCGTAATGGACAACTGGGCGTGTTTTACTTTTTGGCCAAGTTGGCGTTGTGGAGAGAAGTGTATGACGCTGACCAAACAGCGTCATACACTTCTCTCCATTCATTTACACAGCACATAGCGATATCGCTATGAGCAGCCACATACACAAAAACAGTGTCCTGACGAGAATATACATTACCTCCAGCCAAGACGTGATGTCTATTCCCAATCCTGACACTTCTCTAACGTTTCTGTGAGATTTACAGCAAGTCATGCGTACTCTCGTTTTAAATGACAGTTTACAGCGTAATCTTGCCTTGCTGTAAATCTCACAAACGTTAGCGAAGCGTCAGCATTCTGAATAGACATCACGTCCTGGTTGGAGGTAATGCATATTCATTGTCAGGACACTGCAGTAACGTTAGTGTTTGTGTATGTGGCTGCACATAGCGATATAGGTCAGCGTCATACACTTCTCTCCACAACGCCCACTTGGCCAAAAAGTAAAACACGCCCAGTTGTCCATTAAGAAACTCATTGGCATAAAGCTAAAATAGGTCATAACCGTCAAAAATGATAGTTTTTCTAAATAAAAAACACTGCTGTAATCTACATTACAGCGGCGATCACATTATGTGCAAGATAGGCCACTTATAATGTGGTGACAGAGCCTCTTTACAAGCCTATTTTTCAAATCTGACGTGTCACTTTATGTGGTAATAACTCTGGAATGCTTTTACCTATGGAAGCGATTCTGATATTTCCTCGTGACATATTGTAGTTTGTTAGTGAAAAAATTTGGTCGATAAATTCAATATTTATTTATAAAAAACCAAGATTTGGAGAAAATGTGCAAAAATTAGCATTTTTCTAAATTTAAATGTATCTGCTTGTAAAACAGATAGTAATACCGCACAAAATAGTTACTAGTTTACATTTCCCAAATGTCTACTGTATCTTGGCATCGTTTTTTGAACATTCTGTTATTTTTCTAGGATGTTACAAGGCTTAGAACTTTAGCAGCAATTTCTCACATTTTCAAGAAAATTTCAAAAGGCTATTTTTTTCAGGGGCCAGTTCAGTTCTGAAGTGGCTTTGAGGGCCTTATATATTAGAAAGTCCCCATAAATCACCCCATTTTGAAAACTGCATCCCTCAAAGTATTCAAAACAGAATTCAGAAAGTGTTTTAACCCTTTAGGCGTTTCACAGGAATTAAAGGGACCGTGTCATGATTTTTTTTATTTTATTAATTTGTGTTTTTATTTAATAAAATATTATATTGACTTTTTATTTAATTTTCCACACACACAGTTTTTTTTAATTAACATTTTCTTACTTTACTGGGGGCTGCCATGTTTTATTTCATCTGTGTATGTGTCTCTTAACGACACATACACAGATGGAATACGGCAGCACATTGCATAGGACACAATGAACGTGAGCCGTTCATTGAATCTGGCTATGTACTGCGCAGGCACAGTTCAGAGCCAACCAGCAGAGAAGCTAGTTTCTAGGGAGATAGCAGGCGCCATTATGAAGACTGGCTGCACTGCAGGTAAGGTGTGTGTGTGTGTGTGTCTGTCTGTCTGTCCCTCTCTCACAGACCCCCGCTCTCGTGACCCCCCCCCCCTGTCTAAATATGTTATTTTGGTTTATTGGCACATTGCTGTGTGCACATATTTATATTACAGGATATATTTACATTCAATTGTGTGTTTTTAAGTAGTCATCATACACTATAGCTGGTAACTATTCTGCTTAATTTACTGTTTTATATTTAGCTATGTTTTTATGGCAATCTTTCCTTGATACTCTGAAAGTATCAGTGTAATTTTACTGTAGCACTGTAAGTATATTTAGCAAAAGTAGATTTTTCGGCTATGTGTGAGCTGTCTGTGTGTAGCAGAGCTGAGTGTGTCTGTGTGTAGCAGAGCTGAGTGTCTGTGTAGCAGAGCTGAGTGTGTCTGTGTGTAGCAGAGCTTAGTGTGTCTGTGTGTAGCAGAGCTGAGTGTGTCTGTGTGTAGCAGAGCTGAGTGTGTCTGTGTAGCAGGTCTGTGTGTAGCAGTGCTCTAGGTGTAGCAGAGCTGACTGTGTGTGGAAAGGAATTGGCTCAACATTTCTTTATTTACACAATACGTTTTTTAACCCCTTCAGGACGTAGCCACTTTTGGACCAAATGACAGAGCCTCATTTTTTAAATCTGACTTGTGTTACTTTATGTGGTAATAACTCGGGACTGCTTTTACCTAGCCAAGCGATTCTGAGATTGTTTTCTCGTGACATATTGTACTTTATGTTAGTGAAAAAATTTGGTCGATATATTCAATATATGTTTGTGTGAAAAACACCAAAATTTTGAGAAAATTTGCAAAAAATTAGCATTTTCTAAATTCAAATGTATCTGCTTGTAAGATAGTTATACCACACAATGTAGTTACTAGCTACCTTTTCCAATATGTCTACTTTTAGATTGGCATCATTTTTTTTAACATGCTTTTAATATTCTAGGACGTTACAAGGCTTATAAGTTTAGCAGCAATTTCTCACATTTTCAAGAAAATTTCAAAAACCCATTTTTTTAGGGAACAGTTCAGTTGTGAAGTGGCTTTGAGGGCCTTATATATTAGAAACCCCATAAATCACCCCACTTTAAAAACTGCACCTCTCAAAGTATTCAAAACAGCATTCAGAAAGTTTTTTTTTAACCCTTTAGGTGTTTCACAGGAATTAAAGCAAAGTAGCGGGGAAACGTACAAATTTCATTTTTTTTTGCAGAAATTCCGGTTTAATCCATTTTTCCTGTAATACTGAAGGTTTTTACCAGAGAAACACAACTGAATATTTATTGCCCTGATTCTGAAGTTTTTAGAAATATCCCACATGTGGCCCTAGTGCGCTACTGGACTGAAATACCGGCCTCAGAAGCAAAGGAGCACATAGAGGATTTTAGGGCCTTCCTTTTCTTAGATTATATTTCAGGCGCCATGTCAGGTTAGAAGAGGTCTTGTGGTGCCGAAACAAAGGAAACACCCCAAAAAATACCCCATTATGGAAACTACACCCCTTGAGGAATTCATCTAGGGGTGTAGTGAGCATTTTGACCCCACAGGTGTTACATAGATTTCATTAGAATTGGGCAGTGAAAATGAAAAATTACATTATTTTCCAATACCATGTAGCTTTACCTCAAAATGTTTAATTTTTTCAACAAATAAATGAGGAAAAGCACCCCAATATTTGTAAAGCAACTTCTCCAGAGTACGGAAATACCAAACATGTGGTCATAAACTGCTGTTTGGGCAAGCGGCAGGACTCGGAAGGGAAGGCACACCATTTGGCTTTTGAAGTACAGATTTAGCTGGTTTGATTTCTCTGCACCATGTCGCATTTGTAAAGCACTTAAGGTACCAGTACAGTGGAAACCCCCCAAAAGTGACTCCATTTGGGGAACTACACCCCTAGAGGAATTTATCTAGGGGTGTAGTGAGCATTTTGACCCCCCAGGTGTTTCATAGAATTCATTAGAATTGGGCAGTAAAGATGAAAAATGTAAAAAAAATTTCCACTAAGACGTAGCTTTAGGTAAAAATGTTTCATTTTCTCATCAAATAAAGGAGAAAAATCACCGTAACATTTGTAAAGCAACTTTTCCAGAGTACGGAAATACCCTATATGTGGTAATAAAGTACTGTATGAATACACATCAGGGCTCAGAAGGGAAGGAGCGCCATTTGGCTTTTGGAGAGCAGATTTTGCTGGATTGGTCTCTCTGCGCCATGTCGCTTTTGCAAAGCCCCTTAGGTAGCAGTACAGTGGAAGCTACCCAAAAGTGACTCCATTTGGCAAACTACACCCATTGAGGAATTCATCTAGGGGTGTAGTGAGCATTTTGACCCCGCACGTGTCTCATATATTACATTATTTTCCAATAAGACGCAGCATTAGTTAAAAATTTATCTTTTTCTCAACAAATAAAGGAGAAAAAGCATCGTAACATTTGTAAAGCAACTTCTTCAGAGTAGGGAAATACCCCACACGTGGTCATAAACTGCTATTTGAACACACAGCAAGGCTCTAAAGGGAAGGAGTGCCATTTAGTATTTGGAGTGGAGATTTTATAAGATTCGTTTTTTGACACCATGTTGCATTGAGCTATAGTACCAGTACAGTGGTACCCCCCGAAAAATTACCCCATTTTGGAAACTAGATCCCTCAAAGAATTGATCTAGGGGTGTAGTGAGCATTTTGACCGCACAAGTGTTTTGCAAAAATGAGTAAACGATAGATGTTGCAGATTGAAAATTGCTGTTTTCCACAAATATGCCATTTCAGTGCCCAAGGTGTTGTGCCCAGCTTGTACCACCGTAGACACACATCCCATAAATTGTTAAGCGGGTTTTCCAGAATACCCCATATGTGGTCATAAATTGCCGTTTGGGTACACTGCCAGGCTCAGTTGGACCACCATTTGGCTTTTGAAGCGCAGATTTTGCTTGGTGTATTAGTGGTATTTCAGCTTATAATGTGGGGGCATATGTGAGCTGGGCGGAGTACATCAGGGTATATGTAAGCTGGGCGGAGTACATCAGGGCATATGTAAGCTGTGAGGAGTACATCCGGATATATGTAAGCTGGGCGGAGTACATCGGTATATGTAATATGCGCGGAGTACATCAGGATATATGTAAGCTGTGCGGAGTATATCAGGATATATGTAAACTGTGGAGTACATCAGGGCATATGTAAGCTGTGAGGAGTACATCAGGGTATATGTAAGCTGTGCGGAGTACATCAGGGTATATGTAAGCTGTGGAGTACATCAGGGTATATGTAATATGTGCGGGTACATCGGGCTATATGTAAGCTGTGAGGAGTACAGGGGTAAAAACTACAAGGGGTTAAAAACACGTGTATAAAAAGCGCGTTGTATGTACTAACAGCGCACTTTACCAATTATGTAAATAAAAAGCGTAATCAAGCGTTTTTTGATGTGGATTTTGGCACGTAAAATGCGCAAAAAGAGTGTTAAATACATGCCATGTGAACCTGTCAACTGAAAAGTCATTCACTTAACTTTCATCGTTCTAAGGGTATGTTCACACAGTGTTTTCGGGCCGTAAACGTACTGAGTAATCGGAAGCAGAATGCCTACACACATTTGTCCATTGAAATACGGCGTTCTGTTCCGACGGGGCGTTTTTTACTCTGCCGTTTTCCAAAAATGGCACGTAAAAAGACGCCCACCAAAATGTAGTGCATGGACGTTTTTTTTTCCATTGAATCTATAGAAAAACAGCTTAAAAAACGGGCGTAAAAAACGCGGATTTGATTAAAAAATGGCTGAAAATAAGCAGCTGTTTTCCCTTTGTTTAGTAAGCGTGTGAACATACCGTTAGGCTTTTGGTGTGTCCTATAGCTTCTGCCAGTTGCCATTTGTACAATCACTCCCAAAATGACAGCCGGACACTGCTTAGCAATTTAAAGGGAATGTGTTGCCAGAAAAACATGTTTTTTTTTTAAAAATTAAACATTTAGTGTGTAGGTGATTAAACATTGTTCAAATTTTTTTTATTTTTTTCACGAGTCAGGAAATAGTCAGGAAATATTATAAATTAATTCTAATTTATAATACTACCCATTTTTGGTCACTAGATGGAGCTATTCCCAAAATTGCAGCATTGCAACATTGGGTTAAAAGCCCTCGCTCTAGTGAGCTCTCAGCATCCCCCCCCTCCTTTATCCTGGCTAGTGCCGGGATAAACGAGGGGTTTGAACGGTGTAACCTCCTACACTGTGTGTCGCCATTTTTTGAGCTAACACACAGTGTAGTAGGTTTACATACAGTAGTAAACACACACAAACACGAACATACATTGAAATCTCTTACCTGCTCCTGCCGCCGCGGCTCCCTCCGGCCCGTCCGCTCCGTTTGCTGCCGCTGGTCCAAGTGCACAAATCCGGAAGCCGCGACCGGAAGTAGTAATATTACTGTCCGGCCGCGACTTCCGGTCCACAGGAAAATGGCGCCGGACGGCGCCAATTTCGAATTGGACTGTGTGGGAGCGGCGCATGCGCAGTTCCCACACAGACGCCGCACACTGAAGTCAATGGGACGGGAGCCGTTCGCAGTCCCTATGGGACTGTGGCTGCCGTATTCCATGTCTGTATGTGTCGTTAATCGACACAGACAGAAATGGAACAAAAAATGGCAGCCCCCATAGGGAAGAAAAAGTGTAAAAATAAGAAAAAGTAAAACACAAACACACAAATAAATATAAACGTTTTTAATAAAGCACTAACATCTTGAACATATGAAAATTTTTTTGGGTGATGACACTGTTCCTTTTAAAGACACCTTTTCCTGGCTTGTAGGAGGAGGGGGGTGAGATTCCCTCCCAAATTTATGGCAGCTGTGAGTCAGGTTGCTTTGTCTTGTTCACCTTGCTGTAATTCTGGGAAGTGCTCCCTCTGGTGGCCAACATAGGAAAACATGTCAAATTATTTAATTTTTAATACTTTCCACCATGTGGAAGAAAAAAAAAATACAGCAAAAAACTTAAAAAATATAATAGAAATAAGTAACTTTAAAAAAAAAAAAAAAAAGGTTTCATTCGCAACACATTACCTTTAAAGCAAAGTAGAGGTGAAATTTGCAAATTTAATTTCTTTTTTGCCAAAATTCATTTGTAATAAAAAAAAAATCTGTACCACAGAAGGTTTTACCCGAGAAATGCAACTCAATATTTATTGCCCAGATCCTATAGTTTTTAGAAATATCCCACATGTGGCCCTAGTCTGCTACTGGACTAAAACACGGGCCTCAGAAGCAAAGGAACACCTAGTGGATTTTGGGGCCTCCATCTTATTAGAATATATTTTAGGCACCATGTCAGGTTTGAAGAGGTCTGGTGGTGCCAAAACAGTGGAAACCCCCCAAAAGTGCAAACTACACCCCTCAAGGAATTTAT
Organism: Rhinoderma darwinii; assembly: GCF_050947455.1. NCBI lineage: Eukaryota > Metazoa > Chordata > Amphibia > Anura > Rhinodermatidae > Rhinoderma > Rhinoderma darwinii. The sequence goes on along the minus strand of NC_134688.1, from coordinate 324,191,220 downwards.
TTAGGGGTGTAGTTAGCATTTAGCACAGTTTTTTTTTGCTAAATTTATTTGAATTCGTATGTGAAGATGAAAATCTACTTTTTTTTGTGAGAAAACGTAATTTTTTTTTTCATTTTTACAAGCAATAAAGGAGAAAAAAACAGCCCAACATATATGTAAAGCAATTTCTCCCGATTTATAGTAATACCCCATATGTGGTAATAAACTGCTGTTTGGACCCACAGCAGGGCTCAGAAGAAAAGGAGCTCCTTTGGATTTCTGATTTTGCTGGAATAGTTTTCAGCGCCGTGTCACGTTTGCAATGTACTGGAGGGACCAAAACAGTGGAAACCCCCAAATGTGACCCCATTTGTTTTACTACCCTTGGCCACCTGCCTTTCATTTTGTATTTTTGCTAATTTTATTACATTTTTACAGATCTTATTAAGCTCTTTATATTTTACAAAGGCTGCAGATGTACCCTCAGATTTGTATTTTTTAAATGCCCTTTTTTTGTCATGTATTGCCCCTTTCACAGAAGGTGTAAGCCATCTGGGATTTAATTTTAGTCGTTTATACTTACCTATAGGAATACATTTTGCAGTATAATTACCCAAAATAGATTTGAAAATCTCCCATTTATCATTTGTCCCATTATTTGACATTAGTTCTTCCCAGTCTATATCCTGAATTTCAGCCCTCATCCTGGGGAAATTGGCTTATCATATTGTGAGAGCCAGAACATTTTTTTTATTTTTTCGTCACCGCAGCTGTGTGAGGGCTTATTTGTTGCGGGAGAATCTGTAGTTTTCATTGGTACCATTTTGGGGTTCATGTTTTTTTTTTTTTATCTTTTATTAGTTTTTATTCAATTTTTTGGCAAGCAAGGTGACCAAAAACCATCAATTCTGACAATGGTTTTTATTATTATTTTTTTACTGCGTTCACCCTGGGCTATAACTGACCGTTTTACTTTATTATACGGGGCGGTACGATTACGGCGATACCATATGTATATCGTTTTTTTTATGTTTTGCAGCGTTTGTGCAATAAAATCACTTATTTATAAAATTTATTTTGTGTCACCTGAGAGTCATAACTGTTTTATTCTTCAGTCAAAAAAGCTGTGTAAGGGCTTGTTTTTTGCAGGACGGGTTGTACGTTTTATTAGTACTACTTTGGCGTGCATTTGACTTTTTAATCACTTCTTATTGTATATTTTGGGAGGGGTGGTGACCAAAAAATAGTGATTCTAACGTTTTTGCTTTTTTTTTTTGCGGTGTTCATCGTGTCGGAAAAATATTATTATAGTTTTATAGATGGGGCCGTTATGAATGCGGTGATACCAAATATGTGTATCTTTTTAACGTGTTCATTTTTTTCCTATAATTAAAGTCTTATTATAGGAAAAAAAAGCATTTTTTGTTTGTCACTTATAACTTTTATTTTTACACTTTTTTATTATCTTTTTTTTACTTGTCCCACTAGGGTAAATTTAGACTTGCAGCTCTGATCTCTGCTACGTAGGTAGTGTAATGTGTTCTGTCATTGTGACTGGACAGTCAGTCACGCGCCATCTTGAAGCTCCGGATCAGGTAAGGGGAGGTTGATCTGGGGTTTATTTCGGGGGTGCTGGCCCTTATTTATACCATTTCTCTCTTCTCTCACAGAATATATTCTGTGAGGGAAGAGAGAGCACGAACCGCCGCTATTTTTACAGCGATCGCCGTTATTCGTTGAATAACGGCGATTACGGGACCGGACAAAACGGTCCTCGGTCTGTGCTCTGAGGCCTCAGCTACCTCTGCGCTGAGTCCACGGAGTTTAAGCGCCTCCCGGGGGCGCTATCTTATGCCAAAGTGAAAACACGTATAGGTGGTCATTAAGGGGTTAAAAAACGAATTGGCATAAGTCTAAAATTGTTTATAACTTGGTCAAAAATGATCGTTTTTCAAAATAAAAACCACTATTGTTATCTACATTACAGCGCCGATCAGATTATGTAGGAGATAGGGCACTTATAATCTGGTGACAGAGCCTCTAACATGTAAACTTTTTAAATTCAAAGTATCACTGCTCTTTACAGTATTAAAACCCAATCTATGCTGATGGTGAAACCTTTTCTTTAAATGTAGTGGATGTCCACTTGTCATGGTTACAGACCTACATTTCCCAGTACAGTATTGGCCTTTGATATATTTGATCAATCTAATTTAGTCGCCCCTAAGAAATCTTTTCCCCTGACCCCGTCTGGTGAGGCACCGCTGGTAATTTCTTCTTTTTTTTTTTAATGAAACTTAATTGGGTATCCGCTGATCCCCGCTGAACCGCCTTTAGAAATCCCCAGTGTTCAGCTATTATAGGTGAAGTAGCGGCCCAGCCACAAATGTCCCCAGCAGCCGCTTTCGATGTTAGGTCTCATGCACACAACTGGACAGTATTTACGGTCAGTAAATGCTGTATGGATGGGCCGCTGAGTGTCACCTGTACTTGAGGACCGTGCTCACAGTATTAAGTATTGGAGAACGGTCTGTACATGCGAAAAATAGGACATGTCCTATTTTTTGTGGGTCAGTTCTTTTTGTCCGGACAAACACCCTTAAATATACCGGAAGGTGTTCATGGTCGATAGAAATGAATGGGTCAACATTTTATTTGCAAATACAGATCCGTAATTGCGGATAAACATGACGGTCGTGGGCATGAGGCCTTATCCACGATGGGGCTGGGTTTGCCTAAGTTGGAGTCCTTCTTTGAGTGGTAGACACTGGACCCCCTCTATAATGTACATGGTTCCTGATATAGCATATGGACAGCTGTGCTGATGGGACAACCACTTTTATGAACCAGTTCCTGACCGCTGGCTGTGTATTTAAGGCCGGCGTTTGGGGTCCTTAAAACCCGTGCCATAGACTATTTACGGCGTGGGTTTTAGCTTGCTGCCCGAGCGATCGGGCAGCTGAATGTCTGGTCTCCCGAAGTCAGTGACTGCCGGGGAGAGGAGATGATAAAAGCAGATTTCGCTGCTTCTATTTTCTTAGATGTCTTCTACAAAGCGCTTAATGAGTGCTGTGTATATGAATAGGGGCAGTGGTAGCGCCGCTACCTCTATTGGTCCCATTGATCGTGTGACTGGTCACATGATCACTGGGATGCCATTAGTGGCAGACTGCTGCTGGGGCTTACTAGACTCAGCACAGCCGTATTAATGACAATAGTCACAATAAGAGGGCTGTTTTCCTCAGTAAGGCTGTGTTCACACGGAGTTTTTTGCAGGAGGAAAATTCCTGCTGTAAAAACTGACCCTGGAGGTTTTCATGTTTGATGTGGTTTTTGACGTGGTTTTTGAGGCGGTTTTCCAGGCTGTTTTTGCCGAGGTTTTCACATGCATGACATCCTTCTGTCAACGGATCTGTCACCATTGAAATGAATGGTGATGCAAACGGAACTTACTTCACACTTGCCTTTCCGTTGAGGGGTTCCCCTGACTGAAAGCACCGACGGAACCCCTCAGCAGAAACCACGCTGATGTGAACAGGCCCACATTAAAAAAAACATTGTTTTCTGTTTGCATCATCATTGACTTCAATGCTGATGGATCCGTTGCTAATGGGATTCCCTACACTGCGGTATTGGTTCCGTCAAAACGACAGAACCCTTTGCACAACGGGGACAAACAGAAACCATTAGCAACGAATCTGTCACCACTTCACACTTGCCTTTCCGTTGAAGGGTTCCCCTGACTGAAAGCACCGACGGAACCCCTCAGCAGAAACCACGCTGATGTGAACAGGCCCACATTAAAAAAACATTGTTTTCTGTTTGCATCATCATTGACTTGAATGCTGATTGATCCGTTGCTAATGGGATTCCCTACACTGCGGTATTGGTTCCGTCAAAACGACAGAACCCTTTGCACAACGGGGACAAACAGAAACCATTAGCAACGGATCTGTCACCACTTCACACTTGCCTTTCCGTTGAGGGGTTCCCCTGACTGAAAGCACCGACGGAACCCCTCAGCGGAAACCACGCTGATGTGAACAGGCCCACATTAAAAAAAAAAAAGTATACATACTTCTTGAATCAATTTCCCAACATCAATGTCCATTCGGTGGTACACCTCTGCTGTCGTCATTTCTGTTCCTGAAATGTTAAAAAAAAAAAAAGAGATGACATACATGAACAACTGCATAACAAAATTAAAAAAAAAAAATTGAAAAAAAAAAATGCACAGCTCCATACATGTATAGCATGTATGGAACTTAGGAGCAATTGCACTTTGGATGCAGGACTTCGGTTTTCAGGGGAGTTCTGTCTACGATGTTTTTCAGCCTCCACGAGCAGACAGGAAATGACAGCCCCTTTCTGGGCTGGACTAGCAGCAGGAGACGACTCCTGCAAAAAACTCCTCCAAAACACTCGGCAATATACTCGTCAGAAAACACCTCACTAGTTCGAGGTGTTTTTTGACGTGTCCCCATTGATTTCAATGCGGTTTTGGACGCGGAAACTGCATCAAGATGGGTCATGTCCCTTCTTTTTGCCTCAAGGCGTTTTTTTTACTCGCGGTAAAAAAATGCCTCCGTCTCCCATTGAAATCAATGGGAGTCGTTTTTTGGCGCGTTTTCCGACGCGTTTTCCGCGTCAAAAAAAGTGTCAAAAAACTCTGTGTGAACACAGCCTTACGGTGGAAAAACATGGTGTAAAAGAATAGTAATAATAATAAAGTCCCCCAAAGGTCTCTGACCTTTTGAGGGAGTAAAATAATGTGCAAAAAAAATAATAATAAATACACATAAAATACCCACCCCTAGAAAACCGTCCGTCCCCCCTGCCGTTCATTGTCGTAACGCTAGCTCTGAGCCAATTACTCTAAAAGAGACATGTAATCTATTAAAATTTACGGCAGACAATGACGACGACAAATAAAAGGTCTATTTTAGGGTAAAACTATGTTATTACCAGAAAATATAGCTAAAATGTAAAGTTTATTTTTTTTTACTATTCTCAATAGTTAAGCCTAAAAAAAGAAACCTGCGTTGTCTATGGAAAAAAACAACGCAAAAATCTCATTGCTAGCCCAACAAATAAAAAACTTATAGCCGTTTAACTAACGCGTGCTAAAAATGGCTAAACGGTGTCTGGTCTTGAAGGATAAAAATAGCCCGGTCCTGAACCGGTTAAAGGGGTATTTATGGCATGTCCTGTGACCCCACTACAAGGAGAAAGCGTCCCCATAGACCACAATTAATAGGTGGCCATGCTCGCGTGCCTCCCTCTCCATTGAAGTCCATGGGAGTTACGGAAAGAGCTGTGCTCTACATTAACCCCTTAAGGACGTGCACTAGTTGTCACGTTCAGGACGCAGGCCCCACTTTTCAAATCTGACATGTCACTTTATGTGGTAATAACTCTGGAATGCTTTTACCTATCCAAGCGAGTCTGAGATTGTTTTCTCGTGACACATTGGACTTTATGTTACTTGTAAAATTTAGTCGATACATACAATATTTAATTGTGAAAAACACCAAAATTAGCATTTTTCTAAATTTAAATGTATGTGCATGTAAGACAGGCAGTTATACCACACAAAATTGTTGCTAACTAACGTCTCCCATATGTCTACTTTAGATTGGCATTGTTTTTTTTTTTACATCCTTTTATTTTTCTAGGATGTTACAAGGCTTAGAACTTTAGCAGAAATTTCTGACATCTTCAAGAAAATGTCAAAAGGCTATTTTTACAGGGACTAGTTCAGTTGTGAAGTGGTTTTGAGGGGCCCATACAATACAAACCCCCATAAATCACCCCATTTTAAAAACTTCACCCTCAAAGTATTCAAAACAGCATTAAGAAAGTTTGAGCCCTTTAGGCGTTTCACAAGAATTAAAGCAAATTAGGGGTGAAATTGTACAAATTTAATTTTTATTGCAGAAATAAATTTTTAATCCTTTTTTCTCTAACACAGAAGGTTTTACCAGAGAAACACAACTCAATATTTATTGCCCACATTCTGCATTGTTTTCGAAATATCCCACATGTGGCCCTAGTGTGCTTATGGACTGAAACACAGGCCTCAGAAGCAAAAGGAGCACCTAGAGGATTTTGGGGCCTTCTTTTTTTATTAGAATATATATTGGGCACCATGTCCAGTTTGAAGAGGTCTTGTTGTGCCAAAACAGTGAAAACATCCCCAAAAATACACCATTTGGCAAACTACACCCCTCAAGGAATTTATCAGGGGGTATAGTGAGCATTTTGACCCTACATTTTATTGCTGAAGTTCGTGGAATGAGGCCGTCCTAATGAAAATCTAATTATTTTCCAATAAAATGTAGAAAATTTCAATTTATACAAGGCATAAAGGAGAAAAAAACAACCAACATTTGAAAAGCAATTTCACCTGATTACGGCAATACCCCATATGTGGTAATAAACTTATGTTTTGACACACAGAAGATCTCAGAAGTGAAGGAGCGCCATTTGGCTTTTGGAGCTCAAATTTTGCTGCAATGGTTATCGGGCGCCATGTCGCATTTGCAAAGCCCCTGAGTGATAAAATCAGTGAAAACACCCCAAAATTTATCCCATTTGGGAAACTAGACCCCTCAAGGAATTTATCGAGGGGTATAGTGAGCATTTTGACCCCACAGGTTTTTTTTGTTGAATTTAGTGGAATTAGGCCGTGGAAATGAAAATCTATGTTTTTTTCTAATAAAATGTAGTTTTAGCTCCGATTTTTCCAATAAATAAACGAGAAAAACCACCCCAACATTTGTAAATCAACCACTTCTGAGCTCAGCAATACCCCATATGTGGTAATACACTGGCGTATAGACCCACGGCAGGGCTTAGAAGGGATGGAGCACCATTTGGCTTTTGGAGCTCAAATTTTGTTGGGTTGGTTTGTGGTGCCATGTCACATTTGCAAAGCTCCTTCAAGACCAAATCAGTGGAAACCCCCCCAAAAGTGACCATATTCGGAATACCACACCCCTGAAGGAATTTATGGAGGGGTATAGTGTGCATTTTTACCCCACAGGTGTTTTGCTGCATTTAGTGGAATTAGGCCATTAAATTGAAAAGCTAAATTTTTTGAGATAAAACGTGGACTTTTCGCAAGGAATAAAGTAACAACTGAAAAGCAATATCTCCTGATTACAGCAATAACCCACATGTGGTAATAAACTGTTGTTTGGATACATGGCAGGGCTCAGAAGGAAAAAAGCACCATTTGGAGCTCAAATTTAGCTGGAGTGGTTTCCGGGTGCCATGTCACATTTTGTAAACCGTTTGCTGGGCCAAAACAATAGGAACCCCCAAAAGTGACCCCATTTGGGAAACTACACACCTTAAGGAATCTATCTAGGGGTATAGTGAGGATTTAGACCCCAATGGTCTATTGCAGAATTTATTGTACTTAGGCCGTAAAAATAAATATCAAAATTTTTTCCAGTAAAAAGTTTCATTTTTCATTTTCAGAGATAAAGGAGAAAAAGCACCCAAACATTTGTCTAGCAATTTCTACCGATTACAGCAATACCCCATATCTGGTTATAAACTGCAGTTTGGACACATGGCAGGGCTCAGAATGTCAGGAGCGCTGTTTGGCATGCAGATTTTGCTGGATTGGTTTTTGGGCGCCATGTCGCATTTGCAAAACCCCAAGGTACCAGAGTACAGTGGAAGCACCCAAGAAGTGATCCCATTTTGAAAATTACACGTCTCAAGGCATTTATCATTTACCTGGTCATATGACAGGGCTCAGAAGTGAAGAGCACCGTGCGCATTTAAGGTCTATTTTGGTGAGTTTCGCAGCATTGGCCCACAATTGCAGGGCTCTGAGGTCAAATAGTAAAACAAAACCCAAAATAGTGACCCCTATTTTGGAAACTACAACCCTTAAGGCATTTTAAGGGGTGTAGTGAGTGTTTTGCCCCACAGGTGTTTTTTCCTTAGTAATTAATGCACAGCGGAAGGTGCAAAGTGAAAATTGCAACATACAGCTGACACCAGCGGCTGATGTCACAGGCTCAGCTACTGACTCATGACTTCGTCATGCTGCGGGAAGCCTTTTAGGCCCTGCCTCCGGGCGGGGACCTAACAGGCCTCCGAACTTGGCAGGCAGGAGGCCATTGCTAGGCCTCCGGTCTACCAGAGCAGTCATCGAAACCCTGCGATTTCATTGCGGGGTTCCGTTCTGCTTGTAAACATTATAGATGCAGCGCTCTCTTTTTTTAAAACATTGTTTTTTTTTATTGATTTATCAAATAATTCCACAGGTTACAAACGGTACAAAATCTTTCTTACAAAGGTATTACCAGTACAATCAAGAAGATGAAAGGCAATCAATTGAGAAGTGACCTGAGGAGGGGGAAAGGAGAGTCAGGAAGGAAAATGGGGGGGGGGGAGGGAGAACCGGAATAAATTTATACATTCAACTGTATATCAAACAGAGGCACAAAGAAAAGATGAACCTGTCGGGGAAGATAATCCCCTCTTCCTGCCTGCCAACATTCAAGTCCGAAGAGCAGGCCCCTCAACAAGGGAACAAGGTTGTCCATAGGTGCCACTGGGCTGTGAAGCGTCCCATCCTGTTCTGACAGAGTTCAAAAAGTCTCTCATACCCACAATGTGACGAAACACTATCAACCACCTCCCGTAGAGAAGGAGCAACAGTAGATTTCCACCGTTTAGCTAATAAGAGTTTAACCGATAGACATATATGACACACTAAAACCCTCTGGGATGGTAAAACAGAATCCATATCCAAGGACAGCAGGGCCAAACCTGCGTTCAGTGCCAACTGAGTACCTAGTAGTGTAGATATAAGATCAAACACCGCTATCCACAGTGGAGCAATAACTGGGCAATCCCAGAAGATATGATAGGACACCACCCTCCCGCATCCCTCCAACACAAGGGACTAGAAGCCGGATAGATCTTGAACAACTTAGATGGAATATAATACCACTTTAAAAGGATTTTGTGGTAAACTTCCAGGAGATTTGAATTCATGGTAGACCTCCGTGTCCAATTAATTGCAGTGGACCACACATTAATACTGTACGTAGACTCCAAATCTCCTTCCCATTTTGTCTTTTGTGGGATCTTAGAGGCAACCACATCTCCCAAGATTATATCATGGAATGATCGAGTTAACTTCGAGTTCCCCGTGAAGGCCATCAAAACCATGTCATACAGTCTAGAGGGAACTTGCACCTGTCCATGAGATCTAGATGGGAGAAGGTGTCGAGCCTGTAGGTACTTGAAAAAATCAGACTGTGAGATTGCAAACTCCGTTCCCAATTGTGAGAAGGATTTTATGGAATCATTCCTGAAAAGATCGGGCAGTGTCGCAATACCCAAGGTAGACCAAGTCCCCATCTTAATATTAGGAACCAGAAGTTCAAGAGTATCCACCGGCAAAGGGATCGTGCGGGTAGGAACAGAGGAGGGTATCAATTTTAAAGTCGCTCTCCACGCCTGAATCGAGACCTTCACCATAGGAAAGTTCAGAATCAAGCTATTAGGAAATTTCGCATGGGTCAAAAGTAACGAGGAGAGAGGAGTATCATCGATCAACTGACGCTCAATCGTAGGCCAACTAGAGCCTGAGAATGGGAGGCACCAGTGTCTCAATTGATGTACCACTATAGCCTTATGATATGCTTCAACGTTCGGAACACCTATACCCCCCCTCTGCCGATGGATATAAAGTCGCTGTCGAGCTATACGAGGCCTCCCCTTATTACATAAAAATGTCATCAATTAGTCTTGCAGCTTCCGAAGTAGGAAACTTGGCACAGGGACCATAACTGTCCTAAAAATGTACAGTATCTTAGGGAGGATGACCATTTTGTATAGTACCATTTGGCCCATCCCGGAAGGCTCAGTGTCTGATAGACGTTGCAGTTCAGCTTGTAATTTAGCATGTAAGGGGAGAATATTGATATGAGCCAGCTTAGAGGTCGTAGAACATAAGTTGATACCTAAGTAAGGAATTGACACCTCCTCCCATCCAAACGAAAGTTCCCCTTGAATGTCCTGCCGCAGTGTTGTGGGAATTGATAGGCCCAGTATCTGAGACTTGGAGACATTAATTTTATAATATGAGTCCCTGCCAAACTGCTACAGAATCTCCGAAACCCTTCTGAGGGATACCAACGGGTTTGTAAGAGTCAGTATAACATCGTCGGCAAATAGGCCAATTTTATGCTGTCTATGCCCTACTGAAATACCCCGCACCTCCAAATCCATTCGTATCATCTCTGCCATAGATTCCATTACCATAGTGAAAAGCGAGGGGGATAGAGAACAACCCTGCCTGCTACCATTGGTGATACAAAATGGTTTAGACATCATACCATTTGCTAAGACCCGAGCTGAAGGTGAGTAAAGGGCCCCAATCGCCTTAAGAATAGATCCAGAGAAGCCAAACCTCTTCATTGTCGCAAAAGCAAAATCCCAGTGTATCCTGTCTAACGCCTTCTCCGCATCCAGGGTAAGGCGTCCGACTAACCTCTGCTTTGGAAATCAAGTTGATAATGCGCCTGGTACCATCTGGGGCCTGTCGTCCTTGAGTAAAGCCCACCTGATCATTATGTATAACAGTAGGATGTATAGTCAAAAGGCGTTGGGCCAAGATTTTTGCATAGAGTTTTGTATCACAATTCCGCAATGAGATGGGCCGAAAATTTGCCAGAAGAGTGGGAGACTTCCCCTGTTTAGGAATCGTTACAATGATAGCCTGTAGCATCTCATCAGGAAGGCTACCCCTGGACACCGCAGCACTAAAACCACAAGCCAAATAAGGGACTAAAACATTTTCATTAAGTTTATAATATTCGGAGGAGAACCCATCTGGCCCAGGGGCTTTATGTGGTTGACCCATCCTAATAACTTTTGATCACCTCCTCCGGCAGGATAGGGGCATTGAGTTGGTCAAGTTGGAGAGGGGATATCTTAGGTAACTGTATCTGGTCTAGAAAACTTTCTATGGTCTCTGAAGTAGGGTGAGGTATAGTAGGGTCGTCTTTTAAATTATAAAGTTTTGAATAAAACCAGCTAAATCTGTCTGCAATGTCTTGGGGATTCAAAATTTTTGGGTCCCTGCCATCTGCTATCAAAAACGGAATCTTGTTTTTTTTGTTGTTTCTGCTTAACCCGTGTCTCCATATATCTGCTAGCTTTGTTATGCGAAGTGTAATAGGTCATGCGAAGCGAGGTTAAAGTTTTATCAAAGTCCGCTATTAACAACGCTCTCAACTCCTGTCTAAGTTTGGTCAAAGCATCATTTAGAGTGCCTGAAGGGGAGGTTTGTTGTTGGGACTCCAGGACCCTAATCTGGCCCAGAACCCTGTCCGTATTAGCCTGTTTTTGTTTTTTATAATGAGAGCCCTGTTGGATCAGAAGCCCCTGTATCACCGCCTTATGGGCATTCTATAGCACAAAGGGGTCCATATCCGGGGAGTCATTGAGATCAAAATATTCCTGCAATTGAGAGGAAATACGGCCTTTGTATCTGGCAAGGGCCATCAGGAAGGTATTATTACGCCAGGTTCTGTAGGGACGACACCAGGGTGACAACGCTATTTACATGGAAACGGGGGCATGGTCTGACCAAGTGATCACCAATATCTCAGCCTTGACTACCGCCTGAAGCAACCATTTATCCACCAGAAATACATCTATCCTAGAAAAGGTGTGGTGACCGGAGGAATAGAAGGTATATTCCCTGGACAAAACATTATGGCATCTAAACACATAATAAAGATCTTCCCTCTGAGCCCACGGTGAGAGTGTAGGGAGAGACCTCTTACTCCTGCTAGTGGTGTCCATATCTCTATCCGGGACGACATTAAAGTCCCCACATAAAACGAGTTGACCTTGTTGAATTCTGCAAATTTTTCGCATGGTTTTGCTTAGAAATCGAATCTGTGAAGCATTGGGAGCATATACATTAACTAAGGTGAGTAGAGAATCATTGATCGAGCATACTAGAGCAAGAAATCTCCCCCTCACATCAACCACAGAATCAATACGTTTAAAGTCTAGAGTGTCTCTAAACGCTACCAAGACCCCCGCTTTTTTTGCGATCAGAATTAGCCATAAATACATGAGGGAATTTAGCATTTACAAAGGGAGGGCATTGAGACTGCTGAAAATGTGTCTCCCGTAAACAGGACATCCACCTTGGAGAACCGGGCCTCCTTCCAGGCATGATGCTCTTTTAAATGGGCTATTCAAACCTTTGACATTCAGCGAGACAATCTTAACCAACTGTAAAGGGTTTGACAGACACAGGTTTTGTGTCGACGCCTGGGGTTAATTAGCCTTCATCAGCTCCAAGGCCTGCTAGAGTGATGCGATCTGTTACCACTCAGGCTGGCAGGCTGAGGAGAGGGAGATCCTATCACAGCCTGGCCTGATGGTTCTAGCACCTGCCCTTGGTCTATTTATACCTTCACTTGCAGCATTTTCCTTGCCTGTGATTGTCTTGTTTCCTGGCTCTGCATTTCCTGCTATTTTCCTGATTGACCGCTGTTTCATATTGACCCTGACTTGACTGACGATTCTCCTGCTCTGATTTTGCTACTACGTACTCTCCTGGTTTGACTCGGCTCGTTCACTCTGCCTGTTGCTCACTGTGTTGCCATGGGCAACTGCCCCAACTTCCCCCTTTGTTTCTGTGTGCCCTTGTCTTGTGTTGTCTGTCTTGCACCTATTAAGCGTAGGGACCGTCGCCCAGTTGTACGCCGTCACTTAGGATGGGCCGTGCAAGTAGGCAGGGACTGAGTTGCGGGTAGACTAGTGCTCACCTGTCCGTCTCCCTACCCCGATTCATTACACCAACATTATCGAAAATACCAAACTGCAGTGTAAAGCATACAATATGCATTATCCACTCCATACTGACCTCTTTAGAATTCCAGGAGAACATACACTTGGTGAAGCATGTGGGGCAGTAAAACAGGGAAGAATATAACCATAGTGACAACCACAGGTAACAGGGAGACAACATTCCCTGATGACAGGGATAGTGCCAGCAGGATCTAGAAGAACTCAACGATCCTGTAAAGAGTTCTGGGGACAAAAGTTCGACCAGATGAGACTACACCTCTTGAATCTCAAAGAAAATAAAGTACCTTAGCGAGAATCAGCGTTCCTTCGCCAGTCTGGAGAAAGTCTTGCCGGTCCTTTGGGCGATTGTTTCAGTGATGGGTCGGACAACGGAACACTCTATTCTTTCAGTAATTTGATGCCATCAGCAGGTTTATGGAGGACATGCGTACGGTCATCTTTACGAATCAAAAGCTTTGTAGGGAACCCCCATTTATATGGGATCTTGCTGTTATGTAGCGATAGGGTAACGGGGATGAAGTTCCTCCTGGCTTGAAGTGTGGCTTGCGAGAGATCCGCATAAAGATGTACTCCGCCATATGGATCAGGCAATTTCTGAGCCTTCCTTGCAGCAAAGGATTCCTTGACATGGAAAAAATGGATGCGTAATGTTTACTCATACATAATGAGTAAACATTAAGACAGTATAAATAACAAAACCATACTGATATACATTCAAATCCGACACTTTTAAAAAGATTTCTAGTGATCAATTGCCAGTGTTGACAAAATTACAAAAACATTATTAAAACATGCAAGATCTGTATGATTGTCCGGGCCCAGATTGGTGAGTGGTCGGATGTTCTCTACCCACACACATATTGTTGCATTTTCAATTTCATGACAATCATACAGATTTTGCATGTTTTAATGTTTTTGTAATTTTGTATTCACTATTGTCAACACTGGCAGCTGATCACTAGAAATCTTTTTGAAAGTGTCGGATTTGAATGTATATCAGTATGGTTCTGTTATATATATACTGTCTTAATGTTTACTCATTATATTAATGAGACACTGACTATATATGGTTCACACACTGCTTGTATCACTATGCTTGATAAAGGTCCTATAGCAGGACGGAAACGTTGCAGCTTGTGCTGGCTTAATAAACCACCATTTTTTTCACGAACACGGAGTGCCGTGGAACTTTCTTCAATATATATATATATATATATATATATATATATATATATATATATATATAATTACACACCTGGGACAAAAGTAGACCAGTGCTAGATTATCAAAGTAAATGATATAGTCCGCACAGGAGGTTCTTAGTAAACATTTTGATCTAACTGTATAAGCCTACTTGCCATTTCACAGCGAATTATTTTAAGTGAGTCTCTACTCCAAAGGCTCAATAGCCCCTTTTGCTGTCGCGTCGACATGTGACCGCTGCAGCCAATCACACTGCAGCGGTCACGTGATGACACGTCATCGCTGGTGGCTGGGGTAAGCGTTGCTGTGGGAGCATCAGGGGAGGTGAGTTTTAGTTTGCTTTTTTCCACAGGAATATCTGCAGGATTCAGTTGGATTTAGTTTATTTATAGTCTTGGTGCACATTTTGCGTACGAACATTGAGCAACACTGGCCAATAGTTTTAGGGGCATTGTTTGGCAGGGGCAGTGGCTGGAAAATCTATAGCATATTGACTTTTACGTTACATAGTTTGTAAGGTTGAATAAAGACACCTGTCCATCAAGTTCAACCAAGGGATGGGAAAGGGGAAGTAAAATTCTACACATAGGAGCTAATATTTTTTTGTTCTAGGAAATTATCTAACCCTTTTATAAAGCCATCTACTGTCCCTGCTGTGACCAGCCACTGCAGTAGACTATTCCATAGAGTCACAGTTCTCACAGTAAAGAAGGCTTGTCGCCTCTGCAGGTTAAACCTTTTTTTTTCTCCAGACGGAGGGAGTGCCCCCTTGTTTTTTGAGGGGGTTTTACTTGGAACAGGATTTCACCATATTTTTTGTATGTGCCATTAATATATTTATATAAGTTAATCATGTCCCCCCCCTTAGTCGACTTTTTTCAAGGCTAAATAGGTTTAGTTCTTTTAATCTTTCCTCATAACGTAGATTCTCCATGCCCCTTATTAGCTTTGTTGCTCTTCTTTGTATTTTTTCTAACTCCAGGGCATCCTTTCTATGAACTGGAGCCCAGAACTGAACTGCGTATTCTAGATGAGGCCGCACTAATGCTTTGTAAAGTGATAATATTATATCCCTGTCCCGTGAGTCCATGCCTCTTTTAATACACGACAATATCTTGCTGGCCCTTGAAGCAGCTGATTGACAGTGCATGCTGTTATTTTAGTTTATGATTTACAAGTACACCCAGATCCTTCTCAACAAATGACTCCCCCAGTGTAGCTCCCCTAGGACATAAGATGCATGCAGGTTGTTCGTACCCAGGTGCATAACTTGACATTTATCTACATTAAACCTCATTTGCCAAGTGGACGCCTAAACACTCAGTTTGTTTAAATCCGCTTGCAATTCACGAACATCTTCCATGGACTGAACATTACTACATAGCTTGGTGTCATCTGCAAAAATAGAAATAGTGCTATTAATCCCATCCTCTATATCATTTATAAATAAGTTGAATAATAGTGGTCCCAGCACAGAACCCTGGGGTACACCACTTATAACCGGGGACCATTCAGAGTAGGAAACATTTACCACAACTCTCTGGATACGGACCTTGAGCCAATTCTCAATCCAATTACAAACGATACTTTCTAAACCTATAGTACTTAATTTACCCATTAGATGTCTATGAGGGACAGTGTCAAATGCCTTTGCAAAGTCCAAAAACACTATATCCACAGCGGCCCCTCTGTCTAGGCTACTGCTCACCTCTTCATAAAAACAAATCAGGTTGGTTTGACAGCTTCTGTCCTTAGTAAAACCGTGCTGGCTGTCACTTATAATACTACTTATTGTCACATAATTCTGTGTATATAGTCCTTAAATAGCCCCTCAAACATTTTCCCCAAAATGGATGTTAAGCTTACTGGTCTATAATTACCCGGGGAAGACCTAGAGCCCTTTTTGAAAATAGGCGCTACATTTGCACTGTGCCAGTCCCTTGGCACTATACCCGTGACTAGAGAATCTCTAAATATTATGAAGAGGGGGACAGAAATAACTGAACTAAGCTCCTTAAGAACTCTAGGGTGTAACCCATCTGGTCCTGGGGCCTTGTGTACATTTATTTTGTTTCATTTAGCTTGGACCATATCTACATTTAGCCAATTCAGTATATCAACTGATATAGTAACAGCACTGGCACCGGCTACATCAGTTGCTCTTTCTTCTGTTGTATATACAGAGCTGAAGAACCCATTTAGTAACTCTGCCTTCTCTTGATCCCCTGTGACCAACTCCCCATTACCACTATCTAGGGGTCCCAAATGTTCAGACCTTACCTTTTTTGCATTTATGTACTTGAAGAATTTTTGGGGATTTGTTTTACTATCCTTGGCCACCTTCCTTTCATTTTGTATTTTTGCTGAATTTATTACCTTTTTACAAATTTTATTAAGCTCTTTATAATTTACAAAGGCTGCAGCTGTACCCTCAGATTTGTATTTTTCAAATGTCGTTTTTTTGTCATCTATTGCCTTTTTTTTTTACAGAAGGTGTAAGCCATGTGGGGTTTAATTTTAGTAGTTTATACTTGTTACCTATAGGAATAAATTTTGCAGTATAATTACCCAAAGTAGATTTGAAAATCTCCCATTTATCATTTGTACCATTATTTGACATTAGTTCTTCACAGTCTATGCCCTGAATTGCAGCTCTCATCCTGGGGAAATTGCCCTTTTTAAAATTAAGTGTTTTTGCCCTCCCAGCCTGTGTTTGTTCTTTACAGTATATGTAAAATATAACTATATTATGATCACTGTTACCGAGGTTTTCACGAACATTGACGTTCCCAACAAGCTGTGCATTATTAGAAATGACCAGATCCAACAGAGCTTCACCTCTAGTCGGGTCTTACACAAACTGGCCCATAAAATTTTCCTGCAATAGGTTGAGGAAATGTCTCCCCTTTGCAGTTAAAGCCGAACCATGATGCTGATTCATATCCCGGTATATAAAATCTCCCATTATCACTACTGTACCCGCCTGTGCAGCTCGCTCCATCTTTTTATATAGCTGAACTTCCATCTCCTCCGTTATATTGGGAGGTCTATAGATTACACCAAAAGTAATTTTTTTACCTCCCTTTGTAATTCTACCCACAACGTTTCAACCTCCTCACAATCTTCACCCTCTAATATCTCTTTCACAGTCATCTTCATATCACTTCTCACATACAGACATACACCACCACCTTTCCTATTCGCCCTGTCTTTTCGAAACAGTGTGAAACCCTGTAGATTTACAGCCCATTCATGTGAAGAGTCTAGCTATGTTTCAGCAACACCAATTATATCTATATTTTTTCTTCCAGTACCAAGGCCTCCAGCTCCCCCATTTTGCTTGCTAGACTTCTGCCATTTGTGAACATAGCCTTTAACTTGCCTCTTAAATGTTTCACTTTCAGTATCAGAAATGTGATTATTTGACATTATTTGGGCATTTTTATTTTCATTTTCATTGCTGTTTTGTAACGAAAGGATCTCCTTATCCTGTTGCCTAGTCCTCTCCCCACAGTCTGTTTCTCCCCCCACCGATATAGTCTGACCCCTCTCTAACCTTACCACCCCTTTATTTTCTCTATTGGCCTCCCTCCTCATCCCTAGTTTAAATACTCCGCCACAGCATCTAGAATTCTCTCCCCCAGCACAGCGGACCCCCTTTCATTTAGGTGCAAATCATCTGCAGTATACAGTTTGTACCCCAATGAAAAGTCAGCCCAGTGCTCTAATAACCCAAAGTCTTCTCCTCTACACCAAGACTTAAGCTGTGCATTTAACTCCCTAAGCTCCTGCTGTCTTTCCTGTGATGCGCATGGCACAGGCAGTATTCCTGAGAATACTACTTTGGAGGGCATTCCCTTCAGCTTGTAGCCTAGTTAAAATTATTCTTAAGTCTCCTCCACCTACCATTTATTCTGTTGTTGGTACCTACAAGGACCACTACAGCTGGATCATCACAAGCCCCGCCCAGCAATTTGTCCACCCGTTCCACCACATGCCGAACCCTGGCACCAGGGAGACCGCAAACCATTCGGTTGAGGCGGTCTTGGAGACAAATTATTCTATCCGGATTATAGCATCCCCTACAACTAACAATTGTCTTGCCTTACCTGCATTACCATCCCGCCGACTACTAGCTGGGCTGTTCTCCCAGCTGTTAGGGAGATCAGTATCCACTAGGGCTGCCATTTCTGAGACCGACACCCTCGTATCATCACCCAACTTGGCAATTTTGCTTGGAATATCAGAAACAGGATTGGCCTTCCTTTTCTTGGTCCCCTTTCTACTGCCCCTAACTACATTAACCCAGCTACTTGCCTGATCCTGCTCACCCATGTCTACACCCTCCAGTTCTACCCCACTAACTGCGTTCTCCGTGAGCAGAATTCTCTCCTCAAGATTGTCTATCGCCCTCCGTGTTGCATTCTGCTCCTCCAGATCTCTAATTCGAGCTTCCAGGCGACTAACATGCTCACATCTACCACAGAGGTATTCACCCTGGAACTCCGGCTACAGTCGTGCATACATATGGAAAACTGTGCACTGAAGAAAACCTCCAATCTTGCTGTCCATTATCCCAGTTACAAATAAACTGTGAACAATTGTTAAAGAGGCTCATTCACCACATTATAAGTGCCCTATCTCCTAGATAAGGAGATGGGCGCTATAATGTAGTTGATAGCAGTGCTTTTTATTTAAAAAAACCTATTTTCACTACTTTATTAGCGTTTTTAGATTTATGCTAATGAGTTGCTTAATGCCCAAGTGGGCGTATTTTTACTTTAGACCAAGTGGGCGTGGTACAGGGGAGTGTATGATTCTGACCAATCAACATCATGCACTCCTCTCCATTCATTTAGGCAGCGCATAGGGATCCTTTTAGATCCTTATGTGCTGTCTTATACGAACACATTGACAATACTGAAGTGCTTAGACAGTGAATAGACATTCCATGGGATGTCTATTCACAATCCCTGCACTTCGTTACTCTGTCTGTGGTAGTTACAGCAGAGGAAGCGTGATCTCGTTGTAGCCTGTCATTTACAGCGAGATCACGCTTGCTCTGCTGTAACTACCACAGACAGAGTAACGAAGTGCAGGGATTGTGAATAGACATCCCGTGGAATGTCTATTCACTGTCTAAGCACTTCAGTATTGTTAATGTGTTAGTATAAGACAGCACATAAGGATCTAAAAGGATCCCAATGCGCTGCCTAAATGAATGGAGAGGAGTGCATGATGCTGATTGGTCAGCGTCATACACTCCCCTGTACAACGCCCACTTGGTGAAAGTAAAAATACGCCCACTTGGGCATTAAGCAACTCATTAGCATAAATCTAAAAACGCTAATAAAGTGGTGAAAATAGATCGTTTTTTTAAATAAAAAGCATTACTGTCACCTACATTAGGAGATATGGCACTTATAATGTGGTGACAGTGCCTCTTTAAAGTAAAAGAAGAGTACTTACAGGGGCTTTAACTTATCTTTTTAACTCCGGTTTTATAACTCACTTATATCACAAGCCACTTAATTCACCAAGCTCAGAACAGAGCTAGCTCAGACGGAGTTTTGCAGGCTAAGGGTATGTGCACACACACTAATTACGTCCGTAATTGACGGACGTATTTCGGCCGCAAGTCCCGGACCGAACACAGTGCAAGGAGCCGGGCTCCTAGCATCATACTTATGTACGATGCTAGGAGTCCCTGCCTCTCTGCAGGACAACTGTCCCGTAGTGTAATCATGTTTTCAGTACGGGACAGTAGTTCCACGGAGTTCCACGGAGAGGCAGGGACTCCTAGCATCGTACATTACTATGATGCTAGGAGCCCGGCTCCCTGCACTGAGTTCGGTCCACTACTTGCGGCCGAAATACGTCCGTCAATTACGGACGTAATTAGTGTGTGTGCACATACCCTAATTGATACCAGATTTATTTATTGGGAGTTTCTGTTAATATGTGGTATATTTAGAATATTTTAATTGTTATATTTCATGTAGTAAAGCAGGAACAATTTGACGTAGCATGCAAACATGATGTAGCGTCCATGGCTGCGGGCCGTCGGGTTCACTCACCTCCCAATGCCCGCAGTCATGGATCCGTGAGCGCTGGTCCCCGTCTCCCTCCTAGGAGACGCCAGCGCTCACTTCCGCTCCGTTCGGCTGTGTCCCATAGGGTGCGCGTGCACGGCCTTAAAAGGAAATAGGAAATCGTCATAATCACCAACTGCCACGATTTCCTGGTCTATAAGAAGGCCCCTGGCCTTCTAATCCTTGCCTGAGCGTTGTTAGTTTTCCCAGTCTGTCTTGCAAATGGTCCCTTAGTGTTTCCCGTGCCTTGTTACCCGTTCCTGTTTCCAGTGCTGTGCCTTAGTATCGAGTCGTGCCACGTCCTGTGTCATCTGCCACGTCCGGAGGAATCCGCAATGTCATGTGTCATCTGCCACGTTCTGAGGAATCCGCCACGTCCTGTGTTATCTGCCACGTCCGGAGGAATCCGCAATGTCATGTGTCATCTGCCACGTTCTGAGGAATCCGCCACGTCCTGTGTCATCTGCCACGTCCGGCGGAATCCGCCACGTCCTGTGTCTTCTGCCACGCCCGGAGGAGTCCGCCACGTCTGGCGCAACTTGCGGCTCCTGTGTCATCCGCCACGTTTTGCGCCATCTGCTGCACCCATCTCATCTGTGCCAGAGCTGCCGCCACCATCTGGACTATTCAGGTACCCTTGTGCGGGACATTATATTTCTGGGGTGTCTTGTTGTTTGGCCAGCTGCCTTCCCGCTGCGGCGGTGCGGCCTAGTGGGTCCACTAACCCGCTCCGTGACACATGACTTTGTCTCCCAAGAATGGAAGTTGTTAAAAATTTGTATTCTTCCACTGCACAGTCACTGGGGTCACTCAGACAATTTTGTGTTTTCCATGAAAACTCACACTTATATTTATCAAATGAGTTGCAAAATGGCTAGAAAATATAGTCAAGACATTGACAAGGTTAGAAATAATGATTTTTATTTGAAAAAATAATTTTCTCCTTCAAACTTTGCTTTCGTCAAAGAATGCTCCATTTGCAGCAATTACAGCATTGCAGACCTTTGGCATTCTAGCTGTTAATTTGCTGAGGTAATTGGGAGAAATTTCACCCCATGCTTCCAGAAGCCCCTCCCACAAGTTGGATTGGCTTGATGGGCACTTCTTGCATACCATACGGTCAAGCTGCTCCCACAACAGCTCTATGGGGTTGAGATCTGGTGACTGCGCTGGCCACTCCATTACAGATAGAATACCAGCTGCCTGCGTCTTCCCTAAATAGTTCTTGCATAATTTGGAGGTATGCTTTGGGTCATTGTCCTGTTGTAGGATGAAATTGGCTCCAATGAAGCGCTGTCCACAGGGTATGGCATGGTGTTGCAAAATGGAGTGATCGCCTTCCTTATTCAAAATCCCTTTTACCTTGTACAAATCTCCCACTTTACCAGCACCAAAGCAACCTCAGACCATCACATTACCTCCACCATGCTTGACAGATCGCGTCAGGCACTCTTCCAGCATCTTTTCAGTTGTTCTGCGTCTCACAAATGTTCCTCTGTGTGATCCAAACACCTCAAACTTCGATTTGTCTGTCCATAACACTTTTTTCCAATCTTCCTCTCTCCAATGTCTGTGTGCTTTTGCCCATATAAATTTTTTCCTTTTATTAGCCAGTTTCAGATATGGCTTTTTCTTTGCCACTCTGCCCTGAAGGCCAGCATCCCGGAGTCGCCTCTTCACTGTAGACGTTGACACTGGCGTTTTGCGGGTACTATTTAATGAAGCTGCCAGTTGAGGACCTGTGAGGCGTCTATTTCTCAAACTAGAGACTCTAATGTACTTGTCTTATTGCTCAGTTGTGCAGCGGGGCCTCCCACTTCTCTTTTTACTCTGGTTAGAGCCTGTGTGTGCTGTCCTCTGAAGAGAGTAGTACACACCGTTGTAGGAAATCTTCGGTTTCTTGGCAATTTCTTGCATGGAATAGCCTTCATTTCTAAGAACAAGAATAGACTGTCGAGTTTCACATGAAAACTCTCTTTTTCTAGCCATTTTGAGAGTTTAATCGAACCCACAAATGTAATGCTCCAGATTCTCAACTAGCTCAAAGGAAGGTCAGTTTTATAGCTCCTCTAAACAGCAAAACTGTTTACAGCGGTGCTAACATAATTGCACAAGGGTTTTCAAGTGTTTTCTAATCATCCATTAGCCTTCTAACACAGTTAGCAAACACAATGTACCATTAGAACACTGGAGTGATGGTTGCTGGAAATGGGCCTCTATACACCTATGTAGATATTGCATTAAAAACCAGACGTGTGCAGCTAGAATAGTCATTTAGCACATTAACAATGTATAGAGTGTATTTCTGATTAATTTAATGTTATCTTCATTAAAAAAAAACTGCTTTTCTTGCAAAAATAAGGAAATTTACCCTAAACTTTTGAACGGTAGTGTACTTCCTGCGACTGAAAATCACTTCCTGCTACAGAAACAACTGCACTGAACTGATTTTCAGTTGTAGAAAATGTATGTTCACACCTACAAAAAGAAGTGGCTGAAAATTACGAGGCTGTTTTCAAGGGAAAACAGCCTCTGATTTGAAGGCGTTTTTGAAAGTAAAAATGAAGTGTTTTTTAATTTGAAGCTTATTTTGTTGTTTCTTTTTTTTATGTGTTTTTTTTTGTAGTGTCAAAGGAATATCCGCTCCAAAAACACCTGAAGAAGTGACATATTTGGACAGTGACCTTAGGGGCTCCTCCTGGAGCAGAAACCCCCGCCAGAGCCTCGGCAATACTCTGGCAGGGGATTCCACTCCTAGAGGGAGCCCCAAAGGTGCTATCTACAGGAGGGCGTAGCGCTATCTAGAGGGTGTGGTGTGTGCGGCTATATACAGGGTATGGTGTGTGTGTGGTGGTGTTTTCAAAAAGGGTGTGGCACTATCTACATGGGCACATTGGCACTATATGGACACTATCTACAGGGGACACTGGTACTATGTATATGGGCACTGTGTGTGGCACTATGTACCCACTGGCACTCTATATGTGGGCACTATGGAACTATCTACATGGGCACTATGGTGTTTTCAGGGGGTTGGGATAAAAAAAAATCCCTGACAATTGAAATTCACCTGTTCTGTTGTTTTTTTTTTTTGTTTTTTTTTTACAGCATGAAAAAGTGATTCAATTCAGATGGACTTAAAGTGGAAGAGAATTTGGAGACGGCAGTATTTTTTTATGGCCGTTTTCAGAACAATGCAGTTCTACTGCTGTATTCACACGGCTGTTTTTCTTTATGGCCTTCAAAAGATAGGCCCCCATAGAATTGAAAAAGTTTTAACGGCTGTATTTCAGGAATCAATCTTTGTAACGGCGCTACTTTAGGAGCTGATTCCGGGGAAGCCTTTGTTCTCATTGCCAGAATCTCAGGCCAGAGCGTCGGCAACGCTTCTGTTAGAGCCCCTGGCATCACTATCCACATATGGACAGTGACGCCAGAGTATCCTGGAGCGGAATCCCCGGCCAGAGCGTTGCCCACGATCTGGCCAGTGATTCCACTCCTGGAAGAGTCCCTGGCGTCACTATCCACATATTGACAGTGACGTCAGTGGATCCTCCTGGAGCGGAATCCACGGGAGCGCACTGGCTGGGGATTCCGCTCCTGGAGGAAGCCCCAATGGGTGTGTGCCTGGCGCTATCTACAGGGAGTGTGTCTGGTGCTATCTACAGGTGGTGTGTCTGGCGCTATCTACAGGGGGGGGGGGTGTCTGGCGGCGCTATCTATAGGGGGATGTCGTGGTGCTATCTTCAAGGGGGTTTGGCACTATCTACATTGACACTGGCACTACATGGGCACTATCTAGAGGGGCCACTGTGGCACTATCTACATGGGTACTGTGTGTCACTAGCTACGTAGGCACTGTGGCACTATCTACATGGGCACTGTGGTACTATCTACGTGGACACTGTGGCACTATGTGGGCACTGGCACTATCTATGTGGACACTATCTACAGTGGCATTGCGGCATTATCTACATGGGAAGTGTGATGTTTTCAGGGGGTTTGGATTAAAAATATCCTATCAAATCCATTAGTTTTTTTGACGGCCATTAAAAACTGACAGACAGACTGGAAATAGATGGAAATTTGGAAACACACTGGTGCACAATGGCCATGAAAAACTGACAGTTCATCAGTTTTTAACCCCTTCCCGCGATTTCACGTACAATTACATGATGGGAACTGGTGTTTTAACGCAATTCCACGTAACTGTACGTGAAGGAGATAGAGCTGGCTCAGGAGCTGAGTCCACAACATCACCACCGGGCGACAGCTGTATGTTACAGCTGGCACCCTGAGGTATCGGCCAGGACCGGAGCTAGCCTCCGATCAGGCCGATTAACCACTCACATGCTGTGTTCAATAGAGATCGCAGCATGTGAAGAGTTTATAGCCACCGGCACCCCAGCAACTTGATCGCTGGGTTGCCGGTGGCTGCAGAGGTGATCGGATGCCTCCCGGTCTGCCAGCAAGGAAATCTTCCTATGTCCCGCTCGTCGGCGGGGCCCAAAAGGCTTCCGGTACCATCAGCAAGATGGTGCCGGCTCAGCTTCCGGCTCAGAAGCTGAGTCGGCGTCCTCAGCAGTGGGTGTCCGCTGTATGTTACAGCGAACACCCCGATGTATCGGCAGGAATTGGAGCCAACTCCGATTCCTGCCATTAACCCCTTCAAAACAGCGATCCAATGCGATCACTGCATCAAAGTGGTTTGTATCAAATCGGCAGCCTGCCATGTGATGGCAAGGCTGGCGACTGCTGCTATGGCAACAGGGGGCCTAACAATGGCTTCCTATCTGCCGTTACAGAAGCCGATTAGGCCCCGTCTGGAGGCGGAGCCTGATCGGCTTGCCGTCAGTGAACAACTGACAGTTCTATTACATTACATAGGTAGTGCAATGTATTAGAACAACACAAGCGCCCTTTTTCCCTTATTAATTCATTTATTATTGAAAAAAATAATAAAACCATACATATTTGGTATCGCCGCGTCCGTAACAACCTGAACTATAAAAATATTGTGTTATATTCCGCACAGTGAACGCCGTAAAAAAAAAAAAATACTGACATAATTGATATTTTTTGGTAACTTTGTCTTCCAAAAATGTAAATAAAAAGTGACCAAAAAGTCGCATTTACCTTTAAAAACTATTACTCGTCTAGCAAAAAAAACAGCCCTCATACAGCTCCGTCGACGAAAAAATTAAAAACCTATGGCTCTCACAACATGGCGACAGAAAAAAGTACTTTCTCTTTTCAAAAGTAATTTTATTGTGCAAAAAGTTGTAAAACATAAAAAGTGCAATAAATTAGGTATTTGCGGAATCGGCCTGACCCACAGAATAAAGTTAACATGTAATTTATGATGCGTGGTGAACGCTGTATAAAAAGAACTAAAAAAATATGCCAGAATTGCTGTTTTTTGGTCACCTTGCCTCACAAAAAAAAAAAATACATAACTGATCAAAAAGTCGCATGTACCCCAAAATGGTACCAATAAAAACTACTCCCGCAAAAAAACAGCCTTCATGGTGTGTTGCTGTCTGGCATAGCAAGCAAATAGGCTGCTACCAGGCTATATAGGCTGTGCCCCATGATTTACGCATTATCCCTCCATTACACACTGCACCCACACTTCATGCATCACTCACATTCCTGACCCTTTCAGTACTGCCCCTTATGTTTTACACATGTTATTCACCACTCACTATACTCAGTGCTGCCCCCTATATTTCACACATATTATTACTCCTTGCACGTTATACACAATTCATTTATTTTTTACTACTTATCCCATGCACCACACGCCACTCCCCTCCAGGCTAGTGGGAGTGGCAATTATTATTTAACACACCTGAGCACTTTCCTTCTGCTGCATTTTTGACCTGGCTGCGTCCTGTTGGGATTATACCTGCCCAATTTGTGAGTATGGCCATTTTTTGTGTTTTTAATCTTATTATATGTCCCACTTTTTTTCTGTGGTTAGCTTCATACCACTACGTCTATGAAAAATAAAATTAGTAAAGGCTCCAATAAGTCAGGAAAGGAAAAATATGCAGTTGTGCTGACCCGAGGGGAACATTTCTTCTGTTTCAAGTGGCGAATTATCAAGGCCCTTAAAATTAGGGAACCAGGAAGGGGAGGGCCCAAACATATCTGCTGGAAGCGAGGGTGCCCGTATTATACCAGGACAACACTTGCCAGCAAAATTCCCCAAACTGCAAAGATGCAGAGTGTGGACCAAAAGGGCGATAAGAAAGGACATTTATCACTGTGACACCGGCCTGTGCAGAAAGGATTGTGTCACAGCGTAACAAATATCTATTGATTATTTTATTGTGTTTTTTTTTACCCCATTATTATAACACCTGACTATGCCCCTTATATACTCCGCCCGGCTTACATGTGCCCCCACATTATAAACGGAAACACCAGTAAGACTCCAAACAAAACTACGACCAAGCAAAATCCACGCTCCAAAAGCCAAATGGCTACCTCCCTTCTGAACCCTACAGTGTGCCCATACAGCAGTTTACTTCCACATATATGGCATCGCCATACCCGGAAGAACCCCTTTAACAATTTTTGGGGTGTGTGTCTCCAGTGACATAAGCTGGGCACGACATATTTGCCACTGAATAGCATATCTAGGGAAAAATTTAAGTTTTTACTTTGCACCTTCCACAGCGCAATCATTCATGGAAAAGGCCTGTGGGGTGAAAATGTTCACTTCACCCCTTAACCCCTTAAGGACGCAGCCTAGTTTTGGCCTTAAGGCTCAGACCCCATTTTTCAAATCTGACATATTTCACTTTATGTGGTAATAACGTCGGAATGCTTAAACCTATCCAAGCGATTCTGAGATTGTTTTCTCGTGACACATTGGGCTTCATGTTCGTGGTAAAATTTGGTCGATATATTCAGTGTTTATTGGTGAAAAATTGCAAAATGTAGAGAAAATTTTGAAAAAATAGCATTTTTCAGAATTTAAATGCATCTGCTTGTAAAACAGATGGTTATACCACCCAAAATAGTTACTAGTTCACATTTGCCATATGTCTACTTTAGATTGGCATCGTTTTTTGAACATTCTTTTATTTTTCTTGGACGTTACAAGGCTTAGAACATAAACATCAATTTCTCATATTTTTAAGAAAATTTCAAAAGCCTTTTTTTTAAGGTACCTCTTGAGTTCTGAAGTGGCTTTGAGGGACCTATGTATTAGAAACCCTGATAAAACACCCCATTTTAAAAACTAGACCCCTCAAAGTATTCAAAACAGCATTTAGAAAGTTTTTTAACCCTTCAGGCATTTCACAGGAAATAAAGCAAAGTGGAGGTGAAATTTGCAAATTTCATTTTTCTTGCTGAATTTCAATTTTATTCATTTTTTTTCTGTAACAAAGAAGGTTTTACCAGAGAAACACTACTAAATATGTATTGCCCAGATTCTGCAGTTTTTAGAAATGTCCCACATGTGGCTCTACTGCGCTCGTGGAATAAAACACAAGCCCTAGAAGCAAAGAAGCACCTAGTGCATTTTGAGTCCTCTTTTTTTATTAGAATATATTTTAGGCAGCATGCCAGGTTTGAAGAGGTGTTGAGGTGCCAAAACAGTAGGAATCCCCCAATAGTGACCCCATTTTGGAAACTACACCCCTCAAGGAATTCATTTATGGTTGTTGTTACCATTTTGACCACACAGTTTTTTCACAGCACGTATTTGAATTGGGCTGTGAAATGAAAAAAATGTCATTTTTTCCAATAAAATGTCATTTGTGATCAAAATGTCTTATTTTCACATCGAACAAAATACCCCATTTTGTTGCCCAATTTGTCCTTAGTGTGGCAATACCCCATTTGTGGTAAAAAACTGCCGTTTGGGCTCATGGGAGGGCTCAGAAGGAAAGGAGCGCTTTGTGTTTGTTGGAGTCCAGATTTTGCTGGATTGGTTTTCGGGTGCCATGTCACATTTGCAGAGCCTCAGAGGTATCAAAGCACTGGAAACCCACCAGAAGTGACCCCATTTTGGAAACTACACCCCTCAAGGAATGCATTTATGGGTGTTGTGACCATTTTGACCCCATAGTTTTTTCACAACACCTATTTCAATTGGGCTGTGACATTAAAAAAAATTTCATTTTTTCCAATAAGATGTAATTTTTTATGAAAAATTCTTATTTTCACAGGGAACAAAATACTCCATTTTGTTGCCCAATTTGTCCTTAGCGTGGCAATACCCCATTTGTGGTGATAAACTGCCGTTTGGGCTCATGGGAGTCCTCAGAAGGAAAGAAGCGCTGTGTGTTCTTTGGAGTGCAGATTTTGCTGGTTTGGTTTTCGGGTGCCATGTCACATTTGCAGAGCCTCCGAGGTATCCAAGCACTGGAAACCCACCAGAAGTGACCCCATTTTGGAAACGACACCCCTCAAGGAATGCATTTATGGGTGTTGTGACCATTTTGGCCCCATAGTTTTTTCACAGAACTTATTTGAATTGGGCTGGGAATGAAAACAAAATTATTTTTGCAAATATGTCGTTTTGGCTGAAAATTTCTTATTTTCACAAGAAACAAAATACCCCATTCTGTTTCGCAATTTGTTCTGAGTGCAGCAATACCCCATTTGTAGTGATAAACTGCCGTTTGGGCCCATGGGAGGGCTCAGAAGGAAAGGACCACCATTTGGCCTACTGGGGATTTTCTAGTACGAAGTCATGTA
The DNA here is from genome assembly GCF_050947455.1 of Rhinoderma darwinii. Taxonomy (NCBI): domain Eukaryota; kingdom Metazoa; phylum Chordata; class Amphibia; order Anura; family Rhinodermatidae; genus Rhinoderma; species Rhinoderma darwinii. Next base: position 324,162,361 of record NC_134688.1, on the reverse strand, counting down.
TGCAGAAGCCCCTGAGATACCAGTACAGTTGAAACCCGCAAGAAGTGACCTCGTTTTAAAAACGACACCCTTAAGGCATTCATCTAGAGGTGTAGTGAGCATTTTGACCGGAGACCTACACCCCATAAACTGTAATGTGGGTTCTCCCGGGTATGGCAATACCCTACATGTGACTGTTATCAGCTGCCTGGGCACACAGCAGGGCTCAGAGGGGAAAGACGAGGGGGGATAAGCTGTGCGGGGGGCGTCGGGGTAAGTAAAATTGGGGTAAATTATAAACCAAGGGATGTATGATAAATTTTAAAACACTCTTTCATACAGAGCTCTGGTTATTCGGGACACGTGTCACATTGATATATTGTGTCATCCCTTATAGCAGACTTTGCACCTCTTTTGACTTTTTCCCTTCTTGCCAGTTTGGGGAACTTCTCCTGGAAAGTGTTGCCGCCCTGGTACGATGTGTGTGGCCCCGCTTCCAGAAGTACTGGGTGCCCCCCCCTTTTTGGTCCCTAAAGATTAGGTTCTTGATAATCACCTCTTGAAATTCCAGGAAAGTTCCAGTCTGGCCTGCACATCGACGTAGCACGTACGCATTGTACAAAGCCATCTGTATGATGTGCCCGGCCAGCTTCTTATACCACACCGCATGGCACTGTAGGGCTTCAGGATTTGATCTGACAAGTCCACCTCTCCCATGTACCTATTGTAGTCCAGGAAGCAGTCTGGTTTGGGGGTGGCCTTTCCTTCATATATCCTAAATTTGTAGGTATACCCTGATGCACTCTCGCAGCTTATATATCTTCACGCCATACCTTGCACTCTTACCCGGCAGGTACTCGCGGAATTGAACCCTCCCTTTAAAATGTACCAGGGACTCATCAATAGAAATACACGTCTCGGCGGTGAATGCTTGGGAAAACCGGGCACTGAAACGGTCTAATAGGGGTCTCCGTTTATACAAACGGTCAAAACTGGGGTCACCTCGGGGTGGGCAATGCTCATTATCAGTATAATGTAAGAAGCGAAGTATTGCCTCATTTATTTATTTTTTTAGGTTCCAGTTCAGTTCTGAAGTTGCTTTGAGGGGCCCATATATTAGAAACCCCTATCAAACACCCCATTTTAGAAACTAGACCCCTCAAAGTATTCACAACAGCATTTAGAAAGTTTATGAACCCTTTAGGTGTTTCACGGGAATTTAGAGCAAAGTAGGTGTGAAATTTACATATTTTTTTGGTCAGAAAATCCTATTTATACCATTTTTATTACAACACAAAAGGATTTATCAGAGAAACACAACTTAATATGTATTGCCCAGATTCTGCAGTTTTGAGAAATATCCCACATGTGGCCCTAGTGCGGTAATGGACTGAAGCACCGGCCTCCGAAGCAAAGGAGCACCCAGTGGATTATGAGACCTCTTTTTTATTAGGCACCATGTCCGGTTTGAAGAGGTCTTGTGGTGCCAAAACATTGGAAACCCCCCAAAAGTGACCCCATTTTGGACACTAAACCCCTTGAGGAATTTATTGTAGTTTTCATGGGGTACATGTGGCTTTTTGATCAGTTTTTATTCTATTTTTAGGTGGCGTGGTGAGTAAAAAACAGCAATCCTACTATTGTTTTTTTATTCTATTTTTTTTATAGCGTTCACCGTGCGCTATAAATGACATATTCACTTTATTCTGCGGGGCGATACGATTACGGCGATACCAGATGTTTATAGTTTTTTTTATGTCTTATGGCGTTTGCACAATAAAATACGTTTTGTAATAAATCACTCACTTTTGGTGTTACCTTATTCTAAGTGCCATATGTTTTTATTTTTCCATCAATAAAGCCGTGCAAGGACTTATTTTTTGCGTAACGAACTGTAGTTTCCATCAATACCATTTTTAGGTACATGCGACTTTTTGATCTCTTTTTATTCCATTTTTTGCGAGGTGAAGTGACCAAACAATTGTGATTCTGGGACGGTTTATTATTATTTTCTTTTACGGCGTTCACCGCGCGGGATAAATAACGAAATAATTTTGTAGTTCATGCCGTTACGGACGCGGCGATACCAATTATGCATAGTTTGTTTGTTTAGATATTTTTATTAATAATAAATGACTGATCAGGGAAAAGGGGGATTTTTACTTTTAAAACTTTTATTTTCTTATTTTTACACATCTTTTTTTTTTTTAACTTTTTTACTTTGTCCCACTAGGGGACTTGAGGACAGGAGGCCCTGATCGCTATTCTAATACATGCGTAGTGCAGTGTATTAGAACTGTCAGCTACTCACTGACAGCAAGCATAGTGGGTCCTGACGTTGTTAGGACCCACTAGGCTTCCGTCTATGGCATAGCCGGACGCCATTGATTGGTGTCCGGTTGCCATAGTCACCATCGCCGGCCGCTATCGTGTAGCAGGCCGGCGATGGCAGCTTAACCCCTAAAAAGCCGCGATCTCTATAGAACGCGGCTTTTAAGGGGTTAATCAGCGGGGACACAGCGATCGGTCCCCGCTGTAGGAGCTGTGACAGCTGCTGTACGAGACAGCAGCTGTCACAGCTCCTGTATGTGTCGGGAGGACGGCCGAAACGGCCGTTACTCCCGAGACGTACTATTCCGTCATGGAGCGTGAACAGGGTGCTTTCCATGACGTAATAGTACGTCACTGAGCGTTAAGGGGTTAATAAATGCCTTGAGGGGTGCAGCTTACAAAATGGGGTCACTTCTCAGCAGTTTCTTTTATTATTTCAAATCAGAGCCTCTGCAATTGTGAACCAATACTTTGTAAATTGCCAAATTAGGCCTTAAAGAGGCTCTGTCACCAGATTTTGCAACCCCTATCTGCTATTGCAGCAGATAGGCGCTGCAATGTAGATTACAGTAACGTTTTTATTTTTAAAAAACGAGCATTTTTGGCCAAGTTATGACCATTTTTGTAGTTATGCAAATGAGGCTTGCAAAAGTCCAAGTGGGTGTGTTTAAAAGTAAAAGTCCAAGTGGGTGTGTATTATGTGCGTACATCGGGGCGTTTTTAATACTTTCACTAGCTGGGCGCTCTGATGAGAAGTAACATCCTCTTCTCTTCAGAACGCCCAGCTTGTGACAGTGCAGATCTGTGACGTCACTCACAGGTCCTGCATCGTGACGGCCACATCGGCACCAGAGGCTACAGTTGATTCTGCAGCAGCATCAGCGTTTGCAGGTAAGTCGATCTTACCTGCAAACGCTGATGCTGCTGCAGAATCAACTGTAGCCTCTGCTGCCGATGTGGCCGTCACGATGCAGGACCTGTGAGTGACGTCACAGATCTGCACTGTCACAAGCTGGGCGTTCTGAAGAGAAGAGGATGTTACTTCTCTTCACAGCGCCCAGCTAGTAAAAGTATTAAAAACGCCCCGATGTACGCACATAATACACGCCCACTTGGACTTTTACTTTTAAACACACCCACTTGGACTTTTGCAAGCCTCATTTGCATAATTACAAAAATGGTCATAACTTGGCCAAAAATGCTCGTTTTTTTAAAATAAAAACGTTACTGTAATCTACATTGCAGCGCCTATCTGCTGCAATAGCAGATAGGGGTTGCAAAATCTGGTGACAGAGCCTCTTTAAAGGGAAGGTGTCATGAATTTTTATTTTTTTTTATCATATTGCTTTTAGTATGATAAAAAAATACAATTTATTTATTTGTGTTCGTGTGTTCTACGGTTTTACTTTTTTTTAATTTTTACTTCTCTATGGGGGCTGCCATTTTTTTTTTCATCTCTGTATGTGTCGATTAACGAAACATAGAGAGATGGAATACGGCACATATATCTCCATAGAGAATGGGAACGGGAGCCGTTCCATTCACTGCAGCATACGCCGTCTGTGTGGGAATTGCGCATGCGCCGCTCCCACACAGACCAAAACGAAGCTCGTTAGCAGAGCAAAATCCGGCGCCATTTTCTTGTTGACCCGAAACCGCTGCCGGACAGTTTGATGACGACTTCCGGCCATGGCTTCCGGCCGTATGCGAAGGCGCAACAAATAGTAGGCGGTGGCTGGAGCAGGTAAGTTATGTTTGTGTATGTGATGTGTGTATTATGTTCGTGCATGTTAGTGTTATACTGTCTGCTTAGCACTGTATCTAATCCTCCTACACTGTGCATTCGCTGGTGGCACACCGTGTAAGAGGTTTGAAGATTCAACCCCCTCCTTCTCCTGGCACTAGCCAGAATAAGGGAGGGGGGATTGTGTGAGGACACTGTGTCTACCCCAAATTTGCAGCATAAAGCAATGAGGTTGCTTTACCACATTGACCATGCTGCAATTTTGAGAACTGCTCCCTCTAGTGACCAGCACATGGAAATGTTATAAATTAGAATCTAATTTATAATATTTCCTGACTTGTGAAAAAATTAAAACAATGTGTAATCACTCAAATGCACATCAATTTCTGCCAATCACCTGCGGTGTTAATATGCTCACTATACCCCTAGGTGCATACCTTGAGGGGTGTAGTTTCCAAAATGAGGTAATTTCTGGGGGGATCCACTGTTTTGGTCCCACAGGGACTTTACGAATGCGACATAGCGCCCAGAAACCAATCCAGCAAAATCTGTACTCCAAAAGCAAATGGCGCTCTTTCCCTTTTGAGCCCTACTCTGTGCCCAAACAGCAGTTTATGACCACATATGGGGTATTGCCGTACACAGGAGAAGTTGCTTTACAAGCGTTGGGGTTCTTTTTTTTTTCACTTTATTTTTTGAGAATATGTAACTTTTTCAGCTAAAACTACGTCTTATTGAAGAAAAAGGATTTTCTTCACTGCCCAATTCTAATAAAATCTATGAAACCCCTGTGGGGTCAAAATACTCACTACACCCCTAGATGGATTCTTCAAGGGTGTAGTTTCCTAAATGGAGTAACTTTTTGGGCGTTTTCATTGTTTTGGTCCCTCAGGGGCTTTGCAAATGCATTCCTGCTAAATTTGAACTCCAAAAGCAAAATGGCGCTCTTTCCCTTTTAAGCCCTGCCCTGTGTCCAAACCGTTTATGACCACATGTGGGGGGGGGGGGGTATTGTTTTACTCGGCAGACATTTCTTTACAATTGTAGTGCTGCTTTTTCGCCTTTAGTCCTTGTGGAAATTAGAAAAAATTAGCTAAACCTACATTTTCTTTGAAAGAATGTAGATTTTCATTTTCACGGCCTACTTCCAATAATTTCTCCAAAATGCTCACTATACCACTAGATAATTTCCTCAAGGGGTGTAGTTTCCAAAATGGGGTCACTTTTAGGGGTTTCCACTGTTTTGGCACCGCAAGAGCCTTTCAAACCTGACATGGTGCCTAAAATATTTTCTAATAAAAAGGAGGCTCCAAAATCCTCTAGGTGCTCCTTTGCTTCTGAGGCCTGTGCTTCAGTCCATAAGTGCACTAGGACCACACGTGGGGTATTTATAAAAACTGCAGAATCTGGGCAATAGATATTGAGTTGCATTTCTCCGGTAAAACTTTCTGTTACAAAAAAAAAAATGGATGAAAAATGAATTTCTGCAAAAAAAACAGAAATTTGAAAATTTCTCTACATTGCCTTAATTCCTGTGAAACGTCTAAAGGGTTAAAAAACGTTCTAAATGCTGTTTTGAATACTTTGAGGGGTGAAGTTTTTAAAATGGTGTGACTTATCGGGGTTTCTAATATATAAGACCCTAAAATCCGCTTCACAACTTAACTGGCCCCTGTAAAAAAAATCCTTTTGAAATTTTCTTGAAAATTGTGAGAAATTGCTGCTAAAGTTCTAAGCCGTGTAACGTCCTAGAAAAATTAAAAGGATGTTCAAAAAACAATGCCAATCTAATGTAGACATATGGGGGATGTTAATTAGCAACAATTTTGTGTGGTATTACTATCTGTCTTACAAGCAGATACATTTAAATGTATAAAAATGCAAATTTTTGCAATTTTTTGCTAAATTTTGATGTTTTTCACAGTTAAATACTGAATGTATCGAGCAAATTTTGCCAGTAACATAAAGTCCAATGTGTCATGAGAAAACAATCTCAGAACCGCTTAGATAGGTAAAAGCATTCCGAAGTTATTACCACATAAATTAAAACATGTCAGATTTGAAAAAATTGGCTGTGTCCTGAAGGCCAAAACAGGCTGTGTCATTAACCCCTTTCCGCCGCAACCCTTTTTCAGATTTTCATTTTCGTTTTTCCCTCCCCACCTTCCAAAAGCCATAACATCTTTATTTTTCCGTCGATATAGTACTATGAGGGCTTGATTTTTGCGGGACGAGTTGTAGTTTTTTGTAGCACTATTTATTTTGCCATATAATGTACTAGAAAACAGGAAAAAAATTCTTTGTGGGTAGAAAATGAAAAAAACAGCGATTCCTCCATGTTTTTTGCGCACCGTTTTTACGGAATTCACTGTGCAATTAAAAAAACATGTTAACTTTATTCTCTGGGTCAATACGACTACGGCGATACCAAATATATATAGTTTTTTCTATATTTTACTACTTTTACAAGTAAAAACCTAAGTGTAAAAAAGAAAATTTATTTTGTGTCTCCAAATTCCGAGAGCCAGAGCCACAACTTTCTTATTTATCCGTCGATTAAGTGGTTATTTTTTGCGGGATAAGCTGTCGTTTTTAATAATACATTTTGGTGTAAATGCGACGGTTTGATCACTTTTTATTTCATTTTTTGTGGGAGATTAGGTGACCAAAAAATAGAGATTCTGGCGTTTACAATTAATTAATTTTTACGGCGTTCACCGTGCGGTTTAAATAATGATATATTGTAATTGTTTAGACTTTTTACGGACGCGGCGATACCAATTATGTTTGTTTATTTTTTACTATGCTCTAGGAGGAAAATGGGAAAAGGGAGTTTTTTTTGAGCTTTTAATATATATATATATATTTACACCGAAAAAAAGCCTTTAACTCATTTTTACTTTTTTTTTATTAGCCCCCCTAGGGGACTTCAACCAGCGATCGTTAGATCGCTTGCACGATATACTGCAATAGGCAGGGCTTAATAGGTGTACAAAGATGGCGAACCTGGGGGCCTTCATTAGGCCCCCAGGCAGCCGTAGCAACCATCGCCCCCCCCCCCCCCGCGGTCGCCCCCTCTTTCTAACGATTTAAATGCTGCGGTCTCTGTTGATCGCGGAATTTCACGAGTTAAATTAGCGGGATCGCGCTCGAGCGTACACCTCCATCGTATGAAGCGGGCTACCCGACTTTGGCGTATGGATACGTCAAATGCCGGGAAGGGGTTAAGGGGTTAATGACATTTTTGTGTGAATTTAGCCTGGCTTGCATGCGAATGCTTGACCATGGAAAGCCATGCCATGAATCTCCCAGGGTCGTGTGAATGTAGCTAAAAGAGGCTCTGTCACCACATTATAAGTGGCCTATCTTCTACATAATGTGATCGGCGCTGTAATGTAGATTACAGCAGTGTTTTTAATTTAGAAAAATAATTATTTTGTCGGAGTTACGACCTATTTTAGCTTTATGCTAATGACTTTCTTAATGCCCAACTGGGCGTGTTTTACTTTTTTTTCCAATCGGTGACCAATTGGCGTCATACACTTCTCTCCATTCATTTACACAGCACATGGGAAAACAGTTCCTCATTTTCAGCCGTTTTTTAATCAAACTTGCGTTTCTCACTGCTTTTTTTTTACGGACGTTTTTGGAGCTGTTTTTCTATAAAGTGAATGAAAAATGGCTCCAAAAATGTCCCAAGAAGTGACATGCACTTCTTTTTCGCGGGCGTATTTTTACGTGCCGTTTTTTTGAAAATGAGGTGAAAAAAACGACCCGTCGAAGCAGAACACCGTATTTCCCATTGAAATCAATGGGCAGATGTTTGTATGCGTTCTGCTTCCGATTTTTCGGGACGTTTACAGTCCCCGAAAAACGGCTGAAAAGACTACGTGTGCACATACCCTAACAGTATGTTCACGCGACTTATTTTTTGCCATAAAAATCGGAAGCAGAACGCCTCCAAACATCTGCCCATTGATTTCAATGGGAAATACGGCGTTGTGTTCCGACGTGGAGTTGCTAAAAAAACGTCTGAAAATCAGGAGCAGGTTTACCTTGAAAACAGCTCCGTATTTTCAGATGTTTTTAATTTTGTGTGTGAACATACCCTAAGAATTATTAAAGTGAAGTTAGTGACTTTTCAGTTGACAGGTTAACACGGCGTGTATTTGCCACGTTTTTTTTTGCGCATTTCACGTGCTAATAAACCCGTGCATACTCCGCTGCACAAAAATAGGACACCGCTCTGCGGCGCACACTGCACGCACACACACAGTGTTCCGCTACGCGCGCACACACATCCCTACTCCGCGTGCGCACACACAGCTCCGCAACGCGCGCGCACACAGTGCAAGCGCGCGCACTCGGCCCTGCTGCGCGAGCGTGCCCACTCGGCTGACGTTCATTGTATCCTATGCCCTGTGCTGCCGTATTCCATCTATGTATGTGTCGTTAAGAGACACATACACAGATGAAATAAAACATGGCAGCCCCCAGTACAGTAAGAACGAGTTAATAAAAAAAAAAAACTGTGTGTGAAAAAATAAATAAAGTCAATATAATATTTTATTAAATAAAACACATAAATTAATAAAAATAAAATAAAAAATCATGACACTGTCCCTTTAATCACCATACAAGTCCAGACTAATCAGAGGCCACAATAAAGGGTCAATTTATCAACCTTTCTATGCCAGTTTTCTGGTGTAAATAAATTACAAAAGGGCCCAGAAGGAAAAGTATATAATTTTGAGTTTTTTCAATAAAATCAATTTGTGCTGGGAATTACTATAAAGTATAACAATACTTTCATGCATAAATAGGCAGTTTAGGTAATTATAAACCTATATTTTATATATATATATATATATATATATATATATATATATATATATATATATATATATATATATATATATATATATCTATCTCTGTCTTATACTAAACATAAGTGTAATGGTTAAATTGGAAGTATTTTTACCACCACAATCTTGTAATAAAGTCATTTGTCAATACGACTAGATCATAGACAAAGCTGCCCAAATCTGTGGTTCAGGGGGAAACTGTATCGTAGTTGTAACGACGGGGGTAGGGAAACGAACAAGTGAGCCCTAATCTACCCGCCACTCTGTCCCTGCCTACTTGCAACGACCCGCCCTAGGCGACGGGGTACAACTGGGCGGCGGTCCCTACGCTCAGTAAGTGCACGAGACAAACATACAAGGGAATACAAAGCAAAGGGAAAGGGGCAATTGCCCACGGCAACACCGTGAGCAACAGAGTGGTGAACGAGCCAAGTCAAACCAGGAGAGCACGAGGTACCAAACGCAGAGCAGGAGAGTAGTCAGTAAGCCAGGGTCAGTATGGAGCAGGATCAAATAGTTAGGAGCTGTAGCTGGGCCAGGAAACCACACGGAAAGAATCACAAGCACTGTAGGAACAGGAAAGGCAGGTATAAATAGACAGAGGGCGGGAGCTAGCTCCGTCTGGCCAGGCTGCGATAGGCTCTCCCACTCCTAAGCCTGCCATCCTGCATCATGCATATACACAAGACTGATTTAGAAGCATGAAATTGTATGTACGGGCGTTATTGCGACCTCTGATTTCAGTAGTTTTTTTATTATTTGTGACCTCTGCTCTTCCTCCACCTGAATGCAGAATGTTGAAGTTACACAGAACTCTGCTTAATTGTACTCTGCACAGGCTGGGCACAATCCCTTAGAACCCTTGTTTTTTGGGGGGTTTTTCTATACAGGGCACCATACACTATATATATAAAGCAGATACGTTTGTTCCATTTAGGAATTCACTAGCTCATTGCATTGCATATTGGTAGTAATGTCTAATAACTCTCAGGACACTTGAGTAACGTTAGTGTGTGTATGTGGCTGCACATAGTGATCTAGTAAGATCACTATATGCTGTGTAAATGAATAGAGAGAAGTGTATGACGCTGATTGGTTAGCGTCATACACTTCTCTCCACAACGCCCACTTGGTCACGTCCAGTGCATAAAGCTAAAATAGGTTGTAACTCCGTCAAAAATTATAGTTTTTCGACATAAAAAACACTTCTGTAATCTACATTACAGCGCTGATCGCATTATGTACAAGATAGGGAACTTATAATGTGGTGACAGAGCCTCTTTAAGGCCCAAACTAGGCTGCGCTCTTAAGGGGTTAAGGACCCCACTGATTCCATCCCTCTTATCACTCGATGGCTCATTTTGTTTCAATCTATTTTTTTATGCAGTATTTTGAAGAACATTTCACTTTGCATACTATATATATTACAGGTAAATAGAATTGAGGGTCCACGGAAGGAGAAGCGAGATGAGCTAGAAGCTCATCCATACAAAAAGAAGCAGCCTACTTCTGGGCTGGGAAATTGGATACCTATCTGGTGTGACCTTTTGTTATATGTCTAACTCAGATTGTCATATTTACCTGATGCAGTCTGTTTCTGTTTGGGCAAAAAATGTAAAACACATTTAAAAATGTTTTTTTTTTAAAAATCGGTCAGCCTACTTAAACTGTGTAAGCCTTACACCAACTAGAGCATTTCATCTGCTAACACAATATGACTCAATGTAATGAAGGGAAAAATCCCTTTAAACGACACCTCCTTTTCGAAGTCATCCCTGTCATTTGGCAAACTACACCCATCAAGGAATTTATCGAGGGGTTTAGTGAGCATTTAGACCATACGGTTATGTTGCTGCATTTTATAGAATTAGGCCGTAAAAATCACATATTTTCACGAAAAAAGGTACACTTTTACAAGTAATACAGGAGAAAAAACACCCCAACATTTGAAAAGCAATTTCTCCCGATTACGGCAATACCCCATATGTGGTCATACACTGCTGGTTGGACAAACGTCAGGCTCAGAATGGCAGGAGCGCTATTTGGCATGTGGATTTTGCTAGAGCCATAACGTTTTTATTTTTCCATCAAGAAAGCTGCGCTAGGGCTTGTTTTTTGCGTAACGAACTGCCGTTTCGATCAGTACCATTTTTAGGTATATTCGACTTTTTGGTCTTGTTTCGTTCAGTTTTTTTGGGAGGTGAAGAGACCAAAAAAGAGTGATTCTGGTATGGTCTCAGAGACTTTTGCTTTTAAATTTTAGTTTTTCACTCCACGCCTTCCAAACGCCATAACTTTTTTTTATTTTTGCATGAATTGAGAGGTGTGAGGGCTTATTTTTGGCAGGACGAGCTGTAGTTTCTATTGGTACCATGTTTTGGTACATACAACTTTTTGATCACTTTTTATTACAATTTATTTAGAGCTTTGGTGACCCAAAAAGTTATTTTGGCTTTTTAAATTATTTTATTTCTTACGGCGTTCATAATGCGCTATAAATGACAATTTTACTTTATTTTGCGGGTAGGTACGATTACGGCGATACCATATGTATATCATTTTTTTTATGTTTTGCACCATTTGCACAATAAAATCACTTCTTTATAAAATAATTAATTTTCTGTGTCACCATATTCGGAGAGCCGTAACTTTTTTATTTTTCAGTCAAAAAAGCGGTGTAAGGGCTTGTTTTTTTCGGGACGGGTTGTAGTTTTTATTGGTACTATTTAGGGGTACACGCAACTTTTTGATCACGTTTTATTCTATATTTTGGGAGGGGTGGTGACCAAAAAATAGTGATTCTGGCATTGTTTTTAGTATGTTTTTTTTGCGGCATTCACAGTGTGGTAAAAATAACATTATAGTTTTATAGATTGGGTCGTTACGAACGCGGTGATACCAAATATGTGTACTGTTTTTTAACGTTTTCATTTTTTTCCTATAATAAGAGACTTATAAGAAAAAAAAATCTTATTTTGACGCTTTTGTAAAACCTATTCTTTTTTTTTGTAACTTTTTTTTCTTTAATTTTTACACTTTCTTTTTTTACCTGCAGCTCTGATCGCTGCTAGAATACATTACACTACCTAGATAGTGTAACGTATTCCAACTGTCAGTGTCACGTCACAGTCACTCTGACAGTTAGGGTATGTGCACACGATAACGACCATTACGTCTGAAATTACGGAGCTGTTTTCAGGAGAAAACAGCTCCGACATTTCAGACGTAATAGCTCGTGCTCGCATTTTGCGAGGCGTCATTGACGGCCGTAATTTAGAGCGGTTCTTCATTGAATTCAATGAAAAACGGCTCAAATTACATCCAAAGAAGTGTCCTGCACTTCTTTGACGAGGCAGTCATTTTACGCGTCGTCGTTTGACAGCTGTCAAACGACGACGCGTAAATTACAGGTCGTCGGCAAACCCATTCAAATGAATGGGCAGATGTTTGCCGACGTATTGGAGCCGTATTTTCAGGCGTAAATAGGTCATGTGAACCCAGCCTTAGTCTACGAGGCCTCATAGGCTTGCATACACTGCAGACCCGGAGGCCGTTGTCTGGCCCCCGGGTGCCATCTCAAGCAACAGCAGCCCCCACAATTACATGGGGGCTGCTGATGTGCTACAAACCCCCTACATGCGAAGATCGCAATCGAGCTCCACATTTAACGGGTTAATTGCCGAAATCAGCGGCAATGAGCCGCTGATCGGCAATAGTGGAGTGTCAGCTGTCAGGGACAGCTGACGTCCCGGTTCCCAATTCACACTGTCAGACACTGTCGCCGACAGTGTGCATCGCGAACGGCAGTGACGTAGTGTCACTCTGACAGGAAGTCTATCAGGAGGCTGGTCCTGATAGGCTTCCGTACATAGCAGACACGGAGGCAATTACTTGGCCTCCGGTCGCCATGCTAGCCATCTGCAAACCTCACGATTTCATTGTGAGGTCTGCCGATGTGCTAGAAACCTCTAAATTGCGGCAATTTCAATCGATCACCGCAATTAAGGGTTAATTGCCGAAATCAGCGGAAATAAGCCGCTGATTGGCATACAGTGGAGTGTCAGCTGTCAGGGACAGCTGGCCTATCGCCGACAGTGTGCAACGGGAACTGCGCAGTAACTGTACGTCCCCGTGCGCTAAGACACTGACCACCTGGATGTACAGTTGCGTCGTGGTGCACCTAGGGGTTAAGGAGAAAGGCTTCTCGTACAGCCTCCAGTTCAGCCCGTTGTGCTGACAGGTGACCTGGCAGCCAGGCAAGACTCTGGGTACCTGTGGTCCATCCAGAACATCAAACCCTGTCACATAAGTGCCATCCAGATGATTCTGTCATCTGGATGTGTATTGGTCCTGAATAGTTGTGAGGCAGTGGTCAACGTGGGTTGACCACAGTCATGTTCAGTTCCGGTCGTATTTAACAGCTGGGAAAGAACATACTTTGCCTTGTGACTCACTGTCAGATTTCGTCCACTCAGGTCCATTATCCACCTACTGAATCAACTGACGGCTCCCTGCTCTACTATAGGATTCAAGTGCATCCGTGTTCTGAGGATGGAGGTACAGTGAAACCGGGAAAAAAAACGAACAAACCGAAATTGCGCAAGATGACCTCGGCTCTCTGCGCTGAATTTCGGTTTAGTTTTTTTCCGAATTAATTGCCTAGCCCTAGTCATCGGTATGAAAAACCACCACATGCCTGGGCAACCCCTTTAATTTTTTTTACACTATACTTTCCCACTGTTACTGGGGCTGCAGAGCAGCCTTAGGTTAAAGGGTAAATCAGTCCAGTTTTGCCGGGTTCACACGTAGCGTAAATACTGCAGATTTTCCGCAACAGATTTAATTGCAGCAAAGTGGATCAGATTTGAACAAATCTCATCCACGCACTGCATAAAAAAACCTGCCGAAAAAACTTTCAGAAATTGATCTGTGGTGCGTTTTATTTTCAATTCACAGCATGTCAATTTATGCTGCGGAATCGCTGGTTTTCTGTTGTGGGTTTGCCCCATTGAATTCAATGGGACGGTAAAACCCTCAACAAATAGCATATGTTGCGATTTTTGTGGAAGAAAAGCTGTGATTCCGTATGAAAAATCGCAACTCAGAAAAAATAAATCTCATACTTACCCAGATCTCTCTGCTCCTACGTCCAGCCTGGCCACCGTGGATGACATTTCATTGCATGTGACTGTTGCTGCCAATCACAGGCTGCAGCAGTCACATAGAATGAAACGTCATCCCAGGAGGCAAGGATGCAGGACAACAGAGGGACGCTTTGCCATTGCTACGGGTAGGTATGGACTTTTTCTTTATACGTGCTGTTTTCCGCAGCGGACATTCCGGCTGAGAAACTGCATCACAATTTTTGCTGCGGCGTATAGGCTGTATGCTTTTACGCAGCATATCCACCCTGTGTGAACATACAGTAGGAGGGAGTTCACACAGTTTTTTGACGCAGAAACCGCGCTGCAAAATGCGCCAAAAAACGGCCGAAAATGCCTACCATTGATTTCAATGGGAGGCAGAGGCGTTTTTTCCCCACGAGCGGAAAAGGAAAGGACATGCCCCATCTTCGGGCGTTTACGCCTCTGATCTCCCATTGACATCAATGGGAGGCAGAGAAAGCATATTTCAAAGCGTTTTTTTGCCCGCGGCGCTAAATGGGCGCGGGCAAAAAACGCAGCCGAAATCGGCGTGCAGGCAGAGGAAAATCTGCCCCAAAATTCCAAACAGAATTTTGAGGCAGATTTTTCCCCTGCAAAAAACTCTGTGTGAGCCCAGCCTTATAGTGACTATTGTCACTGATTAGGGATGTGCTTGGTCTAGTTAGAGGCAGTAGCAGCCTCCCACTTACAGCATCAACGCGATCATGGGACCAGTCATGACTTCTACTCTATATACAGCACTCACTTATTGAGTGCTGTATATATGAAACCAGAGAAGACAGAAGTGGTGAAAGCAGTTGAATGTCACCCCCTTTTTGCTGCGCATACTGAGACCTGCATAAGTTAGTGACAGAGATGCTGATTTCAGCGTTATGTGTAGGTGAGTTATACTTTTTTGTAAAACCTACATTTTAATTGGGGCCGCACTATTCTTGAGCTGCCGATAACCCGCCCGCTGCTGAGTGACAGTTTTCTTCGTATGCACAATTTTAGGGAGAAAACTTTCAATCAGCGGTTATCAAGCAGGGTAATAATAATAACAATTATCTTTATATAGCGCGAACATATTCTGCATATACGCTATATATAAGTGAAAACATCACATTAGACATCTCTCAGCGGTTAGGTCAGATTTTTATGGGATGTTCAGTTGTCTTTTTTTGGCTTCTAACTGCATAATGCTGTTTCCCAATACACCCCTGAGGATGCGGTATCTACGCCGAAACATGTCAGGGGACACTGGCGCAGCTATAGGGGTCGCAGCGGTCGCAATTGCGACCGGGCCCCGAAGCCAGGGGGGCCAACAGCCCCCCGCACCACATCAATAAAAAGTTACTATAGTAACTTGGGCCGCGGGCCCCTGTTACTATAGTAACAGACAGTACTTACCCTCCTGGTTCCGGATCGCAGCGGAGGTCCTGACGTCACAACACTGTGCACAGCGCATGACGTCGCAGCGCTATGCGCCGCGCACAGCATCGAGACGACAGAACTTCCGCCACGGCTGAAGAGGAAGGTAAGATTAGCCCTGACTGGCGGGGTCCGACTCCCGGGACCCGCCAATCAGCTGTTTTGAAGGGGCCGCAGCACTCGTACGAGAGCTGCTCCCCTTCATTCCGGTCACACTGTGAATCGGTGTCGGCGATTCACAGTGTGAGCGAGTAGTGAAATGAAGGGGAAGCAGCTCTCGTACGAGTGCTGCGACCCCTTCAAAACAGCTGATTTGTGGGTCCCGGGAGACACCAGCTATTAATGGCCTATCCTGTGGATAGGCGATCAATGTTTAGGGACTGCACAACCCCTAAGCCTACGATGTAGCAGGCTTAGGGGGCCCATGAGACAGGATCACAGATTGTGTGATGCTGTCTGCTGGGCCCTGTATCTAAGCCAATCACATGGTAGGCTTAGATACATGGCCCATGTGTGATCCTGTCTGATGGGCCCTGTATTTAAGCCTACCACACTGTAGGTTTAGATTCAGGGCCCCAGCACACAGTAATCGTATACTGTATAAGATTACTGTCTGCTGGACCCTGTATCTAAGCCTATGTTGTGGTAGGCTTAGATACAGGGTCCCACAGACAGTATCACACATGGGCCCTGTATCTAAGCCTAAGGCCCCATGCACACGACCGTAAAAAACGGGGCCATTCACTTTCATTGAACACTGACACCTTTCCGTAGCACTACGGAAGGGTGTCCGTGGCTTGGAAATGTTCCGGGAATTATGGAACGTGTCCGTTCTTTTGCATTTTGCGGGCCGCGCTCCCAAACTTTGTATGGGAGCACGGCCCGAAAATGTGGCTGTCAGTCGGCGGCCGGCCGTGCCCGTAATCGCGGGCCGTGATTGCGGGCACGGTCGTGTGCATGGGGCCTAACACGTGTTACTAATCGTTTTTCTTGTGTGTTTTCTTACAGGTTCGGTCGTTGGACTACGGCGGATTCCAGGACTACTTTGATGACAGCTTTTTTTTTTATTATCAATAAAATGGTTAATGAGGGTTGTGTGGGTTTTTTTTGTTATTTCAATAAAATATTTTTTCTATGTCTTTGTGTTTTTTTTTTAAACTATATTACTACCGCCTTAGTAGTGGCCGCCGGCTGATTGACAGTATCCATTGCTATGGAGGGGGCTTAGTGTTAGCCGGTGCAGAGGCTAACATTAACCCCCATTATTACCCCGGTACCCACCGCCACCAGGGGTGCTGGGAAGAGCCGGGTACGATCCAGTACCTGACAATCTGTAGTGATGGTCGGCCACTGGGGTGGCCGCAGGCTGGTATTATCAGGAGGGGAAAGGCCAGATACAGTGGCCCTTCCCACCCTGGTAATGCTAGGCTGCTGCTGCTTTATTGTATCGGTCTGGTTATGAAAAATTGGGGGACCCCACGTCATTTAAAAAAAAAAAATAATTATTGGAAAGAACGATGTCGGGTCCCACCCAATTTTCATAACCAGCCAGATACAACACAGCAGCAGCAGGCAGCATTACCAGGGTGGAGAGGGCCACTGTTTTTGGCCTTCCCCAGCCTAATACTACCAGCCTGCGGCCACCCCGGTGCCTGCCCGTCACTACAGATGGACCTGGTACTGGTTCGTACCCGGCTCTTCCCAGCACCCCTGGTGGCGCTGGGTACCGGGGTAATAATGGGGGTTAGTGTTGGCCACTGCACCTGCTAACATTAAGCCCTGCCTTAGTAATGGAGGTTGTCAATCAGCCAGCGGCCATTACGAAGGCGGTGATAATAAAGTTTAAAAAGATACAAGCACATAGAAAAAATATTTTATTGAAATAAAAAAACACAACCCTCATTAACCATTTTATTGAGAATAAAAAAAACGCCGTCATTGAAGTCCTCGTATCCGAAGTCCAACAACCGAACCTGTAAAAAAACACAAACACACAAAAATAATCAGTAACACATAAAGAAGCAAAATTATTATTCTTACCTTTCCTGGGTCCAGCGCTGGAGCCGCAATGTCAGCGAGCTGAGCCCTGTATCTAATACAATCATGTGTGATACTGTCTGCTCAGCCACTGTATCTAATCCTATCATGTGTGATACTGTCTGCTGAGTCATTGTATCTAATCCTATCATGTGTGATGCTGTCTGCTGGGCCACTGCATCTAATCCTATAATGTGTGATACTGTCTGCTCAGCCACTGTATCTAATCCTATCATGTGTGATACTCTATTCTGAGCCAATGTATATAATCCTATCAGGGGCGTAACTAGGAAAGACTGGGCCCCATAGCAAACTTTTGACTGGGGCCCCCCTCCCCTGGGTGTCACACAAACCCCCCCTTGTAGATAGTGCCTTTTTTACAGCCCCCCCTGTAGATAACGCCATACAACCCCCCCTGTAGATAACGCCATACAACCCCCCTGTAGATAACGCCATACAGCCCCCTGTAGATAACGCCATACAGCCCCCTCTGTAGAGAACGCAATACAGCCCCCTCTGTAGATAACGCGTTATCTAGAGGGGGGGCTGTATGGCGTTCCCTAGAGGGGGGGGCTGTATGGCGTTCCCTACAGGGGGCTGTATGGCGTTCCCTACAGGGGGCTGTATGGCGTTCCCTACAGGGGGCGGTATGGCGTTCCCTACAGGGGGGACGGGACGCTGTATGGCGTTCCCTACAGGGGGGACTGTATGGCGTTCCCTACAGGGTGGGCTGTATGGGGTTCCCTACAGGGGGGGGGGCTGTATGGCGTTCCCTACAGGGGGGGGGGCTGTATGGCGTTCCCTACAGGGGGGGCTGTATGGCATTCCCTACAGGGGGGCTGTATGGCGTTCCCTACAGGGGGGCTGTATGGCGTTCCATACAGGGGGGGCTGTATGGCGTTCTCTACAGGGGGGGCTGTATGGCGTTCCCTACAGGGGGGTTGTATGGCGTTCCCTACAGGAGGGGCTGTATGGCATACAGCCCCCCCCTGTAGGGAACGCCATACAGCCCCCCCCTGTAGAGAACGCCATACATCGCCCCACCCTGTAGGGAACGCCATACATTGCCCCCCCCCCCTGTAGGGAACGCCATACATCGCCCCCCCTGTAGGGAACGCCATACAGCGCCCCCCCCCCCTGTAGGGAATGCTATACAGCGCCCCCCCCCCCCCCCCTGTAGGGACCGCCATACAGCGCCCCCTCCCTGTAGGGAACGCCATACCGCGCCCCCTCCCTGTAGGGAACGCCATACAGCGCCCCCCCTGTGGGGCACGCCATACAGCGCCCCCCCCCCTGTAGGGCACGCCATACAGCACCCCCCCCCCCTGTAGGGAACGCCATATAGCGCCCCACTCTCCCCTGTAAGGGAACGCCATACAGCGTCACCCCCCCCCCTGTAGGGAACGCCATACAGCGTCCCCCCTCCCAAAAAAATGTGACCTACAGCGTGTCCGACAAAAGACATGTATCCTCTATCCACAGTATAGGGGATACATGTGTGATCGCAGGCAGCGATAGGGAGAACAGGGGACTAAAAGGCGTTCCCTACAGGGGGGACTGTATGGCGTTCCCTACAGGGTGGGCTGTATGGGGTTCCCTACAGGGGGGGGGGCTGTATGGCGTTCCCTACAGGGGGGGGGCTGTATGGCGTTCCCTACAGGGGGGGGGGCTGTATGGCGTTCCCTACAGGGGGGCTGTATGGCGTTCCATACAGGGGGGGCTGTATGGCGTTCCATACAGGGGGGGCTGTATGGCGTTCTCTACAGGGGGGGCTGTATGGCGTTCCCTACAGGGGGGTTGTATGGCGTTCCCTACAGGAGGGGCTGTATGGCATACAGCCCCCCCCTGTAGGGAACGCCATACAGCCCCCCCCTGTAGAGAACGCCATACATCGCCCCACCCTGTAGGGAACGCCATACATTGCCCCCCCCCCCCCTGTAGGGAACGCCATACATCGCCCCCCCTGTAGGGAACGCCATACAGCGCCCCCCCCCCTGTAGGGAATGCTATACAGCGCCCCCCCCCCTGTAGGGACCGCCATACAGCGCCCCCTCCCTGTAGGGAACGCCATACAGCGCCCCCTCCCTGTAGGGAACGCCATACAGCGCCCCCTCCCTGTAGGGAACGCCATACAGCGCCCCCCCTGTGGGGCACGCCATACAGCGCCCCCCCCCCTGTAGGGCACGCCATACAGCACCCCTCCCCCTGTAGGGAACGCCATATAGCGCCCCACTCTCCCCTGTAAGGGAACGCCATACAGCGTCACCCCCCCCCCTGTAGGGAACGCCATACAGCGTCCCCCCTCCCAAAAAAATGTGACCTACAGCGTGTCCGACAAAAGACATGTATCCTCTATCCACAGTATAGGGGATACATGTGTGATCGCTGGCAGTCAAGTTCTCCATGACTAACCTCTGACTTCCGGCGTCTGCGCAGCTCACTAAAAATGAAAGGAGAGCTGGTCACGCATGCGCACAAGCGCGACCGGCGCTCCATTCATTTCTACTGAGCTGCCGACACAGACCCCGGAAGTCCAAGGTTTGTGATGGAGAACTTCAGGGGACTTTTAGTCCCCTGTTCTCCCTATCGCTGCCTGCGATCACACATGTATCCCCTATCCTGCGGATAGGGGATACATGTCTTTTGTTAAATGGCAGAGCGGGGAGATACCTCCCTGCTCTGCCGTAGTGTTCAGTGGCGTCCCGCTGTAGCAGCCATAGCGGCTGCTAGCAAATCCTCCGTCCATGGTGGGGGCCCGTGCCAGCGGGCGACACGGGCCCCCCCATGCCGCGGGCCCCGTAGCAGCCGCTACTGCTGCTACGGTGGTAGTTACGCCACTGAATCCTATCCATAGTTTATAGGGTCGTAGTGCTATAGATATGCTATGCTGTCTCCTATACACACATTTTTTTTGGGGCGGACACATATGTATTGGGGCTATTTGCCCTGACATTTTAAGCCCTGAGGATATGTTCACACGGCAGCGTCCATTACGGCTGAAATTACGGTGCTGTTTTCAGGAGAAAACCGCTCCGGAATTTCAGACGTAATGGCATGTGCAGGCGTTTTTCGCTGCGTCCATTACGGATGTAATTGGAGCTGTTTTTCCATGGAAAACGGCTCCATTTACGTCTGAAGAAGTGACAGGCACTTCTTTGACGCGGGCGTCTTTTTTACGTAAAAAAAATTACCGTTGGCACAGAACATCGTAAAACCCATTCAAATGAATGGCCAGATGTTTGCCGGCGCTTTTGAGCCGCATTTTCGGACGGAATTCAATGCTAAAACGCCCGAATTACGTCCGTAAATAGGGTGTGTGAACCCAGCCTTAGTGACGCCCCGGCTGCTAGTGCTGCATTGTTGGGTCACTTAGGAGACCCAGCGATGCAGCTGAAAGCTGCGGACCGTCGGCCATGAGGAGTTTGCGGGGGGGGCCCAATAAGAACTTTTGCATCGGGGCCCATGAGCCTTTAGCTACTCCCCTGTCAGGGGGCCATACTCTTTGTTTTTAAATCTGTGTCTATGGCGCAATACATCTATTGGATGCGATCTGCAGACGCGTCCAGTAATTTATATTACTATAAGTCTAGCGGTGAATGCACTGCTTTGTTGTACTGTCCATTACAGGGATTTATTAATCTATTACAGAGTTATAGGTACTTCATTTTTAAATTCATCTGTGTCTAAAATGGAATAAAACTGATGTTTTATTAATGGTTAAAAAAATCATATGCTATAAGTAGAGTGGGAAAACTGTATTTAGTTGCCTTCTGGCAAATTGTTAGTATTGTTGATTATAGATATACCTGCCCTCCTAGTGGGCTTTTCTAAAATCTTTCTGTTTCTTAATAACTGCGTATTTGGTGCATTTTTTTTTTAATATTTTGTTTTTATAAAAGCACAAAGATTAACGTCTTAAAGAGGCTCTGTCACCAGATTTTCAAACCCCTATCTCCTATTGCAGCAGATCGGCGCTGCAATGTAGATAACAGTAACGTGTTTTGTTTTTTTTCAAAAACGAGCATTTTTGGCCATGTTATGAGCATTTTTATATTTATGCAAATGAGCCTTTTTTATGTCCAACTGGGCGTGTATTGTGTGTGTACATGTTGGCGTTTTTACTTGTTTTACTAGCTGGGCGTTGTGAATGGAAGTGTATGATGCTGACGAATCAGCATCATCCACTTCTCTTCGTCACCACCCAGCTTCTGGCAGTTCAGACACACAGCGTGTCCTCGCTCATCCGACGCGATGAAGTGCCTGTGGGAGGAAGTGAGTGACGTCACAGCGTGATCTCGCGAGGACACGCTGTGTGTCTGAGAACTGCCAGAAGCTGGGTGGTAACGAAGAGAAGTGGATGATGCTGATGCGTCAGCATCATACACTTCTATTCACAACGCCCAGCTAGTAAAACAAGTAAAAATGCCCAGATGTACACACACAATACACGCCCAGTTGGACATAACTTTAAACACGCCCAGTTGTACAAAAGAAAGGCTCATTTGCATAAATATAAAAATGGTCATAACTTGGCCAAAAATGCTCGTTTTTGAAAAAAACAAACGTTACTGTTATCTACATTGCAGCGCCGATCAGCTGCAACAGGAGATAGAGGCTCTGTCACCAGATTTTCAAACCCCTAAGTCATATTGCTATTACTAACAGCCATGTTTGTCTCAGAACAAATTTAATGTTTTAGAATGAGATGAATGTTGCAATTTGTGGATACTTACATGTACACGACCGTTTGTATTTTGCGGTCCATAAACAACATACCTGCAAAACACGGACGGCACACGGATGCCATACGTGTTCTGTCCGTGGCTTTTCCCTGTCGCCATGCATGAAAACAACTCGGGCCATTGTTTACGGCTTCCGTGTGGCACCCGATCGTTTTCACTGACCCATTCACTTTAGCGGTGGAATTGGGTCCGTGAAAAACTATTTTCCAATCCGTGGAAAGATAGGACATGTCTTATCTTTAGACGGATCACTGAAGGCACCCGGCCGGCGCACACTATCGTGTGCATGAGGCATTATGCAAATGTCCACCCACCCGAATAATTAAACAATTTAGCCAACTTATCTTTGTGGCAATTAGTAAGTCACTGCAATAGGCGTCTGTGTCCACCCTAGCCCTCACTCTCCCCCTGTGAACACCTTGTGTGGAACAGTCCATACAATTTGATTATACCGGAAGTTCTGGTGACTGAGATGGTGACCCCTGGAAAGAACAGAAAGACAAGTAGGGCCCTTTTCACATCGCCTTTTTGGCCTATGTTTAACCCATTCCCTCTTTAGCGACTTTTTTTTTATTTTTATAATTATATATTTTTTTATTTTTCAGAATGAACAAAACATACACAGTATCTTTGCAGTACAGAGTATAAATCATTACAGGGGTGATATGAGGGTATAACATAACGAGTACCAATAATAGCAAACTTTCTACATTGGGCATCATAGGAGAAATCAGCCATGTTATACAAGGTTCCCAACCGACACCATGTAATAGTATGGTAATATGTGGATCTCACATTTCCTCATCATCTAGGCAAACTCTGTTTTCAGAGAAGCGTTAAAAGAAATGAAATAATAAAATAAAAATATAAAAATAAAACAAAACAACGAACATAGAAAACATATACGACAAGACAATAGAAGGGGGGAGGGAAGGAAGCAAAGAGATATCCTAGCTTGATCTGTGTATATCTATAAGAAGTTAGAATTAGTAATATGTAGCTCAGGGCGGTCTAGATGAATCATATACATCCCATGGCGACCAAACATCATGAAAGCGCGCCAGGTGGTTGTTTAAGGAGGCTGTCAAGGATTCCATCCTTCTAACCTCTCTTATTCTAGAGTATAAATCTTGCATTGTAGGGGGACCAGTTCTCTTCCATTGGGCTGCTATGAGACATTTAGCTGCTGTAAGCACATGTAATAGTAGTCTAGAGGATACTTTTCGTAGGCCTTTCGGCGGTACATTAAGAAGAAAAGTTAGAGCTGTCAAGGGAACATGGACCCCCACCAGCGTATGGATTAAACCTGCGACCTCCCTCCAGAAGGGGCGAAGCAGTCGGCAGTCCCAGAAGATATGAGGAAGTGTCCCCCTCTCGCTGCGGCATCTCCAACATCTATCCGAAACGAGAGGGTAGATGCGATGGAGAAAGTCCGGAGTGTGATACCAATACATTAAAATTTTATATTGGTTCTCTCTATAGGCTGCACAGAGAGAGGACCATATAATTTGCCACAGCGACAAGGGGATCTCCCTATCCATATATGTCTCCCACTTAATCATGTAGTTATGTTTAGGATTCTCATTCACTCCTGAAGAGGAGAGAATACTATATATGTCAGAGATTAGACCTCTAGTGGAGGTAATAGTTTTGCAGAGAACCTCGAAGGGTGTAGGTTTAGAGAAACTGCTATGACCAGGAAGGGAATTGGCGTAGTGTGTTATCTGTAAATAACTAAAGTATGTGTTGGGCGGCAGGTTATACTTAGACTGCAATGCTGAGAATGGTAAAAGCGATCTCGAGCACGGGTCTATGATATCTGCAAAATAAAATAAGCAAGCATGCGACCATGGTTTAGTCATCCTCGCAGTGAGTCCGTCAGGTAAGGACGGGTTAAATAAGAATGAGGTCATTGGTGATTTGGGAGACGACAAGGGGTATAAGGCTTTAGCCATTCTCCATATGTTCTTAGTGAACAACATGGGACCCAGTAGGGGCTTCGGCCAAGCGTCCGCAGCTCCGGACCACAACAGCGAATTCGGGTGAGTAGGAGCGATCCACAGCTTCTCAATCTCAGCCCATTTAGTATATGCACGCATCGAAGTCCAACCAGGAATTCTACGGAGATGTACAGCCAAATAATATCGATAGACATCAGGAATAGCTAGGCCGCCCGATGTAGTGGTAGAAAGTAGGACTGATTTTGGGATTCTGTGGCCCTTGCCTGCCCAAATATATTTCAAGAGAGCTGATTGAAACCTACGAAGGTTGCTGCGTGGTATAGGCACTGGGAGGGTCTCCAAGAGATACAGATATTTTGGTAGGATAGTCATTTTAACCGCAGACACTCTGCCGAAGAAGGACAGGGGGAGGGAAGACCATCTAGACAGTAATGCATTAATTTCCTGGAAGAAGGGGGAGAAGTTACGTTTATACAAGGAGGCGTATGATTGAGTGATCTGGACCCCTAAATATTTAATCGCCTCATTTTTCCATGTGTATTTAAATGTCGTTTTTAGGGTCGAAGTAAGTTGCGGGGAGATATTAAGTGGTAGTGCTTCCAGCTTAGAGTTATTAAGCTTGTAACCCGAGTGGAGGCTATAGTCAGCCAAGACCGCGTGTAAGTTCGGCAAAGTAATTTGTGGGTTGCGCAGAGTCAGGAGGACATCATCAGCAAATAGTGAAATCTTAAATTCTCGATCTCGCACTAAAAAGCCCTGAATATCTGGATTGCTCCTGATATGGGCGGCTAGAGGTTCTATGCATAGCACATAAAGGAGGGGAGAGAGAGGGCAACCCTGGCGTGTTCCATTAGCAATATTAAATCGTTGGGAAGTTGCGTGTGGTAACTTAACCACTGCATTTGGAGAGGTATATAGCGAATGTAGGGCAGTAAGAAAGGGACCAGAGATGCCTACTGTTTTTAATGTGGCAAAGAGGAAGGACCAGTCCAATCGGTCAAAGGCTTTTTCAGCGTCCAAGCTGAGGAGCAAGCCAGGAGAGTCCGATTTATTAAGGACATCCACCAAATCAATGGTACGTCTAGTGTTGACACCTGCTTGTCTATGCATAACAAAACCCACTTGGTCCTTATGAATCAAGCCAGGGAGCAACATGCCAAGTCTATTGGCCAAAATCTTGGTAAATATTTTGAGGTCCGCATTCAACAAAGAAATTGGTCGATAGTTGGAACAATCAGACTGGTCCTTCCCCGGTTTGGGAATAACAGTAATAAAGGAATGAAGCATGGAGGGAGGGATGCCAGCCCCCGACAGGAAGGAGTTGAAAAGGTCTACTAAGTATGGAGTTAATGAATCTTGAAAGACCTTATAGTAAAGGTATGAGAAACCGTCAGGTCCTGGGGATTTCCCATTAGGTAAGTCTTGTATGGTGTTCTGTAATTCCTCTTCGGTAATGGGGGCGTTAAGCATAAGGGCATCTTCAGAGGCTATAGTAGGAAGAGAGCAGGACTTTAAATATTCCATTAAACGTTGGGCACGCGTGTTTGGGTTTGTAGGGAGTTGGGACTTAAGAGAGTATAACTTTGAGTAGTATTGGTGGAACATGTCCGCTTGTTGGTTAGGATCATAGATCAATCGTCCCTGTGCATCCTTCAAAGCAGACGGGGTCGATTGGGCTTTTTTGTCTCTTAGTTGAGCCGTAAGTAAAGAATGTGCCTTATTTCCTCTCTCGTAATATCGTTGCTTAGTATATAAGAGCATCTTTTCCACTTTAGCGATAGAGAGATCTTTCAGTTTTCCCCGTGTGGCAATGATTCGTCGAAGAGTGGACGTTGAAGGAGAAAGGGACATTTTACACTCTAGTTTTGTGAGGATCGTTATTAAATCCAAGCGCTGCTGGGTTTTATCTCGCTTAATGTGAGAAGAGAGGGAGATACAGTGCCCTCTGAGAACCGCCTTGTGCGCCTCCCATATGGTGGCTAACGAGGGGACCGAATCTTTGTTAAGCGCAAAGTAGGAATCAATGTGTGTTGTAAGAGTTTCCCTATGCTCTGGGGTTTTAATCAAACGTTCATTCAGCCTCCAGTGACATATCCGAGTAGTTCGTAGGTCAGGATGCAGATCCAACATAATTGGAGCGTGGTCCGACCAAGTAATAGAACCGACGTCAGCCGAAGAGGTTGAACGAAGACCTGGTATATTGCCAAGAAAGAGATCAATCCGGGTGCGAGTCCTATGTGGGTGTGAATAAAAGGTATATTGTTTAGCCGACGGATTTGAGATGCGCCATAAATCATAAAGGTTATATTTACGAATCAGACGACGAAATGCCGATGTTCGTCGACGCAGTTCCAAGGGTGGGGATGGGGAACTAAGCGAGTGTCTATCCATGATATCTGAGAAGGGAAGGTTAAAGTCACCACCTACAAACAAAGTGGTAGGTGGTAAACGAGAAATTTTTGCAAAGACTCTCTCCAAGAAGGGGATTTGCAACGTGTTTGGAGCGTATAGATTGCATAAAGTGATCGGAACACCTTTCAGGGTCCCTGCGAGGATAACATATCTCCCTTGTGGGTCAACAATAGATCTTGTGACTTGTAATGGACAATCCTTTGATATTAAAAGTGAGGAAAGTGAGGTAGTGCAAATTTGAAAGATCCAGAACTGTCATGATGCATTTCTTGTAGAAAGGCAATATCTGCTTTCAAGTGCTTCAGCTCTCGGAGCGTGAGACGCCTCTTAACATTAGAGTTTAAGCCCTTAACATTCAAGGATACTATACGCGCCATGACAGTTCCATAGGTAGTGAAGCAAGTATAAACAACGGACCCAGAGGGTCGACCAACCTGTATGTAGAGTGGAGTGTCAGGAAGAGGAGTCGCCACAGCATTATTATATTCCCAGTCCACAAACCAGATCTCCTATTTAAGAAAGAAAGGTAAAGGAAAAAGGGGAAGGGATGGGGGAGACAAGGACATACGACCACAGACAAAAAAGATAACAGATAATATAACAGACAACAATCTTGCATCATGAAGTCGGTTAAACGACAATGAATGGAATCTAGGTTCCATATGAAGACTAGCATAGTAATGAAATTTTCACACGTATGTGACAATGCGACCACTAGGTGCATCCAATGCACTAGGAGGATATAGCGTCTCCATAAGGGAGAAGAACCCCTAGAAGCCAAATCTATCGGCAACACAGCCATCAATCCCAGTAGCTGGAATGAACAAATTCTGTACAATCTACATTTATGAAACTCCGCTACGGCCTTTTAGAAAGAAAATAACATTCTTTTACATAAAGTAAACTTTCAGTGCGGTCTAAGCACATAAACATGCATAAAAGAGTATGAGCCTCCTTGAACAAATACGTTATCGTTGAAATGGTGGTTTGCTTCCGCGATCAAACGTGGATCCTCGTGAATTAGAAGTTTTCCTCTGTGAAGAGACCTTTTGCCACACAGGTGATGGCGGGGGCGGAGAGAGTTCCCATTCGGGCATTTTCGGGACCGGAATGTCCAGAATATCACAAAAAGCCCGAACATCCGACGATGTTCTGAGAACCGCTGAACGGCCATCTCTTCTGGCTGTGAGACTAAACGGGAATCCCCATCGGTATAAAATATTATTTTCTCGAAGTGTAGAAAGTAAAGGACGTAGTTGTCTATGCCTGTGTAGCGTGATCCACGACAGATCTGGTAACAATTGGACCTTGGAACCCTTGTATTGAATAGATCGGTGAGCTCTAGCTTTATTCATAATGGTTTCCTTCAGCTCATAATCAGTCACACAGTAAATAATATCACGAGGTAGAGGCGAAGCTCCTTTAGGTCTTAGAGCTCTGTGAGCCCTATCTAACTTGATAGTGTGATCAGTTGGAGCGTCCAGGACATTCTAATACTTCCTTCAGATTTTCATCTTGAGTAGCTTGAGGTACGCCCCGAACTCTAATATTATGTCTTCTACCTCTGTTATCCAGATCTTCCAGATGTTTTTGATAATCAGAAAGAGCAGTATGTTGTGCTACTACTGTGGTTTGCAACCAGGATACATATTGGCGAGTACAATCATGGTCGTCCTCTAACGATTCCACTCTGTGAGAGATTTTCTGTATGTCCTGTCTGACTGTTGCGTTACAGGTGTCTTTCACCTCCTCAATAAGCGATTTGAAATCATCTCGGGTAGGAAGCTGTCTTAAAAAGGACTGCCATTCATGGCGTTTGGGAGTAGGACTCTCAGAGTCAGACGGTGAGAGCCATGGCTGCGAGTCTGCGTCATAAGCACATGGCGGCAATTGATCCAAAATGGAGAGCGTCTCCTTCTCAGGGTCTCTCCCCAGGTTGCCCAAGTCTCTGGGGCGTTTAGATGTAGAAATGTCATTTCTGCGGGGTGTCAGAGGTTTGGGGGATATAAGAAATTCCCTAGAGTCACTGACCTGAAGATTCTGTCTCGGGGAGGAGGTTACTCCCAGAGAGTGTGGCAACTCCGACTCCGCTTCAGCTACACGTGGAGACGAGGATGGTATAGAAGATGGCGGCAAGTCATCTCCGTTCCCCTCGCGAGGATCTCTCTCAGGGTCGGGTGCGCCTTCAACCGGCAGCGAGCTAGCCAGGTCCTGTTCTTCTATGTCCGACGGACATCTGGAGGACTGTGACGCTTCATCTTGCGAGGGCGCGTGTAATGGCGCCTGTCCCGTCAGCGAGTCCGAGAAGAAGGCATCCAGGGTGCCACCTCTCGGGTTTCCAGAGGCTGCCAGTTTAGTCTCCGGCTTCTTGGCAGATCGGCTCACCATCTTAGGTACGTCGTTGGAGGCTACAACAATTATAAACCGCTTAGTTAAGGCCGGTGGTCAGAGGAGCTCCTGGCTGTGCGACTTACTCCATCGGCTTCCGGGAACACTTTTGACCTTCCTGACAGCCTCATTTTTTCAAATCTGACGTGTCACTTTATGTGGTAATAACGTCGGAATGTTTTCACCTATTCAAGCGATTCTGAGATTTTCTCGTGACACATTGCACTTTAAGATACTGGCAAAATTTGCTCGATATGTTCAGTATTTAATTGTGAAAAACACCAAAATTTAGCGAAAAATTGCAAAAATTTGCATTTTTCTCAATTTAAATGTATCTGTGTAAAGGATCTGCCAGGCACAGCGGGGTTAACGCCCATAGGTAATCAGTCGGCACCTGAGTCTATGCCTCTGAGACTGACTCCAGCTTCCACCACTCAGGCTGGCAGGCTTAGGAGTGGGAGAGCCTATCGCAGCCTGGCCAGACTCAGCTAGCTCCCGCCCTCTGTCTATTTATACCTGCCTTTCCTGTTCCTCCAGTGCTTGTGATTCTTCTCGTGTGGTTTCCTGGCCCAGCTACAGCTCCTGACTTTTTGATCCTGCTCCATACTGACCCTGGCTTACTGACTACTCTTCTGCACTGTGTTTGGTACCTCGTACACTCCTGGTTTGACTCGGCTCGTTCACCTCTCTTGTTGCTCACGGTGTTGCCGTGGGCAACTGCCCCATTTCCCTTAGCTTTGTGTACCCTTGTCTGTTTGTCTCGTGCACTTACTGAGCCGCCGCCGCCCAGTTGTACCCCGTCGCCTAGGGCGGGTCGTTGCAAGTAGGCAGGGACAGAGTGGCGGGTAGATTAGGGCTCACTTGTCCTTTTCCCTACCCCTATCATTACATAATCACAAGCCCGTTACCTAGTCTACCCTGGTCCCTGTCTCTACTATGGACCCCCTTGAGACCCTGGCCCAGCAAATGCAGGGTCTCTCCCTACAGATCCAGGCCCTGGCTCAGAGGGTCAACCAGCCTGACACTACCATGGTAGTGCCCCTCACCTCAACCCTTGAACCCCACCTTAAGTTGCCTGACCGGTTCTCAGGGGACCGGAGGACTTTTCTCTCCTTTCGGGAGAGTTGTAGGCTTTACTTTCGCTTAAAGCCTCACTCCTCAGGTTCTGAGAGCCAGCGGGTGGGTATAATTATGTCCCGGCTCCAGGAAGGGCCCCAAGAGTGGGCCTTCTCCTTGGCTCCTGACGCCCCTGAACTTTCCTCCGTTGATCGTTTCTTTTCTGCTCTCGGACTCATTTATGACGAGACTGACAGGACTGCCTTTGCCGAGAGTCAGCTGGTGACCTTACATCAGGGTAAGAGACCTGTTGAGGAGTATTGTTCTGACTTTAGGAAGTGGTGCGTAGCTTCTCGGTGGAATGACCCTGCCTTAAGGTGCCAGCTTAGGTTGGGTCTGTCGAACGCCCTGAAAGACCTACTAGTTAGCTATCCCTCTTCTGACTCCCTAGACCAGGTTATGGCTTTAGTGGTACGACTTGACCGACGTCTCAGGGAACGACAACTTGAACGTTTTTGTGTTTTCCCCTCTGACTCCCCCATGATGCCTCCCGAGGTCCCGTTGCTTCGCTCTTCCACGGAAGACTCGGAGGTACCTATGCAACTCGGGGCCTCCGTGTCCCCCCGACAACGTAGAGAGTTCCGCAGGAAGAATGGTCTCTGCTTCTATTGTGGGGATGACAAGCATCAAGTGAACACCTGTCCTAGGCGTAAGAATAGCAGCCGGAAAAGTTCCGCGCCTAAGTGATCATCGGGGAGGTCACTTGGGCGCACAGGTATTTCCCGTAAATATGAAACGTAATAAAATCTTGCTTCCCTTTCAGGTCTCTTTTGGGGGTAGGTCTGTTACCGGCAGTGCCTTCGTGGATTCAGGGTCTTCTACTAATATCATGTCTGTGGAATTTGCTATGTCTCTAGCTATGCCTTTGATTGATTTGCCTAAACCTGTTCCGGTAGTGGGTATCGACTCCACTCCTCTTGCTAATGGTTATTTTACACAGCATACCCCTGTTTTTGAACTCCTTGTTGGCTCCATGCATTTGGAGCAGCGCTCTGTACTGTTGATGCAGGGATTATCGTCCGATTTGGTTTTAGGCCTTCCCTGGTTGCAGTTGCATAATCCCACGTTTGACTGGAATACTGGGGAGCTTACCAAATGGGGTAATGAATGCTTGACGTCATGTTTTGCTGTTAATTCTATTTCTCCCCCTGAAGTGGTGAACACGCTACCTGAGTTTGTGCAGGACTTCGCTGATGTTTTCTCTAAGGAGGCCTCCGAAGTGTTACCTCCTCATAGAGAATACGATTGCGCTATCGAATTGGTACCAGGTGCTAAGCTCCCTAAGGGTAGGATATTTAATCTTTCTTGTCCCGAACATGAAGCCGTGAGACAGTATATCCAGGAATGCCTGGCCAAGGGTTACATTCGCTCCTCTACTTCTCCGGTAGGTGCTGGCTTCTTCTTCGTAGGGAAGAAGGATGGTGGTCTTAGGCCATGCATTGACTACCGTAACTTGAATAAGGTCACTGTAAGGAACCAGTATCCCCTTCCCTTGATTCCTGATCTCTTTAATCAGGTTCAGGGGGCCCAATGGTTCTCTAAGTTTGATCTACGGGGGGCGTATAACCTTATCCGCATCAAAGAGGGGGATGAGTGGAAGATTACGTTTAACACGCCCGAAGGTCATTTCGAATACCTCGTCATGCCCTTTGGGTTGTGTAATGCTCCTGCGGTCTTCCAGAATTTCATAAATGAAATTTTAAGGGATTACCTGGGGGTTTTTCTTGTAGTGTACCTTGATGACATACTGGTGTTTTCCAAGGACCTGTCCTCCCACATTGAGCATGTCAGGAAGGTGCTCCAGGTCCTTCGGGAAAACAAACTGTTTGCGAAAACCGAAAAATGTGTGTTTGGGGTACAGGAGATACCATTTTTGGGTCAAATCCTCACTCCTCATGAATTCCGCATGGACCCCGCCAAGGTCCAGGCTGTGGCGGAATGGGTCCAACCTGCCTCCCTGAAGGGGTTACAGTGTTTCTTGGGGTTCGCTAATTATTACAGGAGATTTATTGCTAACTTCTCGGTCATCGCTAAGCCTCTTACGGACCTCACACGCAAAGGTGCTGATCTCCTCCACTGGCCTCCTGAGGCTGTCCAGGCTTTTGAGGTCCTTAAGAAGTGCTTTATCTCGGCCCCGGTGCTGGTTCAGCCCAACCAAATGGAGCCATTTATCGTGGAAGTTGACGCATCCGAGGTGGGAGTGGGGGCTGTCTTGTCCCAGGGTACCAGGTCCCTCACCCATCTCCGTCCCTGTGCCTACTTCTCCAGGAAGTTTTCGCCCACTGAGAGTAACTATGATATTGGCAACCGCGAACTCTTAGCCATTAAATGGGCATTTGAAGAGTGGCGCCACTTCCTGGAGGGGGCTAGGCACCAGGTAACGGTCCTTACCGACCACATGAATCTGGTTTTCCTAGAATCTGCCCGGAGGCTAAACCCGAGACAAGCTCGATGAGCGCTATTTTTTACCAGATTCAACTTTTTGGTTACCTATAGGGCTGTGTCTAGAAATATTAAGGTCGATGCACTGTCGCGTAGCTTCATGGCCAGCCCCCCTTCGGAGGAAGATCCTGCTTGTATTCTGCCTCCTGGTATAATCATTTCTTCTATTGATTCTGATTTAGTCTCAGAAATCGCGGCTGATCAAGGTTCAGCTCCCGGGAACCTTCCTGAGGACAAGCTGTTTGTTCCCCTGCAATTCCGGCTAAGGGTACTTTGGGAAAACCATGACTCTGCACTATCTGGTCATCCAGGCGTCCTGGGTACCAAACACCTCATTGCCAGAAACTATTGGTGGCCTGGGTTGCCTAAAGACGTTAAGGCCTACGTCGCCGCTTGTGAGGTTTGTGCTAGGTCCAAGACTCCCAGGTCCCGACCAGCGGGCTTACTACGTTCTTTGCCCATTCCCCAGAGACCTTGGACCCATATCTCCATGGATTTTATCACCGATTTGCCTCCATCTCAAGGCAAGTCGGTGGTGTGGGTTGTAGTAGACCGCTTTAGTAAGATGTGCCACTTTGTGCCCCTCAAGAAACTACCCAATGCCAAGACGTTAGCTACCTTGTTTGTCAAACACATGCTGCGTCTCCATGGGGTCCCTGTCAATATTGTTTCGGACAGAGGGGTACAAATTGTTTCATTGTTTTGGAGAGCCTTCTGTAAAAAGTTGGAGATTGATCTGTCCTTTTCCTCTGCCTTCCATCCTGAAACTAATGGCCAAACTGAGAGGACTAATCAATCTCTAGAACAATATTTAAGGTGTTTTATCTCTGACTGTCAATATGATTTGGTCTCATTCATTCCCCTCGCCGAATTTTCCCTCAATAACCGGGTCAGTAACTCGTCAGGGGTCTCCCCCTTTTTCTGTAATTTTGGGTTTAATCTACGGTTCTCCTCCGTTTCACCTGATAGTTCCAACAATCCCGAGGTAGAGGTCGTTCATCGGGAACTGTGCACAGTCTGGGCCCAGGTTCAGAAGAACCTAGAGGCGTCCCAGAGCGTACAAAAAACTGATAGAAGACGTTCTGCTAAACCCTTGTTTATGGTCGGGGATCTGGTGTGGTTATCGTCTAGGAACTTGCGCCTTAAGGTCCCGTCCAAGATATTTGCTCCACGGTTTATTGGGCCGTATAAGGTCATTGAAGTCCTCAATCCTGTCTCCTTCCGACTGGAGTTGCCCCCATCTTTTCGAATACACGACGTGTTTCATGCCTCCCTCCTTAAGCGCTGCTCCCCGTCCTTAGCTCCCTCGATGAGACCTCCTGTTCCCGTTCTCAACCCTGAGGGGGTGGAATTCGAGGTGGCCAAGATTCTGGACAGCAAGATGGTCCAAGGCTCCCTCCAGTACCTGGTCCATTGGAGAGGATACGGGCCTGAGGAGAGGACTTGGGTACCCGCCCGGGATGTTCACGCTGGGGTATTGGTCAGGAAGTTCCACCTTCGTTTCCCCAATAAACCAGGTACACTTAGAAAGGGTAATCAGTCGGCACCTGAGTCTATGCCTCTGAGACTGACTCCAGCTTCCACCACTCAGGCTGGCAGGCTTAGGAGTGGGAGAGCCTATCGCAGCCTGGCCAGACTCAGCTAGCTCCCGCCCTCTATCTATTTATACCTGCCTTTCCTGTTCCTACAGTGCTTGTGATTCTTCTCGTGTGGTTTCCTGGCCCAGCTACAGCTCCTGACTATTTGATCCTGCTCCATACTGACCCTGGCTTACTGACTACTCTTCTGCTCTGCGTTTGGTACCTCGTACACACCTGGTTTGACTCGGCTCGTTCACCTCTCTTGTTGCTCACGGTGTTGCCGTGGGCAACTGCCCGATTTCCCTTAGCTTTGTGTACCCTTGTCTGTTTGTCTCGTGCACTTACTGAGCGTAGGGACCGCCGCCCAGTTGTACCCCGTCGCCTAGGGCGGGTCGTTGCAAGTAGGCAGGGACAGAGTGGCGGGTAGATTAGGGCTCACTTGTCCGTTTCCCTACCCCTATCATTACAATCTGCTTGTAAGACAGGCAGTTATACCACACAAAATTGTTGCTAATTAACTTCCTCTATGTGTCTACTTTAGATTGGCATCGTTTTTTGAACATCCTTTTATTTTTCTATGACATCACAAGGCTTAGAACTTTAGCAGCAATTTCTCACAATTTCAAGAAAATTTCAAAAGGCTATTTTTACAGGTGCCAGTTCAGTTGTGAAGTGACTTTGAGGGCCTTATATATTAGAAAACCCCAAAAAGTCACCCCATTTTAAAAACTTCACCCCTCAAATTATTCAAAACAGCATTTAGAAAATGTCTAAACCCTTTACACATTTCACAGGAATTAAAGCAAAGTAGAGGTGAAATTTACAAATTTCATCTTTTTTGCAGAAATTCATTTTTAATGCAATTTTTTTTTCATAACACAGAAGGTTTTACCAGAGAAATGCAACCCAATATTTGTTGCCCAGTTTCTGCAGTTTTAGGAAATATCCCAAATGTGACCCTAGCGTGCTACTGGATAGAAGCAAAGGAGTACCTCGTGGATTTTGGGGCCTTATTTTTGTTAGAATATATTTTAGGCACCATGTCAGGTTTGAAGGGCTCTTGCGGTGCCAAAACAGTGAAACTCCCCCAAAAGTGACCCCAGCTGGGAAACTACACACCAAGGAAATTATCTAGGGGTATAGTGAGCATTTTGACCGCACAGGTTTTTTACAGAAATTATTGGAAGTAGGCCCTGAAAATTAATATCTAAATTTTTTCAAAGAAAATGTAGGTTTAGCGATTTTTTTTTTTCTCATTTCCACAAGGACTAAAGGAGAAAAAGCACCGCTAAATTTGTAAAGCAATTTCTCCCGAGTAAAACAATACCCCACATGTGGCAATAAACGGCTGTTTGGACACACGGCAGGGCTTAGAAGGGAAAGAGCGCTATTTGGCTTTTGGAACTCAAATCTAGCAGGAATGGTTTTTGGAGGCCATGTCACATTTACAAAGCTCCTGAGGGGACAAAACCGTGGAAACCCCCCTCAAGTGACGCCATTTTGGAAACTACACCCATTGAGGAAATTATCTAGGGGTATAGTGAGCGTTTTGACCCCACAGGTTTTTTGCATAAATTATTAGAAGTAGGCCCTGAAAATGACAATCTAAATTTTTTCAAAGAAAATGTAGGTTTAGCGATTTTTTTTTTCTCATTTCCACAAGGACTAAAGGAGAAAAAGCACCGCTAAATTTGTAAAGCAATTTCTCCCGAGTAAAACAATACCCCACATGTGGCAATAAACGGCTGTTTGGACACACGGCAGGGCTTAGAAGGGAAAGAGCGCTATTTGGCTTTTGGAACTCAAATCTAGCAGGAATGGTTTTCGGAGGCCATGTCACATTTACAAAGCTCCTGAGGGGACAAAACCGTGGAAACCCCCCTCAAGTGACGCCATTTTGGAAACTACACCCATTGAGGAAATTATCTAGGGGTATAGTGAGCGTTTTGACCCCACAGGTTTTTTGCATAAATTATTAGAAGTAGGCCCTGAAAATGACAATCTAAATTTTTTCAAAGAAAATGTAGGTTTAGCTAATTTTTTCTATTTTCCACAAGGACTGAAGGAGAAAGCACCGTAAAATTTGCAAAGCAATTTCTCCCGAGTAAAACAATACCCCACATGTGGTAACAACCGGCTGTTTGAACACACGGCGGGGCTTAGAAGGAAAGAGCACTATTCGGCTTTTGGAGATCACATTTAGCAGGAATGGTTTGCGGAGGCCAGGTCACATTTGCAAAGCCCATGAGGGGACAAAACAATGAAACCGCCCAAAAAGTTACTCCATTTAGGAAACTACACCTCTTGAGGAATTCACCTAGGGGTGTAGTGAGCGTTTTGACCCCACAGATGTTTCATAGAATTTATTAGAATTGGGCAGTGAAAATAAAAACAATCCGTTTTCTTCAATAAGACGTAGCTTTAGCGCAAATTTTTTTATTTTCTCAACAAATAAAGGAAAAAAAGAACCCAACATTTGTAAAGCAATTTTTCCCGAGTACGGCAATACCCCATATGTGGTCATAAACTGCTGTTTGGGCAAACGGCAGGGCTCAGAAGGGAAGGACCGCCATTTGGAGTGCAGATGTTGCTGGTTTGGTTTCTGGGCGCCTATGGGCCCAAAACAGTGGAAACCCCCCAGAAGTGACCCAATTTTGGAAACTACACCCCTCAATGCATTTACCTAGGGGTGTAGTAAGCATTTTAACCCTGCAGGTGATTGGCAGAAATTGGTGTGCACTCGATGTTGCAGAGTGAAAATAGGATTTTTTTGTTTTTTCCGTAGATATGCCAATATGTGGTGCCCAGCTTGTGCCACCATAACAAGACAGCTCTCTAATTATTATGCTGGGTTTCCCGGTTTTATAAACACCCTACATGGGTAAACCAAATCCGGCTATGGCCTTGTGTTTTCTTGAAATGTCAGAGATCCCAGCGGCGTCTGGGACTGTGTCTAGTCACATTATTGTAGCGGCCCGTTTGTTGATTGCTAGGTCATGGAAATGTAGTGACATCATTCCCATTCCTGAACTTGTCAATCTAGTGAATGTTTCCTTTACGATGGAACGTATGTATGCGCTGAGAACACACCGGTTGCCTAAAATTCTAAAGCTCTGGGAGCCATGGCAGACTTATCTGGCTTCCTCAATCCCGAGCTCTAACTCGGGAGCTTCTATATGTCCCATAGTTTGATCCCGTTAAAAGCAGACACTTGGGATTTCATCGGGGATCTAGGGACTCCGCGGCAGGGAAATGACTGGCCAAGCCCTGACGCTCAGATACCTGGGCACGACTAATACTGGCCGGCATCATGCTTTTCTACCTCACCCACAGGCATGTAACGAGGCTAACACATGCTTAGATCTGGATGGACGATGTTTGTTGTTCTTCTTGTTTTTTCTTGTTTTATTTGCTTTATTATATTTTTCTTT
Source organism: Rhinoderma darwinii (assembly GCF_050947455.1). Classification (NCBI taxonomy): domain Eukaryota; kingdom Metazoa; phylum Chordata; class Amphibia; order Anura; family Rhinodermatidae; genus Rhinoderma; species Rhinoderma darwinii. Next base: position 324,124,758 of record NC_134688.1, on the reverse strand, counting down.
TCTATGAATAATTCACTGATATGCACTGCAACTGCCCGGGTTTTATGTCTCAATGTAAATAACGTGACAAGAATTGTTCATTGTGAATAACATGTGTGTTATGTATACATTTCGTCAGTGATAACCTGATTGGAGATATATTGCCGTATTTACTATTTTTGTATTACCTGAAAACATTAATAAAAATTCAATGTTGAAAAAAAAACAAAAAAAACACCCTACATGGGGCACTAATCTTTTGCCTGGACATTCGACCAGGCTCAGGAGTGAAAGCGTACCATGTCAAATTGAGGCCTAATTTGGCGATTTACAAAGTATTGGTTCACAATTGCAGGGGCTCAGATGTGAAATAATAAAAAGAAAACCCTGAGAAGTGACCCCATTATGGAAACTGCACCCCTCAAGGCATTTATTAAGGGGTGTAGTGAGCATTTTCACCCCACAGGTCTTTTCCATATATGATTGCACTGTGGATAGTGCAAATTAAAAATTAATATTTTTCCCTAGATATGCCATTCAGTGGCAAATATGTCATGCCCAGCTTATGACGCTGGAGACACACACCCCAAAAGAATTTAAAAGTGTTCTCCCGGGTATGACTATGCCATATATGTGGAAGGAAATTGCTGTTAGGGCACGCTGTAGTGTTCAGAGCGGAGGGAGCACCATTTGCCTTTTGGAGAGCGGATTTTGCTTGGTAGTAGATTTATTTGAGTATTGCTGATGTTTCCATTTATAATGTGGGGGTACATGTAAGCCGGGCGGAGTATATAAGGGGCATAGTCAGGTGGTATAATAATGGGGTAAAAAAACAATAAAATGATCCATAGATGTGTGTTACGCTGTGAAGCAGTCCTTTCTGCACAGGCCGGTGTCGCACTGATATATGATGTCCTTCCTTATCCGTCTTTTGGTCCACACTCCGCACCTTTGCAGTTTGGGGAATTTTGTTGGGAAGTGTTGTCCTGGTATAATACGGGCACCGTCGCTTCCAGCGGATATGTTTGGGCTCTCCCGTTCCTGGTTCTCTAATTTTAGGTCCTTGATAAATCGCCTCTTGAAACAGAAGAAATGTTCCCCTCGGACCTGCACAACTGCATATTTTTTTATTTCCTGACTTATTGGAGCCATAACTAATTTTATTTTTCATAGAATTAGTGGTATGAGGGCTGGTTTGTTGTGGAACGAGCTGTAGTTATTATTGGTACCATTTTGGGGTACATGCGACTTTATGATCACCTTTTATCCTATTTTTTGGGAGGCCAGTTAAACAAAAAAACGCAATTCTGGCACAGCTTTTTTTTGTTTTTATTTATACAGCGTTCACCATGCGTTATAAATTACGTTAACTTTATTCTGCGGGTCAGTACGATTCCGGCGATACCTAATTTATAGCACTTTTTTATGTGTTACAACTTTTTGCACAATAAAATTACTTTCGTAAAAAGAATGTCTTTTTTCTGTCGCCAAGTTCTGAGAACCATAACGTTTTAATTTTTTTGTCGACGGAGCTGTATGAGGGTTTGTTTTTTGCGGGACGAGCTATAGTTTTTATAGGTACCATTTCTGGATACGTGCGACTTTTTGATCACTTTTTATTCTAATATTTGTAGGGCAAAGTGACCTAAAAACAAACTCTGGAAAAGTTTTTTAGTTTTTTTTTTTACGCTGCTCACCGCGTGCAATAAAGAATATAATATTTTGATACCTCAGGTCGTTATGGTCGTGGCAATACAAAATACGTATGGTTTATTATTATTTTTCAATAATAAAGGACTTGATAAGAGTAAAAGGGGGATTGTGTTTTATTTTATTACTTGAAACTTTTATTGTTTTCAAACTTATTTTTTGCACATTTTTTTTTACACTTTTTATACTTTTTTTCAACTTTTTCTCAAGTCCCACTAGGGGACTTGAAGGTCCAACGGTCAGATTTTTTTTCATTCACTGACAGCAAGCCGAGTAGGCTTCGCCTCCCAGCGGGGCCTAAATCGGCTTCCGTAGTGGCAGAGCAGGAGACCATTGTGTCTCCTGTTGCCATAGCAGCAGTCGCCAGTCCTGATTGCCTGTCAGGGCTAGCGATCTGTTAGTAACCGCTACGATGCAGCAATCTCTTTCGATTGCTGCATCGAAGGGGTTAATGGCAGGGATCGGAGCTAGCTCCGGTTCCTGCCGTTACTGGTGTATGTCAGCTGTAACATACAGCTGACTTCCACCGCTGATGACGCCGGATCAGCTCCTGAGCCGGCGCCATCTTGCCGGCGGCTACGGAAGCCGATCAGGTTCCGCCGCCGGGCGGATCTTGACCGGCTTCGATGCTAGGCAGACCAGGAGGCCAGTATTAGGCCTCCGGTTGCCATTACAGCCACCGGAACCCCAGCAATTTCATTGCTGGGGTTCCGATGAGCTGCAAACACCTTAACCCCTTAAGGACTGAGCCTGTTTTGGCCTTAAGGACACAGCCTATTTTTTTCAAATCTGACGTGTCACTTTATGTGGTAATAACTCCGGAATGCTTTTACCTATCCAAGCGATTCTGAGAGTGTTTTCTCGTGACACATTGGACTTTATGTTACTGGCAAAATTTGCTCGATACATTAAGTATTTAATTGTGAAAAACACCAAAATTTAGCTAAAAATTTATACATTTATATGTATCTGCTTGTAAGAAAGATAGTAATACCACACAAAATTGTTGCTAATTAACATCACCCATATGTCTACTTTAGATTGGCATCGTTTATTGAACATTCTTTTATTTTTCTATGACATCACAAGGCTTAGAACTTTAGCAGCAATTTCAAGAAAATATCAAAAGGCTATTTTTACAGGGACCAGTTCAGTTGTGAAGTGGATTTTAGGGCCTTATATATTAGAAACCTTCGATAAGTCACCCCATTTTAAAAACTTCACCCCTCAAAGTATTCAAAACAACATTTAGAAAGTTTCTTAACCCTTTAGATGTTTCACAGGAATTAAGGCAAAGTAGATGTGAAATGTTCAAATGTATTTATTTTTTTTGCAGAAATTCATTTTTCATCAATTTTTTTTGTAACACAGAAAGTTTTACCAGAGAAACCCAACTCAATATCTATTGCCCAGATTCTGCAGGTTTTAGAAATACCCCACATGTGGCCCTAGTGCACTTATTGACTGAAGCACAGGCCTCAGAAACAAAGGAGCACCTAGAGGATTTTGGGGCCTCCTTTTCATTAGAAAATATTTTAGGCACCATGTCGGGTCTGAAAGGCTCTTGCGGCGCCAAAACAGTGGAAATCCCCCAAAAGTGACCCAATTTTGGAAACTATACCCCTTGAGAAAATTATCTAGGGGTATAGTTAGCATTTTGACCCCGCAGGTTTATTGCAGAAATTATTGGAAGTAGGCCGTGAAAATGAAAATCTACATTCTTTCAAAGAAAATGTAGGTTTAGCTAATTTTTTCTAATTTCCACAAGGACTAAAAGGAGAAAATGCACCACTACTTTTGTAAAGCAATTTCTCCCGAGTAAAACAATACCCCGCATGTGGTCATAAACGGCTGTTTGGACACACGGCGGAGCTTAGAAGGGAAAGAGCGCCATTTGTCTTTTGGAGCTCAAATTTAGCAGGAATGGTTTGCGGAGACCACGTCGCATTTGCAAAGCCCCTAAGGGACCAAAACAGTGAAAACACCAAAAAAGTGACTCCATTTATGAAACTACACCCCTTGAAGAATCCATCTAGGGGTGTAGTGAGCATTTTGAACCCACAGATTTTATTAGAATTGGGCAGTGAAGCTAAAAAAAAACATTTTTTTCCAATAAGACGTAGCTTTAGCTCAAAATTTTTCATTTTCTCAACAAATAAAGGAATAAAAGAACCACAACATTTGTAAAGCAACTTCTCTGGAGTACGGCAATACCCCATTTGTGGTCCTAAATGGCTGTTTGGGCATACGGCAAGGATCAGAAGAGAAGGAGTGCCATTTGGCTTTTGGAGCACAGATTTTGCTGGATTGGTTTCTTGACACCATGTCACTTTTGCAAAGCTCCTAAGGTGCCAGTACAGTGGAAACTCCCCAAAAGTGACTCCATTCACGAAACTACACCCCTTGAGAAATTCATCTAGGGGTGTAGTGAGCATTTTGACCCCACAGGTGTTTCATAGATTTTATTAGAATTGGGCAGTGAAAATAAAAAAAATCCTTTTTCTTCAATAAGACGTAGTTTTAGCTGAAAATGTTTCATATTCTCAACAAATAAATGAAAAAAAGCACCCCAACACTTGTAAAGCAACTTCTCCTGTGTACGGCAATACCACATATGTGGTCATAAACTGCTGTTTGGGCACAGAGTAGGGCTCAGAAGGGAAGGAGCGGCATTTGGCTTTTGGAGTACAGATTTTGTTGGATTGGTTTCTAGGCGCTATGTCGCATTTGCAAAGTCCCTGTGGGACCAAAATAGTGGAAACCCCCCAGAAGTGACCCCATTTTGGAAACACCCCTCAAGGAATTCCTAGGGGTGTAGTGAGCATATTAACCCCACAGGTGATTGGCAGAAATTGGTGTGCACTCGATGTTGCAGAGTGAATATGGTTTTTCAATAGATATGCCAATATGTGGCGCCAAGCTTGTACCACTGGAGACACACACCCCAAAAATTGTTAAAAGGGTTCTCCCGGGTATGACTATGCCATATATGTGGAAGTAAACTGCTGTTTGGGCACACTGTAGGGTTCAAAAGGGAGGTAGCGCCATTTGGCTTTTGGAGCGTGGATTTTGCTTGTAGTAGTTTTGTTTTGAGTCTTACTGGTGTTTCCGTTTATAATGTGGGGGTACATGTAAGGCGGGCGGAGTATATAAGGGGCATAGTCAGGTGGTATAGTGGGGTAAAAAAAAACAATAAAATAATCCATAGATGTGTGTTATGCTGGGGAGCAATCCTTTCTGCACAGGCCGGTGTCGCACTAATAAATGGTCTTTACTTATTCCCCTTTTGGTCCACACTCGGCACCTTTTGAAGTTTGGGGAATTTTGCTGGGAAAGTGTTGTTCTGGTATAATACGGGCGCCCTCACTTCCAGCAGATATGTTTGGGCCCTCCCCTTCCTGGTTTCCTAATTTTAGGGGCCTTGATAATTCGCCACTTGAAACAGAAGAAACGTTCCCCTCGGGCCGGCACAACTGCATATTTTTATTTCCTGGCTTATTGGTGCCTTGACTAATTTTATTTTTTCATAGACGTAGTGGTATGACGGCTGGTTTGTTGTGGGACGAGCTGTAGTTTTTATTGGTACCATTTTGGGGTACATGCGACTTTTTGATCACTTGTTATCTTTTTTTTTTTGGGAGGCCAGGTGACCAAAAAACAGCAATTCTCGCATCTTTTTTTAGTTTTTTTTTATACAGCGTTCACCACGCATTATAAATTACATGTTAGCTTTATTCTGCGGGTCAGTCCGATTCCGGTAATACCTAATTTATAGCACTTTTTATGTTTTGCAACTTTTTGCACAATAAAATAACTTTTGTAAAGAGAATGGATTTTTTTCTGTCGCCAAGTTGTGAGAGCCATAACGGTTTTAAATTTTTCGACGACGGAGCTGTATGAGGACTTGTTTTTAGCGAGACGAGTTATAGTTTTTATAGGTACCATTTTTAGGTACATGCGACTTTTTGATCACTTTTTATTTCAATTTTTGGAAGACAAAGTGACCAAAAAATAGCAATTATGTCAGTATTTTTTAGTTTTTTTTTTACGGAGTTCACTGTGCGGAATAAATAACATAATATTTTTATAGTTCAGGTCGTTACGGCCGCAGCGATACCAAATATGTATGGCTTTATTATTTTTTTCAATAATAAATGACTTGATAAGGGAAAAAGGGCGATTGTGTTTTGTGTTATTATTTGAAACTTTTATTGTATTTTTTACGACTTTTATTTTTACTTTTCTTACACTTTTTTTACACTTTTTTTTAGTCCCACTAGGGGACTTGAAGGTCCAACTGTTTGTTTGATGTTCTAATACATTGCACTACCTATGTAGTGCAATGTATTAGAACTGTCAGTTGTTCACTGACCGCAAGCCGATCAGGCTCCGCCTCCGGGCGGGGCCTAATCGGCTAACGTAATGGCAGATAGGAAGCCATTGTTAGGCATCCTGTTGCCATAGTAGCAGTCGCCAGCCTTGCCATCGCATGGCAAGGCTGCCGATTGCATACAAACCACTTTGATGCAGCGATTGCATTGAAGGGGTTAATGGCAGGAATCGGAGCTAGCTCCGGTTCCTGCCGATAGATCGGGTTGTCCGCTGTAACATACAGCGGACACCCACTGCTGAGGACGACGGCTCAGCTTCTGAGCCGGAAGCTGAGCCGGCGCCATCTTGCCGATGGTACCGGAAGCCTCCTGGGCCCCGCCGCCGCCGACGACGCCGGGGCATAGGAGGATTCCGTTACAGGCTTATCTGGAGGTAAGCATTAGCCCTCCGATCGCCTTTGCAGCCATCGGCAACCCAGCAATCACGTTGCTGGGGCGCCGGTGGCTATAAACTCCTCACATGCTGCGATCTCTATTGAACGCAGCATGTGAGGGGTTAATCGGTCGGATCTGAGGCTAGCTCTGGTCCAGGCCGATACCTCAGGGTGCCAGCTGTAACATACAGCTGTCACCCGACAGTCATGTCGCTGGCTCAGCTCCTGAGCCAGCTTCATCTCCTTCACGTACAGTTGCGTGGAGATGCATGAAAAGACCATCTCCCATCACGTAACTGTACGTGAAATGGCGCGAAGGGGTTAAAGAGGCTCTGTAACCAGATTCTCAAATCCCTATCTCCTATTGCATGTGATCGGCGCTGCAATGTAGATAACAGTAACGTTTGGTTTTTTTTAAAACTTTCATTTTTGGCCAAGTTATGAGCTATTTTATATATATGCAAATTAGGTTTTAAATGGACAACTGGGCGTGTTTTTTTTCATATGTCCAACTGGGCATGTATTGTGTTTTTAACTGGGCGTGTTTACTTGTTTCACTAACTGGGCGTTGTGAATAGACGTGTATGATGCGGACGAATCAGTGACCAATCAGCATCATGCACTCCTCTCCATTCATTTACACAGCAGCATCACGTTCTTATTAGAAAGATGTGCAGCCAAATACACAAGTGTCCTGATAATGAATACACATGACCTCCAGCCTGGACGTCATGTGTATTCAGAATCCTGACACTTCTAAATCTTTTCTGTGGCCTGTGAGATTTTCTCGTTTACCTCGTAATCTCGCGAGATTACGCGTGGCTTGCTGGAATCTCACAGAAAAGATTCAGAAGTGTCAGGATTCTGAATACACATGACGTCCAGGCTGGTGGTCATGTGTATTCATTATCAGGACACTTGTGTATGTGGCTGCACATCGTTCTAGTAAGAACACTATGTGCTGTGTAAATGAATGGAGAGGAGTGCATCATGCTAATTGGTCACTGATTCGTCAGCATCATACACTTCTATTGACAACGCCCAGTTAGTAAAACAAGTAAACACGCCCAGTTAAAAACACAGTACACGCCCAGTTGTCCATTTCAAAGCTCATTTGCATATATATATATAAAATAGCTCATAACTTGGCCAAAAATTAACGTTTTAAAAAAAACAAAAAACGTTACTGTTATCTACATTGCAGTGCCGATCACATGCAATAGGAGATAGGGATTTGAGAATCTGGTGACAGCCTCTAAGTGCAGCACTCGCGTTTGAGCGCTGCACTTAAGTTGTTAATGGCGGGGATCGAAGCTAATTTCGGTCCCCGCCATTACAGCCGGATGTCAGCTGTAAGATACAGCTGAGATCCGGCAATTATGGCACCGACTCAGCTTCTGAGCCGGTGCCAAACATTTGTCGTAAGTATACGACATTTTGCGGGAAGCACTGGCTTTCCATGACGTATACTTACGACAAATGTCGGGAAGGGGTTAACCTTCTCTCTAACATATACGTCCGTAGCATTTACCTGGCAATGCTTCGGACGTATATGTTAAAGAGAAGCTGTGACGGATGCTTAACAGCGTCATCCGTTACCCATAGACTTACATGGCATTCATTTAAAGCATACGTCAAGAACTCTCATGACCCTTTTTGTATCCATTAAACAGATATCATTATAGCCTTTGGGTGACGGATGCCACTGTTGACATCTGTTAAATGTATCCGTCACCTACAAACTATTATGGGATCCGTTTAACAGATAACAGATAAGTTATAAAAAGCTATTGAAAAGCTTGACGCTATTGACGTATCAATTTAACCCCTTCACGACCAGCCGACGTAGATTAACGGGCTGCCGTGCTGGGCTTTTGTCCTGCAGCCCGTTAATCTACGTGCTCTGAATCTGTCAGCACCTTCTGCTACTAGCAGCCTAAGTGCTGAGAGAAGACATCAGGACCGGATTGATGCCGGTCCCAATGACGTGAATGGTGTTCACAGCCAAGTTTGTTGCAGCAACAAACTTTCGTGCTGTTTGTTACAATGTTTCTCCTCCCTCCCTGTCAGATCGTTCTGAGACAGTGAGAGAGCAGAAGCACTGTGCAGCTGCTGTGTGTCTCATATAAAGAAAACCACCTCCACATAGATATTTTAGCGTAGGCAGCTGGTCATAGCTTAGGTAGTCTGTTAGGCAGATGGTACTCAGACTAGGACAATTAATTAGTTAATTAACAATCAATTAGGGATTATAATGTGTGTGTGTGTGTGTGTGTGTGTGTATATATATATATATATATATATATATATTTATATACTGTGTGTATATGTATATATATATATTTTTATATATATATATATATATATATACACACACACACACACACACACACACACACACACACACACACACACACACACGTAATATACAGTGAAGGAAATAAGTATTTGATCCCTTGCTGATTTTGTAAGTTTGCCCACTGTCAAAGACATGAACAGTCTAGAATTTTTAGGCTAGGTTAATTTTACCAGTGAGAGAGAGATTATATTTAAAAAAAAAAACAGAAAATTACGTAGTCAAAATTATATATATTTATTTGCATTGTGCACAGAGAAATAAGTATTTGATCCCCTACCAACCATTAAGAGTTCAGCCTCCTCCAGACCAGTTACACGCTCCAAATCAACTAGGTGCCTGCATTAAAGACAGCTGTCTTAAAGAGGCTCTGTCACCAGATTTTGCAACCCCTATCTGCTATTGCAGCAGATCGGCGCTGCAATGTAGATAAGAGTAACGTTTTTATTTTTAAAAAACGAGCATTTTTGGCCAAGTTATGACTATTTTTTGTATTTATGCAAATGAGGCTTGCTAAAGTCCAACTGGGCATGTTTAAAGTAAAAGTCCAACTGGGCGTGCATTATGTATGTTACATCGGGGCGTTTTTACTTCTTTTACTAGCTGGGCGTTCTGACGAGAAGTATCATCCACTTCTCTTCAGAACACCCAGCTTCTGGCAGTGCACAGACACACAGCGTGTTCTCGAGAGATCACGCTGTGTCGTCACTCACTTCCTGCCCCAGGTCCTGCATCGTGTCGGCACCAGAAGCTACAGTTGATTCTGCAACAGCATCGGCGTTTGCAGGTAAGTCGATGTAGCTACTTACCTGCAAACGCTGATGCTGCTGCAGAATCAACTGTAGCCTCTGGTGCCGATGTGGCCGACACGATGCAGGACCTGGGGCAGGAAGTGAGTGACGTCACAGCGTGATCTCTCGAGAACACGCTGTGTGTCTGCACTGCCAGAAGCTGGGTGTTAACGAACAGAAGTGGATGATGCTGTTTCGTCAGCATCATACACTCCCATTCCTAACGCCCAGCTAGTAAAAGAAGTAAAAATGCCCCGATGTACGCACATAATACACGCCCAATTGTACTTTTACTGTAAACACGCCCAGTTGTACTTTTGCAAGCCTCATTTGCATAAATACAAAAATGGTCATAACTTGGCCAAAAATGCTTGTTTTTTAAAAATAAAAACGTTACTGTAATCTACATTGCAGCGCCTATCTGCTGCAATAGCAGATAGGGGTTGCAAAATCTGGTGACAGAGCCTCTTTAAATAGTCACCTGTATAAAAGACTCCTGTCCAAAGACTCAATTAATCAGTCTGACTCTAACCTCTACAACATGGGCAAGACCAAAGAGCTTTCTAAGGACGTCAGGGACAAGATCATAGACCTGCACAAGGCTGGAATGGGCTACAAAACCATAAGTAAGACGCTGGGTGAGAAGGAAACAACTGTTGGTGCAATAGTAAGAAAATGGAAGACATACAAAGTGACTGTCAATCTACATCGATCTGGGGCTCCATGCAAAATCTCACCTCGTGGGGTATCCTTGATCCTGAGGAAGGTGAGAGCTCAGCAGAAAACTACACGGGGGGAACTTGTTAATGATCTCAAGGCAGCTGGGACCACAGTCACCAAGAAAACCATTGGTAACACATTACGCTGTAATGGATTAAAATCCTGCAGTGCCCGCAAGGTCCCCCTGCTCAAGAAGGCACATGTACAGGCCCGTCTGAAGTTTGCAAATGAACATCTGGATGATTTTGAGAGTGATTGGGAGAAGGTGCTGTGGTCAGATGAGACTAAAATTGAGCTCTTTGGCACTCAACTCGCCGTGTTTGGAGGAAGAGAAATGCTGCCTATGACCCAAAGAACACCATCCCCACTGTCAAGCATGGAGGTGGAAACATAATGTTTTGGGGGTGTTTCTCTGCTAAGGGCGCAGGACTACTTCACCGCATCAATGGGAGAATGGATGGAGCCATGTACCGTCAAATCCTGAGTGACAACATCCTTCCCTCCACCAGGACATTAAAAATGGCTCGTGGCTGGGTCTTCCAGCACGACAATGACCTTCGGGTCATACAGCCAAGGCAACAAAGGAGTGGCTCAAAAAGAAGCACATTAAGGTCATGAAGTGGCCTAGCCAGTCTCCAGACCTTAATCCCATCGAAAACGTATGGAGGGAGCTGAAGATCCGAGTTGCCAAGCGACAGCCTCAAAATCATAATGATTTACAGATGATCTGCAAAGAGGAGTGGGCCAGAATTCCATCTAACGTGTGCAAACCTCATCATCACCTACAAAAAATGTCTGACTGCTGTGCTTGCCAACAAGGGTTTTGCCACCAAGTATTAAGTCTTGTTTGCCAAAGGGATCAAATACTTATTTCTCTGTGCACAATGCAAATAAATATATATAATTTTGACAATGTGATTTTCAGTTTTTTTTTTAAATATAATCTATCTCTCACTGGTAAAATTAACCTAGCCTAAAAATTTTAGACTTTTCATGTCTTTGACAGTGGGCAAATGTACAAAATCAGCAAGGGATCAAATACTTACTTATTTCCTTCACTGTACATTTAAATTTAGAAAAATGCAATTTTTTGCAAATTTTCTCTAAATTTTGGTGTTTGACACAAATAAATACTGAATTTATCGACCACATTTTTTCACAAACGTAATGTACAATATGTCACGTGAAAACAGTCTCAGAATCGCTTTGATAGGTAAAAGCATTCCCAAGTTATTACCACATAAAGTGACACATGTCAGATTTGAAAAAATCGCCTGCGTCCACAAGGCCAAAACAGGCTGTGTCCTGAGGGGGTTAACAGATGCCATACAGTGGCATCTGTCACCCATGTTAAAAAAGGATACGTCGAATATTTTTTATTTTTTTTAACTGTATTCCGCGGCATGCAAGACTTAGTACGCCATTCCATCCTTTTTTTTATTTTTTATTGCAATATACTCTTATATAACGGCCATATGGAGGCAAAAATCACACTCTTGGACTCCGTATGACAATGGAGCCCTATGGACACTTTTAGCGTGTACGTCAGGAGCTTTCCCAACGTGCACGCTAGACATAAGGTCAAAACGTGATGTGAGCAGCTCCTTATGCACAGGGAGTCACTATGGGATCACATGACCCAAAGGAAGAGAGGAATTCCATACATTTTCAGATACAAATGAATAGCTAAATAAGGAAATACTAGCTGAAATATGATTTCTACAAAATGTGAAGTCTTAAGGTGCCCATACACATTTCATGAAAGTCGCCCGAACCCACTGACCGTCTGACTATTTAATGTGTATGGGAGTGTCCCGGTGAAAGAAGGTTCAAGCATGCACAAGCTCTTACAGTGGTAACGCAATTAGATATTTATTAGGGTCATGGTTCTGCTTCAACTACTCCCCATCCTCCCTTGCGGCGCATAACTTGATGCATAACTTGGTACTACCATAACTCCTAAGCAGCACGTCCGCTTGCTTGGGGTTATTTTTGACTCATATCTCTTCTTTATGCAAAGTCGGAATAGAGAGCAAAAAAGAGCTGCACAGCAAGAGGTAATGAGTGCTGAAACGGAGGATATCTGGACCATGGATCTCATCAGACAGAGCCAAACAAAGTTTCCCAGGAGTTTGGCTCTAATTTACTCCTCACATTGAATCACTTGCACACTCCTGTCACCTTCACCTCAAATACATCTCCAGAATACAGCCTTTTCAAACAGCAAAAACTCTCATTGTCGCTCTGATTCACTCTCGTCTTGACAATTGTAACTGATTACCTGATCGGTCTTCCCCTCAATAAACTCTCCCTCCACAACCTTTCCTGAATGCATTGTGAGAAACTAGACTAGGACAGCACATCCACAATATATACGTTGATCTGAGCAGCTAGACTAATTTAAAAAACATGATCATGTGGTTCTTTTGTTAACATTTTGATCAAACTAAATAAGCCCACTTGCCACTTCACGGCGACCTCTTTCAAAATGGGTCCCTACTCTATCGTTTGCAGCACCGCATAGTGGCAATTGCCGCCGCAGCACTGCTCCCACAGAGGGAGCAACCCAGGGGCCCAAAAGCACCCATGCTATCAGGCTGTGCCTTGCAAGCCTCCTTGGCTCTGGGCCACGTCCCCCCCCACAAGTGCAGCACTACAGCAACAGACACCACCCCACCACCATTTTTCTGACAAACAGGCTCATGTTTCTGACCATCCGCTACACCAATGCCTCTACCCTGTGCTAGTCACTGCACTACTTGCCCATTCCCTATAGAATAAAAGTTAAACATTTTATACTCGCCCACAAAGTTCTCCACAGTGCTGCACCTCTTTAGATCTCCTCCCTTATCTCTGTCTACCACACTACCAATGACCACAGATTAAAGGAACAGTGTCATCACCCAAAAATGTTTTCATATGTTCAAGATGTTAGTGCTTTATTAAAAACGTTTATATTTATTTGTGTGTTTGTGTTTTACTTTTTCTTATTTTTACACTTTTTCTTCCCTATGGGGGCTGCCATTTTTTGTTCCATTTCTGTGTGTGTCGATTAACGACACATACAGACATGGAATACGGCAGCCACAGTCCCATAGGGACTGCGAACGGCTCCCGTCCCATTGACTGCAGTGTACGGCGTCTGTGTGGGAACTGCACATGCGCCGCTCCCACACAGTCCTATTCGAAATTGGCGCCGTCCGGCGCCATTTTCCTGTGGACCGGAAGTCGCGGCCGGACAGTAATATTACTACTTCCGGTCGCGGCTTCCGGATTTGTGCACTTGCACCAGCGGCAGCAAACGGAGCGGACGGGCCGGAGGGAGCCGCGGCGGCAGGAGCAGGTAAGAGATTTCAATGTATGTTCGTGTTTGTGTGTGTTTACTACTGTATGTAAACCTACTACACTGTGGGTTAGCTCAAAAAATGGCGACACACAGTGTAGGAGGTTACATCGTTCAAACCCCTCGTTTATCCCGGCACTAGCCAGGATAAAGGAGGGGGGAATGCTGAGAGCTCACTAGAGCGAGGGCTTTTAACCCAACGTTGCAATGCTGCAATTTTGGGAACAGCTCCATCTAGTGACCAAAAATGGGTAGTATTATAAATTAGAAATAATTTATAATATTTCCTTGACTCGTGCAAAAAAATAAAAAAAATTTGAACAATGTTTAATCACCCACACACTAAATGTTTAATTTTTTTTAAAAAAACATGTTTTTCTGGCAACACATTCCCTTTAACATCCAACATAATCTGCACCTCCTACTTCCGTCTCCAAGATTTTTCTTGTGCTGCACCAGTTCTCTGGAATGTGCTACCCCAGACAATCCGATTAATTCCCAACTTCAACAGTTTTTAAATCAAACCAATTTTATTGATACGAACACAGAAATGAAATAACACATTAACATTCACATTACAATTTTCCAATATCGTACACAATAGTTACAGCATATCAGGAAATCCCCAACTTCCCCCCTTTCCCCCCTCCCCGCACAGCCCCCCACTATATCTCTGCCCTTTGTTTCTAGTACCATTCCTGGCCAGAGCACATTTCTCTTATCAAGGTTCCCCACCACCCCTTCTTTGCTCCAGACTCTGTCACCTCCAGTACCTCAGACGACTCTTGCCCTTAGTCTGCTCAGTTCAGGTGACAGCACCTCAGGACAGGCCAACCATCTGCTCCATTGTTTCTCAAAAAAAAATTCTGTGCCCCTTTTAGAAAATATCTTATGCTCCATCAGGATATTATAATTCAACATTCCTACAATTTCCCTCATCCCTGGTGGCTCCGCGTCCAGCCAGTGTTTAGCAATGCATTTCCTCGTTTGGTATAATATCTTGGCAATTGCCAGGCTTGCCATTCTGTCACTCTCCAATTCTCCCACCGCTCCCAACTTCCACGGTTTTAAACGTGCCCTGAAAACACATCTTTTTAGACCGGCCTATAACATTCCCTAATCTGACTCCTTTCCTTGGCCCCCCCTTTTACATTAGTCATGAGGACTTGACCCCTTCATTCAGCAGTATCCCCCACACTCCTTGCACCCTAATGTAGTTCATATCTGTCATATACAGATACTGGCTGTTGACCAACTCATGCAGCTTTGTGTACTACCCCATATGTATAAAAGATGGCTGGACCATTGTACTTAAAGAGGCTCTGTCACCAGATTTTGCAACCCCTATCTGCTATTGCAGCAGATAGGCGCTGCAATGTAGATTACAGTAACGTTTTTATTTTAAAAAAACGAGCATTTTTGGCCAAGTTATGACCATTTTTGTAGTTATGCAAATGAGGCTTGCAAAAGTCCAAGTGGGTGTGTTTAAAAGTACAAGTCCAAGTGGGTGTGTATTATGTGCGTACATCGGGGCGTTTTTAATACTTTCACTAGCTGGGCGCTCTGATGAGAAGTAACATCCTCTTCTCTTCAGAACGCCCAGCTTGTGACAGTGCAGACCTGTGACGTCACTCACAGGTCCTGCATCGTGACGGCCACATCGGCACCAGAGGCTACAGCTGATTCTGCAGCAGCATCAGCGTTTGCAGGTAAGTCGATCTTACCTGCAAACGCTGATGCTGCTGCAGAATCAACTGTAGCCTCTGCTGCCGATGTGGCCGTCACGATGCAGGACCTGTGAGTGACGTCACAGGTCTGCACTGTCACAAGCTGGGCGTTCTGAAGAGAAGAGGATGTTACTTCTCTTCACAGCGCCCAGCTAGTACAAGTATTAAAAACGCCCCGATGTACGCACATAATACACACCCACTTGGACTTGTACTTTTAAACACACCCACTTGGACTTTTGCAAGCCTCATTTGCATAACTACAAAAATGGTCATAACTTGGCCAAAAATGCTCGTTTTTTAAAAATAAAAACGTTACTGTAATCTACATTGCAGCGCCTATCTGCTGCAATAGCAGATAGGGGTTGCAAAATCTGGTGACAGAGCCTCTTTAACAAGCACTTTTTTACATTTTGTGTCTCCCTTATTTCCTCATAGACTGTAAGCTCTTGCGAGCAGGATCCTCACTCCTCTTGTTTGAGTTGTAAATTAATTTTGTAATTATGAAATGTCTGATATTGTCTGTACATGTATTATATACATTTTAAAGAGCTGCAGAATATGTTGGCTCTGTAGTGCCGGGTTACCCAGAACTCCCTGCTTCTTTCTCCTGTCCGTCCTCCTGGGATAACGTTTCATCCCATGTGACCTTTGCAGCAAATCACAGGCTGCAGCAGTCACATGGGCTGTAGCGTCATCCAGGGAGGCCGTACCGGATGGCAAAGGAGGGATGCATCACCATGACAATGGCCGGAGTATGTATGAACTTTTTTTCTACAGCTGCATTCCGCAGTGGAAACTCCACCCGAAATACTGCACCACAATGTTCCAGGTCGGATATCCTGCGTAGTTTTACACAGCAGCTGTATCATGCGCTGAAACCTGTATCTGTCAGGTCAGCGGCACTGATAGGTTCAGGGTCAGCGGGTCACGCAAGCTCGAGCGGTTACCGATCACATTTAAGTTCATAACTTTGATGTGATCAATAACAGGTGGATACTGTGTGTCAGAGACCTGCTGACACTGAACTCGCCAGTGCCGCTGACCTGACGGATCAGGTCTCAACGCTAGATACAGGCTCTTTGTATACAGAATACAAAGCAGCAGTATCTCAAAAAAGTAAAAAATTTTTTTAATAAAAAGTATTTAGAAAGTTGCACAAAACACTGATAGACATTTTTATTAACAAAAAACGTCATGTGAACTTCCTTACCGATTTTTATTTAGTTATTTTTTATAATTTTTTTATTGGATGCTTTTTCAATAATTTTCAACTCAACATTGATCATTTGTGCTGGTCAAATTATCACTTAATATCTTTAACCCTTTTCCTGACACCCACCGTATTTACAGCGGAGGCCTGGGAGGAATCACTGTTTTTTTTTCCCCATTGCACTCGACTAATATTTTTTTCCAGATTACTAGTACGTTAATTGGTGTCGTGAAAAAATACAACCGGTCCTGCAAAAAACAAGCCCTCATATGTCTTTAGCATCGATTAAAAAAATAAATGGAGGCTTTTGGAAGGTGAGGAGGAAAAAGCGAACCGGAAAAAACAAAAATGGCTGTGGCGGAAAGGGGTTCAAGGCTATGTACATTTTGGCAACCAACATTTTTTTTTTTTTTAATAAGTCAATATTTTATTTGATTTTAATAAACTTTTAAAAAAAAAATTAATATTATTTTTTTTTTTACTATTTCAGATACAGCTTTTATGAATTCAAAAAGATTGTTAATGCGATAATTCAGTCCCTATACAGTTTACATTCGAGATGTGCTGCTGACAATGAATTTCAGGGCAGCATTAAAGATTAAATCAGCCGATGAATGAGCATTTTCTCATTCGCCGTATAGCTGCCCAGTTTACGCAATGATTACTGGCCTGTGTAAATGAGCCTTTAGGCCTCCATTAGTCACTAATTGTTTTTGGTGGATATTGTTATTTTTGGACCTGAAGTCACAATAATCTTGTTGGCTCTCTAAATTATTTCATTCTATTCTGATATTTTGCTTTGAACATTATTTTTCTCAGATCCTGAGACTCAACGTAAGAGAACGGTTCAAAATGTACTGGATCTGAGACAAAATTTGGAGGAGACAATGTCCAGCCTCCGTGGATCTCAGGTAACACACAGGTAGGTAACACATTTTTGAATAAAAAAGTTTAAAAATAAAATTGGGACCCACATCCTAATCTTATCAAGTATAAAATGTGTATAATAATATTAGCATTAGTGGATCGTCATATTATTTTAACCTCTTTTCGACATTTGACGTATCCATACGCCAAAGTCTGGTAGGGGAAGTATGGAACGGGCTCACGGAGTGAACCCGCTCCATAAGATGCGGGTGTCGGCTGTATGTTTAATCGTTGAATCGCGGCGTTTAAATCGTTAGAAAGAGGGGGCGACCCCCTCTAACAGCTCATTGCGCCCCGCGCAATGCAATCGCGGGGTGGCGATGGTTGCTATGGCTGCCTGGGGGCCTAATAAAGGCCCCTACGTCCGCCATCTTTGTGCTCCAATTAAGCGCCTCCTCCGGCACGGCTTAAAAGAAGCCTGTCAGAATCACGATATACTGCAATACATTAGTATTGCAGTATATAGTGCAAGTGATCTAACGATCGCTGGTTGAAGTCCCCTAGGGGGACTAATAAAAAAAAAGTTAAAATTTGTAGAATAAAGTTTTTCTTTTTTATGTAAAAAATAAAATAAAATATTAAAAGTTCCAAAAAAAAATCATTTTCCCCCTAGAGCATAGTAAAAAAATAAATAAAAACACATAATTGGTATTGCCGCATCCGCAAAAGTCTGAACTATTACAATATATCATTATTAACCCGCACGATGTATGCCGTAAAAAAAAAATGTAAACGCCACAATCGCTCTTTTTTGGTCACCATCTCCCACAAAAAAATTCATAAAAAGTGATCAAAATGTTGCATGTACCCCAATATGGTATCCTTAAAATACTACAGCTTTTCCCGCAAAAAATAAGCCCTCATACCACTTAATCGACGGAAAAATAAAAAAGTTATGGCTCTCAGAATTTGGCGACACAAAATAAATTGTAATGATGGGGGTAAGGAAACAGACAAGTGAGCCCTAATCTACCCGCCACTCAGACCCTGCCTACTTGCAACGACCAGCCCTAGGCGACGGGATACAACTGGGCGACGGTCCCTACGCTCAATAAGTGCCCGACTGATAAACAGTCAAGGTTACACAGAAGCAAGGGAAAAGGGGCAGTTGCCCACGGCAACACCGTGAGCAACAAGAATGGTGAACGAGCCGAGTCAAACCAGGAGTGTACGAGGTACCAAACGCAGAGCAGGAGAGTAGTGAATAAGCCAGGGTCAATATGAAGCAGGGTCAAATGGTTCAAGAAGCTGCAGCAGGGCCAGGAAACAAAACAAGAATCACAAGCCAGGAGGAACAGGAAAGGCAGGTATAAATAGACAGAGGGCGGGAGCTAGCTCCGTCTGGCCAGGCTGTGATAGGCTCTCCCACTCCTAAGCCTGCCATCCTGAGTGGTGGAAGATGGAGTCAGTCTCACAGACATAGAAGCAGGTGCAGACTGATTACCTATGGGCGTGGATACAGAAGCTGTGCCTGGCAGATCCTTAACATAAATGTTATTTTATACACTTAGGTTTTTACTTGTAAGAGTAGTAAAATATAGAAAAAAACAATATATATTTGGTATCGCCGTAATCGTATTGACCCACAGAATAAAGTTAACATGTTGTTTTAATTGCACAGTGAATTCCCTAAAAACAAAGCGCAAAAACAATGGAGGAATCGCTGTTTTTTTCATTTTCTACCCCACAAATTATTTTTTTTCGTTTCCTAGTAAATTATATGGCACAATAAATGGTGCTACGAAAAGCTACAACTCGTCCTGCAAAAATCAATCCCTCATAGGACTATATCGACGTAAAAATAAAAAAGTTATGGCTTTTGGAAGGTGGGGAGAAAAAAACGAAAATGAAAAGTGGCGGGAAGGGGTTAATATTTAGAGGAGTCGTCTCCTAATGACAACAAGCCTATATCTCCTCTTTGAGCCAGAACAGGGGGCCCTTTTCTTGGCAATAACAGCTGATCGTGGAGGGTAAGAGAAGCTTTCGTCTGTTTAAAGGGAACCTGTCACCAGCATTTCACCTATTAAACCAGCAATACCTGGTGGTAGTGGGTGAAAAATAATTTCTATATAACCTATAATTGTCTTCTTAGTCGGCTCTGTAGCTTTAGTATTTGTTTTTTTAGTGTTCCCACACCGTATGCTAATGAGCAAACAAGAGTTATATCTTCGTTTGAAAAGAGTTCATTTCTCATGTCTTTCCGAGTTTACCCCGCCTCCTTACTTTTGATTGACAGCGCCTCGCTGTAAATGACAGCCCAGCGTGATCTCGATGTGCTGTGCTGTAAATGACACACAAACGTTAGCGAAGTGTCAGGATTCTGAATAGACATCACGTCCTTATTGGTAGTAATATCTAATAACGCTCAGGACACTTGAGTAACTGTGTGTGTGTGTGTGTGTGTGTGGCTGCACACGGTGATCTAGTAAGATCACTATATGCTGTGTAAATGAATGGAGAGAAGTGTGTGACGCTAATTGGTCAGCGTCATACACTTCTCTCCACAACGCCCACTTAGTTAAAAAGTAAGACACGCCCAGTGTATAAAGCTAAAATAGGTCGTAACTCCGTCAAAAATGATTGTTTTTCTAAAGAAAAAACACTGCTGTAATCTATATTACAGCGCCGATCATATTATGTAGAAGATAGGGCACTTATAATGTGGTGACAGAGACTCTTTAAAGAGTTCTTCTTACTTTATTACTTTAGTATCATAGATCAACAACGCAGAATTAACACTGAAAATGGTTTAACACATCATCTTGCCAGGTGAAACTTCAAAGGCTTTGGCCAAACTCTTATGTGTCGCTTATGTGTCGCTGTTTAGTTAAACAGTTAGTAAATACATGATTAGACATTGTTCTAATTTTTTCACAAGTCAGGAAATATTATAAATTAGATTCTAATTTATAACATTTCCATGTGCTGGTCACTAGAGGGAGCAATTCCCAAAATTGCAGCATTGCCATGTGGTAAAGCAACCACATTGCTTTATGCTGCAAAATTTGAGAAGACAAACACGCTCTAGTGTGCTCAATTAATCCCCCTCCTTTATCCTGGATAGTGCCAGGAGAAAGGAGGGGGTTGAATGTTCAAACCTCCTACATTGTGTGGCACCATCTTTTGAGCAAATGCACAGTGTAGTAGGCTTACATACAGTGGTAATCACACACTAAAACACAAAGATACACAGACATAACTTACCTGCTCCTGCCGCCTCCGGTCCGTCCGCTCCTAGTGCTTGCTTCTGAACACATGTCCGGAAGCCGCGACCGGAAGTAGTCATCTTACTGTCTGGCCGTGGCTTCCGGTCCACATGAAAATGGCGCCGGATGTCGCTCGGCCGAAGGCCTTCCTTTTGGACTGTGTGGAAGCGGCACATGCACCGTTCCCACACAGACGGCGTACACCATAGTGAATGGAACGGCTCCCGTTCGCATTCTCTATGGGGATGTATGTATTCCATCTCTGTATGTGTCGTTAATCGACACATACAGAGATGAAAAAAAAAATGGCAGCCCCCATAGTGAAGTAAAAGTTAGAAAAAAAAAAAGTAAAACAAAAACACACAAATAAATTAAATGTATTTTAATAAAACACTAAAAGCAAATTGATAGAAAACTAATAAGCTGCATGCAGTGTCTTTGTTATGAGGAAAAATTAAAAATAATATATTTATTTAGTATTGAGAAACGACATCTAAGAGGGGGACATAATAAATCTATAAAAGGAGATTAATGGCTCATACAAAAAATATGGTGAAAACCTGTTCCATGAAAATATCGCCTCAAAAGACAAGGGGGCGCTCCTTTCCGCCGGAGAAAAAAAAATGTTCAATCCCCAGAGGCGACAAGCTTTCTTTACTTTGAGAACTGTAAATCTAGGAATCATCACATCAGAAACTGGTTTTAGCAGAAATAGTTGATGGTGTTAAGAAATGATTAGATAATTTCTTAGAACACAATAATATACACTACCGTTCAAAAGATTAGGGTCACTTCGAAATTTCCTTATTTTTGAAAGAAAAGCACAGTTTTTTTCAATGAAGATAACATTAAATTAATCAGAAATACACTCTATACATTGTTAATGTGCTAAATGTCTATTCTAGCTGCAAACGTCTGTTTTTTAATGCAATATCTACATAGGTGTATAGAGGCCCATTTCCAGCAACCATCACTCCAGTGTTCTAATGGTACATTGTGTTTGCTAACTGTGTTAGAAGGCTAATGGATGATTAGAAAACTCTTGAAAACCCTTGTGCAATTATGTTAGCACCGCTGTAAACAGTTTTGCTGTTTAGAGGAGCTATAAAACTGACCTTCCTTTGAGCTAGTTGAGAATCTGGAGCATTACATTTGTGGGTTCGATTCAACTTTCAAAACGGCTAGAAAAAGAGAGCTTTCATGTGAAACTCGACAGTTTATTCTTGTCCTTAGAAATGAAGGCTATTCCATTCGAGAAATTGCCAAGAAACTGAAGATTTCCTACAACGGTGTGTACTACTCCCTTCAGAGGACAGCACACACAGGCTCTAACCAGAATAGAAATAGAAGTGGGAGGCCCCGCTGCACAACTGAGCAACAAGACAAGTACATTAGAGTCTCTAGTTTGAGAAATAGACGCCTCACAGGTCCTCAACTGGCAGCTTCATTAAATAGTACCCGCAAAACGCCAGTGTCAACGTCTACAGTGAAGAGGCGACTCCGGGATGCTGCCCTTCAGGGCAGAGTGGCAAAGAAAAAGCCATATCTGAGACTGGCTAATAAAAGGAAAAGATTAATATGGGCAAAAGCACACAGACATTGGACAGAGGAAGATTGGAAAAAAGTGTTATGAACAGACGAATCGAAGTTTGAAGTGTTTGGATCACACAGAAGAACATTTGTGAGACGCAGAACAACTGAAAAGATGCTGGAAGGGTGCCTGACGCCATCTGTCAAGCATGGTGGAGGTAATGTGATGGTCTGGGGTTGCTTTGGTGCTGGTAAAGTGGGAGATTTGTACAAGGTAAAAGGGATTTTGAATAAGGAAGGCTATCACTCCATTTTGCAATGCCATGCCATACCCTGTGGACAGCGCTTGATTGGAAACAATTTGATCCTACAACATGACAATGACCCAAAGAACACCTACAAATTATGCAAGAACTATTTAGGGAAGAAGCAGGCAGCTGGTATTCTATCTGTAATGGAGTGGCCAGCGCAGTCACCAGATCTCAACCCCATAGAGCTGTTGTGGGAGCAGCTTGACCGTATGGTACGCAAGAAGTGCCCATCAAGCCAATCCAACTTGTGGGAGGGCCTTGTGGAAGCATGGGGTGAAATTTCTCCCGATTACCTCAGCAAATTAACAGCTAGAATGCCAAAGGTCTGCAATGCTGTAATTGCTGCAAATGTAGCATTCTTTGACGAAAGCAAAGTTTGAAGGAGAAAATTATTATTTCAAATAAAAATCATTATTTCTAACCTTGCCAATGTCTTGACTATATTTTCTAGTAATTTTGCCACTCATTTGATAAATATAAGTGTGAGTTTTCATGGAAAACACAAAATGGTCTGGTCTATATATATACCAGCAGTGAATGTTATCAGCCACAGTCCGCCCTTCTCCTCCTCCTTCTCATCCAATATCATGTGGAGGCTGATGAGAGGTGCAGAGTTGCCATACTCACTCGTTAGACGCGCTCTCTGTATTGTCTACAGGGGCGTGCGCTTCTCCTCTGCAAGCTCTGTTGTGAACTTGTGATATTCTGCACACGGGCGGATATAGGATTGAAATCTAGGGCAGGGGTGGAAAAAACACAAACTGTGAACAGACCATATTTTCACCCCTCCTCCCCCTAACAATACCCGTATCACCTGTCAATGGAAAATCATCTGTCAGAAGGAAAAATGTTTCCCGATGAGTACAAGAAAGCCTCACCTGGGAATTAGACTTTCTTGTACTCCACAATGGGGAAACATTTTTTCTCTTTGGCGGATGATTTTTCAGTTGACAGGAAGAGTTACATGAAGGGAAATTATTTTTCCTTGACCTCTAGTTTCTATTGTGGCGCAGGGGAGAAAAAATAGTTTTTTTTATTTTTAATACTGCTAACTTTTAATTTTTTGATATGTTCGGCTGGACCATTTAGACTAAGTCATAGATTAGTTGGACTACTTCGATAACGTAAGTTTTTTGTTGTTTTTGTGCGAGTTTTTATTTAAATAAAAAATATTTTCTTATGTCTTTGTTTTTTTAAAATTATATTACCACCTTTGTAATGGCCGCTGTCTGCTTGACGGCATCCATAGTAAGGCAGGGCTTAGCGTTGGCCAGTAAAAAGGCTAACAGTAACCCCCCTTTATTACCCCGTTACCCTCCGCCACCAGGGGTGTCGGGAAGAGCCGGGTACCACCCTGTACCCGACTATCTTTAGTGATGGTCAGGTACTAGAGCGACTCCAGGCTGGTATTATAAGCCTGGCAGGGATAAAAGCCCAAAAGGACCACGGTTTATTGTTTTCCCGCCCTGGTAATGCTCCTGCTATGTTGTATCTGGCTGGTTATGAAAAATAGGGGGACCCCACGTCGTTTAAAAAAATAAATAAAATAATTGAAAAAAAACTACGTGTGTTCCCCCTAATATTTCATAACCAGCCAGATACAACATAACAGCAGCAGCCTAGCATTACCAGGATGGGAAGGGCCAAGGTTTCTGTCCCTTCCCAGCCTGATAGCACCAGCCTGCGGCCGCCCCACTGCCCATCCATCACTACAGATGGTCGGGTACTGGATTGCACCCGGCTCTTCCCAGCCTCCCTGGTGGTGGTGGATCCCAATGTAATAATGGGTGGTTAGTGTCAGCCTTTTTACTGGCTAACACTAAGCCCCGCCTTAGTAGTGGACGTCAACAATCAGACAACTGCCATTCACTAAGGTGGTAATAAAGTATTAAAAAAACAGAAACAAAATAAAAAAATTTATTTAAATAAAAACGCCCCCACGCAAACTTCGTTGACCATTTTATTTAAAAAATAATAAAATAAATGAAGTGTAAAGCATCGACGTAGTCCAAATGGTCCAGCGGAACCTGCAAAACAAAAATTTGCAATAAGAAAAATAAAAAAACTTTGTCACCCAAAGGAGTCTTATCCCCTGTGCCGCAATAGAAACTAGAGGTCAATGAACTGTAATTTCTATTGTGGCGCACAGGACCTAGAGATGCACCAAAAATATTAATAGATAATTCTGGCCCATCTGGGAGGTCCTGTGTGCCAGAAAAAGCTAACTCAGGGACTCCTTTAATAAAGATAATAACACCTTTCTTTTAAAGTGTAAGTAAATTTTTAAAACTTTTGACATGTCACACTGACGTGTCAGAAGTTTTGGCTGGTGGACGTCCGAGCACTGAGACCCCCACTGATCGCTAAAACGAAGAGGCAGAAGTGCTTAGATGAGCGCTGTGAGTCTTTGAGCCCATACACCGATCCGAGAAAAGCCAATCAGAAACGAAGCGGCACAACGCTCACCCGAGCACTTCTGAAGCTTCATTTTAGCGATCAGTGGGGATCCCAGTGCTCGGACCCCCACCAATCAAAACTTCTGACATGTCAGTGTGATGTGTCAAAAGTTTTTTTTAAAAGTTTATTTACACTTTAAAGGAAAGTTGTTACAATTTGAAGCAGTCAGACCCCCTTTCCCCTTGCACTATAATAACTACTGAGGATGCTATGGGGGAAATTATACTACATGGGGGGTCCCGTCCCCCCCCCCATAGAGCTCTCACAAGTCAGTCATATGCTCTAGCCCATTCCCTTACAGTATAATAATAACTACTGAGGGCCCTATGGTGGGGATTATACTGTAGGGGGGGGGGGGGCTGAGCATCTGACGGACTGCAATACCCCCATAGAGCCCTCAGTAGGTAATATACTTCAAGGGCTGATCACGCAGGTCCGGCCTTAAGTAGGATGGAGCCCTGTGCGGGGGACTCTATTGCTGCCCTCTACAAATACAGGCAAATATACACACACATATATACACACACACACACAGGCAGACAAAAAACATGTATACATATACAGACACATACATACACAGGTGAATCCTAACTAGGCTCATCAGACAGCCCAAGACATGGAGTGGAAGCCTCCCTTCTCCTTCAGACTCCAGCAAACCAGGCCCTATTCCAGGTTTTACACACAAGCAACAGCAGAGAAAACCCTCGCTGCTGTACATGCTCCCTGGTTCCTTAAAACCTGATAGTTTCTGCACTGTCCAGTAGCTGCACTGCTACAATATATATATAAATATATATATATACACACACGCACGCGCACGCACACACACACACACACACACACACACACACACACACACACACACACACACACACACAGCATGTATTCATATACGGACACATATACACACACACACACACACACACACACACACATATATACAGACATACAGACACGAGGCATGTATACACACACACATATATATATATATATATATATATATATATATATACACACACACACACACACTGTAATGATAGGGGTAGGGAAACGGACAAGTGAGCCCTAATCTACCCGCCACTCTGTCCCTGCCTACTTGCAACGACCCGCCCTAGGCGACGGGGTATAACTGGGTGGCGGTCCCTACGCTCAGTAAGTGCACGAGACAAACAGACAAGGGTACACAAAGCTAAGGGAAATGGGGCAGTTGCCCACGGCAACACCGTGAGCAACAAGAGAGGTGAACGAGCCGAGTCAAACCAGGAGTGTACGAGGTACCAAACGCAGAGCAGAAGAGTAGTCAGTAAGCCGGGGTCAGTATGGAGCAGGATCAAATAGTCAGGAGCTGTAGCTGGGCCAGGAAACCACACGAGAAGAATCACAAGCACTGGAGGAACAGGAAAGGCAGGTATAAATAGACAGAGGGCGGGAGCTAGCTGAGTCTGGCCAGGCTGCGATAGGCTCTCCCACTCCTAAACCTGCCAGCCTGGGTGGTGGAAGCTGGAGTCAGTCTCAGAGGCATAGACTCAGGTGCCGACTGATTACCTATGGGCGTTAACCCCGCTGTGCCTGGCAGATCCTTTACACACACATAGACAGACATAAAGCATGTATACATGTACAGACATATATATACACACATACACAGACAGACACAAGGCATGTATACATATACAGACACATATTATATAAATATATATATATATAACTCGAACACGCACGCACACACACACACACACACACGAACTTACCATCTCTCCAGCTGCACAGGTTTCTGGCAGGTCGGGCTGTGGGTGGTGCTTCCTCCTCGGCTCTGCAGTAGCTTCCTCTGCTTCCTCAGTGTGTGTGTGTAACGAGGAGCAGAGAATATAGAGTCCAAAGTACGGCCTGCACAGTTGCGCCCCCTACATGGTGGGAGGCTGCAGCACCAGGTCGCACACCTCTAAGGCTGCCCAATGCAGTCAGTCAGATGCGCCCCTCTTTTCAGTATAGTAGCGGCCCATAACTTTTAAATTAGTGAGGGCAGGAGGCTGGGCGCAGTAATCAGCACTCAACGACTCAGCCTCCTGTCCTCACCTCATTAGTTACCAGCCGCTCTTTTTTTCTTCAGGAGAGAGCGTTCGGCCGCTCCTACCGCCGACCTCCAGGTTCTCTATGCTCCTCTCTCGCAGCACGTGCAGCGTCAGAGAGGGGGAGTGTACTAGCAGACATGCGCCTATCGTGCTGCACGTCTGCTAGGTAAAGTATTCTCCCCTGCCTTCCCCATGCATCCCCCCTGGCCCTGCCACAATATGCGCCCCCCCCCCCCCCGTTTTTAGCTTGGTGGCGCCGCCTGAGGCCGTTGCCTCACCTCATGGCAGGTGCGGCCCTGGGTGGAAATAAGGGGTAGGGAGAAATAATAATAAAATACTGATAGGGGTTTGTTATAAGTCGCCAAGTATAATGGAAGGAGCAGAAAATCCGCTAATAAATCAAATAGATGAGGCAGAAAACCATAATGAAGTCATTATTATGGGGGACTTTAACCCCTATTTTAGGCCCTAATGACCAAGCAATTTTTTTTGTTTTTCTATAGTCTCAGTTAAAGAGCTCTAACTTTTTTATTTTTCGACATAGCTGTATGAGGACTTGTTTTTTGCGGGATTAGTTGTACTTTTTAATGACACAATTTTGGGGTACATATTTTTTGATTAACTTTTTGATTTATTTTTTTATTAACTTTTTTGGGGGGAATAGAAAAAACCCTGAAATTCCGCCATTGTTCTATGCGTTTTAAATTCAAGCCGTTTACTGTGCGGCGTAAATGTAACGTTCGTGTTCGCTGACCACGAACTCCTTCCATCCAGTTGACGCCCTTCTCTCAAGAGATGTCTGCACATACGGCTGTCCTGCTCCACAGTAACCACCAGGGTGCGCTCACGAGCTCAGTCCAGACTTAAGAAGCCAGAGCGCAAGCATGTTGGAGATTGAGCTAATTGCTCCCAGAGCACCTTAGGCTATAAGAAGGTCCCAGCCCCATCCTCCCACGCTTGAGTGTTGTTTTCCCCTTTTCCTGTATCCTGTAACCTGTATCATGTTCTAGTGCCGTGCTATGCTGTATACCACGCCTGACATCTACCTGCTGCCTAGTTCCTGCCAAGCTTTCCTTGCTACTCTCCGAGCTGCCCCAGGTACCCTATTTGAACTATAGACTCTGACCTCCGCCCTGTTGGCCAGCTTCCATACCGCCAAGGCTGTATGGCCCAGTGGGTCCACGAACCCTACGTGACAGTACGCTCAGGCCATGGACCACGCTGGTCGATCCAAGACCATGACGACGTCACAAGAGATGCGGGCGGATATGCTAGACCTCCGGTCTCGACAGGACCAACACCTCCAGGCCTTGAACATTCTCGCACGTCGGCAGGAGGCACGAGCTGCCGTTCCTCATACTACACCTCCTGGCAGTGTTGATCCTCAGACTACACCTCGTGGCAGTGTTGACCTACGTTTTTCTTTGACACTTCCGGACCACTATAATGGAGACGCAGGTATCTGTCGTGGATTTTTGAACCAGTGCCAGATCCACTTCAGCCTGTATACTAGGACATTTTCGTCTGACGGCGCAAGGGTCGCTTTCATCATCTATCTCCTCTCTGGCAAGGCTCTTGCATGGGCGAACCCTATGTGGGAGTGACAAGGACCGGAGAAACGTGACTTCCAGGGCTTCCTCCGGACTTTTCGCATGGTGTTTGAGGAGCATATATGTGTACTTTTATTTCTTTTTTACACTTTTACTAAATAAAACCACTTTTTATGGCAAAAAATGGTTTAATTTATATTTTTACTGTAATTTTTATTTCACATTACTTACTTATTTTATTAGTCCACCTAGGGGACTTTACTATGCGATCTTTAGATCGCTGCTATAATGCTTTGGTATACTTAGTATACCAAATCATTATTGCCTGTGAGTGTAAATCTGATAGGCAATCTATTAGGACGTGCCTCTGGCACAAGTTAAATGCCGCAGTCGCTATTGACCGTGGCATTTAACGGGTTAAACGGCCACTATCAAAGTAAACTTCGACAGCGGACTTTGGAGCAGGAGCAGGCTGTCATCAGTCCAGCACGGGGGGGACTTTGACTGGGCATCCGTGAAAAGGTGAGGGCCTAGCCTAAGGCCCCTTAGTGAACGGCATAAAAAGGCGTATTGATGGTCACTAAGGGGTTAACTACCCTGATATAAATAGGGAGGCAGAACCCACAGGTCCAACAAAGGAAACAGGTTTTTGACAATAACTAAGGACAATTATCTTTCATAACTGCCGCAGGACCCAACAAGAGTCAAACGTAAAACAATTGGTGCCGGATCCGTCACTATTGAAATCAATGGTGATGGAAACGGAAACCTATGGTTTCCGTTTGTGTCAGTCAGGGCTCCGTTACGTCGGAACGGAGCCCTGACGCAGATGTGAACGAAGCCTAAGAGACAAATAACGGCAGCAAAGAGACTTGTTGCCAAAGAAAGTAGAAATAACCCAAAAATGTTTTTCAAATGCATAAATAATAAGAAACTGAAAACCGAACGTGTTGGCCCCCTCAAAAATAATCTGCATATAATGGTGGAGGAGGATAAGGAAAAGGGAAAATCTGTTAAAGGGATTGTATCGCTAGAATTTATTTTATTTTTTTCAGTTAAACCATAAGTATTTAAGTGATTAAACATTGTTTTAATTTTTTCACAAGTCAGGAAATATTATAAATTAGATTCTAATTTATAACATTTCCATGTGCTGGACACTATAGGGAGCAATTCCCAAAATTGCATTGCAATGTTGTAAAGCAACCTCATTGCTTTATGCTGCAAATTTGGTGTAGACACACACACTCTAGTGTGCTCACACAATCCCCCTCCCTTATCCTGGCTAGTGCCAGGAGAAGGAGGTGGTTGAATCTTCTAATCCTCCTACACTGTGCATTCGCTCAGAAAATGGCGGCAAACCGTGTAGGAGGATTAGATACAGTGGTAATCCGACAGTATAACACGAACATAATACAGACATCACATACACAAACATAACTTAACCTGCTCCTGCCGCCGCTGCTGCCTCCGATCCTACTCCTCGCGTCTTCGCTTCCTGGAACATATGTCCGGAAGCCGCGATCGGAAGTAGTCATCTTACTGTCCGGCCGCGGCTTCCGGTCCACATGAAAATGGCGCCGGATGTCGCTCTGCCGAAGACCTTCCTTTTGGACTATGTGGGAGTGGCGTACACTATAGTTAATGGAACGGCTCCCGTTTGCATTCTCTATGGGGATGTATGTGCCGTATTCCAGCTCTGTATGTGTCGTTAATCGACACATACAGAGATGAAAAAAAAATGGCAGCCCCCATAGTGAAGTAAAAGTAAGAAAAAAGAAAAAAGTACAACACAAAAACACAAATAAATAAAAAAAATTTGAATAAATTACTAAAAGCAAATTTATAAAAAAAAAAATCTTTTCGCGACACCTTCCCTTTAAACGCCGCCTTCTCCACCATCCTCTACACAGGAAAATCTAATGTCAGATGACATGATGAGGGATAGTGTGAATTCTTCATTAAATGTCTCCTACTTAAGCCAGCAAGAAGTGCAGCGCTGTTTCAAAACACTAAAATAGACAAATCACCAGGTCCGAATGGTTTACATCCCCACCTTCTGCAGGAATTGGGGTATGTTCACACGGCAGCGTCCGTAACGGCTGAAATTACGGGGCTGTTTTCAGGAGAAAACAGCACCGTAATTTCAGCCGTAATTGCATGTTGAGGCGCTATTTCGCTGCGTCCATTACAGACGTAAATGGAGCTGTTTTTCCATGGAGTCAATGGAAAAGGCTCCATTTACGTCTGAAGAAGTGACAGGCACTTCTTTGACGCGGGCGTCTTTTTTACACCGTGCCTTTTGACAGCGGGGCGTAAAAAAAATGACCGTCTGCACAGAACATCATAAGACCCATTC
Organism: Rhinoderma darwinii; assembly: GCF_050947455.1. Taxonomy (NCBI): domain Eukaryota; kingdom Metazoa; phylum Chordata; class Amphibia; order Anura; family Rhinodermatidae; genus Rhinoderma; species Rhinoderma darwinii. The sequence goes on along the minus strand of NC_134688.1, from coordinate 324,093,742 downwards.
TAATGAATGGGCAGATGTTTGCCGACGTTTTGGAGCCGCTATTTTGGACGTAATTCGGGGGAAAAAACGCCCGAATTACGTCCATAAATAGTGTGTGTGAACATACCCTTAAGTACCGTGATTGACAGACCCTTATTTCTAATATTTAAGGATTCTATCATGACAGGATCTGTTCCGCAGGAACATACCAAATGTGGTGCCAATATTCAAGAAGGGGTCAAAAAGTGAGCCCGGAAACTATAGACCTGTAAGTTCAACCCCTTAATGACCAAGCCAGATTTGTCAAATCTGGTATGCCTGATTTTATCAGAGAATAACTCTATCACCCCATTTTCAAAAATACGCTGCCTGGACACACGGCAGGGCCCAAAACGAAGGGAACCACCTGGAGGCTTTCAGGACACATATTTAGCTTGAAAATGTTTTATGCCCCACTGCACATTTGGAGAGGCTTTGAGCTGCGAGAACAATAGAAACTGATAAATTACCCCATTTTGAAAACTAGACCCCTTAAGGTATTTATATAGGGGTTAGTGAGTATTTTGACCCCACAGTTTTTTGCTAAATTTAATGCAAAGCATGTGTCATTGTAAAGACAGATTTCTTTGTAAAGCGAACATGAGAATGAAGAAACACACCCCAAAATCTATCGCACTGTTTCTCCTGTGTTCAAAAAAAGTTCCCCCATTGTGGCCTGGATCTGCTTACTAGACATGTGGCTGGGCCAAAAAGAGAGGCAGCACCCTTTGGCTTTCAGGGCACTACTGAATAAATTCTAGGCCCGATATCATGCATTTAGAGGCATTGAGCTGCCTGAACAAAAAAAAAAACTCCCAGAAATTACCCCATTTTGAAAACTAGACCCCTAAAGGTATTCATCTAGTAGTGTATTGAGCATGCTGACCAAATACAATTTTAAAGGAGGAAGTAATGGGTATTATTTCAGACACGTTGGGTATATAATGTTTTCTTCAAATTATTTTTTAAATCAAATAATTTTTTATTAACATTTTCACATTTTACATACTTGAAAATAACATTGAATATCCTCCCCCCTCCCTGTCCGCCCTATCCCACCCCCTGCTCAAATTAGATCCATCTGTTAGAAAAAAACCGAATTGTATAACACGAATCAGCACGTTTCAGTAATTAAATAGATTTCTTCAAATTCCTATTACATTTCCACATGAAATAGAGAAGACGTGGTAAAAGGTTATTTTGTTAGAGATATGCCACATTAATAAATTTGGGCGGCATATAAAAGAGAAGTGAAGCCGTGTATTCATAATGGATGTATGTCGCTATATACTCATTTGCCTGTATTTATGACAATGTCTTGCTAACGAAGCAGTTGTCCCGCATCTGTGCCATTATGATGTCATTGTGGACAGAATTCTGTCCTAATATAAAATCAGTCAGAGAGGAAATAAAAACTTAACTGGAGTGACGGACAATATCTTCCAAAAATGGAGGAAAATGTATCCATCTATGTTTCAAACTTGAGTCTGTTCACTAGATAGAAGAACACCTGTAGGGCTGTCATGCCAATTTTGTTTTTTCGTTTTTTTAGTGATTGGTTGTACAGCGTCTCTTTAGCTCCATCAATCTATATTGAGGGACAAACGTGCCAAGTGACGCAGTACACCATAACAGGCCCCTGCCCGGAAAGGTAAGAATTGCTATGTGCACAAAACAACCAATCAGTTAAAGTATATTTAAGGGGGCAGTGTCCAAAACCATCTATTCGAACAGTAAAGGATCACTAATCCACAAAATTATGTCAGTATTTCCAGAAGCATTGTCGGGTGGAAGAGGTCCTGCGAAAACCCGAATGTAGTAAAACCCATAGTGTATTGATTAGGAACAGCTCGATGATTAGTGATCCTCCAAATAAAAATAAAAAAAAGATCATGCCCGTCTCACCATACAGAAATATTAATAAAAATAACAGCTTTGTTCGGCAGGACATAGTCATAAAAACAGTCAAAAGAAACAAAATGATCAAAAATATGAAAGGGGTAAAATATTTTCTGGAAAAATTAACTCTACTACCTCTCCCAAAAATAATTCCTCCCCACTTGGAAAGCCCACAAACTAAAATGAAAATATAAATTAAAATGGACTTCCTAAAAAGACCCTTCAGAGTACCCTGTTGTGCTCTCGCACACTTTATATAATTTAACACCATATTTGGCACGTTTGGAGGAGATGAACTGCCGGAATGAAAGACGGCCCTTGTAGCTCATCAGGGATTCAGACACCGATAAATTTTGATCTGGGGTGTAGGATTTGAGGAAAGATTCTTGTAGGAGGGAAATTAAAGGTCTCAATTTATTAAGGCGGTCGTAGCCTGGGTAATTTCTTTGGGGGACTTGAGAGTTATCTGTAAAATGCATGAAGCGCATTATGGATTCATATCGGTGTCGGAACATAACTGCGGCAAATACAAGGGTAGCGTAGGCAGCTCTTGATGCCCAGCAGGAGTGGATAGTTGCTTTCTTGACCAACCCAATATTTAGAGTTAGGCCTGAAAAAAATGTAAGCTCATGGACACTAGTGGGGGTCCATGATGAGTAGACGGATGTGGGTTTCTATGCAATAAACTGTCTTGCATAGATATGTCTGTTGGACATTTAACTCCAGGACTTGGTCACTGACAAATATGTGGAAGAAGTCCAAAGTGGTATAATTAGCAACATCCACTTTTATTCCTGGGTTGCTGACACTTGCGGGCCCTGGGGGGAAAATTAAATTGCAGGATCCCAGAACACGGGAGGCCCCAGACCAGTAGGCCCCTGCACCAAGAGGCCCTGCGGATTCGACAGCGACGACTGATTCCACCACCATAGGGCTATGTGGTCCAGAGGTAGAAGTAGAACTTGAGTCGTCAGTGTCTGAAAAAAGTTCTACCTCCTGAAGCAGAGTCGGTGTCCCTACTGGAGCATAGCAAGGTGTACGCTTGCTCCGCAGTAAACCTTTTCCGAGCCATTATTTAGGTTGAACTGTAAACGTAAACTGTAACTGTAAAAGGCTACTAACTTTTTTTTTTTAAGGTGCTTTTTGCTTTCTTTTTCTTTTTTTTTTCTTTTCTAACTAGAGATAGGATACCCTGCCTATCACTAGGTAGATAAATAGATTCCTAAAACCAGTGCAAAAAAAATTACGCAAAACTGGCTAACCGCTAAATAACCTGACGCTGCCAAAAAACGCACTCATCACTTGTGCTCAGACAGGGGATGAGGGGGCACAAACAGGGTGATCAGGGGGCACAGACTTGAAAAGTTTGTGGGTTTTTTTCACTTTAGTTCACTTCTACAGCTCAGGATTTGGTTATAGTGTCTCTCTCTCCTCACACAGATCAACTACAGTGAGGGGAGAGAAAGACACAGCCCATATCCTGGCTGTATTTTCTAAATATAATAACATAGATCACTGTGATCGGTATATCACAGTGACTATGTCAGCAGGGACCATTAAGATTGGTCCCTGGCTGTTGCGATTTGCCATATGCTGCCACAGGGGGTGCTGGCCCTTATTTTGACTATTTCTCTCACAGAATATATATATTATAATATATATAAGAACTCACCGCCGCTGTTGTTACGGTGATCGCCGTTGTTCGGTGAATAACGGCGATCACTTGACCGGGGACCGGACAAACCAGTCCTCGGCCTGTTCTCCGAGACCTCAGCTACTTCCGTAGCTGAGTACACGGAGTTTAACCCCTTACCGCACCAGGACGCACCAGTACGTCCTGTATTGCAGTGCTTTAAGGCACCGGGACGTACCGGTGCGTCTTGGCTAAAAACTGTCACCCTGTCAAAGGACAAGGTGACAGAACTGTGCCGTCAACTGTTTATGACAGTTGATCGGCACAGTAAGACGGCAGGGGACCTATCACATCGGTCTCCTGCCGGCGAGTCAAAGCAGACTGACCAATCACAGCTCCATGACGTGGCGTATGTGATGGTGCTAGCTCAGCCAGCGCTATCACCGCCGGTTATCATCTGTCCGACACCCCTCTGCAACGGCCAGGACTGGATCTAGGCTCTGATCCGGCTGATTAACTCCTTAGATGCATTGATCAACGCGATCGATGCATCGAAGTGTCTTGTGTCCTGTCGGCAACCACGATGGTTGCCACAGACGCTGGTGTCAGCTGTTTGTCACAGCTGAAATTGTGCTCTAACGGGCAGGACCGAAGCTAGTCTCCGATCCAGCCGATTAACCCCTTAGATGCAGCCATCGCTGCATCTAAGTGATTAGATCGCACCCTATGGTTGCTAATGACAACCATCGGCACCCGCGGGTGTCCCGATGGTTGCTATGGCAACCGTAGCCTAACAATCGCTTCCTAGTACGGAAGCCTATTAGGCCCCGCCGGGAGCCGAAGCCTAATAGGCTTGCTGTCAGTGAATAGCTGACAGCTCTAATACACTGCACTATGTAGGTAGTGCAGTGTATTAGAATAGCTATCAGGGCTTCATGCCTTCAAGTTCCCTAGTGAGACACAAAAAAAGTTAAAACAAGTTAATAAAAAAGTTACAAAAAAATAAGTTTCATGAAAAAAATACGTTTCAAAAAACACTAACAGCCTTTTTTCCTATAATAAGTCTTTAATTATAAGAAAAACATAAAAAAAAGTACACCCCGCGTCCGTAACGACCCAAACTATAAAAATATCACGCTATTTTCCCCATTCGGTGAACACCGTAAATGTTTTTTATAAAAAAATATTCCAGAATTTCTGTTTGTTAGTCACTACCCCTCGCAAAACAGAATAAAAAAAGGGATCTAAAAGTTGCATGTACCCCAAAATTATATACCATTAAAAACTGCAGCCCGTCCCGCAAAAAACAAGCCCTCCCACAGCTTTTTTGGCGGAAAAATAAAAAAGTTATGGTTCTTAGAATATGGGGACACAAAAAATAAATTATTTGAAACAAAAGTGATTTTATCGTGCAGACGCTGCAAAGCATAAGAGAAACGATATTCATCTGGTATCGCCGTAATTGTACCGACCCACAGAATAAAGTAAAATTGTCATTCATAGCGCATGGCGAACGCCGTAAAAAAAAAATAATAAAAAACCTCGGAATTGCAGGTTTTTGGTCACCTTGCTTGCCAAAATAAATGAAATACAAAGTGATCAAAAAATCGCATGTACCCCAAAATGGTACCAATGAAAACTACAGATTGTCCTGCAACAAATAAGTCCTCACCCAGCTCCGGTGGAGAAAAAATAAAGAAGTTCTGGCTCTCAGAATATGGCGATGCAAAATGTGCAGAGTGTCCAAAAGCGGATAAGATCTGGCACCATTTATCAATGCGACACCGGCCACACATCTATGAAATATTATTTATTTACCCCCATTATTATACCCTCTTATGATACCCCGATGTACTCCGCACAGCTTACATATGCCCCCTCATTATAAACTAAAATACCAGCAAAACCCCAAACAAAACTAACACTAAGCAAAATCTGCGCTCCAAAGGCCAAATGGCGCTCCCTCCCTTCTGAGCCCTGCAGCGTGCCCAACGGGCAGTTTACGTCCACATATATGGCATCGCCATACCCGGGAGAACCCGCTTAACAGTGTGAGGTATTTGTCTTCAGTGGCACGAACTGGGCACAAAATATTGTGCACTAAAATGGCACATACATGTGGAAATTAGCAATTTTCACTTTGCACCATCCACTGAGAATTAATTTCTAATAGAAAAAAAAAATGCTCACTACACCCGTTAATAAAATGCCTTCAGGGGTGTAGTTTCCAAAATGGGGGTCACTACTTGGGGGTTTGTTTTACTATTTGACCCCAGAGCCCTGCCATTGTGGGCTAATGCTGCGAAAATCACCAAAATAGGTCTCGCATGCGCCTTTCACTCCTAAGCCCTGTCATATGTCCAGGCAAATGATAAATGCCTTGAGGGGTGTAGTTTACAAAATGGGGTCACTTCTCAGGGTTTTACACTCTACTCTGGTACCTAAGGAAGCACTGCAAATGCGACATGGCGCCCATACACTAGACCAGCAAAATCTGTGCTCTAAAAGCCCCATGGCACTCCTTCCATTTTGAGCTCTGCCATGTGCCCAAACAGCAGTTTAGGGCCACACATGGGGTATTGCCGTACTCGGGAGAAATTGGGTAACAAATTATGTGTTGTTTTTTCTCCTATTACCTCTTGTGGGGAAAAAAAATTGGTGCAAAACGCCATATTTTGGGAAATTTATTTTTTTCATTTTCACTGCCTCATTCTAATACAATCTATGAAACACCTGTGGGATCAAAATGCTCAGTACACCCCTAGATGATTACCCTGAGGGGTATAGTTTCCAAAATGGAGTCACTTCTCAGGGGTTTCTACTGTACGGGTACCTCAGGGGCTGTGCAAATGCGACATGGCACCCATAAAACAATCAACCAAAATCGACATGCCAAGTAGCATTCCTGCCATTCTGAGCCCTGCGGTGTATCCAAGCAGCAGTTTATGACCACATATGGGGTATTGCCGTACTCGGGAGAAATTGGTTTACAATTGTTGGGCCGCTTTTTCTCCTTTATTCCTTGTGAAAATGAAAAAAAATTCAACATTTTAGTGGAAAGAATGTATATTTTCATTTTCACTGCATAATTCCAATATTTCAACAAAAAAACTGTGGGGTCAAAATGCTCACTATACCGCTAGATAAATTCCACGAGGGGTATAGTTTCCCAAATGGGGTCACTTTTGCCGGGTTTACACTATTTTGGCCCCTCAGTGGCATTGCAAATGTGACATGGGGCCGCAAACCATTCCAGCAAAACTTGAGCTCCAAAAGTCAAATGGCGCTCCGTCCTTTCTAACTTCCGCCATGTGCCCAAACAGCAGTTTATTACCACATATGGGGTATTGCTGTGCTCAGAAGAGTTTGCTTTACAAATATTGGGGTGTTTTTTCTCCTTTATCTATTGTAAAAATGAAAAAATCTGAGCTAAAACTACATTTTATTAGAAAAAATTTAGATTTTCAATTTTACGGCATAATTCCCATAAATTCAGCAAAAACCGTGGGCTTAAAATGCTAACTATACCCCTAGAAAAATTCCTTGAGGGGTGTAGTTTCGAAAATGGGGTCACTTTTGGGGGGTTTCCACGGTTTTGGCACCACAAGACCTCTTCAAACCTGACATAGTGCCTAAAATATATTCTAATAAAATAGAGGCCCCAAAATCCACCAGGTGCTCCTTTGCTTCTGAGCCAGTGTTTCAGTCCATTACCACACTAGGGCCACATGTGGGATATATCTAAAAACTTCAGAATCTGGGCAATAAGTATTGAGTTGCATTTCTCGCGTAAAACCTTCTGTGTTACAGAAAAAACTGTATTACAAATGAATTTCGGAAAAATTTTTTTTACATTTGTACATTTCACCTCTACTTTGCTTTATTTCCTGTGAAATGCCTAAAGGGTTAAAATAATTTCTGAATGCTGTTTTGAATACTTTTGAAGTGTGCAGTTTTTAAAATGGGGTGATTTATGGGGACTTTCTAATATATAAGGCCCTCAAAGCCACTTCAGAACTGAACTGGTCCCTGAAAAAATAGCCTTTTGACATTTTCTTGAAAATGCGAGAAATTGCAGCTAAAGTTCTAAGCCTTGTAACGTCCTAGAAAAATAAAAGGACGTTCTAAAACTGATGCAAACGTAAAGTAGACATATAGGAAATGTTAACTAGTAAATATTTTGTGTGGTATTACGATTTGTTTTACAAGCAGATATATTACAATTTAGAAAAATGCAGATTTTTGCAAATTTTCTCTAAATTTTGGTGTTTTTTACAAATAAATATTGAATTTAACGACCACATTTTTTCAGTATCATAAAGGACAACATGTCCCGAGAAAACAATCTCAGAATCGCTTGGATAGGCAAAAGCATTCTGGAGTTATTACCACATAAAGTAACACATGTCAGATTTGCAAAAATCGGCTATGTCCACAAGGCCAAAACAGGCTTAGACACTAAGGGGTTAAGCGTCCCCTGGGGCGCTATCTTATGCCAAAGCACCACCGTGAAAAGGCGGCGCTCTGGCATAAGTACCCTTAATTACCGCCGTGAAAACACGTATAGGCGGTCATTAAGGGGTTAAATATAAGTGTGTAGAAGAGAAATAGGTTTATTATTTTTTAAATGTTGGACCTATTTTTTTTTTTACTTTAAATCTATTTAAAAACTTATTGGAGGTTAACTCTTCCTGTATTGTCGGTATGGATTGTGCTGCACGGTGTGTGTGACCGCTGCAGTAATTTGGAGTTAAATTGTCAAAAAATATCAATAGTCTATTACAGTCTCAGGACTAGCCTATAGAAGAAGGTCAATTAACACATAGTTTAATAGAAATATGAAAAAACTTTATTGAACATGAATACACAGAATAAATCAATAAAAATGGAACCATGCAATGCAAACAAGTGTCCTGCAGGTAGAAGCAATATGGGAAGGCACAATAACATATGGTATAAAGACCAAGGCAATATAGTGAGTGGGTATGTTCACCTGAAGTAACGTGATACTGTTTCTATATAACTACCTGGAATTGATACATGTAAAGATGATAGCACAAAAAGAAGCCAAATGTATTGCCATAACACAGCTTACCCATATGTAATTGCTCCTGCTGCCTGCAGAGACACCAGACCCGACACGCGTTTCGGCAGGAATGCCTTCGTCCGGGGGTGGCGTCTCTCCAGCGGAACAGGATATTTAAGGAGCAGCGATCCAATGCGAGAGTAAGGGCACATAAGGAGGAATAATTAGTAAGAATCAGCTACTATAGAGCGGCATGCGTGAGGTACAGAGCAGACCCGTGACGCACTTCCGGCCCCGCGTCATCAGAGAAGTCGGAGCAGGAGCGCACATGGCACCCATGCTCCGCCCCTCCAAATGAAGACACGGAGACGAAAGATGCCCGAGACACTCCCCCCTGACGTAAGCGCTGGGCTGATCAAGATATATTCTATGTATACACTCCGCCCTCCATTGGATACATTCGGCTCCTGGAAAAACAGAAATAAAACAACTCGAGGGAGAAGCACAGATAGAATATCATCATATATAGACAGAGAGGGTAAGTATTAGGAATATTAGGAATATTAAGAAACGCACCTAATACAGTGGTGCTGAATCAAAGGTCATATATATTGACTTATGAAACTATGTATATCATATTAATTGTGTATTGTTTATAATACTATTAACAAGTATAAGGGCATTGCTGCCAAATTTTATGTTTTAGTTAAAAAACGTGTATGTCAAAGGCAAATGAAAATGAAAACTATAAGAAAATACAATGTGAAAAAACGCAAAGAAAAAACGCCAATTGTGAATGTAAAATGAAAGTGCAAACAAAGGTAATGTGAAAGTGACTGAAATTAGGTTATGTAAAAGAGTAAGTGAGAATGATATGTTGTGCACAATGTGGTGTGTGTAAAGAATATATGTTAAGAGCAAGAAAATGCTACTAAAACTAATATGAATTATATGTGATGGGTGATAGTGCAAAAGAAGAAATAAAATTGGTGGAATGAATAAAATGCGTGAACAAATCGGAAATAGATATTGGAATACAAAGTGAAGTGTTGAGAAGATATTCTATATTTGTATGAGTGTGTAGAAAGGACTATTAATAAATACAAGCGTGTTGATGCAAACCAACGATTAACAGTGCACTTAAAAATTGTTGTCAGTCTGATAAATGCATGTAATATGCATATAAGTATATAAACAACAATATTGTCATCACAGGTATTGGTATACTGCAATACAAAAAAATGCCAATATAACAGCTGATAGTTTAACAGAGTATCATATATTAAACGACTAATAAGTCAATATTTACACGCAACATTCCAACAGATAATGGTTATAAAATTTCGTTGAAAGATGTTCTTTGTTGCGCGTCTTCCAGAAGTCATGTTCTGATGTCCCCCTCCACCTTTCCAAACAGAGTAGATATCAATAGTGCTTGACAGCCCGTCTATCTAGATGTTAAAGATGCAAATAGTGTGAGTTAAAACATAAAATTTAAAAACCAGATAAGTATAACAATTAAAAATGGAACCGCTGGGGATACCATAGGTCAGAGAAACGGCGCAAAACTGAGAACTTCATTTAAACCACATGGGCTTAGGGTGTTGAGAGTCGAAATCCACCTCGCCTCGCATTGTGCCAATTTTTAGCCAATGTCTCCCATTCTAATGCCCGCCTTAATACAATCAATACCCCTAACTCTTAGGTCCTTGGAATTGCATGCGTGATGTATTTTAAAATGACGAGCTACGGGTTTCAGTTTAAGTTGGTCTATGGAATCAACAGACTCTGCCCCAGCAATGTCACGCATGTGTTCCCTAACTCTGACTTTAAGCTCTCTCGATGTCAAGCCGATGTATATTTTTGAACAGGGACATGTTGCATAGTATATGACCGCCTTTGTGGAGCAATTGATATATGGTGAGTGATTTTATATGTTTTCTCACCTTTTGCATCCACAAATGTAGTAGCTCTATCAATATTTGGACATGCAATGCAATGCCCACATGGGCTACAACCCCATTTCGGTCCTATTGTCCCAAAAGGGAATTTTGAATTCTTCGATTGATAATGGCTTCTCACTATATGATCCCGTAAATTACGTGAGCGACGAGCCGAAACACAAGGAAATTGTGTGACATGTCTTTCGATATTAGGATCCGCAAGGAGAATGGGCCAAAACTGTCTCAGAATGGCATTCATCTGAGGCCATCTTGAATGATAGTTTGTAGTAAACCTTATCTGAGAGTCAGTTCGTTGCACATTTTTGGAGAATAAAAGGTTCTCCCTTGGGGTGGTTTTAGCACGATGATAGGCCTTCTTAATGCACCTTTTACTATAACCACGACTCAGAAAACGTTCTGTCAATTCGAATGCCTGTTTCTCAAAAATCTCTTCCGATGAACAAATTCTTCTAATTCTAAGAAACTGTCCAATAGGTACAGCTCTTATGGTATGTATTGGATGGGAAGACGACGCATGAAGTAATGCGTTTACCGAGGTAGACTTTCTGAAAACATCTGTCTGGAGGAACCCTAGTTGGTCTTTAAAGAGTCTGACATCCAGAAAGTCTATCTGGTTTTTGTGATATTGATACGTTAATTTGATGTTCAAATTGTTCTTGTTTAAACTCGTGATGAAATGCTCCAGAGAAGCTGGAGTACCCTTCCAAATACTCAGGATGTCATCTATGTACCTGGCCCAGAATATGACCTGGTCCATAGAGACATCCTGACAACCATCCAAAAGGTCCCTCTCCCACAGCCCCAGGAACAAATTGGCATATGAGGGTGCACATGCAGCCCCCATTGCTGTTCCCTGAAGCTGTAGGTAGAAGGACCCATTGAAGGTGAAAAAATTGTGCATAAGAATATATTCTAGGAGACTCAAAAGAAAATTATTGAATGATGTTGTCATATTTTCCATGGACAGGAAGTAAGAAACAGCTCGCAAACCATCTGTGTGTCGAATACTCGTGTACAGAGACTCGACATCACATGTTACAAGCAGCATGTCCTCCTCCATATTGATGCCATTGATCTTTTGTAGTAAATCCGCTGTATCACGAGTATAAGATGGTAAGTTTTTGACAATGTCCTTTAGATAGTAATCAATGAGAAGACATGTTTTCTCCGTGAGGCTTCCCTTACCTGAAATAATTGGACGACCAGGTGGAGTCGTTGCATTCTTGTGAATTTTGGGTAGAAGATATAAGGTTGGAATAGTCGGTTCAGGAACTGTAAGTGCTTCCCTAAGATCTTTTGATATAATATTCTTCTCTACCGCTGTGTTTAAAAGTTTTTGCAAGTCAAGTCTGTAAGCAGATAAAGGATTGAAAGTCATTTTTTTGTAGCATTCTGCGTTATGTAGCTGACGATAGGCTTCTGCCTCATACATTTTGCAGGGCCACACGACTATGTTGCCCCCTTTGTCAGCCGCTTTGAAAACGATATCATCGATTTTAGCAATTTTACCAAGACTTTGTCGTTCCAAATTTTGTAAGATTATCACATCTCACACTCTTGGGTATTTTTTCAGGAACAGATGGAGACCTGCCCCTCCTCCAAAAACCAGGAAGTAACAGGAGAGCCTTAGGCTATGTTCACACGGAGTATTTTGCCGAGTTTTTTTACGCGGAAACCGCGTCGCAAAACTCGGCAAAAACGGCCCGATAACGCCTCCCATTGATTTCAATAGGAAGCGACATGCCCTATCTCGGGGGCTTCCGCCTCTGACCTCCCATTGACTTCAATGGGAGGCAGAGAAAGCGTATTTCGCGCTGTTTTATGCCCGCCACGCTCAATGGCCGCGGGCGAAAAACGGCGCGAAAATCGGCGAGCAGGGAGAGGAAAATCTGCCTCAAACTTCCAAACGGAATTTTGAGGCAGATATTCCTCCTGCAAAATACCCTGTGTGAACATAGCCTTATCTGTGTGTATAGTGTTGGTATTTTGCCTTATCTTGACCTCCAGCTGTATTGAAGAGCTGTAATTACATACTCCTTCCTCTAAGGCCTCATGCCCACTTCAGTTTTTTTTTCTTCAGGGTGCTATCTGTTTTTTTTAACTGTTAGCACTCTGATGCATTTATTTCAATGGAGCCATGCACACTTCTGTTGTTTTAACGGAATCGCGTGGCCGTTCCGACAAAATTAGGACAGGTCCTACTCCTGTCCGTTTTTGACGGAACAATCTCTGCCTCTTCATTCATTTGGTCCGCGAAACATCGGAGTGCACACGGAAGCCATCCGTGTGCAGTCAGTGTTTCATTGATCCGTCATTAGCGGCCGTACAATGGCCAACGGAAGTGTGTATGAGGCCTAACAATCAAGAGATGACTCATTCTGTCCCAGTCTATACTGCAAACCTAACAAGGGAGGTGCAGAAAACATGAAATGTCAGCCTATTGTGTTTGGCCGGGTTCACACGTAGCTTAAATACTGCGGATTTTCCCCAATGGATTTAATTGCGGAAAATTTGCAGCATAATACAGTAGCAGCAGAGTGGATGAGAGTTCAACAAATCTCATCCACCTTCTGTACAAATGATAAGCATAAAAAACGCTCAGAAATTGACTTGCGGTGCGTTTTTTTTAATCCGCAGCATGGATTTGTTTAATTGCTACTTTTTTGTTGCAGGTTTCCCCCATGAATTCAATGGGGAAGTAAAACCCGCAACAAACAGCAGATGTTGTGGTTTTTGCAGCGGAAAAGCAATTCCACCCAAAAAACGCAACTCAGAAAAAAAAAAGGATTATACTTACCCAGAATTCTCTGCTCCTGCATCCAGTCCGGCCACCAAGGTTGACATTTCATCCCATGTGACTGCTGCAGCCAATCATTGGCCATATGGGGTTAAACGTCCCCCTAGGAGGCGAGGCTGCAGGTCGACAGAGGGACGCGTCGCCATGGCACGAGTAAGTATGAATTTATTTATTTTTTACATGCAGTTTTCTAGAGCTGACATTCTGGCTGAAAAACGGCATCACAATTTGGTGCTGTTTTTCAGCTGGAATTCCCTGTGGCCGCCAGGGCGGATACTTGGTGTATGTGTGTGTGCGTGCGTGCTACAGGACCAGTGTTTTATTTTACATGGATGGTCACGTAAAAAAAAACAACGAACATTTAAAAATAAAACATGTTTACTTTCAACCAGGTTTTTATTATAATTTTCTGATGATATATTTCCTTTAATTATGATAGTGGTGCATAAAGTCAGTAGGTAGTAAGTTATGCATAAAAAAAGTCAGTGAACAAAAATTAATAAAAGTGGTAAGGTTTCAATAAGAAAATCGCTTGAACTTTTCTTTGTGGTACCTTTTTAAAGTCACTTTAAGAAAAAAATCTTTCATTTGTTGTTCTTGGATAACCACTTGCAATTGTATATTCTAGACTTTTCTGAATGCTTCTCTTCTTTTTCAGCTCTTTAGATATGATGTGTTATGACAGTGATGATGCCAACCCTCGCAGTATTTCTAGTCTGTCAAATCGCTCTTCTCCTGTGTCCTGGCGTTATGGACAGGCTAGTCCACGACTACAAGCAGGAGAAGCTCCCTCACTTGGTGGTTGTCGTTCTGAACATGGTGCAGGAGGCTGGCAGTTCTCTCACACTATGCCCCTCCGTGGTGGTTCAAGAATCTCCAGCATTACCCAACGTTTAGAGCTTTTGGAATCTAGTGGCCATGAATTGAAATCCGGTTATGGAAGTGACACTGATTGTAAGCTGGCCAAAGGGGTGACACATGAGGATGATGATATAATTACTAGGTACGTACTACCAACATTACTATCTGTTCCTGTGTATTTTACATATTTAAACATTTAGTTCATAGTTTATAAATAAATGCAGAACAATTTTTAAACAAATGCTTTATCATCTGAGTTTACAAAAATGCATCTTAGAAATGTATATTCATTTTTATAGTCACACTACCCTGGGGTTCACTTGGTGGCCTGACTTTGCAATAAATGGGCCCAGGAAACCTATTCTACAAATGAGGCTATACTAGACAAGTGGGAGGTAACAGCAACGATTCTCCTGAGATGGAGTTTCCTCACAGGCTCTGTTGCTGTCCTATCAGCAAGAAGCTTCTTCACACAGTGTGAGAGACTGAGGCTGGAGCGAAGCGGGATCACTTCAAACAGCCATATCTCCACCTAAAACTGGTTCTGGTACAATATGAAAGATGAGATTCGAATCTTTCACATGGCACCAGGATCGCTGTGAAACAACCGGAGGTATCACCAGTTGAAAACACAGTTGGGAATGGAAGCTGTATACTATAAGATCAGGCTGTGTTGCTGGGCAGGGAAGGGAAAGAAGCTGTGGACTGCGTCATACAGAAAAAATTACACCGCCCAGAGTGAAAAGAGAGAGTCCCCTCCTATTTAGCAAGTATAGCCAAATTAGCATATTTAGAAAATGTTCATAATTTTGAAAATAATAAACGTTTTTAAAAAAAAAAAAATACCGTAGTTATCAGCAGCAAAGCGCCTATAAGATTAGTTAGGAGATAGGGAATTAATTAACTAGTGACAGATCCTCTTTGAAGAGATACTGCATTTTATTTTATTATGACAGATATACTTTGTATTTGAAAATCAATAAGCTTTACTAAATAGCTTCATCAGCCGATTTGTTTGTTTCTATTGTTAAAAATCTATTTGAAGTTACCAGTTTGTTCTATTTCTGTTCCCCTCAAATTCATCCTCCAACGTCTGTTTCTACGGCTATTCCATATTCAGCTCAGTGGATGCTAAGGGTATGTTCACACGAGAAGTGGCTTTTACGTCTGAAAAGACAGACTGTTTTCAGGAGAAAATAGCTGCGTCGTTTCAGACGTAAAAGCTCCTCCTCGCATTATGCGAGGCGTCTTTGACGCTCGTAAATCTTGAGCTGCTCTTCATTGACTTCAATGAAGAACGGCTCAAATTACGTTGCAAAGAAGTGTCCTGCACTTGTTTACCGAGGCAGTCATTTTACAGGCATTTGACAGGTCGTCTGCAGAGTACGTCGGCAAACCCATTCAAATGAATGGGCAGATGTTTGCCGACGTATTGTAGCCCTATTTTCAGACGTAAAACGAGGCATAATACGCCTCGTTTACGTCTGAAAATAGGTAGTGTGAAACCAGCCCTAAGACTAAAGAGAGCTGGTCGTGGATGGTGTCTTTAGTTAGAGCGTGTCCACGAGTCTTAGGGTGTGTGCACACGATGAGAGGCTTTTACGTCTGAAAAGACAGACTGTTTTCAGGAGAAAACGGCTGCGTCGTTTCAGACGTAAAAGCTCCTCCTCGTAATATGCGAGGCGTCTTTGACGTTTGTAATCTTGAGCTGCTCTTCATTGACTTCAATGAAGAACGGCTCAAATTACGTTGCAAAGAAGTGCCCTGCACTTCTTTGCCGAGGCAGTCATTTTATGCGTCGTCGTTTGACAGCTGTCAAACGACGACGTGTAAATGACAGGTCGTCTGCACAGTACGTTGGCAAACCTATTCAAATGAATGGGCAGATGTTTGCTGACGTATTGTAGCCCTATTTTCAGGAGTAAAACTAGGCATAATACGCCTCGTTTACGTCTGAAAATAGGTCGTGTGAACCCAGCCTCAAAACTCATGCATTGCACTGAGTGCATAGTGCAAGTGAAATTACATCCTGTCTTTACACATGCACTGTGCACTCTTTATCTGACATTAAATAGGGACTCTACTATTAGGCCTAGTGCACACCTCAGTGCGTTTTTCTGACGGCTAGCAACCTGACCCATTCATTTCAATGGGGCCATGCACACTTCAGTTTTTTTTACGGTCCCGTTGCTCCGTTCCGTCAAAAGTAGAGCATGTCCTACTTTGGTCCGAGAGTCCGTGACCGTGAGGCCCATGCCAGTCAATGGGGCCATCAAAAAAACTGAATGCACACGGAAGGCATCCGTGTGTGGTCCGTGTGTGACGGAGCCGTTGCCTACCAACGGCCGGGCGGGCAGAAGTACATTACAGATATATTTCACTAATCGGTAGCCACTTGTCTCTATTAATCACTGATAGAGAGAAGAGGCTGCTGAATAAAAATAAAATAAAAAGCAGTTCATATGTACCCCGGTCGTTGTCTTGGTGACGAGTCCCTCTTATTCCTCCAGTCCGATCTTCCTATATGGCGCGGCAGCCTGTGATTGGCTGCAGAGGCCGCTGCAGCTTATTGGCTGCAGAGGCGGTCACGTGGGATGAAGCTTTATCCCTCGAGGCCGGCCTTCTGACGTCATCCAGACTTGCGTGACCGCCACTACGGCCTGTGATTGGCTGCAGCGGTGGCATGGGATGAAACGTCATCCCAGGAGGCCGGACAGGAGGAAAATGCAGGGAGTTCTGGGTAAGTATGAACAAATTTTTTTATTTCATAAATTGTATTTATGCATGGTCATTCTTCAGCGCTAGTCACTGTCCAGGGTGCTGAAAGAGTTACCGCCGATCAGTGCAACACATTAACTCTTTCAGCACCCTGTACAGTGACCAGCGCTGAACAACCCTGCTCTTTCAGCACCCTGGACAGTACCACGCTCGGAAACGGAAACACGGAGTGCACACGGAAATCACACGGCTGCTAAAACGTGGTCACGGACCCGTCAAAAACGGCCGTGAAAACGGTGATGGAAGTGTGCACGAGGCCTTACTGTAATTTTACTTGCACTGTGCACTCAGTGCAATTCATGAGTTCTAAGAGTTGTTGACACGCTTTAACTAAAGACACCGCCAACACATAGCTCTGTTTTCGTCTTTAGCATCCATGGAGGTGAATACAGAATAGCTGTAGAAACAGGCGGTGGAGTACGAATTTGAGAGGCCCTAAAATAGAACAAACAAAGCTTTTTAATAAAATTTATTCATTTTCAAATACAATGCATACAAAAAGATAGTACAGTGACTCTTTAACTTTAGAAACCGGTTCCAGGCAGCAGATGCCAAAGCATATAAAATCATGGGGTAACAAAAATATAGTTTTTCCTCTGTACAAATTTATTAGTCAAACCACACATGGAATATTTTGTACAATTTTGGGTAAACCTTTGTATGAGAAGAACACAGCTGAACTCTGTTTTGGCCTTGCTAAATTAGGTGGTTTGTATACCAAGTGTAGTTACTAAACGGGATTGGATTGCTGTGTTCCTGTGTGTGAAAATGTGTTTAATATATGAATTGAGTGCTTGCTAATAGAAGCTAGCAAAACTGACACAATTTAAAACTATTTTTTCCTTCTTAGCTCCTTTCCTGCTGTGCAGCTGACTAGGGGGAGGGGTTAACTGCTCTCAGGTGATATAAATTAGCCTGCAGGCCTCAGTTGACCTTGCTCTGTTTTGGCCTTGCTAAATTAAGTGGCTTGTATATCAAGTGGAGGTACTAAACGGAGTTAAAAAGTGGAGTTTATGTCCCTGTAAGTACTTTAACAATTATTCACTGTTTTTTTGTAACTGGGATAATTCACAGCAAGATTGGATGTTTTCTTCAGTGCACAGTTTTCCATATGTATGCACGGCTGGAACCGGAGTTCCAGGGTGAATACCTCTATGGCAGAAGTGAGCATGTTGTTCACCAGGAAGCTCGGATTAGAGATCTGGAGGAGCAAAATGCAACATTGAGGGCAATAGACAATCTTGAGTGGAGCATTCTGCTCACTGAGCAAGCAATTAGTGGGGTAGAACTGGAGGGTGAAGACATGGGTCAACAGGATCAGGCAAGTAGCTGGGTTAATGTAGTTAGGGGTAGTGGAAAGTTGTGTCCAAGAAAAGGAAGGCCAATCCTGTTTCTGATATTCCAAGCAAAATTGCCAAGTTGGGTGATTATGCGATGGTGTCTGTCTCAGAAATGGCGGCCCTAGTGGATACTGATCTCCCTAACAGAACAGCCCAGCTAGTAGTCGGCGGAATGGTAATGCAGGTAAGGCAAGACAATGGGGTAGTTGTAGGGTATTCTATAATCAGGAAGACGGATAGAATAATTTGTCGCCAAGACCGCCTCAATCGAATGGTTTGCTGTCTCCCTGGTGCCAGGGTTCGGCATGTGGTGGAACGGGTGGATAAATTACTGGGAGGGGTTGGTGATGATCCAGCTGTCGTGGTCCATGTAGGAACCAACGACATAATAAATGGTAGGTGGAGGAGACTTAAGGCTGGGTTCACACGAGCACATTAACGTCCGTAATGGACGGACGTATTTCGGCCGGAAGTCCCGGACCGAACTCCGTGCAGGGAGTCGGGCTCCTAGCATCATAGTTATGTACGATGCTAGGAGTCCCTGCCTCTCTGCAGGACAACTGTCCCGTACTGTAATCATGTTTTCAGTACGGGACAGTAGTTCCACGGAGAGGCAGGGACTCCTAGCATCGTACATAACTATGATGCTAGGATCCCGGCTCCCTGCGCTGAGTTCGGTCCGGGACTTCCGGCCGAAATACGTCCGTCCATTACGGATGTTAATGTGCTCGTGTGAACCCAGCTTAGGAATAATTTTAAAGAACTAGACTACAAGCTGAAGGGAAGGACCTCCAAGGTAGTATTCTCTGGAATACTGCCTGTGCCATGCACATCACAGGAAAGACCGTGGGAGCTCAGGGAGTTAAATGCATAGCTTAAGTCTTGGTGAAGAGGTTTTGGGTTCCTAGAGCACTGGGCTGACTTTTTGGGGGTGAAAAACGTATTCTGCAGATGATTTGCACCTAAATGGAAGGGGGTCCGCTGTGCTGGGGGAGAGAATTCTAGCTGGGGTGGCGGAGTATTTAAACTATGGCTGAGGAGGGAGGTCAATGTAGAAAATAAACGGGTAGTTAGCTTAAGGAGGGATCAGACTAAATGGGTGGGGGGAGAAATAGACTGTGGGGAGAGGACTACACAACAGGAAAAGGAGATCCTTTTGTTACAAAACAACAATGAAAGCAAAAATGCCCAAATAATGTCAAATAATCACATTTCTGATAATGAAAGTGAAAAATTGAAAGGCAAGTTAAAGTGTATGTTCACAAATGCCTGAAGTGTAGCAAGCAAAATGGGGGAGCTGTAAGCCTTGGTACTGGAGGAACATATAGATATAGTTGGTGTTGCTGAAACATGGCTGGACTCTTCTCATGACTGGGCTGTAAATCTACAGAGTTTTAAACTTTTTCGGAAAGACAGGACAAATAGGAAAGGCGGTAGTGTATGTCTGTATGTGAGAAGTGATATGAAGGTGAGTGTGAAAGAGACAATAGTGGGTTGAAGATTCTGCGGAGATTGCAACCTTGTGGGTGGAATTACAAAGGGAGGTCAACGCTGAAAAAATTACTTTTGGTGTAATCTATAGACTCCCCCAATATAACTGAGGATATCGAAGATCAGTTATATACACAAAAGTAGCGGGCTGCACAGGGGGGTACTGTAGTGATAATAGGAGATTTTAATTACAGGGTTATTAAATGGTATCATGGTTCAGCTTCAACTGCAAAGGGAAGAAATTTCCACAATCTGTTGCAGGAAAATTTTTATGGGCCAGTTTGTGGAAGACCCGACTAAAGTTGACGGCTCTGTTGGATCTGGTAATTTCTAATAATACAGAGCTTGTTGGGAATGTCAATGTTCGTGAAAACCTCGGTAACCGTGATCACAATATAGTTATATTTTACCTATACTGTAAAAAACAAACGCAGGCTGGGAGGGCAAAACACTTAATTTTAAGAACTCCAATTTCCCCAGGATGAGGGCTGCAATTCAGGATATAGACTGGGAAGAACTAATGTTAAATAATGGTACAAATGATAAATGGGAGATTTCAAATTCTACTTAGGGCACTTATAGTGCACAACTTATTCCTATAGGTAACAAGTATAAACGACTAAAATTAAACCCCACATGGCTTACACCCTCTGTAAAACGGGCAATATATGACAAAAAAAGGGCATTTGAAAAAAAACAAATCTGAGGGTACAACAGTAACCTTTGGTAGTTATAAAGAGCTTAATAAAATCTGTAAAAAGGTAATAAAATCAGCAAAAATACAAAATGAAAGGCAGGTGACCAAGGATAGTATAAAAAAAATCCCCAAAAGTTCTTCAAGTATGTAAATGCAAAAAAGCCAAGGTCTGAACATGTAGGACCTCTAAATAGTGGTAATGGGGAGTTGGCGACAGAGGATCAAGAGAAGGCAGAGATACTAAATGGGTTCTTAAGCTCTGTATATACAACAGAAGAAAGAGTAGCCGTGTCAGTGCTGTTAATATATCAGTTGATAAACTGAATTGTCTGAATGTAGATAATGTCCAAGCTAAGTTAAATAAAATAAATGTACACAAAGCCCCGGGACCAGATGGGTTACACCCTAGAGTTCTTAAGGAGCTTAGTTCAGTTATTTCTGTCCGCCTCTTCATAATATTTAGAGATTCTCTAGTGACTGGTATAGTGCCAAGGGAATGGAACAGGGCAAACGTGGTGCCTATTTTCAAAAAGGGCTCTAGGTCTTCCCCGGGTAATTATAGACCAGTAAGCTTAACATCCATCGTGGGGAAAATGTTTGAGGGGTTATTGAGGGAATATATACAGGATTATTTGACAAAAAATAGTATTGCAAGTGACAGCCAGCACGGTTTTACTAAGGACAGAAGTTGTCAAACCAACCTGATTTGTTTTTATAAAGAGGTGAGCAGAAGCCTAGACAGAGGGGCCGCTGTGGATATAGTGTTTTTGGACTTTGCAAAGGCATTTGACACTATCCCTCATAGACTAATGGGTAAATTAAAGACTATAGGTTTAGAAAGTATAGTTTGTAATTGGATTGAAAATTGGCTCAAGGACTGTATCCAGAGAGTTGTGGTCAATGATTCCTACTCTGAATGGTCGCCGGTTATCAATTCTGAGCTCTGGTTCATAGAAAGGATGCCCTGGAGTTGGAAAAAATACAAAGAAGAGCAACGAAGCTAAAAAGGGGCATGGAGAATCTAAGTTATGTGGAAAGATTAAAAGAATTAAACCTATTTAGCCTTGAAAAGAGACGACTAAGAGGGGACATGATTAACTTATATAAATATATTAATGGCACATACAAAAAAATATGGTGACTAGGTATTATTTAGCTTAGAAAAAAGATGGCTTGGGGGTGATCTAATACCAATTTACTAATATATGAATGGACAGTAAAAAGATCTTTCTAATGACCTTTTTACAACTAGGCCTGTAACAATGACAAGTGGGCATTCTCTACGTCTAGAGGAAAGTAGGTTATACCATAATCATAGACGGGGATTCTTTACTATAAGGGCGATTGTTGCCAGTGGCTACAATGGCAACCAGAGGCCTAATACTGGTCTTCCGATCTGTCGGCTACGGAAGCCGCCCTGAGGCGGGGCCTAAAAAGCTTCCGTAGCCGATGGCAAGATGGCGCCTGCTCAGAAGCTGAGCTGGCGTAATCAGCGGTGGGTGTCAGCTGTATGTTACAGCTGACACCCTGCTGTAACGGCAGGGACCAGAGCTAGCTCCTATTCCTGCCATTAAACCCCTTAGATGCAATAGAAAGCGATCGGTTCATCTAAGGCAAAAGATTAGGTCCACTTGCTTGGTGTTTCTAAAACCGGGAAAAACAGCATAATAATTGGAGAGCTGTATTTTCTTGGTGGCACAATTTGGGTACTACATATTTGAATATCTATGGAAAAATTAGCATTTTCGCTCTGCCACATCGGGTGTACACTAATTTCTCGAAAATACATGCGGGGTTAACATGCTCACTACACCCCTAGGTGAATACCTTGAGGGGTGTAGTTTCCAAAATGAGGTTACTTCTGGCTGGGTTTCCACTGTTTTGGTCCCACAGGGGGTTTGGTGCCAAGAAACCAATCAAACAAAATCTGTGCTCCAAAAACCAGATTGCACTCATTCTCTTCTGAGCCCTGCCGTGTGCCCAAAGAGCAGTTTATGACCACATATGGCGTATTTCTGTACAATAGAGAAGTTGCTTTACAAATGTTAGAGTTCTTTTTTTCCTTTATTTGTTGAGAAAATGAACATTTTTGAGCTAAAGTTACATCTTATTGAAACATTTTTTATTTTTACTGCCCAATTCTAATAAAAACTATGAAACACCTGTGTGGTTAAAATGCTCATTACACCCTAAGGCTGGGTTCACATGACCTATTTTCATGCGTAAACCAGGCGTATTATGCCTCGATTTACGCCTGAAAATACGGCTACAATACGTCGGCAAACATATGCCCATTCATTTGAATGGGTTTGCCGACGACCAGTAATTTTCGCGTCGTCGTTTGACAGCTGTCAAACGACGACGCGTAAAATGACTGCCTCGGCAAAGAAGTGCAGGACACTTCTTTGCAACGTAATTTGAGCCGTTCTTCATTGAAGTCAATGAAGAACAGCTCAAATGTTCGGCCGTCAAAGACGCCTCGCATAATACGAGGAGGAGCTTTTACGTCTGAAACGACGCAGCTGTTTTCTCCTGAAAACAGTCTGTCTTTTCAGACGTAAAAGCCAGTTCTCGTGTGCACATACCCTTAGATGAATTACTCAATGAGTGTCGTTTTTTTAAATGGAGTCACTTTTGGGGAGTTTCCACTGTACTGGTACTTTGCAAATGCGACATGATGCCGAGAAACCAATCTAGCAAAATCTGCGCTCCAAAAGCCAAATGGCCTTCTAAGCCCTGCCATGTGTCCAAACAGCAGTTTATGACCACATACGGGGTACTTCTGTATTCTGGAGAACTTGCTTTACAAATGTTGGAGGGCTTTTTCTTCTTTACTACTTGTGGAAATTGTTTTTGTTTGTTTTGTTAGCTAAAACAGCATCTTATTGCAAAAAGTTGGTTTTTTTTCACATCCAAATTCTAATAACATCTATGAAACACCTGTGGGATCAAAATGCTCACTTCACCCCTAGATAAATTCCTTGTGGGTGTAGTTTCCAAAATGGGGTCTTTTTTTGGGGGTGTTTCTTTTGTTTTGGCATCACAAGACCTCTTCAAACCTGACATGGTGGCTAAAATATAACCTATTAAAAAGAATTCCCCAAAATCCCCTAGGTGCTTCTTTGCTTCTGAGGCCTGTTCTTCAGTCCATTAGCACCCTAGGGGAACATGTGGGATATTACTAAAAGCTGCAGAATCTGGCCAATAAATATTGTGTTGCGTTTCACTGTTAAAACCTTCTGTGTTACAGAAAAAAATTAATTAAATATAAATTTCTGCAATAAAAACAAAATAATTGTAAATTTCTCCTCCTCGTTGCTCTAATTCTTGTGAAACGCCTTAAGGGTTAAGAAACTTTCTAAATGCTGTTTTGAATACTTTGAGGGGTGTCATTTTTAAAATGGGGTGATTTATGAAGGATTGTATTATATGGGCCCTCAAAGCGACTTCACAACTGAACTTGTACCAGAAAAAATAGCCTATTGAAATTTTATTGAAAATTTGAGAAGTTCTAAGCCCTGTAAAATCCTAGAAAAATAAAAGGATGTTCAAAAAACGATGCCAATATAAATTAGACATATGGAAAATGTTAATTAGCAACTATTTTGTTTGGCATAGCATTTTGTCTTGGAAGCAGATACATTTAAATTGATAAAAATTGAATTTTTTTTTCTAAACTTTGGTGTTTTCACATTTAAATACTGAATGTATCGACCAGATTTTACCAGTAACATAAAGTCCAATGTGTCACGAGCAAACAATCTCAGAATCGCTTGGGTAGGTAAGAGCACTCCAAAGTTATTACCACATAAATTGAGATATGTCAGATTTGAAAAACAAGGCTCTGTTAGGAAGGTCAAAAGTGGCCGCAGTGGGACAGGGTTAACCCCTTAGTGACCAACAATACGCCTTTTTACGTTCGTCACTAAGGGGCCTTAGGCTAGGCTGACGCCTTTTCACGTTCGCCTAGTCTAAGTCCTGCACGGGTCTCCCGTGCAGGCGGGAATCGGGGCTCAGCTGTCTAATGACAGCTGAGCTCCTGCTCCAACGCCCGCAATCGAAGTGTACTTAGATCGGTGCCGTTTAACCCGTTAAATGCCTCCGTCAATAGCGACCGCGGCATTTAACTTGTTTACAGAGGGAGTGCGCTCCCTCTGTCACCCATCGGCGGCCCGCAAATGCAATCGCGGGTCTCCGATGGGTTGTCATGGCAGCCGGAGGCTTGATAAAAGCCCCCAGGTCTGCCCTGGACATATGCCTGTTAGGACGCGCCGGAGGCACGTCCGAACAGATTTCCTGTCTGATTTAAACTGACAGGCAATAATGCTCTGGTATACGAAGTATACCAAAGCATTATAGCAGCGATCTGAAGATCGCACAGTAAAGTCCCCTATAGTGGGACTAATGAAATAAATAATAAATGTGAAATAAAGATTATTAATAAAAATTACAGTAAAAAAATAAAACCATTTTTTTCCATAAAAAGTGGTTTTATTTAGTAAAAGTGTAACAAATAAAAGTACACATATATGGTATCGCCGCGACCATAATGACTCCATTAATAAAGTTAATATGTAATTTAAACCGCAAGGTGAACACCGTAAAAAAAAACGCAAAAAACAATGGCGAAATTGCAATTTTTTTCCATTTCCCCCCAAAGAAGTAATAATAAAAATGAATCAATAAGTTCCATACACCCCAAAACAGTACCAATCAAAACTACGTCTCGTCCCGCAGAAAACAAGCCCAAAAAATCACTACATTGATGGAAAAATAAAAAAGTTACGGCTCTTGGAAAGCAGCGATGCAAAAACGAATAATTTTAGTTCAAAAGTGTTTTTATTGTGCAAAAGTAAACATAAAAAACCTCTACATATGTGGTATCGCCGTAATCGTACCAACCCATAGAATAAAGGTAACATGTTAATTACGCCGCACAGTGAACGGCGTCCATTTAAAAACGCATAGAACAATGGTGGAATTTCAGTTTTTTTTTATAATCCTCCAAAAAAAGTTAATAAAAAAATTATCGTTTGTCGGCAGCACATCTCCCCGTGTAAACGGTAAAGTGCTGCTTATTATGTGCAAACTGTATGGGGACGAACGATTGTATTAAAGATGAATCTCCTCCATATAGCCATGATCATTGCTCCATGGAGATGGAGAAAATGAGCCCTGATCGCATTATCATTGATCGGCTCTTAATACCAGCCAGGTATCTGCCCGTGCAAAACGATCCACTTTGACCTGATCCAAACAGATCTTAGAAAATCACTCAGGAGTCGCTGTCTGCTGAGCCGTCAGTGCATCTCACTGATGGATTCGGCTGGGAACAGCTTTCTGCATCTTATATGTTCTGTGATACATAGAAGCTGCAAAAGTGAAACTGATTTTGAAAATAAAAGTTCATATCACAAAAGTGATTTTAATCACTAAATGTAATTCAATAAAAAAAACTAAATAACCCCAAAGCTGTACATAGCTTTTAGGGTATGTGCACACACACTAATTACGTCCGTAATTGACGGACGTATTTCGGCCGCAAGTCCCGGACCGAACACAGTGCAGGGAGCCGGGCTCCTAGCATCATACTTATGTACGATGCTAGGAGTCCCTGCCTCTCTGCAGGACAACTGTCCCGTACTGTAATCATGTTTTCAGTACGGGACAGTAGTTCCACGGAGAGGCAGGGACTCCTAGCATCGTACATAAGTATGATGCTAGGAGCCCGGCTCCCTGCACTGTGTTCGGTCCACTACTTGCGGCCGAAATACGTCCGTCAATTACGGACGTAATTAGTGTGTGTGCACATACCCTTAGGGTAAGGCCACCCGGAGCGGCCCTGACATGGTCGCAACGCAGCCAACAACCACGCTGGCACTATGTAGGCGCGGCTGTCAAATACCTTGTTAAAGAGGCTCTGTCACCAGATTTTCCAACCCCTATCTCCTATTGCAGCAGATCGGCGCTGCAATGTAGATAAGAGTAACGTTTTGTTTTTTTCAAAAACGCGCATTTTTGGCCAAGTTATGACCATTTTTATATTTATGCAAATGAGGCTTTCTTAAGTACAACTGGGCGTGTTTAAAGTTAAAGTACAAGTGGGCGTGTATTGTGTATGTACATCTGGGCGTTTTTACTTCTTTTACTAGCTGGGCGTTGTGAATAGAAGTGTATGATGCTGACGAATCAGCATCATCCACTTCTCTTCGTTAACACCCAGCTTCTGGCAGTGCACAGACACAGCGTGTTCTCGAGAGATCACACTGTGACGTCACTTCCTGCCCCAGGTCCTGCATCGTGTCGGACGAGCGAGGACACGTCGGCACCAGGCAACATAGGCTACATCAACTTACCTGCAAACGCCGATGCTGCTGCAGAATCAACTGTAGCCTCTATCGCCTGGTGCCGATGTGTCCTCGCTCGTCCGACACGATGCAGGACCTGGGGCAGGAAGTGACGTGTCAGCGTGATCTCTCGAGAACACGCTGTGTGTCTGTGTGTGTATGATGCGGACAAACACTTCTATTCACAACGCCCAGCTAGTAAAACAAGTAAACGCGCCCAGATGTTACAAACACAATACACGCCCAGTTGGAAATAAGAGAAAACACGCCCAGTTGTCCATTAGAAAGGCTCATTTGCATAAATATAAAATTGCTCACAACTTGGCCAAAAATGATCGTTTTAAAAAAACAAAAACGTTACTGTTATCTACATTGCAGCACCAATCACATGCAATAGGAGATAGGGATTTGATAATCTGGTGACAGAGCCTCTTTAAGTTAATACGAGTCTGGTTTAAGATAATGAGTGAGAAGTGTTGCAATTTTTGAGACCTCACTCAACATCCTATTGTTGTGCATGTCAAGTGTCCTGCAGTGAATGCGTTAATATGTGAGGAGGAGCGCCTTAGTCTTGTGTAGGGTGTGAAAAGGGTTAGTAATTTCTTGGCTAAGTTCCTGCTTGACAGCTGGAAATACAGAGCATTTCACATCTGTGTTCACTAGCTCTGAGCAGGAATCCCTGTTATACCGCTCCAGACTGACCTGTTAAGCATTAAAGAGGCTCTGTCACCAGATTTTGCAACCCCTATCTGCTATTGCAGCAGATAGGCGCTGCAATGTAGATTACAGTAACGTTTTTATTTTTTAAAAACTAGCATTTTTGGCCAAGTTATGACCATTTTCGTATTTATGCAAATGAGGCTTGCAAAAGTACAACTGGGCGTGTTGAAAAGTAAAAGTACAACTGGGCGTGTATTATGTGCGTACATCGGGGCGTGTTTACTACTTTTACTAGCTGGGCGTTCTGATGAGAAGTATCATCCACTTCTCTTCAGAACGCCCAGCTTCTGGCAGTTTTAAAAATAAAAACGTTACTGTAATCTACATTGCAGCGCCGATCTGCTGCAATAGCAGATAGGGGTTGCAAAATCTGGTGACAGAGCCTCTTTAAGAGAAAAATTGTCACAGATCTGCACGGAGTCGTAGAAAGGTATTATATAACAAGATAATCCCATATCTGGGTGCAGGATACTTTATGCATGTCTGTGTGCTTTAAGTAAAAAATAAGTTATTTTTTATTTAAACAACATAAGGAGTTCATTTTATTATAAATATCTGTTTTCTTTGTTTGAAATGTTTAAATTGTATTTGCATTAATATACATGCTGTCAGTAGCCGTGACTGCGTTTTAGTCGCATAATGTTTATGGGGAATGTTGCTTTGTGTGTCTAACTGATTCTGTGGTCAGAGCAATTGTCCCCTGTCCTATATGGAGGGGCAAGTACCTGCAAGAAGAAGAAATTAGATGCTATTTTGTGTGCACAGATAAATGGATAGTCAAACATATATATTGAAAAAAAAGACGTGTCCATCAATTTTTACCTTATTGAATCCTAGCAGTTCCATTAAAACGCAAAGCATGACCCTATGGGCAATTACAACTAAAAGAACATTTCTTTCTGATCCCACAAAAGCAGTTGGATAATTTTCGTAGATCAATGTAACTTCATTTTTCCTCTATCACTTATTACTTTGTCAATACCATTAGTCAGATAAATACAGTATCTATACCTCTGCAGGAGCATACAAAAAAGCCATCGGGCCGATAGCAAAACTCAGAAATGAGCCTTTCCAAAATTCTGTACTAATTAATTTGGTAGTACAATAAAATCTCCCCAGAAGACCACCCATTTAAGACGATCCAGACCGAATTTTTTGTGTGGCAGATTTTCCCCCCATTAGGGTATGTTCACACGATAGCGTCCGTAACGGCTGAAATTACGGGGATGTTTCCGCCTGAAAACATCCCCGTAATTTCAGCCGTAACGGCATGTGCAGGCGCTTGAACGCCGCGTCCATTACGGACGTAATTGGCGCTGCTATTCATTGGAGTCAATGAATAACGGCTCCAATTACGGCCAAAGAAGTGACAGGTCACTTCTTTGACACGGGCGTCTATTTACGCGCCGTAATTTGACAGCGGCGCGTAAATATACGCCTTGTGTGAACAGACAAACGTCTGCCCATTGCTTTCAATGGGCAGATGTTTGTCAACGCTATTGAGGCGCTATTTTCGGACGTAATTCGGGGCAAAAACGCCCGAATTACATCCGTAATTAGTGTGTGTGCACATACCCTTAGTCTATGGAAGCTGCTTCTCTATAAGCAGGCCACACCTATTCCAAACAAAAACAACTTTTTGGAGAAAATTTTTCAGTGGGATTGTGAGTGCTTTCAGTGCGCCGTTCCTGCTTTCATTCCAGTGATGCGAATAAGTGCTTGGCACATCAGGGGAGAGAAGCTGCCAGCATCGCACCTAATCACTGGGGCAGAGAGAGCAGGAGGAGCATTTCTAGAATCATGGAGTATTATAGGAAAAGAGATAGGAGGAGGGAGGCTGTTAAAGAAGAGGAGGGTGCGTCACGCGTCACGCTGCACTGAACAGCCCACTGGATTCTTGAGCAAGACTGCCACTGAGTTGTCAAGGTTAGCAGTGCAGGGGGGTATGGGGAGTGAAGCCTGACTGGGGTCTAAGAATGAGGGGAGTCATGCTGGTGTACTTTATAAAAATGAGAGGGGGAGGCCTAATAGGGACCAGGAATGAGAGGGGAACCATGCTGGGGAACAAGATTTGGAGGAAAGCCATGCTGGGGACAAGGAATGGGAGGGGAGCCGTTCTAGAGACTAGGAATGAGTGGGGAGCCATGCTGGGGACTAGGAATGAGAGGGGAGCCATGCTGGGGACTAGGAATGAGAGAGGCAGCCATGCCGTGGACAAAGAACAAGAGAGCTGAAATTTCTTCCCTCCCTAGTTATTTTACAATCAACTGTGTAGGGAGATCACGATATCAGAATTTGGACTTCGATATCGATACTTCGTTTAGTATTGCGATTTCGATACCAATTCGATACTTTGCCAACAGTAATGATGTGAGGCGCGTGGTGTGATGATGAATTTAACCTCCATGTGCCTCGCATTAATAGTAATTAATCCCATCATGTTTCTCAGTCATAATGGGTTAATGTGTAAGGTACATGATGGGGTTAATTACTATTAATGTGAGGCACATGGAGGTTAAATTCATCACACCTCGTGCGCCACAATAAGTGATAGAAAGCAGTTTTTCTTTTATTTTTTTACAGCGTACACATCATAAATGATGCAAAAAAAATTGTTGTGCAGGTTATTACAGCCGCGCCAATACCCAATATGTGAATATTTTATGTATTGAGACTTATTTTAATGTTTATTGTAAAAAAGGTGTATGTGTATTTTTTTAAATTTAACATTACTTTGTTTTTACTTTATTTTTAAACTTTAATGTACTGGCATATATCTATATGCCAGTACATTAGCCTGTGTACTGATAGTACACAGGCAGTTTTTAGGACATACCTAAGTATACCCTAACAGGAAATATTGTAGGACAGCCCTGGGGTCCTTCAATGGACCCCGGGGCTGTCTGCCTATATATGGTATGTCCCACAATCGCGTCACAGGGAATTTCTGTGACACGATCCAAGGGGCATCCCCCCTTCTCACTTCCTCTTGAACGCTGCAGTCAGCTTTGATTGCAGCATTCAGGGGAATAACGGCGGAGATGAGGGGTTTCTCTAATCTCTGCCGTTATAGAGCGGGGCTGCGGCTGTGTAATACATTGCCCCGCTCCTGACAACAAGTGCGTGCGCGATCAGCATGAGGTGATTCGGCCGGCGCTGCACTATAATAAGCGGCGGCGCAGGCACTGAGGACAGAACAGGGTGGTGTTTTTCAGTGTGCCCGCCATGTTCTGTCTTCAGTGCAGCCGCTCATTAGTGCAGCGCCGGCCGCATCAAATCATCCTGACGGCGCGCACATGTCAGGACTCAGGAGCGGGGGAATGACTGTATCACACAGCCGCAGCCCCGCTCTAATATACATTCATGTGTTACTATACTGAGCTGTGCGGACGCACAGCTAAGTATCGAAATTCATGAAATAACGGTATTGAACCGTTTGGGAATGCAGAGTATTGAAACAGTATCGAAGTTTTGATGCATCGTGCATCCCTACAACTGTGCGTAGATGTTATTTCAAAGTGGAAGCTTTTAGGATCCACAGCAACTCGGCCACACCGGGCCGACCAAGTTACAGAGCGGGAGTGCTGAGTCTCATAGTGCATAAAAGTCTGTTGACTCAATAATTGGAGAATTACATATTTTCCCTGGCATTAATATCCGTACATAAACTGTGCGCCGGGATCTTCATGGCATGGGTTTCCATGGCCAAGCAGCTGCTTGCAAGCCTTACATCACCAAAAACAATACCAAACATCGGATAGAGTGGTGTAAATCACGCCACCACTGGACTCTGGAGCAGTGGAAATGTGTTCTGTAGAGTGACTAATCAGCCTTTTCTATCTAAGTCTGATGGACGAGTCTGTGTTTGGCGAATGCGAGGAGAACATTACCTGCCACACTGCATTGTGCCAACTGTAAAGTTTGGTGGAATGGTATAATGCTATGTGATTGTTTTTCAGGGGTTGGCCTCTTTGTTCCATTAATGGGACATCTTAATGCTTCACCATATCAGGACATTTTGGATAATTGTATGCTTCTGACTTTGTGGGAACAGTTTCGGGGAAGGCCCTTTTCTATTCTGGTATTACTGTGCCCCAGTGCACAAAGAAAGGTTCATAAAGGCACGGTTTGGTGTGGAAGACCTTCACTGGCCCCCACAGAGGCCTGACCTCAACCCCATCGAACACCTTTGGGAGATTGGGGTTAGAACAGAGATTGTGAGGCAGACCCTTCTGGATGAATGGGCAAAAATTCAGACAGACACACTCCAAAATCTTGTAGAAATTCTTTCTAGAAGAGTGGAAGCTGTATTAGCTGCAAAGGGGGACCAACTCCATAATAATGACTAACGATTTAGAATCGGATGCCATAAAAGCTTCTTTAGGTGTGATGTGTAGGTGTCCCATTACTTTTGTCTATATAGTGTATCATCAGGCTGTTGTAGCAAAGTTTTTCAGCTTTAGCATACGTGGCAGAAAAGAGATGGACTGTGTATCATTTACTTTGTTTAGAACTTGAGATATGGTTTCGTTAAAGTGGTTATCTGGAGAGTTAATTATCTGATCGTGGGGGTCTGAGTCTCGGCACTCCAGCACATCAGCTGTTTGAAGGGACGGCGGTGCTCGTGCGAGCACTACTTCGCTTTCATCGCTGACACTGCTCCACTTCATCGCTCACGCTACTCCATACTGTAAGACGCTGACACACTTGTAGCAGCGGTTTACAATATTACAACCTTCTTCTCCTATTTAAATGAATGGGGGAAGGCTGTAATACTGTGTACTGCCACTAGTTTGTCAGCATTTGACAGTGTAGAGCAGTGAAAGAAATAAAGG
The DNA here is from genome assembly GCF_050947455.1 of Rhinoderma darwinii. NCBI lineage: Eukaryota > Metazoa > Chordata > Amphibia > Anura > Rhinodermatidae > Rhinoderma > Rhinoderma darwinii. Next base: position 324,061,336 of record NC_134688.1, on the reverse strand, counting down.
GAAAGCCATGCTCGCACGAGTGCCGCAGTCTTTTTAAACAGGCGATCGACGGAGGTGGCGAATGTTAGATTCCCACCTATCAGATATTGATGGCCCATCCTGAGGATAGGCCAGCAATTTTATCTCTCCGTATAACCCCCTTAAAATTTTGATTCGAGATGTCAAAAAAGGATTTAATAAAATCTACTGATGCTTTATGAAAACAAAACTAATATTAGATCATTGCCAAAAATTATAATTTTGTGGTTTATCTCACCTGGGGAAGATTTAAATGTATTTAATAAACTTCAAAATGTATATATTTTTACTTACCTATTTTTATTTTCTGACTTTATTATATATTTTTTTTATTCTGTACATGATTATGGGGGCAGACATTTTGAATGAGCTTCTGCTTTGAGCTGTGAACAGTGGTTCCAAGGATTTGCTTTACAGCAGGTACCGATGCCCAAGAAACCTTAATCTTAAAACGACTTATTGACTTCTATCGGAGTGTTTTATGGACATGCTCTGTGACATATGCAAAAGTTACTGTGAAGGAAGAATAGTGATTGATTGGCTGCACCATTACGGAACGTCATCGGCGCTGCCATTTAAGACTGAACCAGAACAAGAAACAAGTCACGACCAGGTGTTTGAAAAAATACAAATAATCTTTATTAAAGTCAATTAGACACATGGAGACAACGTATAACACTTAGACATAATAAAATGCCATGGACCCTCGAACACAAACGGAATCCGAACGTAAAAGCAGAGTAGCCCCCCAGATGTAAAAATGGTCTGACACAACCTATATATGGCTAAAGTGCATAAGTACATATTAATGAGCAGGTACTAGGCATGGTACGCTTTGCACAGATGAACACATAAATAAGTATAGAGAATATATATAAGGTACAATCTAAGTAAAAACGACATATAAAGTAGTATACCTACACCTGCGTATAAGAAGATAAATAGGAGATCAAGACCAGGAGGGGGACCTCTGCTTAACCCATTTAAGACTGGCAGTAGAGCATCAGCGAGAATGTATTTTCTTTTTTTGTTATTTCAACACATATTCTGCCAGATTTGTATTTCTTAGGCTGGGTTCACACTGAGTTTTTTACAGGCGGAAAATCTGCCTCAAAATTCCGCTTGGAATTTTGAGGCAGATTTTCCTCTGCCTGCACGCCGATTTTCACTGCGTTTTTCGCCCGTGGCCTTTGAGCGCCGCGTGCATAAAACGCCGCAAAATACGCTTTCTCTGCCTCCCATTTATGTCAATGGGAGGTCAGAGGCGTAAACGCCCGAATATAGGGCATGTCCCTTCTTTTTCCCGTGAGCCGGTTTTTCCGCTCGCGGGAAAAAAACGCCTCCACCTCCCATTGAAATCAATGGGACGCATTTTCGGCCATTTTTTGGAGCGTTTTCTGACGCGATTTCCGCGTAAAAAAACTCAGTGTGAACCCAGCCTTAAAGAGGCTCTGTCACCACATTATAAGTGGCCTATCTTGTACATAATGTGATCGGCACTGTAATGTAGATTACAGCAGTGTTTTTTTATTTAGAAAAACGATCATTTTTGACGGGGTTACGACCTATTTTAGCTTTATGCTAATGATTTTCTTAATGGACAACTGGGCGTGTTTTACTTTTTGACCAAGTAGGTGTTGTGGAGAGAAGTGTATGACGTTGACCAATCCGCGTCATACACGTCTCTCCATTCATTTACACAGCACATAGTAATCTTACTAGATCACTATGTGCAGCCACATACACACATATTAACAATACTTAAAGGGAACCTGTCACCAGCATTTCACCTATTGAACTTTACTTCTCCCTCACTAGCTGCTGCTATAAAAAGTTCATTGCCGTTATCCCCTCTCCTAAACTCCTCCTCCGACTGTAAATAACGGTCTGAAAAAGTTTTGCGCCTTTTATCGTAATAATCCGGTGTCCCTTTGTGCGCACACACCAGAAGAGGACATCAATGCACAAGCGCGGGATGTTGTATGCTGGGGGAAGGCGAGGAGCTGTCAATCAAAAGTAAGAAAGTGAGGTAAACTCGGAAAGACTTGAGGAATGAAGATTTGACTCTTTTCAAATGAAGATCTGACTCTTTTCTGCTCATTACCATACGGTGTGGGAACACTAAAAAGCTAAATACTAAAGCTACAGAGCCGACTAAGAAGACAATTATAGGTTATATAGAAATGATTTTTCACCCACTACCACCAGGTATAGTCGGTTTAATAGGTGAAATGCTGGTGACAGGTTCCCTTTAAGCGTCCTGAGAGTTAATAGACATCACTACCAGCCAGGACGTGATGTCTATTCAGAATCCTGACACTTCGGTAACGTTTGTGTGAGATTTACAGCAAGGCAAGCGTAATCTCATTTTAAATGACAGTTTACAGCGTAATCTTTTGCGAGATTACGCTTGCCTTGCTGTAAATCTCACACAAACGTTACCGAAGTGTCAGGATTCTAAATAGACCTGGTCAAAAAGTAAAACATGCCCAGTTGTCCATTAAGAAACCCATTAGCATAAAGCTAAAATAGGTCGTAACTCTGTAAAAAATGATAGTTTTTCTAAATAAAAAACACTGCTGTAATCTACATTACAGCGCCAATTCACATTATGTAGATAGGCCACTTATAATGTGGTGACAGAGCCTCTTTAACACCTAGATAGCCCGTTTAAGTGAAAATTCTAAGTGCAGCATTCAAGAGCTTAACCGCTCTTAATTACTGAAAACCTTTCTTTCTATTTTGTTAACGACACTGTTTCCCATGCAAATGATGTCCTCTAATCCATTGTACAATTTTTATTCCAATCCTCAGCTTTTCTGTTCTTTTTTTTTTTTGCTAAAAAGACCTATGATCTTTTTTTATTTTTTTGTATTTACTTACCTTAGAATTTGGTGAAAATTACATAAATCCATGGATCCGTTTGGCTTTTGGTGGTCTGGGTAATGTTTTATTGCCCTGTGGCACTATGACAGCACCCTTGGGCTGGGTTCACACAAGCATCTTACGTCCGCAATGGACGGAACGTATTTCGGCCGCAAGTCCCGGACCGAACACACTGCAGAGAGCCGGGCTCCTAGCATCATAGTTCTGTATGATGCTAGGAGTCCCTGCCTCGCTGCAGGACAACTGTCCTGTACTGTAATCATGTTTTCAGTATGGGACAGTAGTTCCACGGAGAGGCAGGGACTCCTAGCATCGTACATAACTAGGATGCTAGGAGCCCGGCTCCCTGCAGTGTGTTCGGTCCGGGACTTGCGGCCGAAATACGTTCCATCCATTATGGACGTAACATGCTCATGTGAACGAAGCCTTGGAGAGACTGCTGCCTCCTCTGGACTGGATACAGGAACTAGAATGCATTTAAAGGTGGGATCACCCCATCACCCTTCGTTCTGTTTCCTGTCCTTTGGAATTGAAAGGAGCGTTGCTAGAATTCGTAAAGTTGGACTGCAGGGGCCCTTTCTCGTTTATGAGGGATGTATGACTTACCCTGCTAGTGTAAGTCTCCTTTATGAGGCAGTACTTCGTCTGTTTCCTCCTCTCTCTTTACCATTCGAATTACGTCCTGGAATACACTACCGTTCAAAAGTTTGGGGTCACCCAGACAATTTTGTGTTTTCCATGAAAACTCACACTTATATTTATCAAATGAGTTGCAAAATGACTAGAAAATATAGTCCAGACATTGACAAGGTTAGAAATAATGATTTTTATTTGAAATAATAATTTTCTCCTTCAGACTTTGCTTTCGTCGCTCCATTTGCATCAATTCCAGCATTGCAGACCTTTGGCATTCGAGCTGTTAATTTGCTGAGGTAATCGGGAGACATTTCCCCCCATGCTTCCAGAAGCCCCTCCCACAAGTTGGATTGGCTTGATGGGCACTTCTTGCGTACCATACCGTGAAGCTGTACAAAAAAATGGGACATAGAATGTAATTAAAACCACAGAAAAGGCCATACTCACAGATTAGGTGGTGGGTAAAATACCCGTTCCAAACAGGACGCAACCAGGTCAGAGAATGCTGTTGATGGGAAGTGCCCAGGTGTGTTTAAATAATGATAGCCACTCCCACTAACCTTGAGGGGAGTGGTGTGTTGGGCATGGAAGTAAATGTGTAATAATAATAAATAAATAATAAAGTACTGTGTATAGTGCACATGTGAGGTATAGGGGACATGACTAAGTGTAGTGTGTAGAAATCAGGGCTGTGAGTGAAACAAAAAAAGTGAGTGTAGAGTGTAAAACATGGAGGCATAGTGTTTGGATAGTGAGGCACAGCATATATCGCCGAATAGCAGCCTATTTATAACGCCCATACTGTAAGAGAGCGGGCTGCCCTGCATGCAGTGCCAAACATCCGCACACCAGGCTATCCCAGCATACGGGGAAGCTGCTCCCACAACAGCTCTATGGGGTTGAGATCTGGTGACTGCGCTGGCCACTCCATTACAGATAGAATACCAGCTGCCTGCTTCTTCCCTAAATAGTTCTTGCATAATTTGGAGGTGTGATTTGGGTCATTGTCCTGTTGTAGGATGAAATTGGCTCCAGTCAAGCGCTGTCCACAGGGTATGGCATGGCGTTGCAAAATGGAGTGATAGCCTTCCTTATTCAAAATCCCTTTTACCTTGTACAAATCTCCCACTTTACCAGCACCAAAGCAACCCCAGACCATCACATTACCTCCCCCATGTTTGACAGATGGCGTCAGGCACTCTTCCAGCATCTTTTCAGTTGTTCTGCGTCTCACAAATGTTCTTCTGTGTGATCCAAACACCTCAAACTTCGATTCGTCTGTCCATAACACTTTTTTCCAATCTTCCTCTGTCCAATGTCTGTGTGCTTTTGCCCATATTAATCTTTTCCTTTTATTAGCCAGTCTCAGATATGGCTTTTTCTTTGCCACTCTGCCCTGAAGGCCAGCATCCCGGAGTCGCCTCTTCACTGTAGACGTTGACACTGGCGTTTTGTGGGTACTATTTAATGAAGCTGCCAGTTGAGGACCTGTGAGGCGTCTATTTCTCAAACTAGAGACTCTAATGTACTTGTCTTGTTGCTCAGTTGTGCAGCGGGGCCTCCCACTTCTCTTTCTACTCTGGTTAGAGCCTGTGTGTGCTGTCCTCTGAAGGGAGTAGTACACACCGTTGTAGGAAATCTTCAGTTTCTTGGCAATTTCTCGCATGGAATAGCCTTCATTTCTAAGAACAAGAATAGACTGTCGAGTTTCACATGAAAGCTCTCTTTTTCTAGCCATTTTGAGAGTTTAATCGAACCCACAAATGTAATGCTCCAGATTCTCAACTAGCTCAAAGGAAGGTCAGTTTTATAGCTCCTCTAAACAGCAAAACTGTTTACAGCGGTGCTAACATAATTGCAAAAGGGTTTCCAAGTGTATTCTAATCATCCATTAGCCTTCTAACACAGTTAGCAAACACAATGTACCATTAGAACACTGGAGTGATGGTTGCTGGAAATGGGCCTCTATACACCTATGTAGATATTGCATTAAAAAACAGACGTTTGCAGCTAGAATAGTCATTTAGCACATTAACAATGTATAGAGTGGATTTCTGATTCATTTCATGTTATCTTCATTGAAAAAAACTGTGTTTTTCTTTCAAAAATAAGGAAATTTCTAAGTGACCCTAAACTTTTGAACGGTAGTGTACCTTCCTTTGGTCTGCAGGGAACTGCTGGAGATGCTTCTGGTGGCATGTTGTGACATCAGTGTCAGCACTTTTGTGGTTGGGTTGCCATCTCCTGAAGCTCCTGCCCGTGGCTGGGGACCTCTGTAGACTGCGTCTGTAAGTAGGCCGGCCCATTGCAGTTTTCTTTTGCCTGTGGGAAGCGGGAATTTATTGACCGGAAATGACATCTAGTTGCTTCCAGTTTCGGGCTAGCTGGAAGTGATTATGCTGTCTAGTTGGCTGGAAGGAAAGGAGCAGTTTGGGAGAGAATTATCCAGATTTATCATGATAAAAGGCTACCAGTGTAGAATGGGTGGTGATTGTTGTCAGCAGCCTTTTTTGCTTCTGGTTGTGGAAATAAGGATGGAATCTTCTCGCGCCCTAAAGTGCCCTGATCCTAAAGACACGAGCACTGATCTTGGACGGGTATTCGCTGGTTGGCGTATAAGGAGTTGTATCCCTGATTTTCCTTAACCCCTGTATTTAAATATGGCTGGTTTGTTTTAGAATTCTAAGAATCTCCCTAAGAAAACAGTTAAATCAAAGGCCAGAAAATGCAATGTGTAAGAAAATGCTTGCATCTTCATACACAAAGCTTCTTTACCAGATCTGTTTGGAAAAAGTTATTGAAGAGTAATCTCCTTCCCTTATGAATACCATTAAGGACTTGTTTAAATCTAAAGTTAACCCCTTAAGGACGCAGCCTTGTTTTGGCCTTAAGGCTCAGAGCCCATTTTTCAAATCTGACATATTTCACTTTATGTGGTAATAACGTCGGAATGCTTAAACCTATCCTATGTTAGTGGTAAAATTTGGATGATATATTCAGTGTTTATTGGTGAAAAATTGCAAAATTTAGGGAAAATTTATAAAAAATTGCATTTTTCAGAATTTAAATGCATCTGCTTGTAAAACAGATGGTTATACCACCCAAAATAGTTACTAGTTCACATTTGCCATATGTCTACTTTAGATTGGCATCGTTTTTTGAACATTATTTCATTTTTCTTGGACGTTACAAGGCTTAGAACATAAACAGCAATTTCTCATACTTTTAAGAAAATTTCAAAAGCCTTTTTTTTAAGGTACCTCTTCAGTTCTGAAGTGGCTTTGAGGGGCCTATGTATTAGAAACCCTGATAAAACACACCATTTTAAAAACTAGACCCCTCAAAGTATTCAAAACAGCATTTAGAAAGTTTTTTAACCCTTCAGGCATTTCACAGGAATTAAAGCAAAGTGGAGGTGAAATTTGCAAATTTCATTTTTCTTGCTGAATTTCAATTTTATTCAATTTTTTTTGTGTAACACGGAAGGTTTTACCAGAGAAACACTACTAAATATTTATTGTCCAGATTCTGCAGTTTTTAGAAATGTCCCACATGTGGCTCTAGTGCGCTCGTGGAATAAAACACAAGCCCCAGAAGCAAAGAAGCACCTAGTGCATTTTGAGGCTTCTTTTTTTATTCGAATATATTTTAGGCAGCATGCCAGGTTTGAAGAGGTGTTGAGGTGCCAAAACAGTAGGAATCCCCCAATAGTGACCCCATTTTGGAAACTACACCCCTCAAGGAATTCATTTATGGTTGTTGTTATCATTTTGACCACACAGTTTTTTCACAGCACCTATTTTAATTGGGCTGTGAAATAAAAAAAATGAAATTTTTTTCCAATAATATGCCATTTTTGATCAAAATGTCTTTTTTTCACAGGGAAGAAAATACCCCATTTTGTTGCCCAATTTGCCCTTCGTGTGGCAATACCCCATTTGTGGTGATAAACTGCCATTTGGGCCCATGGGAGGGCTCAGAAGCAAAGGAGTGCTATGTGTTTGTTGGAGTCCAGATTTTGCTGGATTGGTTTTCGGATGCCATGTCGCATTTGTAGAGCCCCAGAGGTATCAAAGCAACGGAAACCCACCAGAAGTGACCCCATTTTGGAAACTACACCCCTCAAGGAATTCATTTATGGGTGTTGTGACCATTTTGACCCCACAGTTTTTTCACAGAACTTATTTGAATTGGGCTGGGAATTAAAACAAAATTATTTTTTACAATAATATGTAGTTTTGGCTGAAAATGTCTAATTTTCACAAGAAATAAAATAACCTATTCTGTTGCCCAATTTGTCCTTAGTGCGGCATTACCCCATTTGTGGTGATAAACTTCCGTTTGGGCCCATGGGAGGGCTCAGAAGGAAAGGACCACCATTTGGCCTACTGGGGATTTTTTGGTGCAAAGTCATGTATGCAGAAGCCCCTGAGGTACCAGTACATTTGAAACCCCCAAGAAGTGACCCCGTTTTAAAAATTACACCCTTGAGGCATTCATCTAGAGGTGTAGTGAGCATTTTGACCGGAGATATACACCCCATAAACTGTAATGTGGGTTCTCATGGGTATGTCAATACCCTACATGTGGCTGTTATCAGCTGCCTAGGCACGCAGCAGGGCTCAGTGGGGAAAGACGAGGGGGGATAAGCTGTGCGGAGTGCATCAGGGTAAGTAAAACTGGGGTAGATTAAAAATCAAGGGATGTATGATACATTTTGAAGCACTCTTTCATACGGAGCCTTAGTTTTTCGGGACACGTGTCACATTGATACATTGTGTCCTTCCTTATCCCCCTCTTATAGCAGACTTTGTACCTCTTTTGACTTTTTCCTTTCTTGCCAGTTTGGGGAACTTCTCCTGGAAAGTGTTACCCTGGTACGATGCGTGTGGCCTCGCCTCCAGAAGTACTGGATGCCCCCCCTTCTTGGTCCCTAAAAATTAGTTTCTTGATAACCACCTCTTGAAATTCCAGGAAAGTTCCCGTCTGGCCTGTACATCGATGTAGCACGTACGGATTGTACAATGCCATCTGTATGATGTGCACGGCCAGCTTCTTATACCACACCGCATGGCGCTGTAGGGCTTCAGGACTTGATCTGACAAGTCCACCCCTCCCATGTACCTATTGTAGTCCAGGATGCAGTCTGGTTTTGGGGTCTCTGTACTGGTACCTCGTCCTGGTACATGGGTACTGGTGTGACATCTCTCTTGTCCTTGTACTTGACACACAATATGTTTCTGCTAGATTGAGTCCTGCTCTCACCCCTTCTTGTTTGCCCTGCAGAGTCTTAGGGAGGCCTCTCAGATTTCTTCTAGCAGTGCCGCATGCTGCAGGACTTCTGGGAGCGAGGCAGTTGAAGAGTGGGACGCTGGTATAAAAATTATCCAGGTAGAGGTGGTAACCCTGGTCCAGCACTGGGTGCACCAAATCCCACACAATTTTTGCATTAACTCCCAGTAAGGGGGGGGGGGGCATTCTGGGGGCTGAGCACTGGTGTCCTTCCCTTCATACAGTGAAGGAAATAAGTATTTGATCCCATGCTGATTTTGTAAGTTTGCCCACTGTCAATGTCATGAACAGTCTAGAATTTTTAGGCTAGGTTAATTTTACCAGTGAGAGATAGATTATATAAAAAAAAAACAGAAAATCACATTGTCAAAATTATATATATTTATTTTCAATGTGCACAGAGAAATAAGTATTTGATCCCTTTGGCAAACAAGACTTAATACTTGGTGGCAAAACCCTTGTTGGCAAGCACAACATTCAGACGTTTTTCGTAGTTGATGATGAGGTTTGCACAGATGTTAGATGGAATTCTGGCCCACTCCTCTTTGCAGATCATCTGTAAATCATTAAGATTTCGAGGCTGTTGCTTGGCAACTCGGATCTTCAGCTCCCTCCATAAGTTTTCAATGGGATTAAGGTCTGGAGACTGGCTAGGCCACTCCATGACCTTAATGTGCTTCTTTTTGAGCCACTCCTTTGTTGCCTTGGCTGTATGTTTCGGGTCATTGTCGTACTGGAAGACCCAGCCACGAGCCATTTTTAATGTCCTGGTGGAGGGAAGGAGGTTGTCACTCAGGATTTGACGGTACATGGCTCCATCCATTCTCGCATTGATGCGGTGAAGTAGTCCTGTGCCCTTAGCAGAGAAACACCCCCAAAACATAATGTTGCCACCTCCATGCTTGACAGTGGGGACGGTGTTCTTTGGGTCATAGGCAGCATTTCTCTTCCTCCAAACACGGCGAGTAGAGTTAATGCCAAAGAGCTCAATTTTAGTCTCATCTGACCACAGCACCTTCTCCCAATCACTCTCAGAATCATCCAGATGTTCATTTGCAAACTTCAGACGGGCCTGTACATGTGCCTTCTTGAGCAGGGGTACCTTGCGGGCATTGCAGGATTTTAATCCATTATGGCGTAATGTGTTACCAATGGTTTTCTTGGTGACTGTGGTCCCAGCTGCCTTGAGATCATTAACAAGTTCCCCCGTGTAGTTTTCGGCTGAGCTCTCACCTTCCTGAGGATTAAGGATACCCCACGAGGTGTGATTTTGCATGGAGCCCTAGATCGATGTCGATTGTATGTCTTCTATTTTCTTACTATTGCACCAACAGTTGTCTCCTTCTCACCCAGCGTCTTACTTATGGTTTTGTAGCCCATTCCAGCCTTGTGCAGGTTTATGATCTTGTCCCTAACATCCTTAGAAAGCTCTTTGGTCTTGCCCATGTTGTAGAGGTTAGAGTCAGACTGATTAATTGAGTCTGTGGACAGGAGTCTTTTATACAGGTGACCATTTAAGACAGCTGTCTTTAATGCAGGCACCAAGTTGATTTGGAGCGTGTAACTGGTCTGAAGGAGGCTGAACTCTTAATGGTTGGTATGGGATCAAATACTTATTTCTCTGTGCAAAATGAAAATAAATATATAGAATTTTGATTATGTGATTTTTTTTATTTTTTTTAATATAATCTATCTCTTACTGGTAAAATTAACCTAGCCTAAAAATTCTAGACTGGTCATGACTTTGACAGTGGGCAAACTTACAAAATCAGCAAGGTGATCAAATACTTATTTCCTTCACTGTATATCCTAAATTTTTAGGTATATCCTGATGCACTCTCACACAGCTCATACATCTTCACGCCATACCTTGCCCTCTTACCCGGCAGGTACTTGAATTGAACCCTCCCTTTAAAATGTACCAAGGACTCATCAATAGAAATACACTTCTCGGGGGTGTATGCTTGGGAAAACCGGGCACTGAAACGGTCTAATAGGGGTCTCCATTAATACAAACGGTCAAAACTGGGGTCATCTTGGTGTGGGCACGGCTCATTATCAGTATAATGTAAGAAGCGAAGTATTGCCTAATTAATTTATTTTTTTAGGTTCCAGTTCAGTTCTGAAGTTGCTTTGAGGGGCCCATATATTAGAAACCCCTATGAAACACCCCATTTTAGAAACTAGACCCCTCAAAGTATTCACAACAGCATTTATAAAGTTTATGAACCCTTTAGGTGTTTCACAGGAATTTAGAGCAAAGTAGAGGTGAAATCTACTTTTTTTTTTTTTGTCAGAAAATCTTTTTTATACCACTTTTTTTTATAACACAAAAGGTTTTACCAGAGAAACGCAACTTACTATTTATTGCCCAGATTCTGCCGTTTTGAGAAATATCCAACATGTGGCCCTAGTGCGGTAATGGACTGAAGCACCGGCCTCCGAAGCAAAGGAGCACCTAGAGGATTTTGAGCCCTCCTTTTCCGGTTTGAAGAGGTCTTGTGGTGCCAAAACAGTGGAAACCCCCCAAAAGTGACAGCATTTTGGAAACTAGACCCCTTGAGGAATCCATTGTACTTTTCTTGGGGTGCATGCGGCTTTTTGATCAGTTTTTATTCTATTTTTAGGTGGCGTGTTGACTAAAAAACAGCAATTCTACTATTGTTTTTTATTCTATTTTTTTTACAGCGTTCACCGTGCGCTATAAATGACATATTCACTTTATTCTGCGTGGCGATACAATTACGGCGATACCAGATGTTTATAGTTTTTTTTTATGTCTTATGGCGTTTGCACAATAAAATAAGTTTTGTAAAAAATCATTTACTTTTTGTGTTACCTTATTCTAAGCGCCAGAACTTTTTTATTTTTCCATCAATAAAGCCGTGCGAGGACTTATTTTTTGAGTAACGAACTGTAGTTTCCATCAATATCATTTTTAGGTACATGCGACTTTTTGATCTCTTTTTATTTCATTTTTTGCGAGGTGAAGTGACCAAAGAATTGTGATTCTGGTACGGTTTATTATTATTTTCTTTTACGGCTTTCAGGGTGCGGGATAAATAACTAAATAATTTTGTAGTTCAGGCCGTTACGGACGTGGCGATACCAATTATGTATAGTTTATTTGTTTGTTTATATATAATGGACTGATAAGGGAAAAGGGGGAATTTTTACTTTTATTACTTTTAAATCTTTTATTTTCTTATTTTTACACATCTTTTTTTAACTTTTTTTTAACTTTATTACTTTGTCCCACTAGGGGACTTGAGGGCAGGAGGCCCTGATCGCTATTCTAATACACTGCACTACATGCGTAGTGCAGTGTATTACAGATGTCAGCTACTCACTGACAGCAAGCATAGTGGGTCCTGACTTCGTCAGGACCCACTAGGCTTCAGTCGATGGCATAGCCGGACGCCATTGTTTGGTGTCCGGTTGCCATAGTCACCATCGCCGGCCGCTATCGTGTAGCAGGCCGGCGATGGCAGCTTAACCCCTAAAAAGCCGTGATCGCTATTGAACACGGCTTTTAAGGGGTTAATCAGCGGGGACACAGCGATCGGTCCCCGCTGTAGGAGCTGTGACAGCTGCTGTACGAGACAGCAGCTGTCACAGCTCCTGTATGTGTCGGGAGGACGGCCGAAATGGCCGTTACACCCGTGACGTACTATTCCGTCATGGAGCGCGAACAGGGCGCTTTCCATGACGGAATAGTACGTCACTGAGCGTTAAGGAGTTAATAGCTCTAATCGAGATTCACATATGTAGCGCCCCAGTGCTTCAGGGAAGTTCCGGGGTGGTCTCTTACTCTAGTGAAGAAGTCCTGTCTGTTATAAGAAGAAGAGGGGGCATTGGATTCAGAAGATGATTTTTCTGCAGAGAAAGAGCTCTCAGGAAAGCATCTCTTTCCTTTAGAAAATGTGGACATTTTGGTTAAAGCAGTTAGGTCCAAAATGGACCTTGAGGATTCTAAAGAAACTTAATCTGTTCAGGACAGAATGTGTGAAGGGTTATAGCCTGCTTTATTTGAACATATGTCCCGCTAGAGTCATCTATTGGAGGCAGATAAGCAGATTTTGGATTTGCTTTATTTATGTTTACACTCATCTGTAGTCATTCATTAATTCTCAAATACTGTTATAGTTGTCCTTTAATATGGTCATAATATACTATTGTAGGAAACACTACTATTGCCTACTTATCCATACCTAGTGTGTGAACAGAGGGTCTTGCTAGACTAATGGTTGCCAGATTGCAGTGTTGAGCTGGACCGCAATCTTCCTTCTCACGTCAATATTTTAGCTCCGTCCCCTAGATGGGAGGGCTTTGGGCAGTAATGAGATGCACTCTGAGGTCTCTCTCTGCGCCTGCGCGATCGGCATGATGATGGTGGTGGACTTCCGGGTACGTCAGATGACGCGCCGGGAGGCACATGACCGTACGTCACGGATGAGATGGGCGACTGTGATTGGCAGTCTTCGGGGCTTTGCCTTAGCCCAAGGGGAGGAGTATTAAATCTACAAACTTTGATTCCTGAGTGAAGCGTGCCACTGACATCCATTCGAGCACGCTTCCGTGTGTGTAACAGAATATCTGTTACAGATCTATATCCCTGGCGCTTCAGCCAGAATGATAAAAGTACAGACCCCTGATGAAATATATATATAAACGCGTAGGGTCAGACGAGAGAGGGATTGTAGCGTAGGTGACAGTGGTATCGTTGGGCAACCCCAGAACTGGGGTACTTAGGAGCGCTAACTGCAGGCTCTGGTGTGTTGCAGGGTCCCATTCACTGATAGACAACCTAAAAGCGAACCACAAAGGGACATAGCCCTTTAAGAAATAGTATACTAAATAATATATGAAAGTACAACATCTTTATTGAATATGATACAAAAATGACATAACACAGAATATAAAAACGGATGAACCATACACGGAGATATAGACAGTAGGGTCAGATGTAAAAGACCATGGACAAACAGAGTCAACCAAACATGGGTGACCAGGAAACGCTCATATAACCCACAGGGAAGAAAAAGATGAAACGTGCGTATGGAATAACCATACCCAAATATTTTAAAGTGCTGCCTATCTGCAAATATAGTGCATCAAAGTAAGGTAGGAAAATCCTAACAAATCACATAGGCACAAATAGCCAAAGAAAGTGAGGCTGAAATAGCTAGTCAGAGGAAAATAGATCATGCAGAGATTAAAGGCCAGCACATACCCTGAAACATGGTGGAGAGCGAAACCGGCAACCCAAAAATGGATGGATGAATAAGCGCCTCGACGCGCGTTTCGCCCTACAGACCGGCTTCGTCAGGAGGCAACATAACATAAAACTATAGGGGTTTATATAGGGATAAAGTATGGTTAGACTCACCTGTGGTGAGCGCAAAACGGCACTCGACACGCCCGCCGAGTGACACACACATCCCGGGACGTGCCGCACGTCAGGTGACCAGGCGCCGCATTATGACCTCATCCGAGAGTCACCATGACAACACCAGACCCTAGGCGGCACTCTCGGATGTGGGTCCCACAGCGCATGCGCAATCGAGCGTCTGTGCACACACCACAGTTAAGGAAACCAGGATGACAGAACACAATGTGAGTATAAAGATTACAATGGATGGGACTGCTGAGAAATGAGAGAAATTAAAAATAACCTAAAAAAAGTAAGTATAAATATAAATGAAGAAAAAACGTATGTATACTTGATACATACAGCTCATACGATACTGAAGTGAAATAACAAAAGTAAAAAGTGACTATATTGATGCATAAATAGTGCTAGGTAAATAATGTGAATAAAAAATGTAAATAAAAAATAAAGAGAAAATAAATAAAGTGACACTAAACAAAAAACGTGCTAGATACTATTGCAAAAAAACTTTTAATAGTGATATAAATTACGAGAATATAATACAAAAAAGTGATATATCATATTAATAATGTAGTGAAAATTAGTGAAAGAGAACAAAATATAAAATGGCCCAATAATATATAATAAAAACATATAAATATTGAAAGATATATATATGTATATATATAGCAAAAAATAAATAAATATACGTATGTACATACAATATATATGGGCAAGAAATATTTTATATTAAAGTGAAATGACCGTAACGGTCTGTATTGTAAAAGTAAAAAATAATACACTATAGATGTTTAAAGATAAGAAAAGTAAAAAATACCCCAGTATACAACAGGAGACCAATATATATGAAAATATATTTAAAAACAACAAGTGTGTTGAAAAATATGAATAGTATACTGATTAGTGTAATATAATATAACCGCAATACCCCTCACGAAAAAGAGCAATAGTATTACAAAATCAAAATATAATGGACAAAAGCATAATACATGGATTGCGGCACACAGAAAAAGACACAATATTAACTGTCAATGTACAGAAAAATATACACATACAAGATATAATAGATGCACAATAGGCAAATAACAGACAGTTGTGTCCGATTCTTCATTAATCTGAAAGATTTGAATTGTAGCAACTCTTTATCTTCTCCAATCTGATAGAGTACATTTAAAAGCAGTCCCACAAGCTTAGATAGACACTCTGTAAAATATCAATAAAAACAAGACAAAAACCCCCTAGAAAAATTAAAATTCACGCATAGCTGGAAATTACAGAAAGGGCTTGAAACTAGTGGCCTCATTTAAACCGGATGGTGCCACAGTGTTAAAGGCAATGTGTCACGGATTATTATTTTTTTATATAATATTGGTTTTAGTTTGATATTTAAATACATTTTATTTAATTGTTTTGTTGTGTTTTACTTTTTAAGTTTTTCATTCTTTTACTTCTCTATGGGGGCTTCCATTTTTTTTTCCATCTCTGTGTGTGTCGATTTTCGACACATACTGTGATGGAATACAGCATACACATCCCCATAGAGAATGCGAACGGGAGCCGTTCCATTCACTGTAGCGTACGCGGTCTGTGTGGGAGCGACGCATGCGCCGCTCCCACACAGTCCAAATGGAAGGTCTTCGTCCGAGCGACATCTGGCGCCATTGTCTTGTGGACCGGAAGCCGCGGCCGGACAGTAAGATGACTACTTCCGGGCATGTGTTCAGAAGCAAGCGGAGGGAGAGGCGGCGGAAGGAGCAGGTAAGTCATGTTTGTGTATGTTTCGTGTTATAACCACTGTATGTAAGCCTACTACACTGTGTATTGGCTCAAAAAATGGCGGCACACAGTGTAGAAGGTTTGAACATTCAATCCCCTCCTTTCTCCTGCCACTAGCCAGGATAAAGGAGGGGGGATTGTTTGAGGAATTTTGCAGCATAAAGCAATGTGGTTGCTTTACCACATGCCAATGCTGCAATTTTGGGAATTGCTCCCTCTAGTGACAAGCACAGGGAAATGTTATAAATTAGGAGGATTGGTGAGGATCACCTATTACACAATATATGTCATGTCAGAGAGACCACATGGTGTACACCACCAATTTGAGCTGAGTTGAATCAGGGAAAAGGAAAGGGGAAAAGGATGTGGTCTGTGAAAAAATTAATAATTAACTTTTATTAAGTATGCATTAAGAAAAATGATTAAAAGGTCCAATGGTGCAATTTGGTATGTGTGAGTGACCCCTCAATTCACATACCCTTGGCCAAAAATTAATTGATGAGGTAATATATAATATTGCTGTCCGTTGTTCCGTTAGTAGTACTAGATAATTAAACTGCAGTTGCCACAGATAAATGAAAATGAATGAAACTGTAAATTAGTAGTTCTACCGATCACTCTGTCTTAAATTGGACCGGCTGTATAGCCTGGGTTAGAGTATTGACTGTTACACTGTATAATACTAAGTGCAGCTGGGCCAGTAGCGATGTGCCCTGTAATGAGAAGAGGTATGATAATAAGCAAGGTGAAACCTTGCAAGCCTCTTACCCCTGCGTTAGTGTTGGTATGGTGGTGTGAACAGTAAATGAACTGCACCCTCACGCTGGTGTCCCTAGAAGAAGCCAGAATTCTGGCGAAACGCGCGTCGGGTGCTCAGCAACAATTTTAATAATCCTATGGTGCACTACTTGGCACTAGCTGTCCAAGTTCCACTATTTGCTCCACGATCCTCCTTCAACCACGGCTGCCAGCTGCTTGCTGGCTGTCCGTGCTTGTGACTGCAGTGCGCCCTGCTGAGTCTATCAGCTGGGTGATTCATCCTGTCTGGCCTATCGCCGGCTCCCGTTGGTGACTCAGTTCACCTGCGGGTACTGACAGCAACCCTGCCGCACACACTGCTTCTCGGCTCATAGCTGAGCACAGCTACTATTGCTTACGGCCGTTCTCACTTTGCCTCTCAGCTGACAGCTGAGAGTGTTCTCACTGTATTATACGACCGTTCCCAACGCTGCTGCTCTGATCCCCAGGGACACCAGCGTGAGGGTGCAGTTCATTTACTGTTCACACCACCATACCAACACTAACGCAGGGGTAAGAGGCTTGCAAGGTTTCACCTTGCTTATTATCATACCTCTTCTCATTACAGGGCACATCGCTACTGGCCCAGCTGCACTTAGTATTATACAGTGTAACAGTCAATACTCTAACCCAGGCTATACAGCCGGTCCAATTTAAGACAGAGTGATCGGTAGAACTACTAATTTACAGTTTCATTCATTTTCATTTATCTGTGGCAACTGCAGTTTAATTATCTAGTACTACTAACGGAACAACGGACAGCAATATTATATATTACCTCATCAATTAATTTTTGGCCAAGGGTATGTGAATTGAGGGGTCACTCACACATACCAAATTGCACCATTGGACCTTTTAATCATTTTTCTTAATGCATACTTAATAAAAGTTAATTATTAATTTTTTCACAGACCACATCCTTTTCCCCTTTCCTTTTCCCTGATTCAACAATGTTATAAATTAGAATCTAATTTATAATATTTCCTGACTTATTAAAAAAATTAGAACAATGTCTAACCATGTATATACTAACTGTTTAGCTAAAAAAAAAATTCTAGCGACACATTCCCTTTAAGTAGCGTGATCCATTTCATCTCCTTTCTCAGTAGTGCCAGACGTACATCCCCACCTCTACACCCCAGGGAGATTCTATCTATTCCACGTACTTCAAAACCCCTGGGGTTGCAACAATGATACACCTCGAAAGTGTCGGGCAATGGGTTGAAGTTTATCCATCTCTTGTGCATTAACGGCTGATTTCATTTTATTGACATGTTCTAACACACGTACCTTCAGAGGTCTGCTGGTCATACCGACATAAATAAGGTCACAGGGGCAAGTGGCAAAATACACCACAGCTGCTGTATTGCATGTGATGTGATAAACAATCTTATAATCCTTGCCTCTATCCGAGCTATAGAAGTTGAAAGCACGTGGGATATATTTGCACGCAGAACAATTCCCGCAATTAAAAGATCCCCAAGGGGGACCACGACTACCAAACGGGTTAGGAGGAACACTGGGGACATAATGACTGGATGTTAAAAGATCCCTCAGGTTCTTAGATCTCCTCCATGTAATGGAGGGATAGCTGAGCAAAATCCCTGCCAGATCACGATCAGGGAGTAAGACCCTCCAGTGCTTTTGTAAGATGTCACGGATCTCAGTCCATTGTGGATTGAAAGTAGTGATAAATCTAACGTTCTGATCCACATTTTTCTTTTTTGGCTTACTCACCAGAAGTGCATCGCGGATAGAATGCTTCGCTCTAAGATAACCCCTTTTAAGATCTGGCTATATCCTCGGTTTTTAAACCTTGCTGTCATGTCGGATGCTTGACGCTCAAAGCTACTGTCACTGGAGCAGATACGCCTCGCCCTCAGAAACTGGCCAACAGGTATGGCCTTCTTGACCTTTGGATAGTGTGCAGAGGAGGCATGAAGGAGGGCATTGATAGAGGTTTTCTTCCTAAAGATGTCAGTGGAAATAGAGCCCTTATCATCCTTAATGATGCAAATATCCAAAAACTCCACACAAGTCTGACTATAGTTCCACGTAAGTTTAATGTTAAAATCATTAACATTAAGTGAAGTTAAGAATGATTCTAATTGAGACGTGGAGCCCTGCCAGATGAATAAGATATCGTCTATATACCTCGACCACAAGAGTACTGCATCATGACCCGGAGTCTGCTGGACAATATCCCTTTCCCACAGCCCCAGGAATAGATTGGCATACGAGGGTGCACACGTCGCCCCCATTGCCGTACCCTGGAGCTGTAGCAAAAGGCGGTCCTTAAATGTGAAAAAATTATGAGTCAAAGCATAATTCATAGACATAGTACAAACTCAATAAGATCCGGGTCATGATTGGTCATCTGCAGGAAATATCTCGACGCGCGTACCCCGTGGTCGTGGCATATAGACGTATACAGGGACTCCACGTCACATGTCACCAGGAACATATCATCATCAAGGTGTAGCCCATTTAACCGTTTTAGCATATCTGTGGTGTCCCTGATATAAGATGGTAGAGTTTCCACACATTTTTGTAGAAAGAAATCTATGAATCTACAGATATTTTCACAAAGGCCCCCAATCCCCGATACGATTGGGCGGCCAGGAGGATTAATAGCATTTTTATGCACTTTGGGCAATAGATAAAACGTGGGTCTAATTGGAAAATCAACCGAAAGACCCTCTTTCAACTTCAAATTTAAGATTTGTTCATCAGTTCCCATTCACTGATACACCAATGTTTAAACGCTGATCCCATATTTTCAAGCATACTCAATTAGAGGGTTCACAAACGAACCAGCAATTGCAGTATATATTTAATACATTTTTTAACAAGCACGGTGGGCTCTTTTCACAGTGGTGATTGTACCCCTGTTTTTAGAGAGTTATCTAATAAAGATTATAAGTTTTACTTATTAATCACTTCAGTGAATAGAAACGTTTAGTAATTGCAATGATTTTTCTGCACACATTTCAGGGGTTCAAAAGTAATTGGACAAATCAACCCCTTAACGACGAGCGACGGATATATCCGTCGCAAGCCGGTGTTAGTTCCCGCATAGCGATGGATAAATCCGTCGCTCTGATAGGGTGGGTACTGCCAGTGTATCAGCGGCAGGAGCACTGTTGTTATACACACCCTGGCTCCTGCCCCAACTGCCGGAATCGAAGCGTGCTCCGATTCCGGCAGTTTAACTCATGAGATGCTGCTGTCAATAGGTAGGGAACTCCCTCTGTCACCCCATCGGCGCCCCTGCAGAGAAATTGCGTGGCACCGTCGGGTTTCTAGGTCTGCCTTCAGCAACTGCCTATTAGGCCATACCTCTGTCATGGCTTAATAGATTGCCTGTCAGTTTACACTGACAGGCAATAATGCTTTGGTATAATAAGACATGTCAGAAGTTTGTCAAACGTTTAGCTACACTTTTAAATAAAGTTTATGCAAAAAAAAATGCAAAAAACCATGGCAAAATTCCTTTTTTCCTCCCATTCCCACCATAAAAAATAAAATGAAAGTTAATCAATAAGTCCTATGTACCCCCGAATACTACCAATGAAAACCACACCTTGTTCCGCAAAAAAACAAGCCCACATATGGCTACATCGACGGAAAAATAAAAAAATTACGGCTCTTGGACTGCGGCGATGCAAAAACAAGTAATTATTATTTTTTTAAAAAAGGGTTTTTATTTACGTAGGAAAACATAAAACCTTTACATATTTGGTACCCCCGTAATCGAATTCGACCCATAGAATAAATGTAACATGTTATTTATGCTGCATAGTGAATGGCGTCAATTTATAACGTGAAAAACAATGCTGGAATAGCTGTTTATTTTCAATTCTTTCCTAAAATAAAGTTAATAAAAGTTAATCAATGTATTATATGCACCCAAAAATGGTGCAATTAGAAAATACAACTCGTCCCACAAAAAACAAGCCCTTATACAGCTATGTCGACGGAATAATTTTTTTTTTACGACTATTAGAATGCAACAGTGAAAAAACAAAAAATAATCCTTGGTCATTAACGTGCAAAATGGCCTGGTCATTAAGGGGTTAATGTGTTTTTTTTTTTTTGTTTTTTTTGTAATACTTTGTAGAGAATCATACACCGCATTCCAAATTATTATGCAAATGTTATTTTTCGCTGATTTTCCTAAACAGTCGATGCAAATGACTCAGTATAATCTTCAAGCCATCAACCGTTGGAGTTTAATGCGGATTTTATTGAACAAATCTCCTAATTCGAGATGAGCGAACCGGGACAACCAAACCCGGTTTCGGTCCGAACTTCCGGAAAAGTTTGGTTCGCAGCGAACCCGTTTTGACCGAACCCGGCTACATTTTGCCGCCTGCCACATGTTACATCTAAAATGGAGGATTTCACAAGATCACCTGACATCAGGCTACCCCATAATGCCTTGCAAACGGCTCTCCCAGCCAATCGGGAGGCTGCATAGGGGCGGGCTCAAGCCTGCAATAAAAGTCTATGCACGGAGCTCAGCGGCCATTTTACAGACAGGAGCTGTAGGGATAACATCTCTGTGCAGTAAGCGAAAGCTTTAGGAATCTAAGAGGCAAGAATCCAGCAATCGAAGGGGCTCATCCACTACTCACTAGTCAGCCAGTGTGTGAATACACTTTTATAAGGGGCTCATCCCCGTTGCATCCAACTTGCAATACAGGCAGGCTTTGTAGTACTACAACGCCCAGCATTCCCTGAGTCAGTGCACAGTGGCTGATAGAAATTCTCATTCAGTACCATTTGCCAAGCCAGTGTCAGTGTGAATACGCTTTTAGAAGGGGCTCATCCCCGGCCGTTAACATAACGAAATAACAATCCAACTTGCAATACAGGCAGCCTAGTAGTACTACAAGGCCCCGCATTCCTTGAGTGCACCGCGGCGTGGCTGATAGAAATTCTCATTCATTGCCATTTGGCAAGCCAGTGTCAGTGTGAATACGCTTTTAGAAGGGGCTCATCCCCGGCCGTTAACATAACAAACAAATAACAATACAACTTGCAATACAGGCAGCCTTTGTAGTAGTAGTAGTAGTAGTAGTAGTAGTAGTAGTACTACAAGGCTCAGCATTCCCTGAGTGCACTGCGGCGTGGCTGATAGAAATGCTCATTCATTGCCATTTGCCAAACCAGTGTCAGTGTGTGAATACGCTTTTAGAAGGGGCTCATCCCCGGCCGTTAACATAACATGCAAATAACAATACAACTTGCAATACAGGCAGCCTTTGTAGTAGTAGTAGTAGTAGTAGTAGTAGTAGTACTACAAGGCCCAGCATTCCTTGAGTGCACTGCGGCGTGGCTGATAGAAATTCTCATTCATTGCCATTTGCCAAGCCAGTGTCAGTGTGTGAATACGCTTTTAGAAGGGGCTCATCCCCGGCCGTTAACATAACAAACAAATAACAATACAACTTGCAATACAGGCAGCCTTTGTAGTAGTAGTACTACAAGGCCCAGCATTCCCTGAGTGCACTGCGGCGTGGCTGATAGAAATTCTCATTCTTTGCCATTTGCCAAGCCAGTGTCAGTGTGAATACGCTGACACTGGGGCTCATCCCCCAGGTTTTGATTCAACTTGCTGCACTCCAGCAGTGAAATGTCTGGTAAAAAAAAGGTTGTGAAAGGACGGGGTAGAGGAAAAAACACCCATGCCGTCTCCTCTTCCAGTCCAAATGTTGGATCTGTTGGTGCCAGACCCAGTACCAGCATTTGTGGCACAAGACATGTGCCCAGTTCCACTAGCAGCAGCAGCCATGTGCCTGCTGGTAGTAGTAGCAGTATCAGCAAGCCAGACTTGTCCATCTCCTCCGGTGGGCGGGTTACTTTAGACAATACGGCCATTGTGGACTGGCGGTCATCTCAGCAGGAAGACTCTGCCAATCTGGCTTCAAGCCAGGTTTCGTTGGATTCCAGATCCTCTACAGTTCCTTGGCACAGTGACAGTAGTGATATAGGTATTTCTAGCGTTTCCATTCCATCATCTATGTCTTCGCTCCCCCTTCCTAGCGGGAAGCCATCTTTCCTGAGAGTCCTAAGAGACATCTCCTCGGGTGCGAAGGAAGATACTGAACAACATAGTGATGATGATGATTTGTTTTCCGCGAGTCAGCCAACGGAGTGTGTTGCGGCGGTGGTGGAGGTGGAAGCAGTGTCCGAGACGCATAGCTGCGGTAGTGGGGGTGTTGGTAGCCGCGGTGGCCGACGCAGTAATGAGGGGGGGCATGGAGCCCGCCATGATGTCACATCACATTCAAAACACAGTGACAGAAGTGGCGGGGATGATGAGGAAGGCTATGATGATGATGTTGTTTTAGACAGGACGTGGGGACGAGGTGATGACGGGATCAGAGGAGGAGGGTAGTAGTGGCGGCACTGGCCGTGATAAACAGCCAAGCCGAGGTAGGGGCAGAAGTCAATCTGCAAAACGTTGCAGCGGTAGGGTCAGCTCAGGAGCCGGTGACGGCTCCCGAAAAAAGCCTGCCAGACAAGGGGCAAGCTCGGGTGGTGGTGGACGTGGTACTACCTCTTTACGGTACTCTGCCGTGTGGCAATTTTTCTGTACCTTCCCGGAGGACGAAAACATGGCACAGTGCCGTATCTGCAAGCAGAAAGTAAGGCGTGGGCAGGGCAGCAATGTAGGAACTACCGCTCTACGTAAACACATGGAGCGGCATCACAAGGCCATGTGGGACAATCGACATGCCCCACCATCTTCATGTACATCTAATGAAGACCCCTCTGCAGCTGCAACTGCTGCTCCGAGTCCCTGTCATCTAAGTAGTAGCCAGGCCTTATCCACCATGTTGTTGTCATCATCATCATCACTGTCATCTAGTGCTCCTCCTACGTCCCGTCAGTTATCCATTACAGAATCGTTGTCCAATAAGCAACAATATATACCCAGTCATCCACTTGTCGTGCGGCTTAATTCACACCTGGCTGAGTGGTTGGTGGTGCAGTCGCTGCCGTACCACCTGGTCGACTACGCCGGCTTCAAGCAATTGATGGCGTGCGCTCAGCCTAGGTGGCGAATACCTAGCCGACATTACTTCTCCAAAACAGCTGTCCCTGCCTTGCACAAGCATGTGGAGGAAAAGGTGTGCCAGTCCTTGCAATTATCCGTGTGCAGCAGGGTACATGCCACCGTCAACACGTGGAGCAGCAACTATGGGCAGAGACAGTACATGTCTTTCACGGCCCACTGGGTCAATATTTTGCAGTCCGATGCACCACCGCAGCAATGCCAGGCATTACCACCTCCACGCTTGTATCTTTCTGGTTCAACTCCGGACACCAGGCGCCTACCATCCTCCTACTCCTCCTTGCCTTCCTCTTTGGAGGTCTTCCCGTCCCCGACAGGACACAGCGTATCTTCCACTCCTCCTCCCTCCTCTTTTCATAGGTGCAAGGTGAAGCGCCACAACGCTGTCTTACACCTGCTGAGCCTGGGCGAGAAAAGCCACACAGGGCAGGAGCTGCTGCTGTGCATCAAGGAGAAAATCGCACGCTGGCTGTCTCCTCTGAAACTCACACTGGGCAATGTTGTCTCTGATAACGGCAAGAACGTTGTAGCTGCACTGCGTCTTTGTCACCTGACACACGCTCCTTGCATGGCACATGTGATCAATCTGGTCATAACACGCTTCTTAAAGTCATATGTTGGTTTGAAGGGTGTGCTGGCCATGTCCAGGAGGCTTTGCGTCCGCTTTAAACGTTCGTATGCATTTAAGCACGCCCTCCTGGACTTGCAGCGTCAAAACAATCTCCCAGAACACAGCCTGATTTGCGACGTTCCAACACGCTGGAATTCCACCCTGCACATGTTGGACCGTCTGTACGAACAGCGGAAAGCCGTGAATGATTTCCTGATGCAGCAGACGGGCAGCGTTTGGAGCCAGTGTAATTTCGAGCTCAGGCACTGGCAGCTGGTTAGAGACGCATGTCGTGTTTTGAGGCCCTTTGAAGAGGCCACACGATTTGTGAGCCGTGACGCTAGCGGAATGAACGATGTTATGCCGCTGATATTCATTATTGAGCAAACGCTCACAGCGATGATTCAGCAAAGGATGGAGGAAGGATCACATCTGGCTATGGGTGTTGAGGAGGAGGAGGATGAGGATGAGGAAACAGGACCTGAAGAGGAGCTGGATTTGGAGATGGAATCACAGGAAGGGATAGGGGACGAGGCAGCCTCACAACATGACAGCGATGGTGGTGATGACGAGTCTGACGACGACCTTGATGATGGACAACCATGGCAGTATGGGGCAGAGATGGAACCAACCGGGCCCTCTGAAATGCTGGCCAGGATGGCTAGCTGTATGCTTCGTTACTTGCGCGCTGACTGTCGTATTGTTAGCATGAAGCAAAGAGATGAGTACTGGATAGCCACACTTTTAGACCCTCGGTATAAAGCCAGAATGGTGGAGTTTTTTGCGCCTTCCGAGAGGGAAGCAAAATTGGCTTATTATCAAGAGAAGCTATGCAGCCAGCTTGTCACGGCTTTCAAACGACAAACACCTGCTGCAAGCATGTCTGACCGGGGGGCCACTCTCCGCTCCCCACTGTCTCATAGTTCCACCGCCTCTGGCAGAGCTACCTCTGCAATAGGCGGCAGCAGCAGCCAATTCAGTTTGGAAAATATGATGACAACAATTTTACATCCAATACCCCGACCTGACACACATCGTAGTCACCAAAGGGATGTGCACCATCACCAGGTGCAGCACCTAAACAACCAGGTTCTCCGTCAGAAATGCTGATCCCAGACCACATGGACTTCTGGTTCAGCAGATTGGATCATTGGCAAGAACTGGCCCAGTTTGCCATGGGTGTACTGTCTTGTCCACCCTCCAGTGTAGCGTCAGAGAGGGTATTCAGCGCGGCAGGGGGCTTCGTCACCCCTAAGCGAACAAGATTGTCCGCCAACAGCTTGGAAAATCTCACGTTTCTGAAAATGAATCAAGCGTGGATCGGTGAGGATTTCAAAACCCCTGTGCCTGATGCCACTGATTAGATCTGACATTGCTGCTGCCGCTGCCGCCTGCTACTATGGGATTCTGTCCTGTCCACTCTTTTTTTAATGTGCTGCTGCTACTACTACTACTACCACCCTTGCTCTCTGTGTTGACTACCTCTACTACCACCAATACACCTCCACTGCCGCCCGTCTGCTACAAGCAGGCCTGAGGCCTGCCCCACCACAGGGCTTTGTCCTGTGACTGTCGTCCAGTCTCTTTTTTTAATGTGCTGCTACTACTACTACCACCCTTGCTGTCTGTGTTGGCTACCTCTACTACCAGCAATACACCTCCACTGCCGTCTGCTACAAGCAGGCCTGCCCCACCACAGGGCTTTGTCCTGTGACTGTCGTCCAGTCTCTTTTTTTTAATGTGCTGCTACTACCAGTCTACCACCTTTGCTGTCTGTGTTGGCTACCGCTACTACCACCAATACACCTCCACTGCCGTCTGCTACAAGCAGGCCTGGAGGGCTTGTGAAAAGCCATTGCTTGTTGTTTTTACATCCATGTATGGAAGAACCCCGGCAGGCATCTGCCAATAAAAAGGGTCAATTTTTGGAGGGCTTGTCAAAAGCCTTTGCTTGTTGCTTTTACATCCTTGTATGGATGAACCCTGGCAGGCATCTGCCAATAAAAAGGGTAAATTTTTGGAGGGCTTGTGAAAAGCCATTGCTTGTTGCTTTTACATCCATGTATGGAAGAACCCCGGCAGGCATCTGCCAATAAAAAGGGTCAATTTTTGGAGGGCTTGTCAAAAGCCTTTGCTTGTTGCTTTTACATCCATGTATGGATGAACCCCGGCAGGCATCTGCCAATAAAAAGGGTCAATTTTTGGAGGGCTTGTCAAAAGCCATTGCTTGTTGCTTTTACATCCATGTATGGAAGAACCCCGGCAGGCATCTGCCACCATAAAGGGTAATTTTTTTTAGGGCTTGTCAAAAGCCATTGCTTCTTCTTTTACCACCTTATATGTATGAACCCTGGCAGGCATCAGCCGCCTAAAATGGTTAATTTTTGTACCTTTTTTAACAATGCATTAAGCATACAACATGCACAAGTGCAGTGGTTTCTGTTAGTTATCACCGTGTCCCATCCGTTTTCCTATAGCCATACATGTTGGCGTAACTTTGACACTAACTTTGCCTTAAAGACAGCTCAAAAGTACTTGGATACACTCATGAGTGACCTAAGAGTGTTATACAGGGCTTCTAGGGCTTTTAAACAGTGTTATACACGATTTTTAGGGGCTTTCTTGTATTACATGTTCGGTCAGAACTAGTTCGATTACGAATCGAACTTTTTCACGAAATTCGGCGAACCTGCCGAACCGAACTTTTCATAAGTTCGCTCATCTCTACTCCTAATGATAACAGATTTGTTTTTTAGAAGTAAAAAACTCAAAATGCACTGTTTCAAATTATTATGCACAACAGAGATCAAAACATTTTAAAGGTTGTAAAGAGAACTAAAATGGTAATTTGTTGAATTTGCAGCATCAGTAGGTCATATTTACAGAAATCAAAAGCTCTTTTAATCAAAAGAAAATTAACAGGCCAAGTTACATGTTAACATAGGACCCCTTCTTTGATATCACCTTCATAATTCTTGCATCCATTGAATTTGTAACTATTTGGACAGTTTCTGCTTGAATATCTTTGCAGGATATCAGAATAGCCTCCCAGAGCTTCCGTTTTGATGTGAACTGCCTCCCACCCTCATAGATATTTTGCTTGAGGAAGCTCCAAAGGTTCTCAATAGGGTTGAGGTCAGCGGAACATGGGGGTCACATCATGAGTTTCTCTCCTTTTATTCCCATAGCAGCCAATGACACAGAGGTATCCTTTGCAGCATGAGATGGTGCATTGTCATGCATGAAGATAATTTTGCTACGGAAGGCACGGTTGTTCTTTTTGTACCATGGAAGAAAGTGGTCAGTCATAAACTCTACGTACTTAGCAGAGGTCATTTTCACACCGTGAGGGACCCTAAAGGGCACCAGTTCTCTCCCCATGATTCCAGCCCAAAACATGACTCCGCCACCTCCTTGCTGACGTCGCAGCCTTGTTGGGACATGGTGGCCATTCACCAACCATCCACTACTCCATCCATCTGGACCATCCAGGGTTGCACAGCACTCATCCGTAAACAACACGGTTTGAAAATTAGTCTTCATGTATTTCTGAGCCCACTGCAACCGTTTCTGCTTGTAAGCATTGTTTAGGGGTGGCCGAATAATAGCTTTATGCACACTTGCAAACCTCTGGAGGATCCTACACCTTGAGGTTCGTGAGACTCCAGAGGCACCAGCGGCTTCAAATATCTGTTTGCTGCTTTGCAATGGAATGTTAGCAGCTGCTCTCCTAATCCTATTAATTTGTCTGGCAGAAACCTTCCTCATTATGCCTTTATCTGAACGAACCCGTCTGTGCTCTGAATCAGCCACAAATCTTTTCTTAGTACGATGATCACGCCTAAGTTTTCTTGAAATATTCAATGTTTTCATACCTTGTCCAAGGTATTGCACTATTTCACGCTTTTCGGCAGCAGAGAGATCCTTTTTCTTTCCCATATTGCTTGAAACCTGTGGCCTGCTTAATAATGTGGAACGTCCTTCTTAAGTAGTTTTCCTTTGATTGGGCACACCTGGAAAATTAATTATCACAGGTGTCTGAGATTGATTACAATCAATAATCCAAAGAGCCCTAAGACACAATACCATCCATGAGTTTAATTGAAAAACTTATAATTAAATGTTTATGACACTTAAATCCAATGTGCATAATAATTTGGAACACGGTGTATAAAGGCAATGACTGCCTGAAGTCTGGAACCCATGGGCATCGCCAAACGCTGGGTTTCCTGCTTTGTGATGCTTTGCCAGGTCTTTAATGCAGCTGTCTTCAGCTGTTGCTTGTTTGTGGGTATTTCTGTCTTAAAGAGGCTCTGTCACCAAATTTTCAAACCCCTATCTCGTATTGCAGCAGATCGGCGCTGCAATGTAGATAACAGTAAAGTTGTTTTTTTTTTCAAAAACAAGCATTTTTGGCCAAGTTATGAGTATTTTTATATTTATGAAAATGAGCCTTTCTTAAGTACAACTGGGCGTGTTTAAAGTTATGTCCAAGTGGGCGTGTATTGTGTGTGTACATCTGGGCGTTTTTACTTGTTTTACTAGCTGGGCGTTGTGAATAGAAGTGTATGATGCTGACGAATCAGCATCATCCACTTCTCTTCGTTAACACCCAGCTTCTGGCAGTGCACAGACACACAGCGTGTTCTCGAGAGGTTAACGCTGTGACGTCACTTCCTGCCCCAGGTCTTGCATCGTGTCGGACGAGCGAGGACACATCGGCACCATGCGACAGAGGCTACAGTTGATTCTGCAGCAGCATCGGCGTTTGCAGGTAAGTCGATGTAGCCTCTGTCGCCTGGTGCCGATGTGTCCTCGCTCGTCCGACACAATGCAGGACCTGGGGCAGGAAGTGACATCACAGCGTGATCTCTCGAGAACACGCTGTGTGTCTGTGCACTGCCAGAAGCTGGGTGTCCTGCACTTCTTTTGCCGAGGCTGTATTTTTACGCGTCGTCGTTTGACAGCTGTCAAACGACGATGCGTAAATAACAGGTCGTCTGCACAGTACGTCGGCAAACCCATTCAAATGAATGGGCAGATGTTTGCCGACGTATTGTAGCCCTATTTTCAGACGTAAAACGAGGCATAATACGCCTCGTTTACGTCTGAAATTTGGCCGTGTGAACATACCCTTAGTGTTTAAGCCTGTTTTGGCCTTGTGGACACAGCCGAATTTTGCAAATCTGACGTGTTACTTTATTTGGTAATAACTCCGGAATGCTTTTACCTATCCAAGCGATTCTGAGATTGTTTTCTCGTGACATGTTGTACTTTTATGATACTGAAAAAATTTGGTCGTTAAATTGAATATTTATTTGTAAAAAACCCCAACATTTTAATGTATCTGTTTGTAAAACAGATAGTAATACCACACAAAATAGTTACTAGTTTACATTTCCCATATGTCTACTTTTATGTTTGCATCGTTTTTTGAGCGTCCTTTTATTTTTCTAGGACGTTACAAGGCTTGGAACTGCAATTTCTCAAATTTTCAATTAAATTTCAGAAATCTATTTTTTCAGGGACCAGTTCAGTTCTGAAGTGGTTTTTCGGGCCTTATATATTAGTAAGTCCAGATAAATCACCCCATTTTAAAAACTGCACCGCTCAAAGTTTTCAAAACAGCATTCAGAAATTATTGTAACTCTTTAGGTGTTTCACAGGAAATAAAGCAAAATAGAGGTGAAATTTACAAATTACATGTTTTTTTTACGAAATTCATTTGTAATACAGTTTTTTCTGTAACACAGAAGGTTTTACCAGAAAAACGCAACTCAATAATTATTGCCCAGATTCTGCAGTTTTTAGAAATATCCCACATGTGGTCCTAGTGTACTAATGGACTGAAACACAGGCCACGGAAGCAAAGAAGCACCTAGAGGATGTTGGGGTCTTTTATTTTATTAGAATATATTTAGTGTCTTGTGGTGCAAAACAGTGGAAACCCCCCAAAAGTGACCCCATTTTGGAAACTACACCCCTCAAGGAATTTTTCTAGTGGTATAGTTAGCATTTTGAGCCCACAGGTTTTTTGCTAAATTTATTGGAACTGGTCTGTGAATATGAAAATTAATTTTTTTCTCAAAAAACATAAAATGTTTTAGTTTTTACAAAGAATAAAGGAGAAAAAGCACCCCAACATTTGTAAAGCAATGTCTCCCGATTACGGCATTACCCCATATGTGGTAATAAACTGCTGTTTGGACCCACGGCAGGGCTCGGAAGGGAACGAGCCCCACTTGGATTTTGGAGCGCAGATTTTGCTGGAATGGTTTTCGGTGCCATGTCACGTATGTAAAGCCCTGGAGGGACCATATAAGTGGAAACTCCTCAATAGTGACCCCATTTTGGAAGCTACACTACTCAAGGAATTTGTGTAGGGGTATAGTTAGCATTTTGACCCCACACGGTTTTTGCAGAATTTATGGGAATTATGCAGTGAAATTGAAAATGTAAATTTTTTTCTAATAAAATGTAGATTTAGCTCAGATTTTTTCATTTTTACAATAAGTTTATAAAGATAAAGGAGAAACACCATCCCAACATTTGTAAAGCAAACTCTTTTGAGCACAGCAATACCCCATATATGGTAATAAACTGCTGTTTGGGCACACAGTGGGGCTTAGAATGAATGGAGCACCATTTGACTTTTTGAGCTCAAGTTTTGCTGGAATGGTTTGCTGCCCCATGTCATATTTGAAGAGCCACTGAGGGGCCAAAATAGTGCAAATTTGCAAAAGTGACCCCATTTGGGAAACTACAACCCTTGTGGAATGTATATAGCGGTATAGTGAGCATTTTGACCCCACAGTTTTTTTGCTGAATTATTCGAATTATGCAGTGAAAATGAATTTCTTTCCACTAAAATGTTGAATTTTTTTCATTTTCACAAGGAATAAAGGAGAAAAAGCGCCCCAACAATTGTAAAGAAATTTCTCCAGAGTACGGCAATACCTCATATGTGGTCATAAACTGCTGTTTGGACACACGGCAGGGCTCAGAATGGCAGGAGTGCTGCTTGGCATGTAGATTTTGGTTGATTGTTTTTTTGGCGCCATCTCGCATTTGCAGAGCCCTTGAGGTACCAGTACAGTAGATACCCCTGAGAAGTGACTCCATTTTGGAAACTATACCCCTCAGGGTAATCATCTAGGGGTGTGGGTGAGCATTTTGATCCCACAGGTGTTTCATAGA
The DNA here is from genome assembly GCF_050947455.1 of Rhinoderma darwinii. NCBI lineage: Eukaryota > Metazoa > Chordata > Amphibia > Anura > Rhinodermatidae > Rhinoderma > Rhinoderma darwinii. The sequence continues at coordinate 324,029,647 of NC_134688.1, read as the reverse complement.
TTGTATTAGAATGAGGCAGTGAAAACGAAAAATTTATTTTTTTCCCCAAAAATATGTAGATTTGCACCCAATTTTTTTTCCCACAAGGGGTAATAGGAGAAAAAAACAACACACAATTTGTTACCCAATTTCTCCCGAGTACGGCAGTACCCCATGTGTGGCCCTAAACTGCTGTTTGGGCACATGGCAGAGCTAAAAATGGAAGGAGCACCATTTGGCTTTTAGAGCGCATATTTTGCTGGACTGGTGTACGGGCGCCATGTCGCATTTGCAGAGCTCCCTTAGATACCAGAGTAGAGTGTAAAACCCTGAGAAGTGACCCCATTTTGTAAACTACACCCCTCAAGGCATTTATCATTTGCCTGGACATATGACAGGGCTTAGGAGTGAAAGGCGCATGTGAGGCCTATTTTTGTGATTTTCGCAGCATTAGCCCACAATGGCAGGGCTCTGGGGTCAAATAGTAAAACAAACCCCCAAGTAGTGATCGCCATTTTGGAAACTGCACCCCTGAAGGCATTTTATTAAGGGGTGTAGTGAGCATTTTGACCATACAGGTTTTGTTTTTCTATTAGAAATGAATGCTCAGTGGATGGTGCAAAGTGAAAATTGCAAATTTCCACAGGTATATGCCATTTTAGTGCACAATTTGTTGTACCCAGCTCTTGCCACTGAAGACAAATACCTCAAACTATTAAGCGGGTTCTCCCGGGGTTGGGCGATGCCATATATGTGGACGTAAACTGCTGTTTGGGCATGCTGCAAGGCTAGGAAGGGAGGGAGAGCCATTTGGCCATTTTGCTTAGTGGTAGTTTTGTTTGGGGGTTTTGCTGGTATTTCAGATTATAATGTGGGGGCATATGTAAGCTGCGCGGGGTAGATCAGGGCATAATAAGAGGGTATAATAATGGGGTAAATAAATAATATTTCATAGATCTGTGGCCAGTGTCGCATTGATAAATGATGCCAGATATTATCCGCTTTTGGAACACTGCACATTTTGTGTCGCCATATTCTGAGAGCCAGAACTTCTTTATTTTTTCTCCACTGGAGCTATGTGAGGGCTTATTTGTTGTGGTACAATCTGTAGATTTCATTGGTACCATTTTGGGGTACAGGCGATTTTTTTGATCACTTATTATTTCATTTTTTTTTTGGCAAGCAAGGTGACCAAAAACCAGCAATTCTGATGTTTTTTATTCTTTTTTTTTTACGGTGTTTGCCATGCGCTATGAATGACAATTTTACTTTATTCTCCGGGTCGGTACGATTATGGCGATACCATATGTATATAGTTTTTCTTATGTTTTGCAGCGTCTGCACCATAAAATCACTTTTGTTTAAAATAATAAATTTTTTGTGTCACCATATTCTGAGAGCCGCGTTTTTTTTCCGTCAAAAAAGCTGTGTATTCTGTTTTGCGAGGGGTAGTGACTAACAAACAGCGATTCTGGAATCGTTTTTTATTAAAAATTTTTATGGTATTCACCGTGCCGGTATAATAGTGTGATATTTTTATAGTTCGGGTCGTTACGGACGTGGGGATACCACATATGTGTACTTTTTTAAAATATTTTTCATTTTTTCCTATAATAAAAGACTTATTATAGAGGAAAAAAGGCTGTTATAGTTTTTTTTAACATCAAATTTATTTTTTTTAACTTTTTTAAAACATTTTTATTAACTTGTTTTAACTTTTTTTTTTTTTGTCGTCCCACTAGGGAACTTTGAGGGCTTGAATCCCTGATCGCTATTCTAATACACTGCACTACCTACATAGTGCAGTGTATTAGAGCTGTCAGCTATTCACTGACCGTAAGCCCATTAGGCTTCTCCTCCCGTCAGGGCCTAATAGGCTTCTGTACTAGGAAGCGATTGTTAGTCTACGGTTGCCATAGCAACCATCGGAACCCCCGCGGGTGCCGATGGTTGCCATTAGCAACCATAGGGTGCGATCTAATCACTTACATGCAGCGATAGCTGCATCTAAGGGGTTAATCGGCCAGATTGGAGCCTAGCTCCGGTCCTGGCCGTTAGAGCACGATGTCAGCTGTGACAAACCGCTGACACCCGAGCCCGTGGCAACTATCATGGTTGCCGACAGACTAGAAGACACTTCGATGCAGCGATCGCTGCATCTAAGGAGTTATTCGGCCGGATCGAAGCCTAGCTCCGGTCCTGGCCGTTACAGCGGGGTGTCGGACAGCCGATACCCGGTAGTGATAGCGCTGGCTCAGCTTCTGAGCCAGCACCATCACATACACCACCTCATGGAGCTGTAATTGGTCAGTCTACTGTGACTGACCAATCACAGCGATCACCGGCAGGAGACCACTGTTATTTGTCCCCTGCCATCTTACTGTGCCGATCAACTGTTATAAACAGTTGACTGCACAGTTCTGTCACCCTGTCCTTTGACAGGGTGACCGTTTTTAGCCAGGACACACCGGTACGTCCCGGTGCCTTAAAGCACTGCAATGCAGGACGTACCGGTGCGCCCTGGTGCGGTAAGGAGTTAATAAACACTAGTGACCCAGTGCCTTTGGCAGCCATGCATGCCCATGCCATCACACTGCCTCCACCATGTTTTACAGAGGATGTGGTGTGCTTTGGATCATGAGCCGTTCCAAGCCTTCTCCCTTCTTTCTTCCTCCCATCATTCTGGTACAGGTTGATCTTAGTTTCATCTGTCCAAAGAATGCTGTTCCAAAACTGAGCTGGCTTCTTTAGATATTGTTTGGCAAAGTCTAATCTGGCCTTTCTATTTTTGAGGCTGATTAATGGTTTGCACCTTGTGGTGAACCCTCTGTATTTGCTCTCATGAAGTCTTCTCTTTATGGTAGACTTAGATACTGATACACCCACTTCCAGGAGAGTGTTCTTCACTTGGGTAGATGTTGTGAATGGGTTTTTCTTCACCATGGAAAGGATTCTGCGATCATCCACCACTGTTGTCTTCTGTGGACGTCCAGGCCTTTTGGAGTTTGTGAGATCACCAGTGCGCTCCTTTTTTTAAGAATGTACCAAACTGTTGATTTGGCCACTCCTAACATTTGTGCTGTGTCTCTGATGCATTTATTCTTTTTTTTTTTTTTTTTTTTCAGTCTAGCGATGGTCTGTTTCACTTGCATTGAAAACTCCTTTGACCTCATGTTGTGGGTTCACAGCAACCACTTCGAAATGCAAATGCGACAACTGGAATCAACTCCAGACCTTTTACCTGCTTAATTGATAATGGATTAACAGGGGAGCAGCCCATTAAATAGCTTTTGAGATAATTGTCCAATTACCATTTGGTTCCTTGAAAAAGAGGCAGCTACATATTAGAGTTGTAATTCCTAAACCCTTCATCAAATTAGGATGTGAATACCCTCAAATTAAAGCTGAGAGTCTGCACTTTTAAGCCCATATTGCTTATTTAACTATATATTCTTAATGGTTTGGTAAACCGCTAAAATGCCAAAACTTGTCACTGTCCAAAGAATTCTGGACCTAACTCATATATATTCCCCTTCAGACAGCCCATCAAGTCATATCAAGAGTTTAGAGCTTGTTATCTGCAGAGAGGGTCTCTTTGAGGGAGGCAATGTCAGTCTTGGATTTGATAACAGCATGTCTTCCGGGGATGGAATGGGTCCAATATCATGGATTGGATTATCAGATAAGCTGGCCCACTCAGGCAATGCAATCTCTAGCCTGGTGGGTGAGCCCAAAGAATTTGAAAGAAAGAAGGTCACCGGTAAAATTTGTTTTCTATTTTTTTATTTTCAAATCTTACCGTAGATTCTAGGCCCCGGATGGTTTATGAGCCCATGCAGATTCCCTTCTACTTCAGAGGCCTTGGGACAGGGGGCTATGTCTTTACCAGTGATCAGGAATCGGAATATAAAAATATACTTGGACAATTCCACAGTGGTAGCCTATATAAACAGGCAGTATGGTTCAAGGGCTCCACTTATCATGTCTCTGTGCCATCAGATCTTCCAGCTAGCCGAGTCGTCCTTTGGTTTCCTGTCCACAGTATATTTCTGGGGCGGACAACCAGTGAGCAGATTTACTGAATTGTCAATAAATCAATCAGGGTGATGTGCAGCTTAGTGCAGCATGTAATGAGCAGGGCTGCATGAACCCTGGGACACTTTACATTTTTTTTCTGCCTTCCTCCGTTATTTAGATATCTGTGCCGTTATATTTGGCGCCCGATATTTAAATAACCCCCTGAACAGTCAACGGGGCGTGTAATGGCAAGGGGGCGTGTTACTATGGCTGTGACACTGCCCAATCGGCTACGGACAGTATTACAGCAAGAGCTGGAGTGAGGAGAGCATGAGGACAAGGATGATCTCTCACTCTCCCCTCCAGCTCTTGCTGTAACACTGCCTTCCGGAACATTCGTTTAAAGGTGCCCTCATACAAGTTTGCCCCCAGGTTCCTTGGTCCTTTCAAGATTCTGCAACAGATAAACTCTGTCTCCTATAAGCTGCAGTAAGTTACAATTACCCTGCCTCCTACCCTCAGAATCCCAAACTCCTTTCATGTGTCCCTCCTGAAACCCGTGGTCCTGAACCGCTACAGCAAGACTTCTAGTTCCACAGTTACTCCCAGCGGTTCTTCTGATATATTCGAGGTTAGGGAGATCCTGGACTGCAAAAGGGTAGGAGGAAGAACTTTCTATTTGGTGGACTGGAGAGGGTTTGGTCCTGAGGAGAGGTCCTGGGAGCCAGAAGAGAAAAAATTCCTCTCTCGCTTTGGCCCCAAGAAGACGGGGCGTAAGAGGGGTGATACTGTAACGTCCATGGCCACGGGCCGTCGGGTTTACTCACCTCCCGACGCCCGCAGCCGTGAATTCGTGAGCGCTGGTCCCCATCTCCTTCCTAGGAGACTACAGCGCTCACTTCCGCTCCGTTCTGCTGTGTCCCGTAGGGTGCGCGCGCACGCTCGTGCTCGGCCTTAATGGGCCAGCGAACGTATATCAGGAAATCATCATCAACTGCCCATGATTTCCTGGTCTATCAGAAGGGCCCAGCCCTACTGATCCTTGCCTGAGCATTGTTAGTTATCCCAAGTCTGTCTTGCAAATGGTCCCTTAGTGTTTCCCGTTCCTGTTGTTACCCGTGCCTTGTTACCTGTTCCTGTATCCTGTGCTGTTCTTGTTCCTGTGCCTATTAATGTCGGAGTCGTGTCACGTCCTCTGTCATCTGCCACGTCTGGAGGAATTCGCTAAGTCTGGCGCAACCTGCGGCTTCTGTGTCATCCGCCACGTCCTGTGTCATCTGCCACGATAAGTGTCATCTGCCTTGGCCAGGGGAATGTGCCACGTCTGGCGCAACCTGCGGCACCTGTGTCATCTGCCACTTTCGGCGTTACCTGCTGCACCCATCTCTATCTGTACCAGAGCTGCGGCCACTGTCTGGACTATCGAGGTACCCTTTTGCGGGACATTGTGTTACTGGGATTCCCTGTTCTTTGGCCAGCTGCCTCCCCTCTACGGCGGTACCGCCTAGTGGGTCCACAAACCCGCAACGTGACAGTGCCACACACATCCCCCTCGTACATAGTGCCACACACAACTCCCCTTGTTGATATTGCCACACACAACTCCCTTGTACATATTGCCACACACAACCCCCCTCGTACATAGTGCCACAGAGTCCACCTTGTACATAGTGGCACATAGCCCACCTTGTACATTGGGGCACATAGCCCCCCCTTGTAAATCGTGCCACATACCTCCACTTGTAGATGGTGTCGCATAACTCCACTTCTAGATAGTGCCACATAGCCCCCCCTTGTAGATAGTGTCACATACCCACCCCTCCTTGTACATAGTGCCACACAGCCCCGGGAGCCCTCCCTTGCACATAGCGCTACCCCAAACAAATTAAAAAAACTTATACTCACCTAACCCCATTCCCGCAATGAATGGAGCTGCTCCACAGCAGCCTGAGACAAGACCCTTGCGTAGGCCAGTGTGATGATCACGCCGGCCTGCGCAGGTACCCTGCCCCAGCGCCTTACAGGCTGCAGGTCTAACGTGGCCTGTAGCCTAGTAAACAGCCGAGCAGGGCGTGAGCTCCCTGCCCTGCAATAGTGTTCAATTTTATCTGCGTCCCAAGGACGCAGATACAATTAACTTGGCATCCGCCTGGGGCCCCAGATGCCCGGTGCTAGCGACGTCACCGGGAATTAGGCCGCCCAGCACGTACTGTTATGTGTTGGGCCGGGTGGCACGAGCCCCCTCATCCTGTGTGCCCTGTAGCAGCCGCTATGACGGCTACAGTGGTAGTTACGCCACTGGTTCACACATTTCATGTTTTTTGCAAATAAAGCATACTCATACAACAAACTCTCCCAGGAACAAGCATTGGGGGGTAAACTAGCATAAGGCCTACCGCTTTAAGACTCGTTTCGCAGTTCAATCCTGCAAAACAAAGAGACACTTGCGAGCACAGCAGATGGCCTAGGTGCCACTGTTACATAGTTACAAAGGTTGAAAAAAGACACAGGTCCATCAAGTTCAACCTTTCTCAATAAATTACACGTCATTCATTGCTTAATTGTAATCCTCAATGCCATTTGTCAGTAAATAAGCATCAAGACTTTTTTTAAATGCTGACATAGTATCTGCCATTACTACCTCTTGGGGTAGGGCATTCCATAGTTTGACTACTCTAACTGTAAAGAACCCTTTCCTATATTGATGTCGGAACCTTCTTTTTTCCACACTCAATGAATGTCCCTGGTCCTTTGTAAAGAGGACAAAATCAGCGCTGTGTTCCTTAATTAGTTACCAGGCAAAGCTCTGTATTTTCAAGGTATTTGTCATATAGCCCAAAATTTTATTGCCATACAAGCTGAAGGGAAGGACCTCCAAGGTTGTATTCTCAGGAATACTGCCTGTGCCATGCACATCACAGGAAAGACAGCGGGAGCTTAGGAAGTTAAATGCATGGCTGAAGTCTTGGTGTAGAGGAGAAGGCTTTTGGTACCTAGAGCATTGGGCTGACTTTTCATTGGGGTACAAACTGTATTCTGCAGATGATTTGCACCTAAATGGAAGGGGGTCCGCTGAGCTGGGGGAGAGAATTCTAGCTGGGGTGGCGGAGTATTTAAACTAGGGCTGAGGAGGGAGGCCAATGTAGAAAATAAAGTGGCAGTTAGGTTAGAGAGGGGTCAGACTATATTGGTGGGGGGGGGGGAGAAACAGACGATGGGGAGAGGACTAGGCAACAATATAAGGAGATCCTTTCGTTACAAAACAGAAGTGAAAATAAAAAAGCCCAAATAATGTCATATCACATTTCCGACACTGAAAGTGAAACATTTAAAGGCAAGTTAAAGTGTGTGTTTACAAATGCAAGAAGTCTAGCAAGCAAAATGGGGGAGCTGGAGGCCTTGGTACTGGAAGAAAATATAGATATAGTTGGTGTTGCTGAAACATGGCTAGACTCTTCTCATGACTGGGCTGTAAATCTACAGGGTTTAACACTTTTTTGGAAAGACAGGGCGAATAGGAAAGGTGGTGGTATATGTCTGTATGTGAGAAGCGATATGAAGGTGAGTGTGAATGAGACATTAGAGGGTGAAGATTGTGAGGAGGTTTAAACCTTGTGGACGGAATTACAAAGGGAGGTAAACTGAAAAAATTACTTTTGGTGTAATCTATAGAACCCCCAATATAACTGAGGAGATGGAAGTTCAGCTATATAAACAGATGGAGCAGGCTGCACAGGCGGGTACTGTAGTGATAATGGGAGATTTTAATTAACGGGATATTAATTGGTGTCATGGTTCGGCTTCAACTGCAAAGGAGAGACATTTCCTCAACCTGTTGAAAGAAAATTTTATGGGCCAGTTAGTGGAACACCCGACTAGAGGTGAAGCTCTGTTGGATCTGGTCATTTCTAATAATGCAGAGCTTGTTGGGAATGTCACTGTTTGTGAAAACCTCGGTAACCGTGATCACAGTAACCAGTAACCTTGGATCGCATTACAGGAATCCTTGTGACGCGATTGAGGGACATACCATATATGGGCAGACAGCCCAGGGTCCATTGAAGGACCCCAGGGCTGTCTTACCATATTTCCTGTTAGGGCATACTTAGTACACTTAGTACACTGCCTGTGTACTATCAATACACAGACTAATGTACTGGCATATAGATATATGTCAGTACATTCAAGTTTAAAAATAACGTGTAAACATAAAGTAATATTAAATTAAAAAAATACACATACCCATTTTTTACAATAAACATTAAAATAAGTCTCAATACATAAAATATACACATTCGGTATTGGCGCGGCCGTAATAACCTGCGCAACAATTTTTTGCATCATTTATGATGAGTACGCTGTAAAAAGAAATAAAAGAAAAACTGCTTTCTATCACTTATTGTGGGGCTTAACGTGTGATGAATTTAACCTCCATGTGCCTCACATTAATAGTAATTAACCCCATCATGTACCTTACACATTAACCCATTATGACAGAGAAACATTATGGGGTTAATTACTATTAGTGTGAGGCACATTCAAAATTCATCACACGCCTCACATCACAAAATGGAAGAACTTTTTTTATTACTGTTGGTAAAGTATCGTTTTGGTATCGAAATCACATTACTACACGAAGTATCTGTATCGAAGTCCAAATTCTGGTATCGTGACATCCCTACTGCTGTAGAATATCCTGTTGCCTGCCAGCACCACTCTTGTCCCTGGCCTGTGTTTGATATGGGTTGAGCTGCAGTACCAGGCACAACCCATGAATGAGCTGGTGTTCCTTCTGAAAAAAAAAGCAGACCCTTTTTTCTTTTTTGTTACGTTTTTATTCAATTTAATGCAAGAAAACTAATGAAACATTTTCAACATCACAATAGTTACAATTGAATAAGGGCCTGTTCACATCAGCGTTGGCTTTCCGTTCCAGGGTTCCGTCTGAGGTTTCCGTCGGGTGAACCCCGCAACGGAAAGTCAAACTGAAACCACAGCTTCCGTTTCCGTCACTATTGGTATCAATGGTGACGGAAACATTGCTAATGGTTTCCGTTCGTCACCATTCCGGCAGGTTTACATTTTACAGACTGAATCAATAGCGCAGTCGACTCCGCTATTGATTCCGTCGGAAACCTGCCGGAATGGTGACGAACGGAAATCATTAGCAATATTTCTGTCACCATTGATGCCAATAGTGACGGAAACGGAAGCTGTGGTTTCAGTTTGACTTTCCGTTGCGGGGTTCACCTGATGGAAACCTCCAACGGAACCCCTAACGGAAAGCGAATGGTGATGTGATCAGGCCCTAACAGAATACTGTGGCTAAGTGTTGCGACTATTATGACCGTTTGTTTTTTTTAAATCTTGTGCGACCGCTAACAACTTTCATACTTTTTGCTTATCGATTGTCCACATATTAAAAGACCTGCTAATAGTACTTTAGGTACATATGTTGTCTTCATTTGATCTGTTGTTACAATCTAAAATGTGATGAAAGCATATGATTTGAAGGTTAATAGGTGTTTAACCTTGAAAGTGAATGTATTTTCATTTAGCATAGAAGTTGTGGCAAAAACTGAAAATACAGCTTATGGCCAGTGTTATGGATTTCATTCTCGCAGTTTCACTTTTCTGAATGGTCTACTTCATAAATCCTCTGCTCTACCTTCCCTTAGCCAATTTAGAGTCTACATTGGAAATACTCCTATTGCCAACCGCTGCACTTGGATTATTTTCCACATGACTATGTAGTATGGTTGCCTGGTTGTCATTGCCAGCAGAGTTTTAGCTGTGGCCTTCAATAGGACAGCATGGGAATCTCTGGAACAGTACCATTGTAGGCAAGTGAAACTTTGGGGCATGCAGATGTCCATAACCCCCGGCCAAAACATTGATTTTTCGGATTTCTAAAGTAAAAACACCATGTTGTGAGTACACCATTCTTATATTATCTCAGTTACACCTAAGGCCCTGTTCACACAGACGTTTTTTTGCGGAAAACCGCACCAAAAAAACGCCAATAGTGCCTCCCATTGATTTCAGGCGAAAAAGCATTGTCATGCCCTTTCTGCGGTCGTTTCCGTCTCTAACCTCCTATTTGACATTAATGGGAGGCAGAGAAAGTGATTTTCGTGGTGTTTTTTTGCCTGCAGAGCTCAATGGCCGTGGCCTAAAAACGTGAAAAACGCAGCAAAGAGTGCAGGCAGGTAAAAATTTGCCTCAAAATTCCTTCAGGAATTATGAGGCAGAGGATTTATCTGCCTGCAAAAAAACTCAGTGTATAACAGGGCCTAAAGTTTTAGTGATACGCACTAGGAAGTGTATAAAAAATATTATATTATTTTTCCTCTTGTGACTGAAATGACAAATATTGAAATAAATGCTTTTACAGACTTTAATTTTCAGTTCACCAACCGTTTAATTCTCTGAAAAAAATGTCATTCTGATGCATTGCACAAATTGCTTTTACTTAGAACTTTATACTTGTTTTATTTTTACAGTTGGGATGAGAGCAGTTCCATAAGCAGCGGCCTGAGTGATGCTTCTGGAAATCTTAGTTCAGAGGAATGCAATGCCAGTTCTTCTCTTACCTCTTTACCATCCACGCCAACTGCATCGCGACGAAGCTCAACTATTGCTGTAAGAACTAAGGGGAGAGCGGAGATGTCTGTCTTTATAATAGTTACAGTATTACATATTTGCCGTTGTTTAGGGGCATTACCGTACATTCATTTTACAATTTGTAGGTAAAAAATATCACTCCCTGAAGCAATAAGTTAACTATTTAAAGAGTAGCAACAAGCTTTAAGGGGTTATCTAGTTTAGAAAAATCTATTTTCATACATCCTATTCGGGAATTCTGAATTGATAGAGAGGGGAGTCCCCTCTACAGGATCTTCATCTCTTGGCCAGAGTGGAGAGCGGTTGCAAAAAGTGCCTTTTGCTTTGGAGGAAAAGTAAATATTAATAATAATTAACTCCTTAGCGACCTGTGACGTAATTGTACGTCACAGCTGCCGAGGCGGAGTATGGAGCAGGCTGTGACCAAAATTGTACCAATGAAAACTACAGCTCGCCCTGTAAAAAAAAGTCTTCAAACCACTCCATTGACGAAAAAAAATATAAAAATGTATGGTTTCAGAATATACACGTCATTGGAAGGGTCACCTTCCCGCATTATGGTGTGCATATATACAAGCTGTGCCCGCACGATCGTCGCAGGACCCCGGCTGCAACGCCTGTGATTGAAGAAACCGTCAATCCCAGCCATTTAACCGCTTAAATACCACGGTTAATAGTGACCGCGGCATTTAAATCTTTTGACAGAAGAAGGGGGCTCCCTCTGTCACCCATCGGCAACACGTGAACGCAAACTCTGCCCAGAAGCATGGCCTAATAGATTGCCTGTTTTACACTGACCGGCAATAATTCTTTGGTATATACTAAGTATGCCAAAGCATTATATAAGCAATCAGAAGATTGCATGGTGAAGTCCCCTAGTAGGACTAAAGTTTTTTTTTACAAAAAACGTTAAATAAAGTTTCTGAAAAGATAAAAAAAAGGTGAACAGTAAAATTAAAACCAGTGGTTTTATTTAATAAAAGTGTAAAAAAAAAAACATGAAAAGTACACATATATGGTATCGCCGTGATCGTAACGAAAATAAAGTTAACAAATCAATTCAACCGCATGGTGTACGCTGTACAAAAAAAAGAACGCCAAAATCACAGTTTTTTTCTCCATACCCCTTAAAAAAATAAAAGTTAATCAATAAGTCCCGTGTACCCCAAAATAGTAGTGATAAAAACGACACCTCATCCCATTAAAAACAAGCCCTCACATGGTGATATCAAAAGAAAACTAATAAAGTTACGGATCTTGGAATGTGATGATGCAAAAATGTATTATTTATTATAGGTTTTTTTATTGTGCAAACGTAGTAAAACGTAAAATACCTATATGTCTGGTATCGCCGTAATCGTGCCGCCCAATAGAATAAAGGTAACATGTTATTTATGCCACATAGTGAACAACATAAATTTAAAACGCGAAAAGCAATGCTGGAATAGCGTTTGATTGTTTTTTTTTGTTTGTTTTTTTTCTATTCCCTTCCCAAAAAAAAGTTTAATAAAAGTTAAAGTGTAGCTAAATGTTTGACAAACTTGTGACATGTCATAGTGACATGTCAGAAGTTTGGATTGGTGGGGATCCCAGCACTGAGACCCCCACCAATCGGTAGAACGAAGCAGCTGAAGCGCTCGTGTGAGCGCTCAGCCGCTACGCGTCCGCTCGGCTTTTTCTGGAAAGCCGATGTATCGGAGTACAGGCTCATAAGCTTTCTATTTAGTCCGTACACAATACATTTATTTCTGGAAAAAGCCGAACTGACAGGAAGTGGCTGAGCGCTCACACGAGTGCTTCAGCTGCTTTATTCTAGTGATTGGTGGGGGGGTCTCCGTTCTTGGTCCCCCACCAATCCAAACTTCTGACATGTCACTATGACATGTCAGAAGTTTTTCAAACGCTTAGCTACACTTTAATCAATATAATATATGCACCAAAAATGGTGGCATTAAAAAATACAACTCGTCCCTCAAAAAACAAGCCCTCATACGGCTATGTTGACGGAAAAATAAAAAAGTTGTAACTCTTGGAATGTGAAGATGAGAAAAATAAATAAGACTGCTTAGTCACTAAGGCCAAAATAGGCCTTGTCGTTAAGGGGTTAAGTAGTGATATTAAAAATCAACTCGTCCCGCAAAAACCAACCCCCCTACGGCTATGTTGACAGAGCCAAGGGATAAAAAAAAGAGACACACATTTTTTGACAATATTTTTGACGCGGAAACCGCACCGCAAAAAAAGGGCCGAAAATGCCACCCATTGATTTCAATGGGAGGTGGAGGCGTTTTATTCCTTACGAGCAGAAAAAACCGCCTCGCGGGAAAAAGAAGGGTCATGCCCTATCTTCGGGCGTTTACGCCTCTGACCTCCCATTGACATCAATGGGAGGCAGAGAAAGCGTATTTTGCGGCGTTTTATGCCCGCATCACTCAATGGCCGCTGGCGCATAACTCCGCAAAAATCGGCGTGCAGGCAGAAGAAAATTTTCCTCCTGCAAAAAACTGTGTGAACCCAGCCTAAATATACCCCTCCTCTTACTTTTTATTTTTCTCATTTATGTAGTGCCAACGTAATTCACTGCGCTGTACATACCTTTTAGCTAGGGAGTAATATACAATTTGCGCTAATTCAAATGAATTGTTAATAGATCTATTTGATGTTCATATAGCAATGCTCCCATGAATAAATAGGACGTTTTGTGCATTATTTGTCTATTGATGTGTGTAATCGAAAGGAGTATATATTAGATTGATGATCAAACTGGGTGACAGAGGCAGTGTATTGTACCTTCAAACAAACAAAAGCTTGTTCAAGCCTGCTAGGGGGACTAAAAAGAAAAAGGTAAAAAATAGTTAAATACAATTTTTAATAATGTACAAAAAAATGATTCATATTTTCTCAATGGGAAGGTGAACATGGTGAAACCATTTCCGCATCCGTCTGGGATAAGGCCTTTTTGTTATCACAGAAGATCTCTTATCCAGTAGGATTCAGGAGAAAAGATATCAAATACTTAACAGGTGGTTACAAGACTCCAGTCTGACTGCATTCAGTTTTTCCTCCCTAGTCTGATGTGTGCTGGAGATGTGGACATGGTAGGGGCATTATGAAGCATATTTGTGGGAGCTTTTCTAAACTTAACCCCTTCAGGACCCAGCCTGTTTTGGCCTTCAGGACACAGCCGATTTTTTCAAATCTGACGTGTTATTTTATGCGGTAATAACGTTGGAATGCTTTTACCTATCCAAGCGATTCTGAGATTTTTTTTCTCGTGACATGTTGTACTTTATGTTAGTGAAAAAATGTTGTCGATAATTTTGGTATTTATTTCTGAAAAACACCACAATTTAGAAAAAAATTTAATTTTTCTAAATTTAAACGTATCTGCTTGTAAAACAGATAGTAATACCACACAAAATAGTTACTAGTTTACATTTCCCCTATGTCTACTTTATGTTTGCATCGTTTTTAGAACGGCCTTTTATTTTTCTAGGACGTTACAAGGCTTAGAACTTTAGCAGCAATTTCTCATATTTTAAAGAAAATTTCAAAAGGCTATTTTTTCAGCGACCAGTTCAGTCCTGAGGTGGCTTTGAGGGCCTTATATATTAGAAAATGCCCAGAAGTTACCCGATTTTGAAAACTGCACCCCTCAAGGTATTCGAATCAGCATTCACAAAGTGTTTTAACGTTTTAGGCGTTTCACAGGAATTAAAGCAAAGTAGAGGTGAAATTTATTTATTACTTTTTTTTGCTGAAATTCATTTCTAATACATTTTTTTTTGTAACACAGAAGGTTTTACCAGAGAAATGCAACTCAACATTTATTGCCCAGATTCTGCAGTTTTTAGAAATATCCCACATGTGGCCCTAGTGTTTTGGGCCTCCTTTTTTTTAGAATATATTTTAGCCACCTTGTCAGGTTTGAAGAGGTCTTGTGGTGCCAAAACAGTAGAAACAGCCCAAAAGTTACCCCATTTTGGAAACTACACCCCTCAAGGAATTTATCTAGGTGTATAGGTGGCATTTTGACCCCACAGGTTTTTCGCTAAATTTGTTAGAATTAGTCTGCAAAAATGAAAATCTACTTCTTTTCTGAAAAAACATAGAAATGTTTAATATTTACAAGAAATAATAAAGAAAATGCACCCCGACATTTGTAAAGCAATGTCTCCCGATTACGCCAATATCCCATATGTGGTAATAAACTGCTGATTGGACCCAGAGCAGGGCTCAGAATGGAAGAAGCGCCATTTGGATTTTGGAGCACGGATTTTGCTGGTTTGGTTTTCGGTTCCATGTCGCGTTTGCAACACCCTGGAGGGACCAAAACAGGGGAAACTGTAATGGTGGGGGGGTAGGGAAACGGACAAGTGAGCCCTAATCTACCCGCCACTCTGTCCCTGCCTACTTGCAACGACCCGCCCTAGGCGACGGGGTACAACTGGGCGGCGGTCCCTGCGCTCAGTAAGTGCATGACAAACACGACAAACAAACAAGGGAATACAAGCAAGGGAAATGGGCAGTTGCTCGCGGAAACACCGTGAGCAACAGAGAAGTGAACGAGCCGAGTCAAGCCAGGAGAGTGCGAGGTACAAAGCGAAAAGCAGAAGAGTAGTCGGTAAGCCGGGGTCTGTATGGAGCAGGATCAAAAAGTAGCAGGAGCTGTAGCTGAGCCAGGAAACCTCAAGGAAAGAATTCACAAGCACAGATGGACAGGAAGAGCAGGCTTAAATAGACCGAGGGCGGGAGCTAGCTGAGTCTGGCCAGGTTGCGATAGGCTCTCCCACTCCTAAGCCTGCCAGCCTGAGTGGAGGAAGCTGGTGTCTGTCTCAGGGATGTACACTCAGGTGTTGACTGATTAATTCTGGGAATTAACCCCGAAGCAGTGCCTGGCAGATCCTTTACAGAAACCCTCCAAAAGTGACCCCATTTTGGAAACTACACCTATCAAGGAATTTATCTAGGGGTATAGTTAGCATTTTGACTACACAGGTTTTTTTCTAAATATATTGGAATTAGTCTGTAAAAATGAAAATCTTTTTTTCTGAAAAAGCATAGAAATGTAAAATTTTTACAAGGAATAAATGAAAAAATGAATCACAACATTTGTAAAGCATTTTCTCCTGATTACGACAATACCCCATATGTGGTAATAAACTGCTGATTGGACCCATGGCAGCGCTCAGAAGGGAAGGAGGGCCATTTGGATTTTGGAGCACGGATTTTGCTGGATTGTTTTTCGGTTCCATGCCGCCTTTGCAATGCCCTGGAGGGACCAAAACAGTGGAAACCCCCCAAGTTACCCCATTTTGGAAACACCCCTCAAGGAATTTTTCTAGGGGTATAGTGAGCATTTAGACTCCACGGGTCTTTTGCAGAATTTATTAGAATAAGGGGGAGAAAATTAATATCACAAATTTTTTCCACTAAAATGTTGCATTTTCTAATTTTCACAAGGGATAAAGGAGAAATAAACAACCAATTTTTGTAAAGCAAATTCTCCCGAGTACGGAAATACCCCACATGGGGTCAAAAGTTTTTTTCATTAGAAATGAATTAACCCTTTCAGGACTGATCAATTTTTTGCGATGAATACCTATATAGAACCAGACCTAACGATAAACGTTATAGTAAACGTCCACACATATCAAGGAAAAACAGACAATAAATACCTATAACTGTATGTGAAGACAAATCAAATCTCCCAAAAGGGAAAAATAATGACACCAAGTACAGTAAGTAACTTGCAAAAAATAGAAATTCTTTATTACAATATACATAAGAACATATTGGCCATCAGGACCTAAAAACCACAGACAATTAAAATATACAATGTGGAGAACATGAGGCTACTCAGAATGGCCTATATTCAACATTCAATAATACCAGACAGGGTCATTATGACAGTCATGCTATAAATGTACAGTACAAGGATAACCGACACCACAAAATGTGTCTCCAAAAAGCATGCTGAAACAGAACAATGTAATACAGACCCTGTAAAAAATAGTATACACGAGAGACTTGTAGCTAACACTGAAATCTCAGTGTAAATAAAGTGGTATAGAGACCAGGGTATCACCAAAAATCAGAGTAGGTCCCAGAAGCCATACCAACCCGTGTATTGCATATCAAGCCAAAAATGAGCTCCACAGCAAGAGCCCCTAGAGCTCCACAGCAAGAGCTTTCTTATTTTCGTTTTTCCCTTCCCACCTTCCAAGAGCCATAACTTTTTTCTTTTTCCGTCAGTAGAGTTATGTGAGGGCTTATTTCTTGCGGGAGGAATTGTAGTTTCTATTGACACCATTTAAAGTGCCATAAAAAGTACTGGGAAACTGAAAAAAAAATAGGAAAATATAGTAATATAGGAAAAAAATTCTGATTCCATTTTTTGGGGTTTTCGGTTTTTACAGATTTCGCCGTGCGGTAAAAACGAAAACTACAACGATTTTTGCGGTTTAAACTATTTACGTTTTTTACGGTGTTCATCGTGCGAGTTAAATAATGGTATATTGTAATAGTTCGGCCTTTTACGGACGTAGCGATACCAATTTTTTTTTTTTTTACATTACTTTAGAAAAAAATGGGAAAAGGTTTTTTTTTTTAAACTTTAAACTTTTTTCATAACTTTAATTCTTCTACACATTTTATTAGTTCCCTTAGGGGACTTGTACCAGCGATCATTGGATCGCTGGTACAATATACTGCAATACTAATGTATTGCAGTATATTGATATTTTTACAGGCTTCTGTAACCGCACGATCGCTGTTCCTGTCCGTTAGTGCTGGGTGTCAGCTGTACTACACTGCCGACACCCGCAGCGTATGGATGGATACATCAACCCCCGCACCATGACGTGCTATTAAGTCATAGTGCGCAAAGGAGTTAATGCACAGCGGATGGTGTGAATATTGCAATTTTCCACTGATATGCCATTTTAGTGCATAATATGTTGTGCCCAGTTTGTGCCACTGAAGACAAATACCTCATAAAACGTTAAACGGGTTCTCCTGGGTATTGGCGATGCCATATAGGTGGACGCAAACTGCTGTTTGGGCACGCTGCAGGGCTCAGAAGGGAGGGACGCCATTTGGCTTTTGGAGCGCAGATTTTGCTTGGTAGTTTTTCTGTTTTGGGTTTCTCTGGTATTTCAGTTTATAATGTGTGGAAAACATCAGGGCATAATAAGAGGGTATAATAATGCGGTAAATAAATAATAATTCATAGATGTGTGGCCGGTGTCGCACTGATAAATGGTGTCGGATGTTACCCGCTTTTAGAAAACACTGCACATTTTGCATCGCCATATTCTGAGAGCCAGAACTTCTTTATTTTCTCACCACCGGAGCTGTGTAAGGGCTTATTTTTTGCGGGACAATCTGTAGTTTTCATTGGTACCATTTCGGGGTACATGCGATTTTTTTGATAACTTTCTATTAAAAAAAATTTCAAGCCGGGTGACCAAAAACAAGCAATTCTGACAATGTTTTTTATTTTATTTTTTGCGGCGTTCACCGTGCACTATAAATTACAATTTTACATTATTCTGCAG
This sequence comes from Rhinoderma darwinii, assembly GCF_050947455.1. Lineage (NCBI taxonomy): Eukaryota > Metazoa > Chordata > Amphibia > Anura > Rhinodermatidae > Rhinoderma > Rhinoderma darwinii. The sequence goes on along the minus strand of NC_134688.1, from coordinate 324,011,468 downwards.
GTCGATACGATTATGGCGATACCATATGTATATAGGTTTTTTTTATGTTTTGCAGCGTTTGCGCAATAAAAACACCTTTTTATAAAATAATTTATTTTCTGTCACCATATTCTGAGAGCCGTAACTTTTTTATTTTTAAGTCAAAAAAGTTGTGTGAGGGCTTGTTTTTTGCGGGACGGGTTGTAGTTTTTATCGGTACTATTTTCGAGTACATGCGACTTTTTGATCACTTTTTATTCTCTATTTTGGGAGGGGTGGTGACCAAAAAATAGCAACTCTGGTGTCGTTTTTTTATTGATTTATTTTTGGGGTGTTCGTTGTGCGGGAAAAAATAATACTACAGTTTTATAGTTGGGGTCGTTACGAGCGCGGTGATACCAGATATGTGTACTTTTTTTAATGTGTTCATTTTTTTCCTATAATGAAAGTCTTATTATAGGAAAAAAATGCAGTGTTTGTTTATATAACTTCTAACTTTTATTTTTACACTTTTTTAAAACATTTTTATTACTTTTTTTTTACTTTTTTCACTTGTCCCACTAGGGGACATTTAGACTTGCAGCTCTGATCGCTGCTGGATTACATTACCTACGTAGTGTAATGCATTCTAACTGTCATTGTGACGTGACAGTCACACTGACAGGAAGCCTCGGAGGACCGGCCGGAGGCTTCCGTACATTGCAACCCGGAGATCATTGTCTGGCCTCCGATTGCCACGACAAGCATCGGCAGCCCCCACAATCACTTTGTGGGGGCTGCCGATGTGCTTCAAACCTTTTAAATGTGGCGAACGCAATCTGTCGCCGCATTTATGGGGTTAATTGACTAAATCGGCATCGATGGTCCGCTGACCGGCAAGGCTGGAGTGTCAGCTGTCGGGGCAGCTGACCTCCCGATTCCCGGACACTGTCTGTTGGGACAGTGTGCGCCGGGAACTACTCCGCAACTGTACGTCCTGATGCGGGAAGCAACCACTCTGCAGGACATACTTTTGCGGAGCAGCGCGGGAAGAGGTTAAACAAGGACCGAACGTCCTCCCAGAGTGGTCTAATTATAGTTTCTCTATGGATGTACTTTTTTCTCTATAAATGGCTTTACTACCTATTTCTACCAGGTCGTATAAAAGTGGTCAAATGTAACCTACTCAGATACTTTTTAATAGTTATTCACATGATAATTTGAAGAGCTTGAAAATTAATACACACGTGGACTATAACCCAATTGGTCACTAAATTTAATTGCATTATGTGAATAGAAGATATGATACCTATTGAGACTATTTCCTATTCTAAATTTTAACCCAATGGACCCCGTGGTTAAAATTCCGAGACTCGTCGGCCAGGGGCGTCGCTAACACCGGGCCCCCAATCTTTGGCCCGGTGCCCCAGATCCCCGGGCGACTGCCACATTCATTGGTGCAGCTGTAGGGGTCGCAGTTGCGACCGGCCCCGAAGCCAAGGGGGCCATGGCCCCCTGCACCACATCTATAAAAAGGTTACTATAGTAACTGGTGCTGTTGTAATAAAATACACAGGTCCCTGTTACTATAGTGATGACACTATACTTACCCTACTCCTTCCCGAGCGCAGCGGAAGTCCTGACATCGCACCTTATGACGTCACGACGCTGAATGGTGTCAGGAAATCCGTTGCACCTGGAGCTGAAGAGAAGGGTAAGTGTAGCATTACGGTTTACTGGCGTAGACGGCTTTGTTGACTCTGGACTTGATATAGCACAGTGGACCAACACTGTTGCTCAGTGGTCCAAAGTCTTGTTTTCAGATGAAAGTAAATTCTGCATTTCTTTGGAAATCAAAGACCTAGAGTCTGAAGGAAGAATGGAGAGGCACTCAATCCAAGTTGCTTGCGGTCCAGTGTGAAGTTTCCACAGTCAGTGATGGTTTGGGGAGCCATGTCATCTGCTAGTGTTGGTCCACTGTATTATATGAAGTCCAGAGTTAAAGCAGCCGTCTACCCGGAAATGTTAGAGCACTACTCTCTGCTGACAAGCTTAATGGAGATGCTTATTTCATTTTCCAGCAGGACTTGGCACCTGCCGACACTGCCAAAAGTTCCAATACCTGGTTTAATAACCACAGTATCACTGTGCTTGATTGGCCAGCAAACTCGCCTGAGCTAAACCCCATACAGAATCTATGGAGTATTGTCAAGAAGAAGCTGAGACGCCAGACCCAACAATGCAGACGAGCTGAAGGCCGCTATCAAAGCAAAATGGGCTTCCATAACACCTCAGCAGTCGACAGGTTGATCGGCCCCATGCCACACCGCATTGATACAGTAATTCATGCAAAAGTAGCCCCGACCAAGTATTGAGTGCATATACTGTACATAATTTTCAGTAGGACTGTCACAAAATTTTGGGTTTTCTTTAACTGTAAGGGCCTGTTCACATCAGCGTTGGCTTTCCGTCCTGGGGTTCCATCGGAGGTTTCCGTTGGGTGAACCCCGCAACGGAAAGTCAAACTGAAACCACAGCTTCCGTTTCCGTCACCATTGATATCAATGGTGACAGAAACATTGCTAATGGTTTCCGTTCGTCACCATTCTGGCAGGTTTCCGTTTTAACGACGGAATCAATAGTGACGTAAACAGAAGCTGTGGTTTCAGTTTGACTGTCCGTTGCTGGGTTCACCCGACGGAAACCTCCAACGGAACCCCGAACGGAAAGCCAACGCTGATGTGAACAGGCCCTTAGGGTGCGTCCACATATATCAGTTGCATCAGCATCAGTTTATTTGTCTCTCAAGTGATTACAACTGATGCAAAAACTGATGCAAAAATGTATACTTTGCCATCAGGCTTTTTCCCAATTTTTACTACAAAACCATCAGTTGTCGTTAGTTGTCATCAGTTTTTACCATCCGTTTTTAACATTAGTTTTTACCGCAATGGGCCATCAAAAAGGTAGTCATGGGTCTGAAAATTTGCCAATTGAGTGTTGCATAGTTTGTGATAGATTGGATACATGATAGATTTAGATACTTGTTGTGTAGCATGTCAGGGCTTTCCTTCTCTGCTCCGGCCTTGGCGCTACGCTAAAGTCTGACACACACATTGTAATGTTACGTGTGTCATATTCAGTGCAGCACCAAGGCCGGCGCCAAGAGAGAGAGCCCAGAAGGCAGCTGCTGTCCACTTACCTCAGATCAAATCTTCAAAGCAGCCATGGGAGCCTAAAACTAGCCATAACTTTAGGGAGTAGATAGTTTTTGGTGCCTTTACAGCTACCCAATACCACCCTGTATCTTCTACCCAGCCCAAATCACGCAGGGATCGAGTGTCGGCTGTTAAAAACAGCCATCTAGGTCAATTTTTGCAGCTGTTTTGCATTCGTTTTGTATCCGTTCTGTGTTTTCCGTTTTTTACAATTTTTTTAAAACAGATGAATTTCATGTGTAGATAATGAAAAACTGGATTATTTTACTGGTTTTTTTAACCCAATTATTATACCACCTGACTATGCCCCTGATGTACTCTTCCCAGCTTACATATGCCCCCCATTATAAATGGAAACACCAGCAATACTCAAACAAAACTACTACCAAGCAAATCCACGCTCCAAATGCCAAATGGTGCTCCCTCCCCTCTGAATCCTACAGCGTGCCCAAAAAGCTGTTTAGTTCCACATATATGGCATCACCATACCCCGGAAAACCCTTTTAACCATTTTTGGGACGTGTGTCCCTAGTGGCACAAGCTGGGCACAACATATTTGCCACTGAAATAGCATATCTAGGGAAAAATTTTAATTTTTACTCTCCACCATCCGCAGCGCAATCATTTGTGGAAAAGACCTGTGGGATGAAGATGCTCACCACACCTCTTAATAAATGCCTTGAGGGGTGCAGTTTCCATAATAGGGTCACTTCTCAGGGTTTTTTTTTTATTATTTCACATCAGAGCTCTGCAATTGTGAATCAATAGTTTGTAAATCGCAAAATGAATCAACTTTACATGGTGCTCTTTCACTCCCTAGCCCTGTCAAATGTCCAGGCAAAAGATTAGGACCACATGTAGGGTGTTTCTAAAACCAGGAAACACAGCATAATAATTAGAGAGCTGTCTTGTTATGGTGGCACAAGCTGGACACCAAATATTAGCATATCTATGGAAATAATACAATTTTCACTCTGCAACATCGAGGAGTGCACACTAATTTCTGCAAAACACCTGCGGGGTTAACATGCCCACTACACCACTAGGTGAATACCTGGAGGGGTGTAGTTTCCAAAATGTGGTCACTTCTGGGGGGTTTCCACTGCTTTTGGTTGCACAGGGGCTTTGCAATTGCGACCGGAAACCAATCCAGTAAAATCTGCACTCCAAAATCCAAATGGCGATTGTTCCCTTCTGAGCCTTACTGTGTGCCCAAACAGCAGTTTATGACCACATATGGGGTATTGCCGTACTCGGGAGAAATTGCTTTACAAATGTTGGGGTTCTTTTTTTCCTTTTATTTGTTGTGAAAATGAAAAATTTTGAGGTAAAGCTACGTCTTATTGAAGAAAAGGGATTATTTTTATTTTCACTGTCTAATTCTAATAAATTCTATGAAACACCTGTGGGGTCAAAATGCTCACTACACCCCTAGATGAATTCCTCAAGGGGTGTAGTTTCCTAATTGGAGTCACTTTTTGGGTGTTTTCATTGTTTTGTCCCCTCAGGGGCTTTGCAAATGCGATATGGCCTCCGCAAACCATTCCCGCTAAATTTGAGCACCAAAAGCCAAATAGCGCTCTTTCCGTTCTGAGCCCTGCTGTGTGTCCAAACAGCCGTTTATGACCACATGTGGGGTATTGTTTTTCTCTGGAGAAATTGCTTTAAAAAGTTTGCTTTTTTTTTTCCATTAGTCCTTGTGAAAAAAAAATTGATTTTATTTTTTACGGCCTACTTTCAATAATTTCTGCAATGAAGATGTGGGGTCAAAATGCTCACTATATCCCTAGATAATTTCCTTGAGGTGTGTAGTTTGCCAAATGGGGCACTTTTGCAGAATTTCCACTGCTTTGGCACTACAAGAGCCCTTCAAACCTGACATGGTGCCTAAAATATATTCTAATAAAAAGAAGGCCCCAAAATGCTCTAGGTGTTCCTTTTCGTCTGGGGCCGGTGCTTTAGTCTATTACCACACGAGGACCACATGTGGGATATTTACTAAATCTGCAGGACCTGGGCAATAAATATTGAGTTGCATTTCTCTGGTAAAGCTTTCTGTGTTACAAAAAAATTGGATTAAAAATGAATTTCTACAAAAAAAAAGCAATGTTAAATACCTTTGTGTCAAAAAAGACAAAAGTATAGAAGGTATGATACCTTTATTGGCTAACCATTAAAGTTCTATATGCAAGTTCTATATGCTTTCAGAGCATAAACCTACAGGCCGTCCAGCATATCTGAGATGGAACAGCTTCCATCCGAGACACATAAAGAAATCCATAATCTACAGCCAGGCTCTGCGCTACATACGAATCTGTTCAGACAGTGAAGACAGAAAACAACACCTGCTATCACTGAGGAATACATTCTTACAACAGGGATACCATCCAAGGATTATAGATTATCAGATCTACAGAGCAACAAGAATTCCAAGGAGCAATCTTCTGGAGTACAAAAAGAAGGAAGACAACAGCAGGGTGCCCCTAGTGGTCATATACAACACACAAATGAACATCTTGAGGAAAATTGCTGCTGATCTCCAACCTGTATTCAACAAAGACAATAAACTGAAGGAAATATTCCCGGATTTACCTCTCCTTGCCTACAAACAGCCACCAAACCTAAGGAATCTCCTGGTCAGAAGTGCCCTCTCATCACCATCAGAGACTGGCACTTTTCCCTGCAACAGTAGAAAATGCAAGACCTGTACCAACATCGTGTCATCAAACACCATCCACATCCCAAACACGCAGCAGGACTATAAAATCACTGGCTCGTTCTCCTGTACATCCTCCAATGTAGTGTACATTATACTGTGTACAAGGTGCATCAATAAAGGAATCTACATTGGAGAAACCATACAAAAACTACAAACCAGGATGAATCTTCACAGACATACAATAAAACAGGAGGTGGATACACCCGTGGGAAAACACTTCTCTGGACCTGATCACAGTTTGGCAGATTTAAAAGTCTAAATACTAAAGGGTCATTTTAAAAACAACAGAGAGAGAAAAATTTGGGAATTCAAGATGATGATAAATTTCCAGTCATTGACACAAGGCCTCAATCTAACACCAGGATTTATGAGCCACTACATGGGCACACGTCACATCCCTCAACAGACTGACTCCAGATGCCTTAAATCCTAAGTCATCACCCCTATAACCTCAGTTTTATTGCCCCGGCTTATCTTAATGATGTATCACCTCATGTACTAATTGTCTTTGTGTAACATCTTAATGTTGTGCTTTTTTCTAATTCATTCATTTGTAAACTGCCTGAAGAAGGAGCCTCTGTGCTCTGAAAGCTTGCATATAGAACTTTAATGGTTAGCCAATAAAGGTATCATACGTTCTATACTTTTGTCTTTTTTGACACAAAGGTATTTAACATTGCATATTGTTTCTGGCTAACACGGTACTACACTATTTTTTACTGTACTTTACAAAAAAAAAAGAAATTTGGTAATTTCAACTCTGCTTTAATTCCTGTGAAAAATCTTAAGGATTAAGCAACTTTCTAAATGCTGTTTTGAATACTTTGATTGTTGAAGTTGTTAAAATGTGGTGACTTATTGGGGGTTTCTAATATTTAAGGCCCTCAAAGCCACTTCACAACGGAACTGGCCCCTGTAAAAATAGCCTTTTGAAATTGTCTTGAAATGTGAGAAATTGCTTCTAAAGTTCTAAGCCTTGTAACGTCTTGGAAAAATAAAAAGATGTTCAAAAAACATAAAAAATTAGCAAACATTTTGTGTGGTATAGCTGCCTGTCTTATAAATTTTTGCAATTTTTCGCTACATTAAGTCATTGGTCATAAAGTCCAATGTGTCACGACAAAATAAATCTCAGAATCGCTTGTATAGGTAAAAGCATTCCGAAGTTATTACCACATAAATTTAAACATGTCAATTTTGAAAAATGAGGCTCTGTCTGGAGGGTCAAAAGTGGCCAAAGAGGGAAGGGGTTAAATAACTACAATCCACACAAAAAAAAAAATACACAAATAAAAATTATTGCAATGCATTTTAGAATGAATACATCATCCTAATTCCTAAAAGCTTTTAACTTCGACGCTTGAAGGGGTTCTCAGTTTTGGACAACCATGCTTATTAAAGGGGCAACTAACTATAGGCAGATGACAAAGTGTTCCCCTGTTAAGCACACCAGTGATTAGCTGTAATCTCTGGGGAAACTTCGCCTCAAAAGGTTATATGTTAAATTCCAGACAGCACAGGTCCTCCAGAGCAAAAGACTCTCCCCTTTTAACGTGACTTTTCCTTTAAAGAGAACCTTTCACCTGCCCATACATGTGCAGTATGTAATAGGCAGGGCTGCACAAACTCTGGGGCACTTTTAAATAGTTTTTTTTCGTTATTTAGATATCATTGGCGTAATATTTGGTGCCTGATATTTTAATAACCCCCTGAACTGTCAATGGGGCGGTAATTGACAAGGTCGCTTTGACACTGTCCAATAAGCTACAAACAAGTGTCACAGCAAGAGCTAAAGAGAGGACATCGTGTGCGCGCGAGCCCGCAGCTCCACCACCACTTCGAAAAAAGGAGAAGAAGAATGTGAATTCTTCTTCTTCTGTTCCATGGCATCGAAGCTGTGTGCAAACGCGGGCACGCGCGCACACACACGCTCTCGGCAGACAAGGACGATAAGACTGATCTCTCGCAAGAGATCACACAGCCTTTTACTTGCCTGCCGGGACCTGAAGAGTGAGAGCGTGCACGCGCTTTTGCTGTTGACACTGTCCGTAGCTGATTGCACAGTGTCACAGCGATGTTACACGCCTCCTTGCCAATTACCACCCCATTCACAGTTCAGGGGGTTATTTACACATCGGGAGCCAAATATTACGGCACCGATATCTAAATAACGAAGGAGGCCAGGAAATAAATGTAAAGTGCCCCAGAGTTTGTGCAGCCCTGCCCATTACATGTTGCACTAAGCTCCACATGTATGGGCAGGTGAAAGGTTCTCTTTAAAGTGTAACAACATTTTTTAAAAACTTTTGACATGTCAGAAGTTTTGATCAGTGGAGTCTGAGCATTGAGACCCCACTAGTCACTAAAACGAAGCAGCAGAAGTGCTCGGGTGAGCGCGTGCCACTTCGATTCTGTTTGGCTTTCATTCGAGCAGTGAACGGGCTCAATAGAAAGTCTATGAGTCCATACACCGCTCACTCGGCCGAAAGTCGAGTCCCCCACCGATAAAAACTTCTGACATGTCCGTATGACATGATAAAAGTTTAGTTACAGTTTAAAGGCTGTGTACACCTTTAAAAACGTGTGTGTGTGTGTATATATATATATATATATATATATATATATATAAAATCCCAAAAAATGAAGAGGCAGCACTTGCTGCCTCTTAATTTTTTTGGATTTCATTAACAAGGGTTCCTAGCCTCAACCTAGGAGGCCTGCACCCACTGCTGCTGTGCTGATTTACTCTTTTTCTCATTATATATATATATATATATATATATATATATATATATATATATATAAAGATATCTATCAATGTGATTGGTGCAAGTTTTAACTACTTTTTATTGAAAATTATTTTTAATTTTTGAGATACAGCTGCTTCGTATCCTGTATACAGAGCAGCTGTATCTAGCGCTGAGACCTGAATCCATTAGGTCACCTATTATCAATCACTTCTAAGTTATGAACTTAGATTTGATCGGTAACAGCTCGATCCTGCAGGACCCGCCGACACGGAATCCGTCAGTCCCGCTGACCTGACACATACAGGATTCAGCGCTTTATACAGCTGCTCTTTATACAGGATACAAAGCAGCTGTATTTCAAAAAGTAAAAATAATTTTGAATAAAAAGTAATTAGAAAATTGCACCAATCACACTGAAACCCCTCCCCCTTGCAGTATAATAACTACTGAGGGTGGTATGGGGGATTATACTGCAAGGGGGTTCTGACTCTCACTGCTGTGTGGGGGAGCGATACTGCGCTCAGCTTCCTGCCCCCACTAATATAAGTGATCGTGGGGGTTTGTCTGAATATCTTACTGAGGGCTCTATAGAGCTGAGGGCTCTATGGAGCTGAATAATCCCCCCATAGAGACTTCACTAATTACTATACTGCAAGGTGGGGGTCTGGGCATCTAACTGACTGCTAAGGGCTCTAAAGGTGCGGATTCTGGTTGACCGTGAAAATCAATCAGGGGACTACCAGAAGTGTGTCTAAAACAACAGTTCACCGAACCCTACTGCATATTGGGCTCAGAAGCAGATGGATGGTCACAGCGCCTCTGCTTACAAAGGTGCATCGGAAATAAAGGCTTCAATTTGCACGGCAGTATCAGTTTTGGACCACCGATAATTGGCAAAGGATTGCCTGTCACGTTTTTTGATTTATCGAACGGATGGACGTTGGCGTGTCAGGTGAGAAACATCAGAGAACACCTATCCTGCAACCATTGCTGGAAGAACACAAGCTAGTGGCGGCAGCGTTATGGTCTGGGGAATTTTTTCATGGTATTCTCTGGGCCCACTTATCCATGTGGAAGGCACTCTGAACCGAAAAAAAGCCAAGGTCTGAACATGTAGGACCCCTAGATAGTGGTAATAGGGAGTTGGTCACAGGGGATCAAGAGAATGCAGAGTTACTAAATGTGTTCTTTAGCTCTGTATATACAGGGTGGGCCATTTATATGGATACACCTAAATAAAATGGGAATGGTTGGTGATATTAACTTCCTGTTTGTGGCACATTAGTATATGGGAGGGGGGAAACTTTTCAAGCTGGGTGTTGACCATGGCGGCCATTTTGAAGTCGGCCATTTTGTATCCAACTTTAGTTTTTTCAATGGGAAGAGGGTCATGTGACACATCAAACTTATCGAGAATTTCACAAGAAAAACAATGGTGATCTTGGCGATCAATGGTGTGCTTGGTTTTAACGTTACTTTATTCTTTCATGAGTTATTTACAAGATTCTGACCACTTATAAAATGTGTTCAAAGTGCTGCCCATTGTGTTGGATTGTCAATGCAACCCTCTTCTCCCACTCTTCACACACTGATAGCAACACCGCAGAAGAAATGCTAGCACAGGCTTCCAGTATCCGTAGTTTCAGTTGCTGCACATCTTGTATCTTCACAGACAATATACATACATAGACAATTGCCTTCAGATGACCCCAAAGATAAAAGTCTAAGGGGGTCAGATCGGGAGACCTAGGGGGCCATGCAAGTGGCCCACGACGACCAATCCACTTTCCAGAAGCTGGCACGTTCCCTGAGTTTTTCCAGTAAGATGGTGCACCACCACATTATGGGTGTCAGGTCCGAGCATTCCTAGATGAACAGTTTCCTGGAAAGTGGATTGGTCGTCGTGGGCCAGTTGAATGGCCCCCTAGGTCTCCCGATCTGACCCCCTTAGACTTTTATCTTTGGGGTCATCTGAAGGCAATTGTCTATGCTGTGAAGATACGAGATGTGCAGCAACTGAAACTACGGATAGTGGAAGCCTGTGCTAGCATTTCTTCTGCCAGTGCCAGTGCTGTTGATATATCAGTTGATATACTGAATTGGATGAATGTAGAGATGGTCCAAGCTATAGTAAACAAAATAAATGTACACAAGGCCCCGGGACCAGATAGGTTACACCCTAGAGTTCTTAACCCCTTAAGGACGCAGCCTTGTTTTGGCCTTAAGGCTCAGAGCCTATTTTTCAAATCGGACATATTTCACTTTATGTGGTAATAACGTCGGAATGCTTAAACCTATCCAAGCGATTCTGAGATTGTTTTCTCGTGACACATTGGGCTTTATGTTAGTGGTAAAATTTGGACGATATATTCAGTGTTTATTGGTGAAAAATGTCAAAATTTAGAGAAAATTTATAAAAAATAGCATTTTTCAGAATTTAAATGCATCTGCTTGTAAAACAGATGGTTATACCACCCAAAATAGTTACTAGTTCATATTTCCCATATGTCTACTTTAGATTGGCATCGTTTTTTGAACATTCCTTTATTTTTCTTGGACGTTACAAGGCTTAGAACATAAACAGCAATTTCTCATATTTTTCATAAAGTTTATTTAACCCTTCAGGCATTTCACAGAAATTAAAGCAAAGTAGAGGTGAAATTTGCAAATTTAATTTTTCTTGCTGAATTTCAATTGTATTCAATTTTTTTCTGTAACACAGAAGGTTTTACCAGAGAAACACTCCTAAATATGTATTGTCCAGATTCTGCAGTTTTTAGAAATGTCCCACATGTGGCTCTAGTGCACTCATGGACTAAAACACAAGCCCCAGAAGCAGAGAAGCACCTAGTACATTTTGAGGCCTCGTTTTTATTAGAATATATTTTAGGCCGCATGCCAGGTTTGAGGAGGTGTTGAGGTGCCAAAACAGTAGGAATCCCACAAAAGTGACCCCCATTTCGGAAACTACACCCCTCAAGGAATTAATTTATGGTTGTTGTTACCATTTTGACCCCACAGTTTTTACATAGCACGTATTTGAATTGGGCTGTGAAATTAAAAAAAATTCATTTTTTCCAATAAAATGTAATTTTTGATCAAAATTTCTTATTTTCACATCGAAAAAAATACCCAATTTTGTTGCCCAATTTCTCCTGAGTGCAGCAATACCCCATTTGTGGCGATAAACGGCCGTTTGGGCCATGGGTGGCCTCAGAAGGAAGGAGCGCTGTGTGTTCTTTGGAGTGCAGATTTTGCTGGATTAGTTTTCGGGTGCCATGTCGCATTTGCAGAGCCCCAGAGGCATCAAAGCAATGAAAACCAACCAGAAGTGACCCCATTTTGGAAACTACACCCCTCAAGGAATTCATTTATTGGTGTTGTGACCATTTTGACCCCATAGTTTGTTCACATAAATTATTTGAATTGGGCTGGGAATTCAAACAAAATAAATTTTTTCCAATAATATGTAGTTTTGGCTGAAAATTTCTTATTTTACAAGAAATAAAATACACCATTTTGTTGCCCAATTTGTCCTGAGTGCGGCAATACCCAATTTGTGGTGATAAACGAATGTTTGGGCCCATGGGAGGGCTCAGAAGGAAAGGACCACCATTTGGCATACTGGGGATTTTCTGGTGCGACGTCATGTATGCAGAAGCCCCTGAGGTACCAGTACAGTTGAAACCCCCAAGAAGTGACCCCGTTTTAAAAACTACACCCCTTAAGGCATTTTTCTAGAGGTGTAGTGAGCATTTTTACCGGAGACATACACCCTATAAACTGTAATGTGGGTTCTCACGGATATGGCAATAACCTCAATGTGGCTGTTATCAGCTGCCTGGGCACACGGCAGGGCTCAGAAGGGAAAAATGAGGAGGGATAAGCTGTGCGGAGTGCATCAGGGTAAGTAAAATCGGGGTCGATTAAAAATCAAGGGATGTATGATACATTTTGAAGCACTCTATCATACGGAACCTTCGTTTTTCGGGACACATGTCACATTGATATATTTTGTCCTCCCTTATCCCCCTCTTATAGCAGACTTTGCACCTCTTTTGACTTTTTCCCTTCTTTCCAGTTTGGGGAACTTCTCCTGGAAAGTGTTGCCCTGGTACGATGCATGTGGCCCCGCTTCCAGAAGTACTGGGTGCCCCCCTTCTTGGTCCCTAAAAATTAGTTTCTTCATAACCACCTCTTGAAATTCCAGGAAAGCTCCCGTCTGGCCTGCACATCGACGTAGCACGTACACATTGTACAATGCCATCTGTATGATGTGCACGGCCAGCTTCTTATACCACACCGCATGGCGCTGTAGGGCTTCAGGACTTGATCTCACAAGTCCACCCCTCCCATGTACCTATTGTAGTCCAGGATGCAGTCTGGTTTGGGGGTCTCTGTACTGGTACCTCGTACAGGTACATGGGTACTGGTGTGGCATCTCTCTTGTCTTGTACTTGACACACAATATGTTGCTGCTAGATTGTGCCCTGCTGTCAGCCCTTCTGAGTGTTTGCCCAAGCAGAGTCTTAGGGAGGCCTCTCAGATTTCTTCTAGCAGTGCCGCATGCCGCAGTACTTCTGGAAGCGATGCAATTGAAGAGTGGGACGCTGGTATAAAAATTATCCAGGTAGAGTTGGTAACCCTGGTCCAGCAGTGGGTGCACCAAATCCCACACAATTTTTGCATTAACTCCCAGTAAGAGGGGGCATTCTGGGGGCTGAGCACTGGTGTCCTTCCCTTCATATATCCTAAATTTGTAGGTACACCCTGATGCACTCTCGCACAGCTTATACATCTTCACACCATACCTTGCCCTCCTACCCGGCAGGTACTGGCGGAATTGAATCCTCCCTTTAAAATGTACCAAGGACACATCAATAGAAATACACTTCTCGGGGGTGCATTCTTGGGAAAACCGTGCACTGACACGGTCTAATAGGGGTCTCCCTTTATACAAACGGTCAAAACTGGGGTCGTCTTGGAGTAGGCAATGCTCATTAGGAGAAGCGAAGTATTGCCACGTTTTTATTTATTTTTTAGGTTCCAGTTCAGTTCTGAAGTTGCTTTGAGGGGCCTATATATTAGACACCCCCATCAAACACCCCATTTTAGAAACTAGACACCTCAAAGTATTTACAACAGCATTTAGAAAGTTTATGAACCCTTTAGGTGTTTCACAGGAATTTAGAGCAAAGTAGAGGTGAAATGTACATATTTATTTTTGTCAGAAAATCCTTTTTATACCCTTTTATACCATTTTTTTTCTACAACACAAAAGGTTTTACCAGAGAAACGCAACTCCATATTTATTGCCCAGATTCTGCAGTTTTGAGAAATATCCCACATGTGGCCCTAGTGCGGTATTGGACTGAAGCACCGGCCTCAGAAGCAAAGGAGCACCTAGTGGATTTTGAGGCCTCTTTTTTTATTTGGCACCATGTCCGGTTTGAAGAGGTCATGTGGTGCCAAAACAGTGGAAACCCCCCAAAAGTGACCCCATTTTGGAAACTAGACCCCTTGAGGAATTCATTGTAGTTTTCTTGGGGTGCATGCGGCTTCTTGATCCGTTTTTATTCTATTTTTAGGTGGCGTGGTGACTAAAAAACAGCAGTTCTACTACTGTTTTTTTATTCTATTTTTTTTTACAGCGTTCACCGTGCGCTATAAATGACATATTCACTTTATTCTGCGGAGCGATACGGTTACAGCGATACCATATGTTTATTGTTTTTTTATGTCTTATGGCGTTTGCACAATAAAATAAGTTTTGTAAAAAATCATTGACTTTTTGTGTTGCCTTATTCTAAGAGCCATAACTTTTTTATTTTTCCACCAATAAAGTCGTGCGAGGACTTATTTTTTGCATAACGAACTGTAGTTTCGATCAGTTTCAATTTTTAGGTACATGCGACTTTTTGATCTCTTTTTATTCCATTTTTTGGGATGTGAAGTGACCAAACAATTGTGATTCTGGTACGGTTTATTATTATTTTCTTTTACGGCGTTTACCGTGCGGGATAAATAACGAAATAATTTTGTAGTTCAGGCCGTTACGGATGCGGCGATACCAATTATGTATAGTTTATTTGTTTATTTATCTATTTTTATTAATAATAAAGGACTGATAAGGGAAAAAGGGGGATTTTTACTTTTATTACTTTTAAAACTTTTATTTTCTTATTTTTACACATCTCTTTTTTACTTTGTCCCACTAGGGGACTTGAGGGCAGGAGGCTCTGATCGCTATTCTAATACACTGCACTACATGCGTAGTGCAGTGTATTAGAGCTGTCAGCTACTCACTGACATCAAGCATAGTGGGTCCTGACTTCGTCAGGACCCACTAGGCTTCCGTCGATGGCATAGCCGGACGCCATTGTTTGGTGTTCGGTTGCCATAGTTACAATCGCCGGCTGCTATCGTGTAGCAGGCCGGCAATTGTAGCTTAACCCCTAAAAAGCCGCAATCTCTATTGAACGCGGCTTTTAAGGGGTTAATCAGCGGGGACACAGTGATCGGTCCCAGCTGTAGGAGCTGCGGCAGCTGCTGTACGAGACAGCAGCTGTCACAGCTCCTATATGTGTCGGGAGGACGGCCGAAATGGGCGTTAGTCCCGTGACGTACTATTCCGTCATGGAGCGCGAACAGGGCGGTTTCCATGACGGAATAGTACGTCACTGAGCGTTAAGGGGTTAAAGAGCTTAGTTCAGTTATTTCTGTCCCCTAATTCATAATATTTTGAGATTCTCTAGTGACTGGTATAGTACCAAAGGATTGGCACAGGGCAAATGTGGAGCCTATTTTCAAAAAGGGCTCTAGGTCTTCCCCGGTTAATTATAGACCAGTAAGCTTAACATCCATTGTGGGGAAAATGTTTGAGGGGCTATTGAGGGACTATATACAGAATTATGTGACAATACATAGTATTACAAGTGACAGCCAGCATGTTTTTACTAAGGACAGAAGCTGTCAAACCAACCTGATTTGTTTTTATGAAGAGGTGAGCAGAAGCCTAGACAGAGGGGCCGCTGTGGATATAGTGTTTTTGGACTTAGCAAAGGCATTTGACACTGTCCCTCATAGACGTCTAATGGGTAAATTAAGGACTATCGGTTTAGAATGTATAGTTTGAAATTGGCTTGAGAATTGGCTCAAGGACCATATCCAGAGAGTTGTGGTATATGATTCCTATTCTGAATGGTCCCCGGTTATAAGTGGTGTACCCCAGGGTTCAGTGCTGGGACCAGTATTATTCAACTTATTTATTAATGATATAGAGGATGGGTTTAATAGCACTATTTCTATTTTTGCAGATGACACACCAAGCTATGTAGTAATGTTCAGTCCATGGAAGATGTTCGTGAATGTAAGCTGATTTAAACAAACTGAGTGTTGGGCGTCCACTTGGCAAATTAAGTTTAACCCCTTCACGCTCAGCGACGTACTATTCCGTCACGCTAACCAATACGTTCGCGCTCAGCTGCGGAATAGTACGTCGCGGGAGTAACGGCCATTTTGGCCGTCCTCCCGACACATACAGGAGCTGTGACAGCTGCTGTCTTGTACAGCAGCTGCCGCAGCTCCTACAGCGGGGACCGATCGATGTGTCCCCGCTGATTAACCCCTGAAAAGCCGTGTTCAATAGTGATCACGGCTTTTTAGTGGTTAAGCTAGAATCGCCAGCCTGCTACGCGATATCGGCTGGCGATGGTGACTATGGCAACCGGACACAAAACAATGGCGTCCGGCTCTGCCATCGACGGAAGCCTAGTGGGTCCTGACGAAGTCAGGACCCACTATGCTTGCTGTCAGTGAGTAGCTGACAGCTCTAATACACTGCACTACGCATGTAGTGCAGTGTATTAGAATAGCGATCAGGGCCTCCTACCCTCAAGTCCCCTAGTGGGACAAAGTAATAAAGTTAAAAAAAAGATGTGTAAAAATAAGATTTTTTTTTTTTTAAAGTAATAAAAGTAAAAATCCCCCCTTTTCCCTTATCAGTCCTTTATTATTAATAAAAATATATAAACAAACAAATAAACTATACATAATTGGTATCGCCGCGTCCGTAACGGCCTGATCTACAAAATAATTTCGTTATTTATCCCGCGCGGTGAACGCCGTAAAAGAAAATAATAGTAAACCGTACCAGAATCACAATTGTTTGGTCACTTCACCTCCCAAAAAATTGAATAAAAAGAGATCAAAAAGTCGCATGTACCTAAAAATGGTACTGATCAAAACTGCAGTTCTTTACGCAAAAAATAAGTCCTCGCACGACTTTCTTGATGGAAAAATAAAAACGTTATGGCTCTTAGAATAAGGTAACACAAAAAGTGAATGATTTTTTACAAAACTTATTTTATTGTGCAAACACCATAAGACATAATAAAACTATAAACATCTGGTATCGCCGTAATCGTATCGCCCCGCAGAATAAACGGAATCTGTCATTTATAGCACACGGTGCACGTTGTAAAAAAAATAGAATAAAAAAACAATAGTAGAATTGCTGTTTTTTTGTCACCACGCCACTTAAAAATAGAATAAAAACTGATCAAAAAGCCGCATGCACCCCAAGAAAACTACAATGAATCCTCAAGGGGTCTAGTTTCCAAAATGGGGTCACTTTTGGGGGTTTTCCACTGTTTTGGCACCACAAGACATCTTCAAACCGGACATGGTGCCTATCAAAAAGGAGGCCTCAAAATCCACTAGGTGCTCCTTTGCTTCGGAGGCCGGTGCTTCAGTCCATTACCACACTAGGGCCACATGTGGGATATTTCTCAAAACTGCAGAATCTAGGCAATACGTATTAAGTTGCATTTCTCTGGTAAAACCTTTTGTGTTAGAAAATCCTCTTTATACCATTTTTTTTATGACAAAAAAAAAAGTAAATTTCACCTCTACTTTGCTCTAAATTCCTGTGAAGCATCTAAATGCTGTTGTGAATACTTTGAGGGGTCTAGTTTCTAAAATGGGGTGTTTGATGTGGGTGTCAAATATATAGGTCCCTCAAAGCAACTTCAGAACTGAACTAGAACCTAAAAAAATAAATAAATTAGGCAATACGTCGCTTCTTACATTATACTGATAATGAGCCGTGCCCACCCCGAGATGACCCCAGATTTGACCGTTTGTATAAACGGAGACCCCTATTAGACCGTTTCAGTGCCCGGTTTTCCCAAGCATACACCACCGAGACGTGTATTTCTATTGATGAGTCCTTGGTACATTTTAAAGGGAGGGTTCAATTCCGCGAGTACCTGCCGGGTAAGAAGGCAAGGTATGGCTTGAAGATGTGTAAGCTGTGCGAGATTGCATCAGGGTATGCCTTCAAATTTAGGATATATAAAGGGAAGGACACCAGTATTCAACCCCCATATTGCCCCCCCCCCCCCTTACTGGGAGTTAATGCAAAAATTGTGTGGGATTTGGTGCACCCACTGCTGGACCAGGGTTACCACCTCTACCTGGATAATTTTTATACCAGCGTCCCACTCTTCAACTGCCTCGCTTCCAGTCCTTTGGCATGTGGCACTGCTAGAAGAAATCTGAGAGGTCTCCCTAAGACTCTGCTTGGGCAAACAAGAAGGGGTGAGAGCAGGGCACAATCTAGCAGCAACATATTGTGTGTCAAGTACAAGACAAGAGAGATGTCACACCAGTACCCATGTACCCAGGGGCGTAGCAAAATGCTCATGGGCCCCGATGCAAAAGTTCTTATTGGGCCCCCCCCCCCGCAAACTTCTCATGGCTGACGGTCCGCAGCTTTCAGCTGCATCGCTGGGTCTCCTAAGTGACCCAACAGTGCAGCACTAGCAGCCGGGGGCGTCACTAAGGAATTAAAATGTCAGGGGAAATAGCCCCAATACATATGTGTCCACCCAAAAAAAAATGCGTGTATAGGAGACAGCATAGCATATCTATAGCACTACGACCCTATAAACTATGGATAGGATTAGATACAGTGGCTCAGCAGACAGTATCACACATGATAGGATTAGATACAGTGGCTCAGCAAGCAGTATCACACATGATAGGATTAGATACAGTGGCTGAGCAGACAGTATCACACATGATAGGATTAGATACAGTGGCTGAGCAGACAGTATCACACATGATAGGATTAGATGCAGTGGCCCAGCAGACAGTATCACACATGACAGGATTAGATACACAGCTCCGCAGACAGTATCACACATGATAGGATTAGATATAGGGCCCAGCAGACAGTATCACACATGATAGGATTAGATACAGTGGCTCAGCAGGCAGTATCACACATGATAGGATTAGATACAGTGACTCAGCAGACAGTATCACATATGATAGGATTAGATACAGTGGCTCAGAAGGCAGTATCACACATGATAGGATTAGATACAGTGGCTCAGCAGACAGTATCACACATTATTGGATTAGATATAGGGCCCAGCAGACAGTATCACACATGATTGGATTAGATACAGTGGCTCAGCAGACAGTATCACACATGATTAGATTAGATATAGGGCCCAGCAGACAGTATCACACATGATTGGATTAGATATAGGGCCCAGCAGACAGTATCACACATGATAGGATTAGATATAGGGCCCAGCAGACAGTATCACACATGATACGATTAGATATAGGGCCCAGCAGACAGTATCACACATGATCGGATTAGATACAGGACTCAGCTCGCTGACATTGCGGCTCCAGCGCTGGACCCAGGAAAGGTAAGAATAATAATTTTGTTTCTTTATGTGTTACTGATTATTTTTGTGTTTTTGTGTTTTTTTACAGGTTCGGTTGTTGGACTTCGGATACGAGGACTTCAATGACGGCGTTTTTTTATTCTCAATAAAATGGTTAATGGGGGATGTTTTTTTATTTCAATAAAATATTTTTTCTATGTGCTTGTATTTTTTTAAACTTTATTATCACCGCCTTAGTAATGGCCGCCGGCTGATTGACAACCTCCATTACTAAGGCGGGGCTTAATGTTAGCCGGTGCAAAGGCCAACTCTAACCCCCATTATTACCCCGGTACCCACCGCCACCAGGGGCTACTGGGAAGAGCCAGGTACGAACCAGTACCCGACCATCTGTAGTGACGGGCAGGCACCGGGGTGGCCGCAGGCTGGTAGTATTAGGCTGGGGAAGGCCAAAAACAGTGGCACCTACCACCCTGATAATGCTGCCTGCTGCTGCGGTGTTGTATCTGGCTGGTTATGAAAATTGGGGGGGGGGGGCCTGACATCGTTCTTTCCAATTATTATTGTTTTATTTATTTTAAATGACGTGGGGTCCCCCCCATTTTTCATAACCAGCCAGATACAATAAAGCATCAGCAGCCTAGCATTACCAGGGTGGGAAGGGCCACTGTTTTTGGCCTTTCCCCTCCTGATAATACCAGCCTGCGGCCACCCCAGTGCCCGACCATCATTACAGATGGTCGGGTACTGGATCATACCCGGCTCTTCCCAGCACCCCTGGTGGTGGGTACCGGGGTAATAATGGGGGTTAGTGTTAGCCTCTGCACCGGCTAACACTAAGCCCCGCCTTAGCAAAGTATGCTGTCAATCAGCCGGCGGCCATTACTAAGGCGGTAGTAATATAGTTTAAAAAAAACCACAAAGACATAGAAAAAATATTTTATTGAAATAAAAAAAAAAACCCCACACAACCCTCATTAACCATTTTATTGATAATAAAAAAAAAGTCGTCATCGAAGTAGTCCTGGAATCCGACGTAGTCCAACGACCGAACCTGTAAGAAAACACACAAAAAAAACGATTAGTAACACATGTGTTAGGCTTAGATACAGGGCCCATGTGTGATACTGTCTGTGGGACCCTGTATCTAAGCCTACCACAACGTAGGCTTAGATACAGGGTCCAGCAGACAGTAATCTTATACAGTATAAGATTACTGTCTGCTGGACCCTGTATCTAAACCTACAGTGTGGTAGGCTTATATACAGGGCCCATCAGACAGGATCACGATTGGCTTAGATACAGGGCCCAGCAGAAAGCATCACACAATCTGTGATCCTGTCTAATGGACCCTCTAAGCCTGCTACATCGTAGGCTTAGGGGTTGTGCAGTCCCTAAACATTGATGGCCTATCCTCAGGATAGGCCATCAATAGCTGATAGGCCATCAAGAACTTCCGCCGCGGCTGAAGAGGAAGGTAAGATTAGTAGCCCTGACTGGCGGGCTCCGACTCCCGGGACCCGCCAAACTGCTGGTTTGAAGTGGCCGCAGCACTCGTACGAGAGCTGTGGCCCCTTCATTTCACTACTCGCTCACACTGTGAATCGCCGACACCGATTCACAGTGTGACCGGAATGAAGGGGAAGCAGCTCTTGTACGAGTGCTGCGGCCCCTTCAAAACAGCTGATTGGCGGGTCCCGGGAGTCGGACCCCGCCAGTCAGGGCTACGAATCTCACCTTCCTCTTCAGCTGCGGCGGAAGTTCTGTCCTCTCGATGTTGTGCGCGGCGCATAGCGCTGTGACATCATGCGCTGCGCACAGTGTTGTGACGTCAGGACCTCCGCTGCGATCCGGAACCAGGAAGGTAAGTATAGTCTGTTACTATAGTAACAGGGGCCCGCGGCCCGAGTTACTATAGTAACTTTTTATTGATGTGGTGCGGGGGGCTGTGGGCCCCCCTGGCTTCGGGGCCCGGTCGCAATTGTGACCGCTGCGACCCCTATATCTACGCCAGTGGCCATCATTATGACACTCCGTTTGTATGTTTGTAAAAAGAAAAGCACGTGGTGCTTTTCTGTTTTCATTCATACTTTTCACTGCTGTTGCGCGAATCACGCGCGTCCCATGGAAGTGCTTCCGTGTGGTGCGCGTGATTTTCACGCACCCATTGACTTCATATACGCACGAAGAACGGACATTTTGTGAGTTTTTCGCAGCGGACTCACGCTGCGTAAAAATCACGCACCTGTCTGCACGACCCCAAAGACTAATATAGGTCCGTGCGACACGCATGAAAATCACGCGCGTTGCACGGACGTATATCCCGTTCGTCTGAATAAGCCCTAAGCCTAATGTTTTTTATGCATCTTTTACTACTTTTAAGCAATCTTCGAATTTGTGATATGAATGGTGTGGTTTGCTGCAAATTTCATAATCGCGGCAAAACCGCGCCATTTTTACTGCGATTACGAAAATCGCGGCAAAACGCATGGTGAATTAAAAAACGTAACAAACCCTACAGGAGTTGGGGTCAGGAGAGACAAGTAAACAAGAGACAATGAGGGATGCAGGGAGAGAGGGGGTTAAGGAAGCGCTCACCAGGACCTGAGAGGTGGACATGCCTTCTCTTCTCCCAACTCTGCTGCTATACTCTGGTAGAAGGACCTGATCAGTGGGCGTGGCTTGTGTTCCTCAAAGGCGAATCAGGTCACATGGGCATGACGTCATTAAAAGTCCTTTAGCAAACGGCATCTGTCCAGCTTTAATGCTGCTTATGCAGCGTTTTTACATAAGTAACCTCACGAAAATGTGGTGGGGGGGCCGTGGGCCCCCCAGGCTTCGGGGCCCGGTCGCAATTGCGACCGCTGCGACCCCTATAGCTACGCCACTGCATGTACCTGTACGAGGTACCACTACAGAGACCCCCAGACCAGACTACATCCTGGGCTACAATAGGTACATGGGAGGGGTGGACTTGTGAGATCAAGTCCTGAAGCCCTACAACGCCATGCGGTGTGGTATAAGAAGCTGGCCGTGCACATCATACCGATGGCTTTGTACAATGTGTACGTGCTACGTCAATGTGCAGGCCAGAGGGGAACTTTCCTAGAATTTCAAGAGGTGGTTATCAAGAACCTAATCTTTAGGGACCAGGAAGGGGGGGGGGGGCACCCAGTACTTCTGGAAGCGAGGCCACACGCATCGTGCCAGGGCAACACTTTCCAGGAGAAGTTCCCCAAACTGGCAAGAAGGGAAAAAGTCAAAAGAGGTGCAAAGTCTGCTATAAGAGGTGGATAAGGGAGGACACAATATATCAATGTGACATGTGTCCTGGAAAACCAGAGCTCTGTATGAAAGCGTGTTTTAACCCCTTAATGACCAGCCTATTTTGGACCTTAATGACCAAGCTATTTTTTACGTTTTTTCCATCGTCACATTCCAAGAACCTTTTTATTTTTGCGTAGACATAGCTGTATAAGGTCTTGTTTTTTGCGGGACAAGTTGTATTTTTTAATAGCACCATTTTTAGGTACATATTATTTATTGATTAACTTTTATTAACTTTTTTTTGGGGGGGAATAGAAAGAAATCTGAAATTTCGCCACTCTTTTTTTCGTCCTAAATCTACGACGTTTACTGTGTGGTATAAATAACACAATAACTTTATTCAGCGGGTTGTTACGATTGCAACGATACCAAATTTGTATCGTTTTTGTATGTTTTACTACTTTTACACAGTAAAAACGCTTTTTTTTCTAAATTATTTGTTTTTGTGTCTCCATATTTGAAGAGCCGTAACGTTTTTATTTTTTCGCCGATGCGGTTGTATGAGGGCTTTTTTTTAGCGGGACGACTTGTAGTTTTTATTGGTACCATTTTGGAGTAGAAGCGACTTTTTGATCACTTTTTATCACATTTTTTTAAAGTCAGTAATCACAGAAAACAGCAATTTTTCCATTGTTTTTTATTAATTTTTTTACGGCGTTCACCGTGCGGGTTAAATAATGTAATAGATTTATAGTCGGGGTCGTTACGGACGCGGCCATACCAAATATGTGTAACTTTTTAACTTTATTTTGTTTTTTTAATAGTAAAGCATTTTGTAATAGGAAAAGCTGGGTTTTTCATTTTTTTTCACAGTTTTTTTTAAATTAACTTTATTAAACTTTTTTTTCACTTTTTTACTAGTCCCACTAGGGGACTATAATATGCGATTCTGCAATCACATTTATAATAGACTGCAATACTTTTGTATTGCAGTGTATTACTGCCTGTCCGTTTAACACGGACAGGCATCTGCTAGGTCATGCCTGCGGCATGATCTAGCAGGCATTCACTCCAGGCAGACCTGGGGGCCTTTATTAGACCCCCGGCTGCCATTAGAGACACAGACACTCGGCGATCGTATCGCCGGGTGTCGGTGGGGGAGAGAGAGAGCTCCCTCCCTCTCTCCAAAACCACTCAGGTGCGGTGCTCGCTATTGAGCACCGCATCTGAGGGGTTAAACGTGTGAGATCGATACTAATATCGATCTCACACGGCAGAGCAGGGACGCTCCCAGCCGTCAGCTGCCTCTAGCAGCTGAGAGCAGGGAGATTTGACAGCTCCCTGCTCTGTAAACTTATTCCGATGCCGCGACGTAAAAAGTCTATGGCATCAGAATAAGGCCCGTTAGTGACCGACGTAGAAACAAGATGGGCCGGTCACTAACGGGTTAAAATGTATCATACATCCCTTGGTTTATAATTTACCCCAATTTTACTTACCCTGATGTACTCCGCACAGCTTATCCCCCTCATCTTTTCCTTCTGAGCCCTGCTGTGTGCCCAGGCAGCTGTTAACAGCCACATTGAGGGTATTGCCATACCCGGGAGAGCCCACATTACAGTTTATGGGGTGTATGTCTCCGGTCAAAATGCTCACTACACCTCTAGATGAATGCCTTAAGGGTGTAGTTTTTAAAACGGGGTCACTTCTTGCGGGTTTCAACTGTACTGGTACCTCAGGGGCTTCTGCATACATGACTTCGCACCAGAAAATCCCCAGTTGGCCAAATGGTGGTCCTTTCATTCTGAGCCCTCCCATGGGCCCAAACGGCAGTTTATCACCACAAATGGGGTATTGCTGCACTCACGACAAATTGCGCAACAGAATGGGGTATTTTATTTCTTGTGAAAATAAGAAATTTTCAGCTAAAACTACATATTATTGGAAAAAATTAATTTTGTTTTAATTCCCAGTCCAATACAAATAAGCTCTGTGAAAAAACTATGGAGTCAAAATGGTCACAACACCCATAAATGAATTCCTTGAGGGGTGAAGTTTCCAAAATGGGGTCACTTCTGGTGGGTTTCCATTGCTTTGATACCTCTGGGGCTCTGCAAATGCGACATTGCACCCGAAAACCAATCCAGCAAAATCTGGACTCCAAAGAACAAAAAGCGCTCCTTTCCTTCTGAGCCCTCCCATGGGCCCAAACGGCGGTTTATCAACACAAATGGGGTATTGCCGCACTCAGGAGAAATTGGGCAACAAAATGGGGTATTTTGTTCCCTGTGAAAATAAGAAATTTTGATAAAAAATGACATCTTATTGGAAAAAATTTCATTTTTTTCATTTCACAGCCCAATTCAAATAGGTGCTGTGAAAAAACTGTGGGGTAAAAATTGTAACAACAACCATATTTGAATTCTTTGAGGGGTTTAGTTTCCAAAATGGGGTTACTTCTGGTGGGTTTCCATTGCTTTGATACCTGTGGGGCTCCTGCAAATGCGACATGGCACCGGAAAACCAATCCAGCAAAATCTGGACTCCAACAAACACATAGCGCTCCTTTCATTCTGAGCCGTCCCATGGGCCCAAACGGCAGTTTATCACCACAAATGGGGTATTGCCGCACTAAGGACAAATTGGGCAACAAAATGGGGTATTTTGTTCCCTGTGAAAATAAGAACTTTTTATCACAAATGACATCTTATTGGAAAAAATTTTTTTTTTTAAATTTCACAGCCCAATTTAAATAGGTGCTGTGAAAAATCTGTGTGGTCAAAATGGTAACAACAACCATAAATGAATTCCTTGAGGGGTGTAGTTTCCAAAATGGGGTCACTATTCGGGATTCCTACTGTTTTGGCACCTCAACACCTCTTCAAATCTGGCATGCTGTCTAAAATATATTCTAATAAAAAAGA
Source organism: Rhinoderma darwinii (assembly GCF_050947455.1). Classification (NCBI taxonomy): domain Eukaryota; kingdom Metazoa; phylum Chordata; class Amphibia; order Anura; family Rhinodermatidae; genus Rhinoderma; species Rhinoderma darwinii. The sequence continues at coordinate 323,985,926 of NC_134688.1, read as the reverse complement.
GGCCTCAAAATGCACTAGGTGCTTCTTTGCTTCTGGGGCTTGTGTTTTAGTCCACGAGCGCACTAGAGACACGTGGGACATTTCTAAAAGCTGCAGAATCTGGACAATACATATTTAGTAGTATTTCTCTGGTAAAACCTTCTGTGTTACAGAAAAAAAATTGAATAAAATTGAAATTCAGCAAGAAAAATGAAATTTGCAAATTTCACCTCCACTTTGCTTTAATTCCTGTGAAATACCTGAAGGGTTAAAAAACGTTCTAAATACTGTTTTGAATACTTTGAGGGGTCTAGTTTTTAAAATGGGGTGTTTTATCAGGGTTTCTAATACATAGGCCCCTCAAAGCCACTTCAGAACTGAACATGTACCTTAAAAAAAAGGCTTTTGAAATTTTCTTAAAAATATGAGAAATTGCTGTTTATGTTCTAAGCCTTGTAACGTCCAAGAAAAATAAATGTTCAAAAAATGATGCCAATCTAAAGTAGACATATGGCAAATGTGAACTAGTACCGTATATGTCGGCGTATAAGACGACTGGGTGTATAAGACGACCCCCAACTTTTACCCTTAAAATATAGAATTTAAGATATACTCACCATTTCGTGCAGGAGCGCTTCACTATGGCCATCGGCGGCAGGACCCAGGACTCTCTGTCTCTTTGAACTCGCGCATGCGCAGATAGGCTGCTTCATCGCGCGAGATCTGAGAGGCAGGGAATGAGAGGAAAGGGCGGGCCAGAGCATCTTACAGAGATGTTCCCTGGCGGCTAATACCGGCTTCCCTCAGATCCGTGGCGGATTCCGTGCATCCCGGGAGCCTGTGTACCGGACTTCAGGCTCACAAGGTAACACACAACCTGTGTGTAGACAATATGTAGACTAGGGATGTCACGATACCAGAATTTGGACTTCGATACCGATACTTCGTTTAGTATTGCGATTTCGATACCAATTTCGATACTTTTGCTAAACAGTAATAAAAAAAAAATTCTTCCGTTTTCTGATGTGAGGCGCGACGTGTGATGAATTTTGAACGCGCCTCACATTAATAGTAATTAATACCATCATGTTTCTCAGTCATAATGGGTTAATGTGCGAGGTACGTGATGGGGTTAATTACTATTAATGTGAGGAACATGGAGGTTAAATTCATCGCACCTCGCGCCTCACATTAATAAGTGAATGAAAGCCGTGTTTATTTCATTTTTTTTACAGCGTACACATCATAAATGATGCAAAAACATTGTTGTCCGCGCCATTACTGAATGTGTGTATTTTATGTATTGAGACTTATTTTAATGTTTATTGTAAAAAAGGTGAAGGTGTATTTTTTTTACAATTTAACAATACTTTGTTTTTACTTTATTTTTAAACTTTAATGTACTGACATATATCAGATATGTGCCAGTACATTAGCCTGTGGACGGATAATACACAGGCAGTTGTTAGGACATACTTGGGTATGTCCTAACAACATGAAATATGGTAAGACAGCCCTGGGGTCCGTCAATAGACCCTGGGCTGTCTGCCCATATATGGTATGGCCCTCGATCGCGTCACAGGAATTCCCTGTGACGCGATCCAGGGGCATCCCCCCTTCTCACTTTCCCCTGAATGCTGCAGTCCGCTGTGATCGCAGCATTCAGGGGAATAACGGCGGAGATGAGAGGTTTCTCTGATCTCCGCCGTTATAGAGCGGGGCTGCGGCTGTGTAATACAGCCATTGCCCCGCTCCTGACAGGAAGTGCGCGCGCGGTCAGCATGAGGTGATGCGGCCGGCGCTGCACTAATGAGCGGCAGTTCAGGCACTGAAGACAGAACATGGGGGTGTTTTGTAGCGCGCCCGCCATGTTCTGTCTCCAGTGCCGCCGCTCATTAGTGCAGCGCTGGCCGCATTGCATCATCCTGACCCCGCAAACTTATCATGACTCAGGAGCGGGGCTGTGGCTGAATTACACAGCCGCAGCCGCGCTCCCATACATTCATGTGTATTATACTGAGCTGTGCGGCTGCAACGTGCATCCCTAATGTAGACAATATCCGGCATATAAGACGACCCCACACTTTTGACATTTTTTTAAGTGTGTAAAAAGTCGTCTTGTACGCCGATATATACGGTAACTATTTTGGGTGGTATAACCATCTGTTTTACAAGCAGATGCATTTAAATTCTGAAAAATGCTTTTTGTTCAAAATTTTCTCAAAATTTTGACATTTTTCACCAATAAACACTGAATATATCGACCAAATTTTACCACGAACATGAAGCCCAATGTGTCACGAGAAAACAATCTGAGAATTGCTTGGATAGGTTTAAGCATTCCGACGTTATTACCACATAAAGTGAAATATGTCAGATTTCAAAAATGGGCTCTGAGCCTTAAGGCCCAAACTAGGCTGCGTCCTTAAGGGGTTAATGTAGATAAATGTAAAGTTATGCACCTGGGTACGAACAACCTGCATGCATCATATGTCCTAGGGGGAGCTACACTGGGGGAGTCACTTGTTGAGAAGGATCTGGGTGTACTTGTAAATCATAAACTAAATAACAGCATGCAATGTCAATCAGCTGCTTCAAGAGCCAGCAAGATATTGTCGTGTATTAAAAGAGGCATGGACTCGCGGGACAGGGATGTAATATTACCACTTTACAAAGTATTAGTGTGGCCTCATCTAGAATATGCACTTCAGATCTGGGCTCCAGTTCATAGAAAGGATGCCCTGGAGTTAGAAAAATACAAAAAAAGAAAAACAAAACTAATAAGGGGCATGGAGAATCTAAGTTATGAGGAAAGATTAAAAGAACTAAACCTATTTAGCCTTGAAAAAAGACAACTAAGGGGGGACATGATTAACTTATATAAATATATTAATGGCACATACAAAAAATATGGTGAAATCTTGTTCCATGTAAAACCCCCTCAATAAACAAGGAGGCACTCCCTCCATCTGGGAAAAAAAAAAAAGGTTCAACCTGCAGAGGCGACAAGCCTTCTTTACTGTGAGAACGGTGAATTTATGGAATAGTCTACCGCAGGAGCTTGTCACAGCAGGGACAGTAGATAGCTTTAAAAAAGGCTTAGATAATTTCCTAGAACAAAAAAATATTAGCTCCTATGTGTAGAAATGTTTTACTTCCCCTTTGCCATCCCTTGGTTGAACTTAATGGACATGTGTCTTTTTTCAACCATACAAACTCTGTAACTATGTCTAAACCAGTCCAAAATTCGTGACAAATGTGAGGCCTGATGGTAGGAGACAAAATCCTGGAGGCCAACACCACCCTCACACTTGGCACGAAACAGCATGGAGCAGGCAATACGAGCCGGATTCCCCACCCATATGAATCTATGGAGTAAGAACATCATGGCTTGAAAGAAAGGGCGGGGGATGTGAAAGGGCAGGGCTTGGAAGAGGTACAAAATCTGCGGTAAAATATCCATTTTAAATATTGCACGCTGACTAAACAAGGTAAAGGTGCCTGACATCCAGGAATCCAAATCGTTCTTCACACGTTGAATAAGCGGAGGGTAATTCACCGCATAAAGGCAAGACCAATCACTGGAAAGCCGGACCCCCAAATATCCCTCGCCCACTTGAAGGAGAAGGACTCAGACAGATCCTCAACCAGAGACTGTGACAACGAGACATTGAGAGCCTCCGTTTTCTGATACTTGATCTTGAAATTGGACAATATCGAGTATCTACTCATCTCCGCCATCAGATTGTGCAAGGAAATCCTGGGTGCAATAAGAAAAAAGAGCAAGTCATCCGCATATGCTGCAACCTTATGGGACCTCTCCCAAAGAAACGCCCGCTATGTCTGGGTTGGAGCAAATATGACACAAGAAGGGCTCCAAGCATAAAATGAAAATTATGGGGGACATGGGGCAACCTTGCCTAGTACCATTTGAAAAAGCGAGCGCGGAGGAGAAGTGACCATTAACCTTAACCCTGGCCGAGGGGGAGGAGTAGAGACTCAATATCCATTGCATCATATGAGTGCCTAGGCCATTATGCCGTAAGGTGGCCAGCATAAAGTCCCAGTTGACCCTGTCAAAGGCCTTCTCTGCGTCTGTGGACAGAAAGAACGTGGTCAGAGCCGATGCAGCAGCTTGATGTATTAAATTAATTGCCCTCGTGGTATTATCCCGAGCTTCCCTAAGAGGCATAAAACCCACCTGGTCATTATGTATAACATTTTGTAAAAGCGGAGTCATCCTATAAGCTAGAATTTTCGCAAACTACTTTAGATCTACGTTTAGCAAAGAAATAGGGCGGTAATTTTGGCACATGGAAGGGTCCTTCCCCCTCTTTGAGTATCACTGTAATGTAAGTCCGCAGCATATCTTGGGGAAGGGAACTCCCCTCCGTAAGTGAGTTGAAGGCGTGTAGGAAATGGGGAAAAAGCAGGTCCGAATAGGCTTTATAATATTGTAAAGGGAGGCCATCAGGGCCCGGCGCCTTCCACACTGGTGAGTCCTTCAATGCCCACGATAACTCCTTTGGGGAAATAGGAGCCTCCAGAGCAGAAATAGCCTCCTGGGGGATACATTTCATCCCTGAGGTCCGAAGATATAACTCAATCCTCTCCAAATGGCTCCCCCCATCCAGGGATGAAGAGACCCGAGGGAGATTATAGAGAGAGTGGTAGTAGACACGAAAGGCCTCCGAGATGTCATGGTGAAGTTGCAAACGCAGACTGTGGGATGCTTGGAAATGAGGAACATAAGTACGAGAACTGGTTTTCCTTAGTGCCTGCGCAAGGGTCCTACTCGGTTACGGAATTCATAAAAATGGCGTCTGCATTTAGCTAAGGAAGCCCTAGCCTTGGAAAGGCAAAGCGAACGAACCTGAACTCTCAGCTGCCCCAGCTCCGTCCCCACAACCACGTCCAGGGAGGCCTTATGGGACTGTTCCAACAGATGTATTCGGGACAAGAGATCCAACAATTGTGCAGCCCGCTCCTTCTTTAGCTTAGAACCAATGCGAATGAAGGAACCTTGAACTACACACTTATGCGCCTCCCAAATGCAAAGAGGGTCAACCTCCGGAGAGACATTTGTGGGAAAATACTCTTGAAGGTCCCTGCGTATATCCGACACCACCATCGAATCCTGTAAAAGCGATTCATTCAAGCGCCACTGCCAGGAGCGAGGTTAGACCGTTGGGAGGGAGATAGTAAGTGTGATAAGAGCATGATCAGAAAAGGTATTATCATCTAAGGAGGCTGACGTGAGGTCGGAAAGATGTGCATGACGTAGAAAAAGATAGTATATTTTCGAGTATGTGTTATGGAGGGCCGAAAAGAAAGTATAGTCTCTTGTCAACCGGTGCATGAGCCGCCACGTATCAATTAATTGGTGCTCATGCAACAACCGACGGATACGCCAATGGGCTGACCTAGATAAAGACAAGTGCCCTAGTGAGGATTCTAAAGTGGGATCTAAGGGGACATTCAAGTCCCCACCCAGTATTAGAGTATCTTCCAGAAAGTCATCCAACTCCACCAGGACCATCTCTAGAAAGGCAACCTGACCAGAGTTAGGCCGGATTCACACGAGCGTGTGTGTTTTGCGCACGCAAAAGGTCCGTGTTTCATCAGCATATGGTGGGCGGCTGCATGATTTTCGCGCATCCGCCATTATGATGACACTCATTTTTTATGTTTACAAACAGAAAAGTAGGTGGTGCTTTTCTGTTTTCATTCGTAGTTTTTACTACTGTAGCGCGCATCACGCGCGGCACCCGGAAGTGCTTCCGTGTGCCGAGCACGATTTGCACGCACCCATTGACTTCAACGGGTGCGTGCAGCGCGAAACACGGGCAAATATAGGACATGTCATGAGTTGAAATTCACTGACAGTCTGAACGGCCCCATTTACTAACATAGGTCCGTGCAACGCGCGTGAAAAGCACGTGCGTAGCATGGACGTATTATACGTTCATGTGAATAAGGCCTTAGGGAGGTAATTTGAGGCCAGTGTGAACAGAGAGTTATCCTGCCTACCTTTCACGAAGAGATACCTTCCCGCTCCATCTGTGCGAGTCTCCACATGTTCCCAGGTGAGAGAGCGTGAAATCAAGATGGAGACCCTTTTAGTCTTAGAATCTGGGGACACGCTATGATACCCATCTGTAAAATGTGAATCCGTGAGCTTCGGTATACAATCAGCCCGAAAGTGGGTCTCCTGAAGGAAGGCCACTTGCGCTTTTTTCTTCCAGAGCAGACGGAGAATGGAGGACCTCTTTTCCGGGATGTTCAGATCCTGCGCATTCAGGGAAACCATAGTAATGTTAGACATAATGGGGGAGGCAGAAGAAGACAGAGAGGGGAAGGGAACGAAAGCAAGCAAGAAAGAAAGAGACCCCTTAAGAGGGAAAGAAGTATCAGAACAATGGAACTAAACAGCCCCACTAAAAGCGGAGTACAAAACCCCTCAACAACTCGTCGTGTATTATGACGCCCTCAGAAGGAAAAATACCCTCCGACCGCGACACAACAACACCGAACCCTAATGGGGAACGAAGAATGACAGCGATGCGAAAAGACAAACCTTCAAAGAATTACAAAATATACCAGGATTATCAAATTGAGCTCAAGGATACTCCGGACTAAACCGGCTAAATATTGAGTGGGGCTACCCGACCCACCTTCTAAACACCACCTACCCCAGTATTCCCCTGTGAAGAGACTCCCTACTGCCTAGGACATCTCATGTGGTGCAACTATGACGAACTTAGGAACCCGAAACGGAAGATATCCGGAACCCCCACCCCCATAATCAACCTACCTGCCCCGCTCCAACCCCCTACATACTCAACCAGACCGGAAAACACAGAAACATAGAATGGACACAAAAGTGGACGACTGCTGAAACCACCCTACCCCAGATTGAGTTAACAAGTGCCGGCCAACAAATAGAGAAACCCACTTGCCAGCACACTGTGCAGAATGTTCCGTTCAGGAGCACCACCAATACCAACAACTTCACCTCTCAGAGAACACTGTAATGGGGGAATAAGCACGAGAAACACTCAAACAGCGACCGAGGCCCAAATGGTGAGGGCTAGGCCATACAATTATAATGAGGTAAGTCCGTCTCTGCATGGGGAACGCCGCACTGGAGTCCACATCTCGGCTGGACCGTCTCTGGTGCGAGGCAGAATCAGACGAGCAGGATCCGGGTAGGGAGCTCCTCTGGGAAAGAGCGACTTTGGGGGCTCTGTCCAATCCGGCATCCGCACCGGGGAGATCTCCAGGAACCGAAAGGCCGCCTCCAGATCATCCGTAGATCGAACAGCAAACGAATGCCTCTGTTTGCGGAGTATGATGTGGAAGAGGTGGCCCCACCTGTAGGTAGCGCCCGCCGCTGAAGCAGGTAACCATCAGCTCCCTGCTTCAGAATTAGTCCAGAGCGGAGGAGCTCCCTCTGCTCCTCCGCTATGAACTAATTCTGAAGCGGGAAGCTGATTATTCCGATTCAGGATTTGTTTGACAGCAGGACATACCCCCGGCCGCATTTATGCTAATGACCATTCAGGTGCAATGAGGGCATTACCATTGCACATAAATGCTCATACTTTGCTACCCAGTTTAAGAAAGAAGTCCCACTTTAGTAAGAAGTGTCAGATGTTTATGCGTGGAGATTTAGTTTGAGAAAATGTGAACATTTGGAATCCCTGTGGAGTGCCTCAGGAAACATGGGTTTCAAAAAAACGATGAGAATAGGCAAGGTCTAGATAAAAGACGTAGCTTGTTAAATAATCAGTCACTAAGTTAGCAAAACTTTCATAAGAAAGGTCTTGGCTTTGTAACATGAGCAGGAAGGTGGGTAGAGCTATAAGAGTGAGATAGGGTGGAGAGATGTAAGGAAGGTCTCCAAGGACACCCATCTCTTAGCCCCTGTACCATGGAATAAATCTGTAATACAGGTGACCAATTTAGCTGAGTGATAGAGGTGATATTCCGGCAAGCCCACATCACCATCTAATTTCAGTTTAGTGAGTATGGAAATGCACAGTCTTGACGGTTTACGTTCCCAGATGAAGACAAGTGAGAGGGAAGTGACCTTATAGAACCACCTGGGCAGCAGGATGGGCAGTGCCTGAAAATAGGATAATAGATGTGGCAATATATTAGATTTTAGGGCACTTTTTCTCCCAAACCATGATAAAGTGACTTTAGACCACTTGGACAAATCTGCCTCGATAGTGTTAAGGGACTAAAGTTTTAACGTAAGAGCTAGGATGGGTCTGATGGTATCAGGACTTCCAGGTATTAAATATGGTGGGTATCCATTGAAATGGAAAGGAGACCCTAAGAAAAGTCATTAGCATCTGTGGTAAGGAGATATTGAGGAGCTCTGACTTATGGGTATTGACCTTAAAGATACTATGGGCTACAAAAAATGCTAACTTTTTAAAGATCCTCTGCTTAAAGAGAACCTTTCACCTCCCCATACATGTGCACCTGAGTGCAGCATGTAATGGGCAGGGGTGCACAAACTCTGAGTGCAGCAATACCCCATTTGTGGCAATAAACTGCCGTTTGGGCCCATGGGAGGCCTCAGAAGGGAAGGACGCTGTGTGTTCTTTGGAGTCCAGATTTTGCTGGATTGGTTTTCGGGTGCCATGTCGCATTTGCAGAGCCCCAGAGGTATCAAAGCAATGGAAACCCATCAGAAGTGACCCCATTTTGGAAACTACACCCCTCAAGGAATTAATTTATTGGTGTTGTGACCATTTTGACCCCATAGTTTTTTCACCAAACGTATTTGAATTGGGCTGGGAATTCAAACAAAATTTATTTTTTCCAATAATATGTAGTTTTGGCTGAAATTTTTTTATTTTTACAAGAAATAAAATACCCCATTTTGTAGCCCAATTTGTCCTGAGTTCGGCAATACCCCATTTGTGGTGATAAACTGTCGTTTGGGCCCATGGGAGGGCTCTGAAGGAAAGGACCACCATTTGGCCTACTGGGTATTTTCTGGTGCGAAGTCATGTATGCAGAAGCCCCTGAGATACCAGTACAGTTGAAACCCCCAAGACGTGACCCCGTTTTAAAAACGACACCCTTAAGGCATTCATCTAGATGTGTAGTGAGCATTTTGACCGGAGACATACACCCCATGAACTGTAATGTGGGTTCTCACGGGTATGGCAATACCCTCAATGTGGCTGTTATCAGCTGCCTGGGCACACAGCAGGGCTCAGAAGGGAAAGACGAGGGGGGATAAACTGTGCGGAGGGCATCAGGATAAGTAAAACTGGGGTAGATTAAAAATCAGGGGATGTATGATACATTTTAAAACACTCTTTCATACAGAACCTTAGTTTTTCGGGACACGTGTCACATTGATATATTGTGTCCTCTCTTATCCTCCTCTTATAGCAGACTTTGTACCTCTTTTGACTTTTCCCTTTCTTTCCAGTTTGGGGAACTTCTCCTGGAAAGTGTTGCCCTGGTACGATGCGTGTGGCCTCGCTTCCAGAAGTACTGGGAGCCCCCCTTCTTGGTCCCTAAAAATTTGTTTCTTGATAACCACCTCTTGAAATTCCAGGAAAGTTCCCCTCTGGCCTGCACATCGACGTAGCACGTACGCATTGTACAATGCCATCTGTATGATGTGCACGGCCAGCTTCTTATACCACACCGCATGGCGCTGTAGAGCTTCAGGACTTGATCTGACAAGTCCACCCCTCCCATGTACCTATTGTAGTCCAGGATGCAGTCCGGTTTGGGGGTCTCTGTACTGGTACCTCGTGCAGGTTCATGGGTACAGATGTGGACATGTATTGTTGTCAATACAAGGACATCTCCCTTGTCCTTGTACTTGACACATAATATGTTGCTGCTAGAATGTGTCCTGCTCTCACCTCTTCTTGTTTGCCCAAGCAGAGTCTTAGGGAGGCCTCTCAGATTTCTTCTAGCAGTGCCGCATGCCGCAGTACTTCTGGAAGCGAGGCACTTGAAGAGTGGGACGCTGGTATAAAAATTATCCAGGTAGAGGTGGTAACCCTAGTCCAGCAGTGGGTGCACCAAATCCCATACAATTTTTGCATTAACTCCCAGTAAGGGGGGCATTCTGGGGGCTGAATACTGGTGTTCTTCCCTTCATATATCCTAAATTTGTAGGTATACCCTGATGCACTCTTGCACAGCTTATACATCTTCACACAATACCTTGCCCTCTTACCCGGCAGGTACTTGCGGAATTGAAGCCTCCCTGTAAAATTTACCAAGGACTCATCAATAGAAACACAATTGGATTTGGAAGTATGGGGATATAGAATTAAATACATTAAGGTAAACAGAGACCAGGAGATCAAACAGGGTTTTTATAAAAGAGAACAGTATAGTCATCAGGCCCTGAACTTTTCCCATTCTTTAAATCTCTGTCTGGATTTCTACAAGGGTGAAATCAAATTCCAGTTCTTCCATTTGTTGATGGCAGCCTGTTTACATCGAAATATGGAGAGATTTTAGTGTGCAGATATGTAGGTGACAGATATCTTTATTTCCCTGGAATAGAATAAAAAGAGGAAAATAAATCTCTGAATATTCCGAGGAGGTCTCTGGTACTGTGAAAATTACATATATACATACACTATTTATCAAGTACCTATCCATGCAGTCTGCCTTTACAAACATGTTTGAAAAGCTTTGTCGTTCTAAGGAGCTGACTGAATTTGAATGTGGTACAGTAATAGGATGCCACAGTCATTTATTAAAATGTATTCCCTCCTAGATATTCCACGATCAACTGTGAGTGGTATTATTGCAAAGTGGAAGCATTTAGGAATTACAGCACCGGTAGCTTCATTGCATAGATTTCCATACAAGCCTTACATCACCAAGCACAATGCCAAACGTCGGATGGAGTTGTGTAAAGCACGCGTCCACTGGACTCTGGAGCTGTGGAAACATATTCTGAAGAGTGACGAATCACCGTTCTCTATCTGGCAGTCTGGTGGACGAGTCTGAGTTTGGTGAATGCCAGGAGAACGTTACCTGCTTTACCCCATTTTGCCAACTGTAAAGTTTGGGGGAGGAGGAGGGATAATTCTGTGTGGTTGCTTTTCAGGGATTGAACCCTTAGTTCCAGTGAAGGGAAATCTTAATGCTTCAGCATACCAAGACATTTTGGACAATTGTATTCTTCCAACTTTGTGGGAAAAGTTTAACCCCTTAAGGACGCAGGCTTGTTTTGGCCTTAAGGCTCAGAGCCCATTTTTCAAATCTGACATATTTCACTTTATGTGGTAATAACTTCGGAATGCTTAAACCTACCCAAGCGATTCTGAGATTGTTTTCTCGTGACACATTGGGCTTCATGTTTGTGGTAAAATTTGGTCTATATATTCAGTGTTTATTGGTGAAAAATTGCAGAATTTAGAGAAAATGTTGAAAAAATAGAATTTTTCAGAATTTAAATGCATCTGCTTGTAAAACAGACGGTTATACCACCAAAAATAGTTACTAGTTCACATTTCCCATATGTCTACTTTAGATTGGCATCGTTTTTTGAACATTCTTTTATTTTTCTTGGACGTTGCAAGGCTTAGAACATAAATAGCAATTTCCTTTTTTTTTACGGTACCTCTTGAGTTCTGAAGTGGCTTTGAGGGGCCTATGTATTAGAAACCCTGATAAAACACCCCATTTTAAAAACTAGACCCCTCAAAGTATTCAAAACAGTATTTAGAACGTTTTTTAACCCTTCAGGTATTTCACAGGAATTAAAGCAAAGTGGAGGTGAAATTTGCAAATTTCATTTTTCTTGCTGAATTTCAATTTTATTCATTTTTTTTCTGTAACACAGAAGGTTTTACCAGAGAAACACTACTAAATATGTATTATCCAGATTTTGCAGTTTTTTTAAATGTCCCACATGTGGCTCTACTGCGCTTGTGGAATAAAACACAAGCCCTAGAAGCAAAGAAGCACCTAGTGCATTTTGAGTCCTCTTTTTTTATTAGAATATATTTGAGGCAGCATGCCAGGTTTGAAGAGGTGTTGAGGTGCCAAAACAGTAGGAATCCCCCAATAGTGACCCCATTTTGGAAACTACACCCCTCAAGGAATTCATTTATGGTTGTTGTTACCATTTTGACCGCACAGTTTTTTCACAGCACGTATTTGAATTGGGCTGTGAAATGAAAAAAATGTCATTTTTTCCAATAAAATGTCATTTGTGATCAAAATTTCTTATTTTCACAGGGAACAAAATACTCCATTTTGTTGCCCAATTTCTCCTGAGTGCAGCAATACCCCATTTGTGGTGATAAACTGCCGTTTGGGCTCATGGGAGGCCTCAGAAGGGAAGGAGCGCTGTGTGTTCTTTGGAGTGCAGATTTTGCTGGTTTGGTTTTCGGGTGCCATGTCACATTTGCAGAGCCCCAGAGGTATCAAAGCAATGGAAACCCACCAGAAGTGACCCCATTTTGGAAACTACACCCCTCAAGGAATTCATTTATGGGTAATGTGACCATTTAGACCCCATAGTTTCTTCACAGAACTTATTTGAATTGGGCTGGGAATGAAAAAAAAATATATTTTTTCCAATAATATGTCATTTTAGCTCAAAAATTCTTATTTTCACAAGAAATAAAATACTCAACTTTGTTGCCCAATTCGTCCTGAGTGCGGCAATACCCCATTTGTGGTGATAAACTGCTGTTTGGGCCCATGGGAGGGCTCAGAAGCAAAGGAGCGCTATTTGTTCTTTGGAGTCCAGATTTTGCTGGATTGGTTTTCGGGTGCCATGTCGCATTTGCAGAGCCCCAGAGGTATCAAAGCAATAGAAACCAACCACAAATGACCCCATTTTGGAAACTACACCCCTCAAGGAATTCATTAATGGGTGTTGTGACCATTTTGACCCCATAGTTTTTCTACAGAACTTATTTGAATTGGGCTGGGAATGAAAACAAAATTATTTTTTTCAAATAATATGTAGTTTTGACTGAAAATGTCTTATTTTCACAAGAAACAAAATACCCCATTCTGTTGCGCAATTTGTTCTGAGTGCCGCAATACCCCATTTGTGGTGATAAACTGCCGTTTGGGCCCATGGGAGGGCTCAGAAGGAAAGGACCACCATTTGGCCTACTGGGGCTTTTCTAGTGCGAAGTCATGTATTCAGAAGCACCTGAGGTACCAGTACAGTTGAAACCCGCAAGAAGTGACCCCGTTTTAAAAACTACACCCTTAAGGCATTCATCTAGAGGTGTAGTGAGCATTTTGACCGGAGACCTACACCCCATGAACTGTAATGTGGGTTCTCCCGGGTATGGCAATACCCTACATGTGGCTGTTATCAGCTGCCTGGGCACACAGCAGGGCTCAGAGGGGAAAGACGAGGGGGGATAAGCTGTGCGGAGTGCATCAGGGTAAGTAAAATTGGGGTAAATTATAAACCAAGGGATGTATGATCAATTTTAAAACACTCTTTCATACAGAGCTCTGGTTATTCGGGACACGTGTCACATTGATATATTGTGTCATCCTTTATAGCAGACTTTGCACCTCTTTTGACTTTTTCCCTTCTTGCCAGTTTGGGGAACTTCTCCTGGAAAGTGTTGCCGCCCTGGTACAATGCGTGTGGCCGCGCTTCCAGCCAGAAGTACTGGGTGCCCCCCCCTTCTTGGTCCCTAAAGATTAGGTTCTTGATAATTACCTCTTGAAATTCCAGGAAAGTTCCCGTCTGTCCTGCACATCGACGTAGCACGTACACATTGTACAAAGCCATCTGTATGATGTGCCCGGCCAGCTTCTTATACCACACCGCATGGCGCTGTAGGTCTTCAGGATTTGATCTGACAAGTCCATCCCTCCCATGTACCTATTGTAGTCCAGGATGCAGTCTGGTTTGGGGGTGGCCTTTCCTTCATATATCCTAAACCTGTAGGTATACCCTGATGCACTCTCGCACAGCTTATACATCTTCACGCCATACCTTGCCCTCTTACCCGGCAGGTACTCGCGGAATTGAACCCTCCCTTTAAAATGTACCAGGGACTCATCAATAGAAATAAACTTCTTGGGGGTGAATGCTTGGGAAATCCGGGCACTGAAACGGTCTAATAGGGGTCTCCGTTTATACAAACGGTCAAAACTGGGGTCATCTCGGGGTGGGCACGGCTCATTATCAGTATAATGTAAGAAGCGAAGTATTGCCTCATTTGTTTATTTTTTTAGCTTCCAGTTCAGTTCTGAAGTTGCTTTGAGGGGCCCATATATTAGAAACCCCTATCAAACTCCCCATTTTAGAAACTAGACCCCTCAAAGTATTCACAACCGCATGTAGAAAGTTTATGAACCCTTTAGGTGTTTCACAGAAATTTAGAGCAAAGTAGAGGTGAATTTTTCATTTTTTTTTTGTCAGAAAATCCTCTTTATACCATTTTTTTTACAACACAAAAGGATTTATCAGAGAAACGCAACTTAATACGTATTGCCCAGATTCTGCAGTTTAGAGAAATATCCCACAGTGCGGTAATGGACTGAAGCACCGGCCTCCGAAGCAAAGGAGCACCTAGTGGATTTTGAGGCCTCTTTTTATTAGGCACCATGTCCGGTTTGAAGAGGTCTTGTGGTGCCAAAACATTGGAAACCCCCCAAAAGTGACCCCAATTTGGAAACTAGACCCCTTGAGGAATCCATTGTAGTTTTCTTGGGGTGCATGCGGCTTTTTGATCAGTTTTTATTCTATTTTTAGGTGGCGTGGTGACTAAAAAACAGCAATTCTACTATTGTTTTTTTATTCTATTTTTTTTACAGCGTGCACCGTGCGCTAAAAATGACATATTCACTTTATTCTGCGTGGCGATACGATTACGGCGATACCAGATGTTTATGGTTTTTTTTTATGTCTTATGGCGTTTGCACAATAAAATAAGTGTTGTAAAAAATCATTCACTTTTTGTGTTACCTTATTCTAAGAGCCAGAACTTTTTTATTTTTCAATCAATAAAGCCGTGCGAGGACTTATTTTTTGCGTAACGAACTGTAGTTTCGATCAGTACCATTTTTCGGTACATGCTATTAAATTTTTTGGGAGGTGAAGTGACCAAACAATTGTGATTGTGGTACGGTTTATTATTATTTTCTTTTACGGCGTTCACCGTGCGGGATAAATAACAAAATAATTTTGTAGTTCAGGCCGTTACGGACGCGGCGATACCAATTATGTATAGTTTATTTGTTTGTTTATATATTTTTATTAATAATAAATGACTGATAAGGGAAAAGGGCGGATTTTTACTTTTAATACTTTTAAAACTTTTATTTTCTTATTTTTACACATCTTTTTTTAACTTTTTTTTAACTTTATTACTTTGTCCCACTAGGGGACATGAGGGTAGGAGGACCTGATCGCTATTCTAATACACTGCACTACATGCGTAGTGCAGTGTATTAGAGCTGTCAGCTACTCACTGACAGCAAGCATAGTGGGTCCTGACGTTGTCAGGACCCACTAGGCTTCCGTCTATGGCATAGCCAGACGCCATTGTTTGGTGTCTGGTTGCCATAGTCACCATCGCCGGCCGCTATCGTGTAGCAGGCCGGCGATGGCAGCTTAACCCCTAAAAAGCCGCGATCTCTATAGAACGCGGCTTTTAAGGGGTTAATCAGCGGGGACACAGCGATCGGTCCCCGTTGTAGGAGCTGTGACAGCTGCTGAACAAGACAGCAGCTGTCACAGCTCCTGTATGTGTCGGGAGGACGGCCGAAACGGCCGTTACTCCCGAGACGTACTATTAGGTCATGGAGCGCGAATGCTATAGTTACCATGACCTAATAGTACGTCCAGGAGCGGGAAGGGGTTAACGAAAGCATTTTTCTGTTCCAGCATGACTGTGTCCAAATGCCTTTATGGACCTTGCTTTGTGCATTGGTTGTGTGAGTTTGGTGTTCAAGAACTTGACTGGCCCACACAGAGCCCTGACCTCAACCCCATCCAACACCTTTGCGATGAACACAGAGATTATGAGCCAGACCCTCTTGTCCAACATCAGTTTCTGACCTAACAAATGCTCTTCTGGATGAATGGGAAATATATATTTTCACAGACACACTTCAAAATCTTGTAGAAAGCTTTCCCAGAAGAGTGGAAACTTTGTTACTGCAAAGGGAGGTCCAGCTTCATATTAATGCCTATAGATTTAAAATGTTAAAACTTGCTCACTTGATTTTATGCTGCACTCTGGGTGTCTTATATCCATACTGGGTAGGGCAAATTGTGAAGGGCCAGGTGTCCCTAATAAATTGATGATTCAGTCTATATGTATGTTTATCTATATGTGTATATAGATAGATATGATCCGTGGTGGTGATCAGTTGATCACCACAGTCAAGCTCCTGAGGCCACAGTAAACAGTTGATTTTGCAGGAAAGTTGCTGTCACCTGAACATTTCCTATGCAGGGGCCGCTGTAGTGGAAATGTAGTATTACATGTTTCAGGCACTATAGCAGCCTCAGCTCTCACAATACATATAATTCATGATAAAGTGACACTAAGATTATTAAAATATTACAGGTATTGTTGCAATTTCTATCTTATAAATTAATTTCCTTATTGCAGAATCTATTCTTGAGTAAGGCACTTAAGGCGCTTTTACAATTATCGGGGCAAAGAGCATTCACAAAACGGCAACGATCAGCCAATGAACGAGCAAACATTCGTTCATCGGCTGATTGTATCGTTTATCCAGCCGAAAATATTATCGTTGTCAGCAGCACATCTCCCTGTGTAAACAGGGAAACGTGTTGCCGACATGATAGAAATGTATGGTGACGAGCACTTGTCTGCATATTTAGCTCCTTGTGAAAAGAAGCAAATGAACACTGATCAACGAGCTGTCTCGTTGATCGGCTCTTCTTCACATGGCCCACTTCGGGCCGTGTAAGTGCTCCCTACTGCATATAAGGAAAAATACTTTTACAGTAAACAAAAGGCCTATGGGGTGAAGAAAATTTATATATAGTTTATAATTTTAGGCTCGGTTCACATCACAGCTCCCAGTGTACACGTTAAGAATATCCACAGGGTTACATTAGTCACGGGGAAGGCTATAAGAGTGTCCCTCGGGCCTCTGTCAAGCCTATATGCATTGGTATACCGCACAGTATGCATTTCTTTACAATTGGACACTATGGGCGATGCATCCCACTCTATGCCCATAGTGGGATACGTCACAGTCCTTTGCCTAAAGTATAAGTCAGGGGCTTTATCCGGTGTAAACATCATATGGAGAGCAATAGAGTGATGTGAAAAGGGCGTTATTTTAAAGCAATTCTGTAATCCTTAGCGTTTCATAGTTTGACACTTAGAGCCTGTTCACATCTGCGTTGGGGGCTCTCTTAGGCGCCATTGCCACATTTCCTACCGAAAATACCAAAAACAATAGCACAGCATGTTGCACTATTGCTTTTGGTAAAGCCATGGACACCCTGACGGAAGCCCGACAGAACTCATTAAAGTCAATGGGTTTTGTCAGGTGCCTCTAGTGTCCATTGGACACTGGAACCGGTGCTTCCGCTATTTTCGTTCTGGTCCTCAGATGCATCAGATCAACAGACAGACCAATTTAGATGTGAACAAGGCCTTACTTGGTCCTATAAGGTTCTATTCACAGTGGTGCCAAGGCTTCATTTTTGTACAGGATCAATGACAGATCCATTGTGAGCCATTTGACAGATCCTTTTCGATCCGTTATGATCCTTTATTTTTTTTTAATCCTAATTTTCTTATAATGGGTTTGTCGGGTATACTTTTGTTATATTGGATAAAATACCACTGCATCCTTCGCGATCTGATTATCAAAATACAATGGAAACTTCAACTTAGAGAACTAATGCAAGTGAAAATAGTGCCTAAAGGGCTTTTTACACCGGCCGACAATAGGCCGGTGCAGTGAGTACCGATTAACGAGACATCATTGATCAGCGCTCGTTTGCTCCTGTCACACGGAGCTATAGTTGGGGATGAGCGGTCGTTACTCCGATCGATCGTCCCCATACATTATTATAATGTCGGCAGTGCATCTCCCTGTTTACACAGTGAGATGTGCTGCCGACAATGCTAATCTTAAATTTTTTATAGCGATACGACTAGCAGATGATCGAGCGTTTGCTCGTTCACCTGCTGATCGCTGCCCTGTTTACACAGGGCAATTATCAGCAACGAGCGATATATGAACACTCGTCTGCACGATAATCGCACAGTGTAAAAGGCCAGGATCACACATACAGTTTTGGTGTCGTATTTGACTTTGTTTTTTTAGCTAAAGCCAGAAAAGGAAGGAAAGGTTTAAATAAAAGACTGACATCTCTTTTCTTTTGTATCCACTCCTTTGTTTGGCTCAAAAAATAGAGCCAAAAACTGTGTGTGTAATCCTGGCCTTAAACAGGTTTTCCAGTTTCAAAAAATTGCTGGCCTATCCTCAGGATAGGCCATCAATATGTGATTGGTCAGGGTCCAACTTCCAGCACCACCACCGATCAGCTATTTTGAAGGGGCCGCAGTGCTCGTACGAGCGCTGCTTCCCCTTAATTTCTCTTGCTCACACTGAATCAGCGACACACTTGTAATGGCGGGTTCATAGTATTACAGCCTTCTCCGATTTAAGTGAATGGGAGAAGGCTGTAATACTATGAACCCGCCATTACAAGTGTGTCAGCGATTCACAGTGTGAGCAGTAGAAATTAAGGGGAAGCTTGGACCCACACTTCGGGTAGCATCGCTCACATTTAAACATTGCCTCATCCCATCCTCCTCAGCGCCACTATACCCCATACTGGACAATCCCTCCTTTCAGCCGGGATGCGAGCCAGGTCCCTTTAGCCAACGACGCTCCGCCCGCGAGATTCAAGCCCACCATTACATCATAAACGACAGTTGGAAGACGCTAACTCAACTTACTGACAGTTCAGACCTGGGACACCTTCTGCTCTGGCAGGCCTCCCAACTACGTCACTTTATATTATCCCCCCTCCCCGTCTCCACATTTTCTCGACCGGCAACAGCTTTCTAAACCATATGCAATACGACGAGGACTTCTTCGCCACATATTTAACATATAACCAGTTGAATTCGCCAGTGGAAGACTCCCATCCGAATGGGCGACAGACCTTAACTTAACTTTCACAGCAGACCTTCGTAACCGGTTGCACACCATGACTCATCAATCTTCTATATCAAGTAGAATACAGGAAGCAGGCTTTAAGATAATGACAAGATGGTACAGGGTCCCCTCCAACGTCACAATTTTTTTCCCAAGGTCTCCCCGACTAGCTAACTTTTGGGACAATGTCTGGTATGTAGCTTCCAAATTTACTGACTTCACATTTCCTAAGTCACCTGGCTTCTTCTTGCTCCTTCTGTATGACATCCCTATCTCCACATACAAGAATCGGTGCTGTGTCATCTAGTCAACACGGCTCGTGCTTATATTCCGGCCATGTGGAAGCAGGTCGAACCACCCACAATGTGCTTTTGGTTTCTCAAGATCCCAGAAGTAAAACCTATGGAAGAGCTCACAGCCTCCATAAGGGACTCTCACAATAAATTCATGCGATCTTGGTCTACCTGAGTAAGCTTTGAGAACTCAGAGTGTACATATCCTTGCTGTCTTAAAGAGGCTCTGTCGCCAGATTTTGCAACCCCTATCTCCTATTGCAGCAGATCGGCGCTGCAATGGAGATAAGAGTAACAGTTTTTTTTTTTCAAAACGAGCATTTTTGGCCAAGTTATGGCCATTTTTATATTTATGTAAATGAGGCTTTCTAAAGTACAACTGGGCGTGTTTACAGTAAAAGTACAACTGGGCGTGTATTATGTGTGTTACATCTGGGCGTGTTTACTTCTTTTACTAGCTGGACGTTCTGACGAGAAGTGTCATCCACTTCTCTTCAGAACGCCCAGCTTCTGGCAGTGCAGACACACAGCGTGTTCTCGAGAGATCACGCTGTGACGTCACTCACTTCCTGCCCCAGGTCCTGCATCGTGTCGGCCACATCGGCACCAGAGGCTACAGTTGATTTTGCAGCAGCATCAGCGTTTGCAGGTAAGTAGCTACATCGACTTACCTGCAAACGCAGATGCTGCTGCAGAATCAACTGTAGCCTCTGGTGCCGATGTGTCCTCGCTCGTCCGACACGATGCAGGACCTGGGGCAGGAAGTGAGTGACGACACAGCGTGATTTCTCGAGAACACGCTGTGTCTTTGCACTGCCAGAAGCTGGGCGTTCTGAAGAGAAGTGACTGATACTTCTCGTCAGAACGCCCAGCTAGTAAAAGTAGTAAACACGCCCAGATGTAACACACATAATACACGCCCAGTTGTACTTTTACTGTAAACACGCCCAGTTGTACTTTAGAAAGCCTCATTTACATAAATATAAAAATGGTCATAACTTGGCCAAAAATGCTCGTTTAAAAAAAAACAAAAACTTTACTCTTATCTCCATTGCAGCGCCGATCTGCTGCAATAGGAGATAGGGGTTGCAAAATCTGGTGACAGAGCCTCTTTAACCCCTTCAGGACACAGCCTGTTTTGGCCTTGCGGACGCAGGCGTTTTTTCAAATCTGACATGTGTCACTTTATGTGGTAATAACTCCGGATTGCTTTTTCCTATCCAAGCGATTCTGAGATTGTTTTCTCGTGACATATTGTACTTTACGTCTGTAAAAAAATTTGGTAGATAAATTCAATATTTATTTGTGAAAAACACCAAAATTTATAGAAAATTTGCAAAAAATTGCGTTTTTCTAAATTTGAATGTATCTGCTTGCAAAACAGATATTAATACCACACACAATAGTTACTAGTTAACATTTCCCATATGTCTACTTTATGTTTGCATCGTTTTTTGAACGTCCTTTTATTTTTATAGGACGTTACAAGGCTTAGAACTTTAGCAGCAATTTCTCACATTTTCAAGAAATTTCCAAAACCTATTTTTTCAGGGACCAGTTCACTTCTGAAGTGGCTTTGAGGGCCTTATATATTAGAAAGTCCCCATAATTCACCCCATTTTAAAAACTTCACCCCTCAAAGTATTCAAAACAGCATTCAGAAAGTTTCTTAACCCTTTAGACATTTCACAGGAACTAAAGCAAAGTAGAGGTGAAATTTACAAATGTAATTTTTTTTGCAGAAATTCATTTGTAATAGAAAAAATTCTGTAACACAGAAGGTTTTACCAGAGAAACGCAACTCAATATCTATTGCCCAGATTCTGCAGTTTTTAGAAATATCCCACATGTGGCCCTAGTGTCCCAATGGACTGAAACACAGGCCTCAGAAGCAACGGAGCACCTAGTGGATTTTGAGGCCTCCTTTTTATTACAATATATTTTAAGCTCCATGTCTGGTTTGAAGAGGTCTTGTGGTGCCTAAACAGTGGAAACCCCCAAAAAGTGACCCCATTTTGGAAACTAGACCCCTCACGGAATTTATCTAGTTGTATAGTGAGCATTTTAACCCCACAGGTTTTTTGCTGAATTTATTGGCGTTAGTCTGTGAAAATGAAAATCTACATTTCTTCTGAAGAAACATAGACATTTTTTAATTTTTGCAAGGAATAAAGGAGAAAAAGCGCCCCAACATTTGTAAAGAAATTTATCCTGATTACGGCAATACCCCATATGTGGTCATAAACTTATATTTGAACACATTACAGCCCTCAGAAGGGAAGGAGCGCCATTTGGGTTTTGGAGCTCAAATTTTGCTATAATGGTTTTCGGTGCCATGTCCCATTTGCAACGCCCTCGAGGGACCAAAACAGCAGAAACCCCCCAAAAGTGACCCCATTCACTATCAGAATCCAAGAGAGCAAATGCCTCTTAAGTGGTATATAACTTGCGTGCCATTTTTTAGGTATTTTTTTTTTTAACTTATTTTTTGTAACAGTTTTAATAAAAGTAACAAAGAAAAAGTCCACTAATCCATTGATCAATAAATTTATGAACAACCCTAAGGCCCTGTTCACACAGAGTTTTTTTTACAAGTTTTTCGGCGTGGAAACCGCTCCGCAAAACTCGTCAAAAACCGCCCAAAAATGTCTCCCATTGATTTCAATGGGAGTTGGATAAGCTTTTTTACCGTGAGCAAAAAAATCGCATCGCGGTAAAAAGAAGCGACATGACCTATCTTGAGGCGGTTTCCGCCTCCAAAACCCCATTTCAATCAGTCAGAAGGGTAAAAAAAAGACCTCGACGAGTGTTTTGACGAGTTTTTGGCAAACCACTGTGCAAAAAACGTCCGGAGCAGTTTTTGCAGGAGGAATTTTCCTCCTGCAAAAAATTCCATGTGAACATAGCCTAACAATGAATCAATGTATTTAGAATTTACAGACGTGTAAAATATATGAAGAGATTTATATAAGTATATGTGTGTATACGTATATATTACATGTACGTATATATCTATATGATGATATAGATATATAACATCCCTAATTATTAATTTTTAGTATTAACAAATTTCAAATATATATCTATATATAATATATATTACGTGTGTGTCTGTGTATATATATATATATATATATACATACACACATACACACACAGTATATAAATATATATACACTACCGTTCAAACGTTTAGGGTCACTTAGAAATTTCCTGATTTTTGCAAGAAAAGCACAGTTTTTTTCAATGAAGATAACAGTAAATTAATCAGAAATACACTCTATACATTGTTAATGTGCTAAATGAATATTCTAGCTGCAAACGTCTGGTTTTTAATGCAATATCTACAAAGGTGTATAGAGGCCCATTTCCAGCAACCGTCACTCCGGTGTTCTAATGGTACATTGTGTTTGCTAACTGTGTTAGAAGGCTAATGGATGATTAGAAAACACTTGAAAACCCTTGTGCAATTATGTTAGCACCGCTGTAAACAGTTTTGCTGTTTAGAGGAGCTATAAAACTGACCTTCCTTTGAGCTAGTTGAGAATCTGGAGCATTACATTTGTGGGTTCGATTAAACTCTCAAAATGGCTAGAAAAAGAGAGTTTTCATGTGAAACTCGCCAGTCTATTCTTGTTCTTAGAAATTAAGGCTATTCCATGCGAACAATTGCCAAGAAACTGAAGATTTCCTACAACGGTGTGTACTACTCCCTTCAGAGGACAGCACAAACAGGCTCTAACGAGAGTAGAAAGAGAAGTGGGAGGCCCCGCTGCACAACTGAGCAACAAGACAAGTACATTAGAGTCTCTAGTTTGAGAAATAGACGCCTCACAGGTCCTCAACTGGCAGCTTCATTAAATAGTACCCGCAAAACGCCAGTGTCAACGTCTACAGTGAAGAGGCGACTCCGGGATGCTGGCCTTCAGGGCAGAGTGGCAAAGAAAATGCCATATCGGAGACTGGCTAATAAAAGGAAAAGATTAATATGGGCAAAAGCACACAGACATTGGACAGAGGAAGATTGGAAAAAAGTGTTATGGACAGACAAATCGAAGTTTGAGGTGTTTGGATCACACAGAAGAACATTTGTGAGACGCAGAACAACTGAAAAGATGCTGGAAGAGCGGCCGACGCCATCTGTCAAGCATGGTGGAGGTAATATGATGGTCTGGGGTTGCTTTGGTGCTGGTAAAGTGGGAGATTTGTACAAGGCAAAAGGGATTTTGAATAAGGAAGGCTACCACTCCATTTTGCAACGCCATGCCATACCCTGTGGACAGCGCTTGATTGGAGCCAATTTCATCCTACAACAGGACAATGACCCAAAGCACACCTCCAAATTATGCAAGAACTATTTAGGGAAGAAGCAGGCAGCTGGTATTCTAT